>NC_136955.1:37390601-37490601 GCF_032717465.1 Coenobita brevimanus
TCTCTCTCTCTCTCTCTCTCTCTCTCTCTCTCCCTTCAACTCCTCTCTCTCTCTCTCTCTCTCTCTCTCTCTCTCCCTTCAACTCCTCTCTCTTTTTCCCTTCCTCCTTTCTCTTTTCTCTCTTTCCGGTCTCCTGTGTCATGCCTTAATCTGTTTTCTCTTTTTTCCTCTCTTTTCTCTCTCTTTTCTCCCGTTCCTCTCCCTTTCCTGTCCCCATGAATCCTCTGTTCTCTTTCCCTCTTCCCTCTCTCTCTCTCTCTCTCTCTCTCTCTCTCTCTCTCTCTCTCTCTCTCTCACATTATCCTTTTTTTCTTTCGTTCCTCTTTCCTCCCGATCCCTTTCTTTCCAATTTTACTTAAAATCCTGTCCCTTCCCTCTCTCTTCCTTTTCCCCACCACACTCTCTACACTACCACGCCTCCCTCCTCCTCCCCTCTCTCTCTTTCCCTCCATCCTACCCCCTCCTTCCACATTCTCTAAGTCTTCTGGATCCGCCCTCTCAAAACTTCTAAAAGCATTGGGCCTCTCCTTCCCTCTCTCCTTCTTCAGCCAGATATTGTAAGCTTCAGAACTCGCCAAGATTCTCTCCAGCATTTGTTTTCCCTTCATTAAAAAGCATTGGACTGTTTTTACCAATTTAGCCTACGTTAGCTCCAAGGAAGTTTGTGTGTGTGTGTGTGTGTGTGTGTGTGTGTGTGTGTGTGTGTGTGTGTGTGTGTGTGTTCCTTAGCAAGAACGCGACCTCTTATTTACATAGCCCCCATAGCTCCCTAACCCACTAAAAACAGAATTAATACAACTGATGGACGATGGAATGTAATTATGGCAAAGTAACATAATTTCCTGTTTTCCTCATCAAGCACTGAAATTCTTATTAACTTTACCTCTCTCTGTCTGTCTGCCTGTCTGTCTATCTCTCTCTCTCTCTCTAATTCTTATTAGGTTAACTTTTAGAGAATATTAACCTAGTAAAACAGGATCTCTCTCTCTCTCTCTCTCTCTCTCTCTCTCTCTCTCTCTCTCTCTCAGTTCTTATTAGCTTAACCCTTTTGAGAATATTAACCCAGTAAAACAGGATTCCCCCCCCCCTCTCTCTCTCTCTCTCTCTCTCTCTCTCGATTCTTCAAGCAGGACAGGGTAGACATTAGCCGATATTCTCTTTGTTAAACAAGCTCCTTAACACCTTTTCCTTAGCAATTTAATTTCCAAGCTAAAATTCTCTGCTCCCTTGTATGTTTTTAATAAGCTTTGAAAACACCTCAGAAAACATAAAACTATGGATTATCAATGAAGTGAATGGAAAAATAAGTTGGTAAGACATAGGTGTAAGGTTGTCTCATTGGTAAGGTAAAAGGGAATATTCACCAGTCGGATCCAAAAATAAATCGCTGAGGAAACGGTGCTAGGGAGCTTCCTTACGTGACGAGAAAATGGCTCTTTGGTTTGTATGTCCGTCTTCTAAGGTAGCGCCCTAATACCTCTTCTTTAGAGATTTATTTTTGGGTATGGCTGGATAATATAAATTTCTGTGTTACTCATGCTGGCTATAGTGACATTGGAGTCACTTAAGTGACACAGAATAGGATAGTAATGAGCCGTAAGCAAAATAAATCGCTTAGGAAAAGGTGTTAGGGAGCTTCCACAATCGATGAGAATAAAGGCCCTAGGTTGGTATTCTCGTCGTTTCAGGAAGCTCCCTAACACCTTTCCCTAAGTGATTAATTCTGTGTACTACATCCTACTCTCCTCCTCAGTGTTTCATAAATTCATTCTAGTGTGACCATAATATGCATAAACAACCAGCCATATCCAAAAATAAATCGCTTAGAAAGAGGTGCTAGGGAGCCTCCTTACCCTACAAGAATACGTGCCCAGGTTTTAAGATTTCCTGGGCTGGTTAATGTAGCTCCGTAACACCTCTTCCTAGGCGATTTATTTGCATTTATACCTTGCTATCTTCTTTTGCGATATTTACACCATTCCAGAATCACCATACTCTGCATAAATATCGTACAAAAGGATATTAACTAGCCAAGTCAGAAAATAAATCGCTAAGGGAAAGGAGTTAGGGAGCTTCCTTTACCGACGAGAATAGGGGGTTAAGTGTTAAGAACTTCTGTTTGAGGATTAAGCAAATGAGAGAGAGAGAGAGAGAGAGAGAGACTTTAGCTGGCATGTAATCGACTGGAAACCTGTTAAATGTGAGAACTACCTTGAGCTGTTGTGGCCATATGGAGATAATGGACAATGAGAGACTGACTAGGAGAGTGTAGGTGAGTGAAGTAGAGGGGAGAGGGGGAGGGGGAGACTGAGGATGAGGTTAAGGGGGAAGGGGAGAGGGAGAGAGAGGATAAAGTGAAAGGATAGGGTTGAATAATATTGTGAATGGATGAGGATGGCGTGGGTTGGAGAGAAGGCAACGTGATGGCGATTGATACAGTGACATGGAGGAGATTCGTTTGTGGCTTTCCCATCCAGAATTAAAGTGCCTAGCGATAGACGGGAAGATAAAGATAGACTGTAGATAGATAGACAGGCTAAATATATAGATAGTTGGATAGATAGGTAGGCTGTAGGCATAGGAGCGTCTGGGAAAAGAAAGAAGGATACGAGAACACGCCAGAGTAATTGAAGGGATTACTAAATAACAGGCAAGTTGTCTCTCATTGCCGAGAATTACGAAAATACCGCCTCCTCAATAGACTTAATTCGCGCCATCCCCTCCTGGGCTGAATATAGTGTTCTGAATGTGGGAAGAATGTGGTGAAAATGAAGCTGGCTGAAGACGTTAATTAATGGAGAATGTGTGACACCTAACTGCCGAGAACTATTAAATTACTGGCGCCTAAATAGACTGATTGGAGTCACTGTACTGGACTCTGCTAGGCTGAATATCCTCTCTTATCTATCTATGTATCTATCTATAGCCAGATGTCACAGGCCGTTTGTCTTTGACTTGGATTTTTACGGGGAGGACACTAACCCTCATCCAACGCACTTGTTGACACGTAGGGAACGCGTGTGGGTTGGTTATTTGGTTACCAACCAGTGTTGAAAATGGTTTCCTGACTAACAGGGAATCATTAGACTTTTCACTTAGAGTAAAGCCACCTGAAAAGGAGAGAAGATTAATAAAATGTGATAGGATAGATGGGAGAAATAGGAAAAGAGGGAGGCAGATACAAAGAAAAGGATGATAAAGATAAAGAGGAAGTAGGCAGCTCTACATCAAGTGAGTGATGATGGTCTCCACCTCCTACATCTTTTATAAGTAGCAAAAATAAAGCATGAAGAAATCGGGCAGAAGACGTTAATCAAAGGAGGAGTGTCATCCTTAATTGCCAGGAGTTTATCAAACTGCTGCCGTCAATATAAAGTGAAACTGGAAGCATCTCAGGTGGCTTTCCTAGGGTGAATATGATCTTTGGTAAATACTAAGAATATGTGCGCCATCGATTGAGGACTTTAATCAAAGGAGGTCAAATGATCCCTAATTGACAATAACTATCAAATTACTGCCGCAGAACTAGGGTGAATTGGAGGCATCGTGCAGGGCTGCCCTAGGCTGAATGTAACCTTTATAAGTAACAAAAAAATGGCAGAAAAACACGACATGCATTGAAGGCCCTAATTAAAGGAAAACATGTGATCAGTGGTTCCTGAGAACTGTAAGCTGTATATATTAGTCTTGAAATGTTAAGTATTAATATAGTCATTGTATAGAGAGAACTAACCATTCGAATTAAAACTGGTTCCAATAACCCTCTCAAGTGCGGAAAAAATTAGGAAACCGTATTCTCTTCCAACTAAATCCAGATCAGTTCCGTCAAATGAGGTATTCACAGTAACCTAAGCATTACTCAAATACCTGTCTGTGATCCCATTTCCTGAGAAGCGGAGGTCCAATATAATTTTACCCAAGTATAAAACAATGACAGAAAAACACAGATCGATTGATAGCGCTAATTAAAGAAGGTCATGTGATCCCTAATTACAGAGGATTATCAAAGGATTCCTCCCCGAATAGACCAGCTTCAGCCGTTGTAAAATTTGGATCATTTGAGACAAGTGAGACGGCATGAAGCAGTGAAGCAGGAATTCCACGCGTGAAAATAAAGATCAGGTCGAATCACAAAAATGAAACTAGACTCGAAACGTGGGAATCTGTGTATCTGTTTTTCTGTTTGTTAATCTTTCTGTCTAGCCATCCATCTGCCTTTATCTATCTGTCTGTCCGTCTGTCTATTTGTTCATCTATCCATCCACCCATCTCTATTTGTTAATCTATGCAACTCTCTCTCTCTCTCTCTCTCTCTCTCTCTCTCTCTCTCTCTCTCTCTCTCTATTGCCACCCCTCAATCCCGTGAGGGGTGACCATAAACAAGTCGCCTCCATATCACCCTGTCCTCTGCCATCTGACTGCCCTCTCTCCAGCTCACACCCCTTCTCTCATATACCTCTCGTGGGAATCAAACAATTAAAGCCGTAGTAATGAGGCAGTCCTAGAATAATTTCCGTGTGGACAGTGGGTATCAGTGCCCAAGTGGTGACAGGAAGACATGAACCAACTTCGAGGACTAGTGAGCCACAGCGAACGAGATGTAAGCCTACGCCCAACACACACACACACACACACACACACACACACACACACACACATACCTACACCACACACACACACACACACACACACACAATTTCACTCTCTCTCTCTCTCTCTCTCTCTCTCTCTCTCTCTCTCTCTCTCTCTCTCATATATTCACAAAGCCCACGCTGGCATATTCTCTCCCTAGCCTGGCCTGATAAGCTGTTCAATATTACTACAGAATAATAAATACATATGCATATTAAAGACTCAAGGCCTCGGGGGTGCACGTATAGCCTAGACATCTCATATATATTGCAAGGTAGCTGTGGTCAGGCCCTATGTCTACCTGCCTGTGTCTGTAACTATATATCTATCAAGGTATTTTTTTATCTGTCTGTATGTCTGTCTGTCTATCGATGTATCTATCAGTCTACCTATCTATCGATCGCCTACTTACATATCTTTCTCTGCCCATCTCTCTATGTATCTTTGTCTATCTATCTCTCTATCTCTCTATCTGTCTACTTGTGTATAGCCAAAAGTCTTAATCCTAGAAGGGGTGGCCACAATCTATTCAACACAGTGTCACCCTGTACTCATTTATAGGCTACCCTCTCCCCAGCTCACACTCTCACTCCTATACCTCTCCACCCCATCCCTCTATATCATCCTCGGTTCTCTTCTTCCCCTCTTCCCCTCCACTTCACTCGTGTACACTCTCCAAGTCATTATCCAACTCTCCAGTCTCTCCACATGGACTTCTTCCTCCTCTGCCATCCATAATAAATGCATAAGAAAAGCCATCTCCTCCTATTGGATGGCAGTGGCTATTGCTGCTTCGTATAATAACATGAGTCTGGCAAGGAATACCATTATACTCTTTATAACCAAACTTGGCTTAGAGCTGAATGTAGACGCCTTCACGAGGTGGCATCTGTTTGGCCTGGTGGTGGAGCTGCCTGGTTATACAAACGTCCCTCGACCTCCTCCCTATCATCCAAAAGGAGGATGGGAAACTATTGGAGAGGGGCATCTTCATACTGCAGTCCACTGGGTTCATATTTATATAAACCTGAGGCCACAAAAATTACTACTACTCTAATTTGGCTTAAAACTGCTGTTAAAATTGCAACTTGAATAAAAAAAATAATTTCGGTATCTTACCTAATCGATGTAGAAGATGTTCCTTGTCACGAACCAGAGTTAAGAAAAGGATGTAGAGCCGCAGTATTTTTTCGACTACTGAGCTACGAGAAATAAGCTTGAAAATGATGATAAAGTGGATCAGTTATAGATGAATAAATGATAAAATTGTCCCTGCTTGTGAGTGAGGTGGAGAGGGGAAGAGGGAAAGGGTAAAGGAGGGCCAAGGATGAGATGGAAGGATGGAGTGGAGAGGTGTATGAGAGAGGGATGTGTGAACTGGGAGCAGGACAATGAAATGGCAAGGGACAGGGCGACATGGAGGCAATTTGTTTGTGGCCACCCCTTATGGGATTGAGACGTCTGGCAATAGAATAATAGAACTACAAATAATAATGGTCAGTGTAGGGTATTGAGAGTTTCAGGAAAGCCTATCTGAACGCTATTCTAGGGTTAATATTGAACGTAAACGCTATATCAACAAGCGTACTATTCTCAACCTCTACGAAGCTCTGCCCGTATTCTCATTGGTTAAGGAAGCTCCGTAGCACCTTTTCCTTACCCATTTTTTTTTTTTTTGGGGGGGGGGATATGCCTGATTAACATCCTTTTGTACAGTACGTTATTTATGTAGAGTATGGCAGTATTAGATGGGTTTTTGTAACAAAGGGGAGGACAGTAAGGTGTACTGTGATAATGCTATATAAATCGCTTAAGAAAAGGTGTTAGAGTGCTTCCTTACTCGACTACTAAGGATTTCAGGGGCAGTGTCCAACTGTTTTTTTTAAATAACGTCTCAACAAAGCGTCGGACAATGATTTAACTTTGGCAGTGCATGTTTGAGACCCCGACCTAATTTGTAAAATTATGCTTTTGTACCAAATGTGTATGATTAAGGGGGCCGCCCACTTTTTACTCTTGAGGGGCAGGTAATTTTTAAGGTATCATAACCATTTTTGGCACGGTTATAGGGGTCCATTAGTAGTTAAAACTGATACCAAAATAAATCGGATATGTCTAATAGTTTTCGAGTTATGGCCAATTTTGTGTCGAAATTTTCGTAAAAAAATAGTAAAAGTAATACACTATCTAGACATACCAAGATGTTTTTATCGTAATTTCCTTAGGACACATTGCATATCAACACTATTACTATAATTGTGCGCTAGGGATTTCATTTACCTGCTCTACTTTCGAAATTAGGGCATTAGGAAATTAGTGTAATTAGAAAATTATTTTTTTTTGCTAAATTTCGGACTTTGAGTACTTCGTGTGAACGAACAGAGAAGATTAGGGGAAAATCCCTGCGTGTATTTATTGTATTTTTTACGCTGATTCCAATGGTATCATTAGTTTTTATGTAGGTGCATTGGTTCTCGAGTTAATAGACTCAAAAGTGCTATAACTTACATTTTGAGAAAATCGCTGTCAAAGATTTTCGAAGGTTTTGAACACGTATACCGTGCGTTTTAGTAAAGATAGGTTTATGAAATTGCTAGTAGAGGTACTATACACTATTCTCATTGTATATGCAACATGGATTTACACATATAGGCAAGTAAATACAAGGTACAGGCAAGAATGTGCTGATATACTGACTGGCACCTGGTCCCCTCATACTAAGTATAGCCCTCGATTAGAAAGTTATTGTTTCTAACAAAAGAATTCACATAATATGATAGTATAAGGGTATCATGGGTCTCCCCTCCCACTCATTGTAGCCAGGATTGTCATATTAGAAGGCCCCAGGATTGTAAAATTCATCATCATCATCATCGGGTGTCTTTCGTTTCTGGCAGGTGTTGGTCCTCCGAGGGGTGCTGGTCCTCACGCACTTTTTTTGGAGATATTGAAGGTTAGCTAGCTTATTATCTGTGACTCCAAAACCAAGGTGTGCTAGCAAATAAGCCGCCTCATAGCCAAAGTTGTGTTCTAGGGACACCTGGTGAGCTAGAAATGTGACACGTCGAAGGCCAACATACTTGGACTTTGAGGTCTTCATCCATAGCTTGTGATGAATGCTCTCGTTGGGATTTTGGGTCCGTCCTTTCAGGCATCTACTAAGCAGTTTCTCATCAGTCAAGTCCAGGTAAACCTGTTTCACCATCTTCCTTTCCTCGTCTGACAACTTGCTCAGGTATCCAGGCTTATCACTGTGTTTGCGACATGGCTGGGTCTTGTCTGCCTCCCACCTCTTGTAAAAACACCAAGAATCATAATCAGGAGGAGAGGTAGGTGTTGTGGAGAGGTAGGTGTTGTGCCTGATGTAGAAGGTTGTGAGGGAGGTTTGGTGGGAGGTGTAGGCGGGATGGGTGATGGTGGGCGTGGCAGGACATCTGTCATGCGTAGCTGTTGTAGGCGTAATGCACGCATTCTAGCATTCTTGGCAGGCTTCTTTGGCATCTTAGCTGAAGCTGTTGGTATGCCCAAAAGAGAATAGAAAAATATATCAAGTAAGGTGCGAGTGTCAAGGGGAATGATTGAGACGTGGGGCATAGACCTACTCTGTACAGGGACTCACCCGGCACTGAATGATGTTCTCTCTCTCTTCGTGACAGATGACAGTGTGAGGGAGGGATTGCCAAATGTTACTAGACAGAAGGCTGTAGTGATAAATACATACGTTTTTGTCAATATAAAACAACTGTCAGAGTATCTGGGATGGCAAACAACTTTGCAAACAATATGTTGGTTATAAACACGTTTCTGGCGTGCGTATTAGCTCGAGATACCTTCAAATAAGCCTGAATTTACCAGCTTTAGAATGGGTTTTCACCCTTATGACTCCTCATGAGGTTAGAGGGGGTGTTAGACTACCCCCTGGATGGCATAACAGAAAACGGCCAACATCATAGAAAATTAGCCTAAAAAGGTGGTCGTGCCCCTTAAGGCATTTATAAGAGTAAATGTAGGGTAAACTTAGCTAAAATCGTCAGAGGCATGTAGCGAGGCTAGCTTCGGTCACGATACAAGCCCCGCCCACAATTCGGAACGTGACGTCGGTGTGACGTAGTAGTAATCACCGACGCAAGTGGCATTTCTATCTTTCTAACCCCCCCCCCACATACTGTACTTTCTCTCTCTCTCTCTCTCTCTCTCTCTCTCTCTCTCTCTCTCTCTCTCACACACACACACACACCCACACACACCCACACACACACCGAAGTAATATTTCACCCCTACTACAGATTCAGTATGGTCCTTATATGAGAAGAACGTTTGAGAAAAAAAAGGTTTACTCGAAGGAAATTACTTATCATTTATATACATGGAAAATACGGCCCTTGCTACATGCTCGGTGCATGTAACATAGAGCAGTGGTTTATTAAACTTGTTCATTGAGAACGCCCACTGTTATCTTTAAAAGAATATATATTTTTTACACACAGACACACACACACACACACACACACACACACCGAAGTAATATTTCACCCCTACTATACATTCAGTATGGCCCTTATATGAGAAGAATGTTTGCGAAAAAAAGGTTTACTTGGAGGAAATTACTTATCATTTACGTGGACAATACGGCCATTGCTACATGCTCAGTGCATGTAACATAGAGCAGTGGTTTATTAAATTTGTTCATTGTGAACGCCCACTATCATCTTTAAAAGAATATATTTTTTTATAATAAAATAAAACTGAAAAGTAGCATTTTTAATGTGATTGATTGGCATGATTTTAAAGGAAATATATTAAATTTCTAATGCGGCTTGAGTTCCCGGCTGGAAATCACCCAAACCCCAGTGACAGAGACATGCATTATAGTAGTCGGCGATAAGAGGTGGAGACATCAAAGGTATACAATGATGTAAATAACATGCTCAGCACAACCTTTATTCATCATTACTATCCAGGCTGAGGTCTTCTATGTCTTCGTCATCGCTGGCAAGGTCAATGATGATGGGTCCCAGAGCGTCGTGGATATTGTCTGATGTCCAGTATCCGACCTCGAAGTCTCGAGATCGTCGGACAGCAGCTGCCCACACCTCCTGGGTGGCACACAGTCTGGCTTCAGCAAGTCTGGCCTGCAGGTCGACCCTGGTGAAGCGTTGCAGGGAGGAGCGTACGTGTCGCTTCATGCAACCCCACACCTGCTCGATGGCATTGAGCTCTGGGTGGGCGGGTGGAAGGCGGACAACCTCATGACCCCACTCACGTATGATGTTGTCCACCTTGTACTGGGGCGTTGGTCGGTTCTGCTGGCAGACGAGCAGCAGCTCAGGTCGTGTGGCGCCAGGTGGGATGGGGAGCCTGTGTTGCTCCAACCAGGTGATTAGGTCACCTTTCTTGGTTGCTGTGGTGGGACAGCGACTATTCTCAGTCAGTTGGCTGTGGTAAGGTGCGTTGTCCATCACCAGGACCGATGGCTCGGTAAGCGATGGCAGGAGTTGCGACGTCAGCCATCGGATGAAGAGCTCGCCTGTCATCTCTCCGTGGTAGTCGCCGCTGGTGTTCTTGGCTGTGTAGCAGAGGAACGAACCCTCAACGAAGCCATTGGCCGTGCCAGCTGCGACCACCACGAAACGTTCACCTTCACCAGGCGGTACCTGACGACTGTACATATCGCTGCTTTTATCCTGAGTTGTGTCCACCCATTCCCTGCTGTGATTCATCCTGGTGGTAAACCATGTTTCATCAACGTACACCACCTGCCTCCCTTCTTCCCGGTGGTGCCGCAGAGCCCGGAGAGCGGAGATCCGACGGCACACGACGTCCAGGGATTCTTTCCTAACATACACCTTCCGCTGTGATGTCTTGTAGCGGAATCCCATGTCGTGCAGGAGCCGCCACACCGACGTCTCCGAAATTACATCTGGGATGATGGCAGCCATCTTCAATTCCTGCGTCAGGTTGCCAACCGAAAACACTCTTTTGGCAGCGAACTTGGCGTGGATGAAGCGGCGAATGGTGCCCACAGTAAAATTATCAAAGACAGGCGGTGCTGGAAGTGCTGCCGGTGTCTTAGGCTGAAGCGTGGTTCCGCAATCCACGACCTTCCTCACCGCCGTCGCCGTCATACCCACAACGTGCGCAACACGCTCGTGAGGTCTGTGTAGAGAAAGGCCAATATGTATGTAACATTTGCCGCATGATGATGAAAATGTACGCAAATATATATACAGTATATACATATACATATATATATATATATATATATATATATATATATATATATATATATATATATATATATATATATATATATACTCGTATATGTATTACAGAAATGCATTTCATTCTGTTAGCACGGCTTTGCCAAATAAGACTAATTCACAGTGGTAAGGCAAAGAGGTTTTTATCATCATCTTTTGAGCTGACAGGTCCTTTGACAAGTACAAGGTAATAATTGTGCTTGTTAGGCCATGGAAAGCACAGTATCATGCAGAACAATTACATTTCGATCTGTGAATGGTGAACATATTTCATTATAGTAGTCTGGTTCACCACCCCTTGGCAGTCAACAAATGAATTTCGCCATATTATTTTATTTTTTATCAATTTTTGTTTTTAAATTATCTGTTCAAACTTATCAAATTCCTCATGCGGATCCTTTCGCAGTTGTATACCGCGAAAAGCCGCAGCACAAAAGCAGTCTTGCAACCTCTAGGACAATAAGAGATGCTCTCCATCACTGAAGTTTCGGTTTGGTAACGTCTCGCCTGTCGGCGGCCGTCACATCACCTCGCCCAGCGGTGCCGGCTCAGGCAGTGATTACTACTCTTCAGAAGTGAATAAGTCATATTGACGTCACAATATGTGTAAGAGGGCGATGCATATACTATGCACTAAGAGGGAGTCTGGAGGGATGTACAGTCACTCAAAAAATCAGCCGCAGCTCAGAAATATGAGTAACCCTAAGGCATTGAATCTGAAGCAGCTTACATAAAGACAGAACTGCCACTTGCGTCGGTGATTACTACTACGTCACACCGACGTCACGTTCCGAATTGTGGGCGGGGCTTGTATCGTGACCGAAGCTAGCCTCGCTACATGCCTCTGACGATTTTAGCTAAGTTTACCCTACATTTACTTTTATAAATGCCTTCATCATACACATTTGGTACAAAAGCATAATTTTACAAATTAGGTCGGGGTATCAAACATGCACTGCCAAAGTTAAATCCTTGTCCGACGCTTTGTTGAGACGTTATTTAAAAAAAACAGTTGGACACTGCCCCTGAAATCCTTAGTAGAAAGCGTGTTCTGCAGTTATTGATGGCCTTATGGGTTCATGGTGAGGGAGTTCATTTGCTGCCCTAAGATCAACAGTAAGTGTAGCTCCGTAACAGCTGACAATTATACCCATGTTGATATACCATTTATTACTCAAAAATTTGATATGACAAATCTGAAGTCCCCCCCCCCCGGCCCAAAGATAATAATAACTCGCACGACACATTGCATATATGACAAAATCTATCTATTGCCAGGCCCCTAAATCCCGTAATGGGTGACCATAAACAAATGGTCTCCATGTCGAAATGTCCCCCGCCATTTCGCGGCCCTTTCCCCAACTCACACCCACCTCTCTCATATACTTCTCCACTCCATTCCTCCATCTCATCCTCGTCCTCCCCCTCAACATGAATATATTTGTATTTTTACCCTATTAGTCTTTCAAATCCCCCCAGCTCAACGCCCACTTTGCAATCAGTACGTTAGGATTAAAAAAAAAATACATTAAAAAATCCGGTCAATTTGGGTACGCGTGTATGCATCCCCGTGTGACTTATAAAAATTGAGATTAGAACGAAATAGTGTGAAAATAGTCCGTTCACTCTAACCTGGCCTAGATTTTCATCCTATTGTAGCTTATTTCACGAGGCTTAATGGTAGACATAATACTAAGACTCTAAATTCTTTCCATAGCTCTTCTTCGTGACTAGGATTATATTTTTTGCCATTATGTAAGATACTGACATTTTGATTCGCATTTATGTTCCAAAGTATTAAGTGAAATATGGTGAGATTATGTAATGATGAGGACAGAATAGAGAATTAGAAACTGACTATAAGAGTGTATGTGAGATGGAGGAAGAGAGGGGGAGGAGGAGACCGAGGTGGAGAATCAAGGTACGGGAAGGTGAGGTATATGAATGTGGGTGGTCTGAGGGAGAGCAGCCTGATGGCAAAAGGCAGGATGACTTGGAGGCGATTTTTTTTTGACTTCTTCTTTAGGGATTAAGGCAAATGGCTATCGATAGGTCTTTGTTGGTTTGTGATATTTGTGCGAGATATTAAAAACCATCCTTCTGATTCTCTTATACTATGGCTGGAACAGGGCTATACTTCGTTCACTTTGACTTAGCCTGAAATTGCTCTTTCAATCTTTAATGCTTGGCTATAAGTGCGGATTAAAATTAGGTCTTAGTCGCGAAGAACGTCTATGGAAAGGATATAGAGCCCTAGCATTGTCTTTTTCTGCATTGACCAAAGTGATATAAACAACAGAAGGATGGAACTGGGCCAGGTTAAGGTGAATGACCTATAGTACTCGATTTCATCTAATGCCAAGGCATTCTATTCAGCCAGGATTATATCTACGAAGAGTTTTAAGCCTACAAAGATACTCCTCCAAACAGGCTAGAAGACCTGCCTGAATCAAACCAACTCCAATCAGTAATCGCATTCATTCACAATCCTGTTTTAACTCACAAATTTGTGCTGTTTATTCAAAGAACATGTGTATGTTGATCAGTGATACTATTTTTTGTTACCCAACGTTTAGTGACACTGCTGATAATGGGGAAGAGGCAGCTGACTATACAGAAGACCGTTCACCTCTCTTGCCTCTGCGCAGGGCACCATAGACAAGGAAGGGGACGAGCAAGGAGGGTAGGACAGGAGCAGGCAGGGTAGGGCAAGAACAGGTAGGTCTAGCCAAAAGCAGACAGGGAAGAGCAGGGCAGGGCAGGGAAGGGCAGAACAAGACCAGGCAGGGCAGGACAAGAGCAAGCAGGGCAAGAGTAGTCAGAGCAAGAGTAAGCAGGGCAAGAACAGGTAGGGTGAGGCAAGACCGGTAGTGCAAGAACAGGCAAGGCAGGACAAGGACGTGCAAGACAAGGTAAGACCTGGCAGGGAAGGGTACAGCAAGAACAAGCAGGCATGGAACTGGCAGGGCAGGGCAAGGATAGGATATGGCAAGAACAGGCAGAATAAGGCAAGAGCAGGCAGGGGAGGGCAAGAACAAGCAAGGAAGGGCAGGGAAAGGCAAGATGTTGACAGAATGTGTATGGCTGTGCAAATCAAAATGCTTCACCTTCCAGCATAGTGTAACTTGGTGAAAGGGTAAGTTCGCGTCCACACCAAATGCTTGCTGGAGTGGCCAGGATTTCTGCATCATTTTAACCCACAGAAGCTTTCTCCCTCACCCGCCCGCGTCCAGTGTGGCCAATTGTACGTTAACCCGTCACGTCCCGAGGTTTTCCGCACCTCCGACATCCCCCAATCCCGAGCTATTTTGGAAAAAAAATTTTTTGGCTAAAACTCCCGCTTTGGTTGAGAAACAAAGGAAAATCACCAAGAAAGGGCTTACCGTGGTCCATAAGTGGTCGGAACAGGTGAGGTCCCCCGCGCCAGGTATCGTATCCTATCACTGACGTGTGAGGCGCTCACGTTTTCTATGGTAGGAAATATTGGGAGAAACAACAAACAACACCTCTACATTTATTGAATTTGAACTAATAAACAATAAGAGTAGCAATATAATGGATTTCAAACACATATATATGAAAAATAAGCATTGTACCATTGCGCGAGCATAGCGAGTTAGGTCCAAGTGGTAACATGCTATGTGCTAAGTTTCTTGTATCAGTCAATATATTTTTTCTACTTGTATACTTCTATTTCATTGACATTTTACCTATTTCTACTGTTTGTAAATGTTTTCAGATGTTTTCATTCATTCTGATGACATGCAACATAAGTTTAGCGCACATCAGCTTACTAAGCGCACTCGCTATGACTCGTATTTCAACATACCCAATTGTTTTATCACTTTCCTATTATTTTTTCCTTTACATAGAACCTTTCCTCCACCACTGTAAATGTTTTCAATTATTTACATTCATTACGAGGGCATTTAGCGAAATGCTAGCGCATATTCACATAGCAAGCACAATCTCAAACACTCGTGTTTCATCTTCTACTTTATTTTTTCACTCCAATTATACTTTCCCACTTACATTACACACGTTTACACCCCTATACTGCACTATACATAGTTACTGACATTATTTATTCAAATGAGCTTCAGAATATCGCATGAAAATACCCTCGCAATGAATGTTTCGACCAACATAATAATCAAACACTTACATACAAATTCTTCACATATATTACACACTTTCCCACTTGTTGACTTCTATTTTCATAATTACGAGCCTTATTCATTCCGCTGAGCGTCAGGATATCGCATCTCTATACACATGCTAGGAATATTTTGACTTAGAATAGATTTCAGCACTTACAATAATTTGAACTTATATTATTCCTGTTTGCATTTCCAATAATAATATTTACATATTTACGGGCCTAATTTATTGCACTGAGTGACAGAATATCGCATCAAAAAACCCTCGCTAGGTATGTTTCCACTTACAGGATATTTATACACTTACATACAATTTTTGCACTTACGTTATACCCGTATGCACTTTATACTAATATTTTCAGATCACTCTGACTGATAATTTCGCTGAGCGTCTGTTTGTCGCATTTATTTCATAGTTTCAGCGTCCTATCGCATTCACACCATATTAGAATTGCATCAAGGTGTGATATTCGCTGAAACATGGGTGAATACAGAGACCTACGTCACACTCGACGCACTCATAGCGGGTGTCCTTCCTCTGTGTGGTGAGTCTCACCCGGGAATTGCTACACACGTGACACCTGCGTTGGGGCCTAGATCTGTTTGGCTGGGGAGGGGTAGGAGTGGGGAAATGGCGGCTGGATATTCTCAGGGGAGTTTGGGCAATAGGGGCATTGCGGGTGCGATGTTGGGGCCTTTCAACAGCATACCATGCAAACATCTCTCTTGTGAATTCCCTCACAAACCCTTCAAAGGTTTCCTGAACTCCTGTTGTCATGGCGTGAAGGTGGTGGCAATTCAGAGCAGTGATGTCTAGCAAGTGAAAGAACAGTTTCTTATACCACTTCATCGTGGTCCTGGCACACTCTACCGTCGATATCATGGATTCTGACTGGTCCACCAGGCGCATGTTTATGTTATAGTCCATGACACACTCAGGTTTCCAAATGTGACGCCTGTTCTCTCTCCGGTAATCAACGGAATCAGTACAGTGCATCAAGGGGCGGTGAACCGTTGACAAGAGGCTTACTTCTCTATTATGGTTCCACACAGTTGCAAGGATGTTGTTGGCTTTGAAGAAGACAACCTCATTCCTGTCAAGTTTCCGCCCTACCTTGGCCATGTGACGCCGGTTCACCTTCACGGTTCCACAGATTCCCGTTTCATGCATGTGAAGATAACGAGCGAGAAGAGGGCTAGTGTACCAGTTGTCCAGGTAGAGGACATGACCACGATGAAGGTAGTCTTCTATCATTGTCTTTACCACTGCTCCCGACAGTCCAATACTCCAATCTTCTATTATGTCTGTCTGTGCACCGGTGTACAAGACTATGTCTTGCACGTATCCAGTCCTACAGTCACACATAACAAAGATCTTCAACCCAAAACGGTGCCTTTTGCTGCCTAAATGAAATATTACCTCTCCACAACACGAGACTCTCGTCTATGACGAGGTCTCCATAGGGATAAAATGATGAACGAAAGGTTTGCCTCAGGTGATTAAAGACCAACCTAATTCGCCTCATCTTATCTGTGTCGTTCGCATTTGCAGGATCATGAGCATCATAGAAATGGAGGCAACTTAGAATTTGTTGAAATCGATTACGGCTGATGACTTGCCCAAATATTGGTGTAAACATAACAGGGTCCCTTGTCCAGTAAGCTGGAATTCTGTTCTTTTGTATAATACCCATCAAAAGGACCAGGGCAAAAAATAGGAACATTTCTGAAAGGGAGACGGGTAGTCATATGTGATAGAATGCCTACTCCTTGTTCCCAATTTTTCACTCTCAAGGCGCTGGGTGCTTGCAAAAAGGTTGGTTTGGTAAACAGTCTGCTCCACGAATGCCTCACTAAAAAACAGGTGGAAAAAATCCAACCTGGTGGAATTACGGTGAATTCCGGGAGCAATGCAGCCAGCGCGCCCCTGCTCAGTGAAGGGGTGAATGAGGGGAGAAAAATCACTCCCATTCTACCAATTCCATCCCACAAATCCCTCGTCCCCATCATCCCCATCACCGCCTTCGTCTGGATGGGGAGGAGATGCTGGTGGGGGAAGTTGGGAAGAAGGAGTGCAGAGGGCTTCCCCACTCTCACTCCTCTTCCCTCTGCCTTTACCCTTTCCCTTTCCCTTACCCTTACGGCCTTGAGGAATATTAGGGGGCTGTGGGGATGAAGTTCCTGAATATTGGGGAGCATAAGACGTGCTGGGGAGTGGTTCCTCCCCACCTTCCCCCTCCATCACAACACCACGTGATTTTTCACGCACCCTAACTCGCCCACGTGTTTGGGGATATTGGGGAGCATAAGACGTGCTTGGGAGTGGTTCCTCCCCACCTTCCCCCTCCATCACAACCCCACGTGATACAGAACGCACCCGCACTCGTCCACGTGATACAGAACGCACCCGCACTCGCCCACGTGATACACTCCGCCGCCTCACATTACCTAGGGGGATCGATGACTTACTCACGCCACTCTCACTTTCCATACTCCACCCTACATTATCCCTTTCACTCCCCACTCTCTCCACGGCACTTCCTACCTCCCCAAACAAAATACTAGGTCCATACCTGCTCGTCGGACATGGTGTGCGCTCGGGGCCACGATGAGTAATCACCTCACATCCATACCACGTGGCGGCACGTCCCACGACTCCGTCCTCATCCTCGTCCTCGTCCTCGTCATCAAATTCGGGTTCACATCACGTTGCGGCTGGGTATAGGATGTTGCACGTGGTTTCTTGGCCGGCTGCCCCTCTCTAGCAGCACGATAAGTCACGTACTGCCGTTTCCTGGGGGACTGGACTTCTTCATCACTGCTGGTGATTTCCTCCTCCTCTGGCTGCACATAATCTTTGTCAACAACCTCGTCGTCCAGTGGGGAATCACTGTCGCCTGTAAAGGGGTCCAGGGCGGCTTGAATTTCGACCTCTGAGAGACCTCTTGTAGCCATGTCTAAGCAGGACCGTTGCTAACAGGTGAGTGAACGAGCCGCGGGTTAGCCTGGGTCGTGCGGGGTCGCCGAGTGTCCCCGCCTGGTGGCAGGTAGGGGAAAGTCAAGCGAGGATACATACCAAAAATCAAGCACGAAATTTGAAAATTGTGGAAATTATGCACTTTTCAATTGAACGACGTACCTGTATGTCACCGGGACTGGCAAATGCAAAACGTTGCAACGTACCCGTACGTCGACGGGACGGGGCAGGTTAAAGTGATGAAATGCTCCCTCTCATACCCATCTACGTCAGGAAATATTTGGTGTGGAGGCGGCCTGAGTCAGTGGGTGAATAAATGAGTGAGAGATTGGTTGGTATACTGGAGCATTACTACTTCAATGAATAATCAGGACAAGCATCATCCTTTCCCTCTTGCTCATACACACTCACACAGAGATATATATATATATATATATATATATATATATATATATATATATATATATATATATATATATAAATAGCTCCTGACTGGGCATCGAACCCTGGACCTCTTAGAGAGAAGTCAGGCACTGATACCACAAGACCATGGCTCGATAAAAGCTGTGACAGCCTGATTTTTTTTTTTTTTTTTTTTGGACGAACCAGGATATATTTCAGTCACAACACATTAGGATTATATCACAGCCCCATGCAACTTGACAAGTGATAGAGCAGTTTTAATCTGTCCCAGACTCAACACGAGCATCTTTATGTGTTGGAGAGACACACAATACACGCCTTTATACAAATATAGTTGTATGCTCCTGATTGGGAATAGTACCCTTGACCACTTAGATAGAAGTGATATAATCGTAATGTGATTGAAATACATCCTTCCATCATGGAATTACCTGGTTCGTCAAAAAAATCCGGTTGTCACAGCTTTTATCGCACTGTGGTTGAGTGGTATAAGTGCATGACTTCTATCTAAGAGGTCCAGGGTTCGATTCCCAGTCAGAAGCATACAAACACATTCGTACACAAGCGTATAATGTGTCTCTCTCCAATATATATACAGTATATATAAATAAATATCTATATATATATATATATATATATATATATATATATATATATATATATATATATATAGAATATATATATACAAGAACACCCCCACTATGTGGACACACACACATACACACACACAGGCGATACTACATTTTTAATAAATACAGCAGACATGCCCACAACACTCACACAAACACACACACACACACACACACACACAGGCGATACTACTTTTTAATGAATACAGCGGACACACACACAACACTTACACACACACACACACACACACACACACACACACACACACACACACACACGCCAATTACAAACATACCCACACAAACGCACATGCACACACACATGCACATGCACACATTCACACACACAAAGAGACGAGCGCCCACAAACACACACATGCACACACACGGACACACACACACTCACTCACTCACAGAGACAGTATTGGTTTACATCAACACCGTGCGTGCATGCACACACACACACACACACACACACACACACACACACACACACACGCCAATTACACACATACCCACACAAACGCACATGCACACACACATGCACATGCACACATTCACACACACAAAGAGACGAGCGCCCACAAACACACACATGCACACACACGGACACACACACACTCACTCACTCACAGAGACAGTATTGGTTTACATCAACACTGTGCATGCATGCACACACACACACACACACACACACACACACACACACACACACACAAACACACACACACACACACACACACACACACACACACACACACACACACACACACACACACACACACTCCTTCCAATACACTGCCATAAATAGGTCCTCTCCTCCTTCGGATTCTAATGAGTTCCAGGGCTGCATTGTTAATAAACTGCATTCATGCAACAAGTCCTTCACGCTGAGCTGGGTGCCTGGTCATTGTCGTATCTACGGTAATGAGCAGGCTGACTTACTTGCAAAGTCGGCTGTAGAGCTCGAGGAGACTTGGGACGTTCCTCGTGATCTACGGTCTAGTCTCTCTCTCGGAAAGAAATCAATAAATCTTCCGTGGCAAGGTCAGTGGACCAGACTAAATATTCCAACATGCAAGCTGTACCTGGGCGACTGGGACACTGCCAACCGTCCCAATCGCCTGGAAGAAAAAGTGTTGGCTCATTTGCGGCTTAACATCACCATCCTAACACACATGAAATCTTATATGGAAAGACGATTCCCACCACACTGTGACATCTGTGATGCGGTGTTATCTATCAGTCATATCATCCTGCGCTGTCAGCGATTTATTCGTGAACGCACATCACTTATAAATTACTGCAGCGCAACAGACGTCCCCTTCACCCTTTCCATCATCCTGGGTGATGGGGACATTGTTATGACTGATAAATTGATGGCTTTCTTGAGAGACTGGACTGATCAGAGTGATGTGACTTTTTTTACTGTATGGGTATGGTTTTTATCGACTGTAAATATGTATATATTGTACTATTAATTAGGGTTGACAGTTGACAAATTTGAAATAGTTCCTCCTTCCCGCTGATCTGTTTCTAATATTGATGTCCCCTTCATTAAACCCGGTTCTTTGCCTGACAGTCACCAGTCGAGGAGCACAAGTGTGCAATATAGAGAGGTATTGGGCACTTACAGTCGATGGTGGTCGGTTGGGCGAGGTCCTTCGCTTGTTGTACGTATTATGTAAATATATTATATCATCTTGTTTAAGTTATTCTCAGGGACGACAGCTGACATATATGGAAATGTTCCTGACTCGTCTGGTTCTCTTTCATATATTGATATCCCCTACAGTATATTAGGTTGTGCCTCGACTGACAGTCAGCAGGTGATGAGAGTAGTAGGGCTAGGCAGCCCCGCCCAGGGAAGTACTACCGCCAAGGTTACGGGAGACTCAAGGAATAGCCTGGATTCCATTTTCTCTCGTAGGCCTTGGTAGCTGGTTACACATCTTTCTGCCTCACACACCGGAGGGCATCAGGCTGCCCTCTTTACACAACACACACATCCACATTATATTACATTACCTTAAACCAGCTATCCTCTCTCCAAAAAACATCGATCTTGTCATTACATATCATACCCATTCCACAACACATCCCTGTTCTCCCCCCCATAAAAAGAACCATGGCTGCTGCTATATTGGGAATCAGTGCAGTGGTTCCTCGGTGACCACCACCGGCAGGGCTGGGTTGTCTGCACAGGGCCCTCCCGGTCGTCATCAAGCGATTGTGCCACCTCCAGTGTTGCGGCGCCCTAAATCTGCTTGTCAGTGCAGTAAAATTTTCTTTTCCAATATTAGGGGACTTCACTCCAGCATCAACCCTGTTCAAAATTTCCTCCAGTTTGAATCCCCTGATCTGCTATTTCTGACAGAGACACAACTAAGCTCCACCTCTGATTTAGCTAGATTTAATTTTCCTTGTTATATCTTGATTCAAAATTTCAGACCCAAAGGAGGGGTATGTTTCCTTGCTAAATCAGAAATTGCCCTGGAGGAGATTACTAAATCTAATTGTCCTTATTTTGACTATTTCATATACAAATTAAATTCTATTGGTAAAAATAAGTATTTCTGTTGTGTTTATCGATCCCCTAATGCCCCTTCAAAGCCGAGTTTATTTGACCCTCTGTCTTCACAACTAAGTGTCCTCAACATTAATACTGCATCAAAAATTATTATTCTGGGTGATTTTAATGTCCATAATGTCGATTGGCTCACCTTTCACCCAGAACTGATGACTCTTGTCTTAAATGTGAGTTATTTGCAGACTCGTTTAAACTCACCCAGTTAGTCAATCAACCCACCTGTGTACCAGACAACCCCGATCAAAATCCCCACCTATTGGGCTTGTTTCTAACAACCAATTCAGATAATTATAATGTCAAAGTGAAGTCCCCCCTCAGATCCTCGGATCATTGTCTGATTCAAGCCACCAGGACAGCTTATGTTAAATCCCTTGCTAAAAATGCTTCTAAAAAACTGGAACTTATGTACAGAGTTCGTGGATTCTTCACTGACGAGCAGATGGCCACAATATACAAAAGTCATGTGCGTTCTCAGATCGAATACTGTTCACCACTATGGAGTGGATGTGGAGCGGTTGCATTGAGGCAGTTGGACAAAATTCAAAATAAAGCCATTAGATTAATCAATAATCCTGCCATAACGCAGGACCTTCCTCCGTTATCAGTATGTAGCGATGTTGCTTCTTTAGCACTATTTTATCTATATTTTTACCGTCAGTGCTCTAACGAACTGGCTTCAATTGTGCCTCCCCTTCACATTTTCTCCCGAAATACTCGGGCAGCTGGGAAAGCCCATGAAATCACATTCTCTCCCCCACAATGCAGAACCTCTGCTTATCAAAATTCATTTATCCCCAGAACTACTACTCTCTGGAATTCACTTCCTGGGAGTTGCTTCCCACATACATTTAATCCTCTCGATTTTAAATCCAATTGTTATAAGTGTTTTATGAATGGAGGATGCCTTTAGGCACATGGACTTTTTTTTTTCTTTGTTTTTCCTTCCTCCATTCATTATAAAAAAAAAAAAAAAATGTAACGTAGAAAGGCATTACATATCTGCAGTCGATGGTGTTCTCTTGGTCGAGGCTTTTTTACCATTAGTGTAGGTCTAGTTATTTGTCTCTTGGGATTTAGTATAGGTCAGAGATTTGTCTGTTAGGTGATTAGTTTTAGGGTCTTTAGATTAGGTATTTTTGTTTATGAATATTGTAAGGTCAAAAAATATAAAATATATATAAAAATAAAAATAAAGATAAAAATAAAACAAATAAAATAAAAATTATTATATATATATATATATATATATATATATATATATATATATATATATATATATATATATATATATATATATGTATGTGTGCATGAAAGTGTGTCTGTATATATGCATGGAAGTGTATGTGTGTGTGTGTGTGTGTGTGTGTGTGTGTGTGTGTGTGTGTGTTTGTAAATGTTTGTATATATATATATATATATATATATATGGAAGAATTATTATAGAGAAAGTAAGAGAGATATCAGAAGTCCTAGTGAGTGATGAACAGGGTGGCTTTAGGAGTGGCAGAGGATGTGTGGACCAAATATTTGCAGTGAGACAGATAGTAGAGAAGGCTTGTGAGAAGGACCATAAGGTGTTTATGGAATTCATGGATCTGGAAAAAGCATATGACAAAGTGGACAGAGAAGGACTGTGGAAAGGTCTGCGCATGTAAGGTGTAGAGGGTAAGCTATTAGGTGCCGTCAAGAGTTTTTATGATGGTAGTGAAGCATGTGTCACGGTTAATGGGCATCTAAGTGAATGGTTCATAATCAATGATGGCGTGCGACAAGGTTGTGTGATGTCCCCATGGTTGTTCAATGTATGTATGGATGGGATGACGAGAGAAGTGAAACATGAGTAATGGAGAGAGGGATGGCATTGGTAATGAATGGTGATCGATGGAATATCTCAAATTTGTTGTATGCTGATGATGCAGTACTGCTTGCAAGTACCGGACAAGAACTTGGTAGGCTAGTGCAGAGTTTTGCTGATGTCTGTAAGCGTCGTTCCTTGAAAGTAAATGTAGAAAAGAGTAAAGTGATGGTTATTGAGAGAGAAGGTGACTCCCAGTGCAATGCAACAGTGTATGGAGAGAGACTGGAATTGGTGAGAGAGTTCAAATACCTGGGTACAGTGATAGAAAAGAGAGGAAAATGTGCAAAAGAAGTTGAAAGTAGAGTGACACAAGGAAGAAAAGTAGCTGGTGCAATGAAGGCCTTGATAGGAAAAAGAGGCTTGAGTGTTGCAGCTGCGCGAGGCGTACATGAAGGAGTGTTAGTGCTATCTCTAACATATGGATGTTAGACTATGGTGTGGCATGAAAATGAAAAGTCAATAGTAAGAGCAGTGGAGATGGGACTGCTGAGGAATGTATGTGGAGTACAGAGGGTGGATAGGATACGAAATAATGTGATTCGTGAAAGATGCGGAGTGAGGAAGCCGGTGGACACCGGAATTGAAGAGAGTGTACTGAGAGGGTATGGTCATGTGGAGAGAATGGATAACAATAGAGTGGTGAAGAACGTATATCTGAGCGAATTCTAAGGAGGGAGGAGGCGAGGTAGGCCAAGGAGAAGGTGGAGAGGTATGGTGGATGAATGTGTAAGGAAGAGAGGTTTGGAAGTCGGTGAGGCTAGGGAACTGACAGGAGATCGAGCTGGCTGGATGAATTTCATGAGGAGATGTGCATGATCAGGGATTTTTGGCACCCCCTTTTTCGTGGCAGAGTCTGGATTGGCTCTGTCGGATACGATATGTGAAGATACAAAACGTGGTGAATGTTTTTGGCGTATCCGATAGAGCCAGGATTCCGGGGGCTTGAATGATGAGTAAATGGAAGGGTGGCCGATTGGACTGGGCAATTTTGGTCCGTCTGGACATTGCTACTCCTCACCCTGCCCTTGAGTGGGAAAGGAGGTCCGGATGATGATGATGATATATATATATATATATATATACAGTATATATATATATATATATATATATATATATATATATATATGGCCTTAATGACCAGGGGCTTTGGCCCCAATGGTCGATAGGCCGGGAAAAAAAAAAATCTGACCCTCGCTCAACAATTGCTCTTTCTCCCTCACGTGACATATTTTACATTCATGCCGTCGCTCCCTCCCCAGCAACATTTCCTGGGTCTGAATGCCATTTAAAAACGACGTGAGGGAAGCGGAAACGTGGCTATATATATCCTCAAGCTACTTTTGTCCCAACTGCAGGTGGCAATATGGGGAGGAAATGTGGAGGATGAAATATCGGTATAAAATTTATAAGTTCACCCTCGTTTTTATATGCAGATTTGGTTTCCCCTTAATATGTGGGATTCGTTCGATTTTGACATTATCTTATATCACAAGCGACACCATACTGAGTGGCTTCCCTTCCCCCCAGCTCTCCAGGTTTATTAATAATCGCTGATTAATTTGCGATGGAAATGCTATAGAAGAAAAGTCATACTTTTTTTTTTTTTTTATGTGTCCGACTCTGGGCATAGGCTTCACAGCCTGCTCCCAAGGCCCAACAATTCTCCTACATACCATACTGCTCCGTATGGCACCATTTCGGCGCTAACACCCACCGTCCATATTGAATACATGCTAGGGCTGTCTCATACAGGACTGATGTATTGATAATAGCGGGGGTATTTTTGCGACATGTCGGCGGGTCTTCCGGTAGATCAGTAAGGGTTGCTTATGAAATTCAAATCCTTAAAGTGCTCTTTGCCCCAGAGAGGATTCGAACTTGTGTCCATTAGGACTGTAGGCCACATCTCTACCGATTCAGCCACCGCCTTGGGTGATGACGAAGGTGCCACTTTGCTCTTTCTCAAGGCACTCGATCCGACGATGCCAGTATGACTGGATGACTGATTCTACCCGTGAAAAAAAAAATCTCTCTCTGGTTGCACCCTTAACCCGTCACGTCCCGAGGTTTTCCGCACCTCCGACATCCCCCAGTCCCAAGGTATTTTCGAAAAAAAAATTTTTTGTTTAAACCTTCGCTTTTGGTGAGAAACATCGAAAATTCATAGAGAAATAGCTCACCTGAGGTTTAAAATACCCAATCCAGGTAGGAGTTCCTCCTTACCTGACTGGGTTTTCTAACATACTGGCATCAAAGAAAACGAGTTCTATGGGAGGGTAACTATTTTATCCACTCATAAACGGTATTTATTTATTTACTTGGTACGAATGTATATGTAGTATGAGAGTATATTGGTTTTCAAGCAGTAATAAAAGCATTATAAGCATTGTTTCACTCACTAACTAATCACCATACCTGACCTTTTTTTGCCACATTACCTGATCATTATTTATGGCTGTTTCTTCTTCTAATGCTATGTAAACATTGTCCTCCACATTGTCATCGATTGGGGAATCACTCTGGCCCTGAATATCTTTACTAGCCAGGTCACTGGTAACAGGTCCTTTGCCAAGACAATGGCGTGAGGGGGCGAGGGGGGAGGTTATGCGGTGTAAGGCATTGTCCCTGCTTGGCATCTCGTAGAGGAATAGAGGAAGGTGTCCCGTGTATACATACGAAAAATCACGCGCAAAAATTGAAAATTGTGCAAATTAGGGACCTTGCAATTGCACGACGTACTGGTACGTCGCCGGGACTGGCAAATGCAAATCGTTCCAACATACCCATACGTCGACGGGACGGGGCGGGTTAAGGATCAGCCCCGTTACCTGCTGCATTTTCCCTCCTGCAATGAATAAACTTTCCACGTGGGTCTAATTATCAGCAGGGATCAATTTGTTTCCATTATAGACCTATTATTACCCAAGGAGTTTTTCTTCCATTTACCTACTTTTCCTCTGTCGACTAATAATCTCCTTCAGTCCTATTATTCCCTACAAATCAATAATCTCCTTTGAAACTATGGTCTACCAGGGACACCTTCTCGTCCACCATGGACTCTTTTTCCCAATGGACCCATTTTCCCTCCATGAACCTATTTTCGCCCCTAGATCCTTTCACCCTTTCTCACCCTCAATATAAAATTTTTGACCCTGAGTCGTTAGTGAGTCAGTGAACTTAAATTTGGTACTCATGATGTTGACGGTACTTCGGTGGGTAATTCACACTGCATGAGAAAAAAATGCTAGTTGTAGGGCACTGCTATGTGATCAACGCCTGTCACAAGTATTCATATTACTGTAGATTCGAGAAAATTTCTTTGATGTTGAGTGTACACTTATGTCTGTAATTTGTAATGATGTTGCAATGCAGCATACTTAGTAATCCTTACCTACCTGTAGCCGGTTTCCTCTCAAATGACAATAAATCCTAACTTCTTTCAGCTCAGGTGATGGCCCAGTGTAGTCTGACTAGTAACCAAGGACACGGATTCCTGCCTCATAACTAAAGGCCAGCAAATATCATGGAATTACAAGTTAGTACTCAAGCTTTGAGAGTGATCCCCCCCCCCCCGTCAAATGGCAGCAGACTGACTACTGAATACTGGCCAGTAATTTTATGGTGTTACGGGGACTTACCATGTAGGACGATCTCTGAAGTACAAGGAAATTCCACAAGATTTTAAAGATGCTTCAGGAAGGTACTCTATGGCCAAATCTGAGTAAAAAGAAAAAAATTATATCAACATTGTTCCCTTCTCATCCGCTACAGAGCTACACTTACTAATAACCCTCTTTAACATTAGAAAATGAAGCTAGTCACGAAGAGGTGCTTTAGAAAGGGTGTAGAGCCGTAGCATTGTTTTGTGTCACTGAGTTAAGCGAAATAAACTGCAAAAAGAAAGAAAATCGTGGCCAAGTTAACGTGAAGGAGCTGTAACACATGTACTAATTATGAACATTGCGAGAGAGGGTATTAATAACTGAGCCAGACTTTTTTTTTTTTTTTTTTGAGTGTGTAGGACGTTAAATGGTACAGATAGTTAAGTTTAAATAAATGCTGATAAACAACGAAACAAGAGGTACACCCAAATTTCCTCTCAGAACTATACAAGATTCACACGTGCTTCTACAGTACCTTAACATTTCAGAATAAGTGTGCACTGGTAGTGGTTGGTATGCACCTTGTAAACAGTTGGTTAAGCAATTTTCGATAAAGTGGTAATGACGCCGCCAGTAGGATGCATATTGACAGTGTGGCAGGAAGTATTAGTCACTGTTTTAAATGACAGCATTAAAAACAAACGCTACGTATTGAGCCAGGTAGACGAAGTCGATTGCCATTATTTTTGTACTAAATGTATCTCTGTGTCTACAGTATGTCGACAACACAAATCTCAGAAAGTATTGACTGTAGAAGGAAAAGTTATTAATAAAAGTTGTTTAGAGTCACAACTTGAGTTCACATGTCACTCAACCAGCATTGGGAGTCATCCAGGATGGATACATAATACGCCAAGTTTTCATCTAACAGTATTATTACAGTCTACCAGGCTCACAGATGACGGGTAGTCTTGTTCACTGGTTTAACTATGAAGGAATTGAATATCAACATATGTTAACGCCCCCGCCTATGTTAAAATCTTCGTTAGTGGTAAAAAAAATTGCAAGAATAAGTTGTGTGTAAATATTTTCCACACTGGTGTGGAATGAGAGACTCGCTTCGTCTCTGTCACTCATTTGTTTATCCAGCTTCACGAAACGGCAACACAGCCCAATACAGGATACACTCTAAATCCACCGGATTATGGTAACTACGAATAAATAGGAAGTGAGTAGAATGTTTTCACTCCACCATCTGCATTGACAATTGCTTGGTTTCTGTGTTCCAGTACGGCGAGGCAATAAACACAGGTCGAAAGTTCGGGACTTTGTAATTGCTAACTCATTGAGTGGACTGTCCAAATGGTAACCTGTTTTTGTTAATCCTGTTTCACCCTGGTCTGTCTAGTGGAGCAGACCCGTTGACCACGGTAAAGACCTGCTTATATGGGGCCTTCTAACAGGTACAGTACAATTCATACACCATGTAGTGATCCAGAGCCCCCTTATGGAGGACACCACCTCAGTAGGATCGGACCACAGTACATCCCCATGGCGAGGTGGAGGGAATTATGAGGAGGTTTGGGTCCGGGGTGGACGTTGTAGTTGCTTTACTCCACACAGAGCACTGAGCGCCACCACGTGTATGCCTCTCATTAACGTTTCTAAGAGTGGATTTACACTTGGCAAACGTGCGTGAACAAGCACAGCCAAAAGATCAGTAGTGAACCGCCAGGTAAATGATCGCATATGCTACCGCGTGCATTCGTTTATGTCCTTCTTAGAAGATGTGTGCCTTAGCATTCCCACTATAGTCTCTCATACACCAGAATGTCAAGGGATGAAAAGTGAGTTGCATTTGCTGGAATTATAGTCTTCCATTAACTCTTCAAAGGAAACAGAAATCTGCAAGGAAAAAAATAATTTACCGACACAAATTCGGACACTCCTATGAGCTCATTCAGGTTTAGTTATGCTCTCCATATTTGCTATGCGTGCCCACTACCAGGCTCGCCAATGTTTGTTCTTGTTCGTTCGCAAGTGTAAATTCACCCCTTCGAACATGGAAGCTAAAAGTATGAGGAAGGTCGCCCTATGAAGAAAAAATGGAGGAATTAACAGTGCTGCCATCTCATGAGTAAGACACCTCAACAAAGAAAATGGCATGGGGAAATAAAGTTACCAGGGATTATTGAACTTAAAACACTCTCTTAATACCCATATCCGCATCCCATTCCCACCCCTTACTGGTCACTTGTACTTCATTGGTCCTTGGTGGCCCCTAATTACTGTGTTTCCTCAAGTGTTGTAACCAGCAGCATGGTGGTTGGTAATGAAGGCACGCTCCAAGATCTAAGAAGGCATTTTATTTTACAATGAACTATTACAGTTCATGGTTATTTCTGTACAGAAACACTGTATATGGTCAACCGTTGCTAAGGGTTATGAAAATTTCTCTAGGGCATGACATTGTATCTGCTCTTAATAGCACATCAGTTTCATAACAGGTTTTAAGCCTAGGTCACACATTCGTGGATAAAATGCGAGACTAAGCCGAAGGACTGGTCCACCATCATCCATGGAGATCACTGAGCACTGTATAGAAGGCGGCCTGACGTCCGGCTGCATCCTTGGCCATCCTGCATTGTCAAGCCTGACAGGGGAAAAAAAATGAGCAGTGTTCATTTTTTCTTCCTGGATCTCTCGGAAGAAAACGATCCGTGTTGATGCCGGGAGCTGCCAGGAGTTGGCGGGAGCCTCCATGAATCCACCGAAAATGTCCGTGTGCACTGTGTAGAGACCGGGGCCATCTGGGAGTCGTAATTTCATCCCACTCTGGCAAGAATTTCCTCAAGTATCGCAGGGTCCATTCTTAAGAAATTCCTGAAGCCAGTCATATCTTCTGCTATAAGTTCACTCACCAACTTCTCATATTGGCCATACAGGGGTCTTCTGAGAAGCCAAGGTTTAACTCACAGGCGTTTCCTCTTTTGTCTTCTTTTTCTTCTCTGTTCTTCTTCTTGGCTCTGTTTTAACAGTCTTTTTCACTGCCAGTAGGTCCATTTCAACTGTAGCCAACTGCAGTTATAGTAATTCAGCATGCTCTGAAGAAATATACATCTTGTCTGTTGATGTTCACTCTCAAAAGAAAGTAGTAGAATAAGGAACAGCCTCTACTGCATTCTTTTATATCGATCGTGAGGTAGCACTGACTATAGTCCGGTGACAATTGGAAAAGACCACCTGGAGATCGTCTAAGTCCTTATAGGCACCATGTAAATCAGTCTTCCTCCATATCTTTTGGCTTTAGTCCGGTGCCATCTGTGCATACACTGGGAACATCTCCGGCAAGGACCGGCTAGCCACCATGGTCTGCCGGGAAGAGACCCTAATTTTCCGTTTGCCTGCCGTGCTCAGACTGGCTTTGATGACATCACAGCATCTTGATGCGCCGGATCACCCCGGATGACCAAAATTTCTCATCCGGCTTCATCCACCGTTTCATCCGTGATGTGTGACAGAGGCTTTAATAGTCACACACACACACACACACACACACACATGCATGCATGTTTTAGTCCCAATATTGTAATCACTATATGCAGACATTTGTAGTGCTTATCGGTTCACAGTTTTATTTAGGCTAATGTTAATAGCCTAGTGTTTCTGGGAACCTGGTAATCCCTCAATTCATGCTATGATATAGCAAAACTGTTGGTAACTGCATCAACATATGTACATCATTTATTTGTCCACTTCGTAAATACAACTTCAGTCATAAATATGCATTTGTATCATCTTTGAGGAATAAAAAAGGCTTCACTCCTGGCTGCGTGTGTCGTTTTTTTCCACATACACAGCAAGCATGCTTGGAGTGTAAGGGTGGCATGTTTGTTTACATTTTTGCCACCTCTCGCCTTCCCACCTCACAGCAGCAGACGACAAGATTTGACACCAGTGCCATCTAGTGCTGAGGCAATGTCTGAAAATCTGTTCCATCTCTGCACCTTAGGGCATAAGCCCCTGTCACACATAAGCGACTCAAGGGCTGACTGCAGCGCGACTCAAGGTAGTAATGCATTTTTTCATTGATCGTCCCTTGATTCACTGACAAAGCCCGGACACTTTAGGGCACTCGTGAGCAGCTGGGACGACTCGTTGCACCTCATGATTTTTTAATGCGCGTGTTAAAAAATCATGGCTGTCTCATGACTTGCCAAAAGTTGCGTCACAGTTGCATCAAAGTTAGGAGTGTCATAGGTCTGTCGTGAAAAAGTCTTAGCTCAATTGGATACGTCATGATGTGGTCGTAGCATGTTGTGATGCAGTCGCCGACCAAAAGAAATGTTATGACTGCGTCACGACTGAGTGACAAGTCGCCGACCATGATGAGACCATACCAAGACCCCGAGATGACCATGCCACATATCTTGACAGTCCATTCAGCGAATCAGAATCATAGCTCACAACCGCATGACAACTGCAAGAAGACCACATGAGAACTGGGCTATGCCCGAGTCAAGACAGCACAAACAGCATGCCAAGAGTCTTGGCAGGAAACCTGGCATGGGTGGCAAGTGACAACACCAGTCACATGGCAAATGCGAGTCCTCGAGCGCATGGCGTATAAACCACGACAGGGCCCTGCCTACCATCAATTCACGCTTGGTCGCCTGCCTCTACATGTCACCCCAGCCATCTGCCATGCCTTCCATGCCTCCATGGGGGGTCGTATGCATTCCCCAAATGCATCATGCAGTCATGTTGTGTTCATGGGTGGTCATGTCACAGTAATGGCTGACAAAAATCCGTTTAATTCCAAATTTGAAGACTCATAGCTCAGTCGCCTCGTGGTCACCTTGCGATCTTATTGTGTTCTTGAGGATGGCACGACCGGTCGTGAGGCAGTCGTGACGCGATCGTGAGGCAGTCGTGATGCAGTCGTGAGCAGAGCAGACTTGGGGCCAGTTAGGAGGCGTGGGAGCCAACTAAGACTCGACCTTGAGTCACGCTATGGTCGGTCCGTGAGTCGCATATGTGTGACAGGGGCTATAGCTCTTAACTCTAACTTCATTGTTATCAAGTATAATGGAAAAATACACGAGTCGAACGTTCAGGGTTTCTAGCTCACCAATTCGTTTGAGCGACCTCTTCAAATAGTAACCGGCGGTGGGATATTCCCAAAGGTATTAATGATCATTTCCCTGTCGTAACATAAGTTTTTACAGCAAGAACTGGACAAGGGGTGATTTTGCACTTCTTTCCCTTATCTTCCCGATGAAAACTGTTATAACCTGCTATAATTTTCGTTGTATAAATAAGATTTATTTATGAAGCCAGATCAGGAGACAGGTGCAGATTCGATTTCCTCTTTGTCCATCCTACACGTCAAAACCAAAGTCACACAAGGGAACTGATCGTAAGTGTGCTCCCTATCCAGTGCTTGAACTATATATACTTTTAATCTAACAGCTAACTCAGGCATGATATAAAAGGCATCTCACGAGATTTTTTTTTTTTTGAAACTCTAGGGGAATAATATGTAAAAAAAAATATTTTTAACTATTGTCCGTTTCTCAGCCTTATGGAGCTAAAATTTATGACATTATGAGTGAAAACGGTCTCATAAGTGACCCGTAAGACCAACAGTAACTGTCTCCGCCATGGTTTCGAATTTGACCCTTGTTGCTATAGCATTTTTCCCCCTTTTTTTTTATTTCATTTTTCTTTTTTCACATAATTACCATAACACAACATTTTGAAACAAAACAAAAAGTGAACCAAGTGGATTGCCGGCTGAGGCTACCCTTCTGCAGTCCATTATAATCCAGGACCTCGCCTATAGACCCGTTTGCAAAATGGTGTTGGGGGGATTTCTCACCTGATCTTAGTTAATGGGTCCCTGGACATGACAAATCACGGAGGTGCTTGTCCACCATCGCGCCACGAATGTTGCTATGGTCAAATTAAATATGGCTGCCATGAACAGTTATAAAAATTCACATTTTTTTATATTATTTTCAGTAGATACACATGTAATACTTCCAGTGCAACTATTTTGAGGGTGGAAAATTCATTTTTGATGTTTCTTTTACCATTCAGGGTCATCTTGACCTTCACCCGTGTGGGTCATCAATATTGCATGAATTTTGCCATTTACTGAATGTTGAATGGAACTCTAATGTTTCTTTTTTCTTGTTTCTTTTCAGCCATGTGCATGTTGTTCCTAAATGCATGAAGCTTCATCTCACTGCCATGTGCATGCTGTTCCTGAATGCATGAAGTTTCATCTCACTGCTAATCATGAATTTTTCTACATTATCTGGACCAAGTAGGGTAAATTTGGTCGCCTCAGTGGAAAGGGAGATAATAAATCCAAAACTCTGCATTATCTGTCAAGAAGATAACAAAGTACATGTAACTAGTGAAAAGACAGGTCGTGCAAACATGAAAAGAGCTGCCAAAATTCGAAATGATGTTGTTACAAAGCGTATCAGACTGGTGACAGGGGATGAAGAGGAGAGTGATGACAGTGGCATGTTTGTTTACCATAATACCAACAAGCGCTACAAATTTTACACACATTCTTCCAAGCTTAAAGCTATTGAGGAAAAGAGTGCAAGAACTGAAGAACCTATGGTGTGCCACACAGAAATCATGTCTTCTGAAACTGCTGGATTTAAGAAAACACTTCGTAAAAGTGTGTTACCTTGTTCACCTCCAAGCTGCGACAAGGATCCAAGAACACTACCTGGCGTTATCTGCGCGAAAGTCGAACACAAGAAATGTCGTGACAAATTCAGAATCTGTGAGTATGGCAGTGCTAAGAAATTCATTGATGCTGTGAGGCACAACAAAGATGTTGTTTTTACAAGAATTGCAGATAGACTGAATGACGATGAAAACAGCTGTCAGATCAGTCGTATCTGCAGATTTATACCGCCACAATCTCTGCCGTCAAAACTACATGCGTAAATACGAACGTAACGTTAGACCAGAAGAGCTGGAAAAACTGCCCATCAACAATATGAAGTGTGTGCTGTTCACACGTGCTATCCCAGATATTGACAAAATTTTGATGAGTGGAGACTGTTGCACTATGACTGATATTGTACTGTAGAATTTGCACTGAGCCTGCTGGAAGAAGGAGAGGTGCTTACGAGCACCTTTCAAAACCGTGATATGAAACAGTTGATCATCTCCCATTATGGTGAATCAGTCACAATCAGTCCAAACAGTAAGGTGAATGAACCTGAGATTTTTTTTTTCCTCTGATATCACAGCTGCTGATCTAGCCATAAAGCTAAAGAATCAGGACATAATGAGAGAGGCTGGCAGCAAGTTGAGAGACTCACTTATGGACGTTGACTTTGGTCTGCAGGACAGCTTCTGTGACGGCACTGACTTAAAGACATCATGGGAGAGAACAATGATGCCAACACCTCTTCTCACATTCTTAGCTGCTCTATTCAAGGTGGTAAAGGACAAGCTCTTTCGAAGTAGTATTAAAGATCTAGAGGATCTTATCCAGCCTTTCGAGGATGAAGATATTAGCCGAGAAGGAGAGTTCCCACAGCAGCAAGATGACTTGCTTTCTGACCAGCAACAACCCTCTCAGGAACAAGAGGAGTCATGGGTCAGGGGTCACAAGAGTACACAGCTGCAATGTCTGTTCCAAATGCTTGTGTACAACATCCACAGTGGAAGGAAAAAAACTCTATTACATATGATGCTTGGCCATGCCCTCTATGCAACAGATCGTAGTAAGAACCTTCTCACAGTCTTCAATAGAATTGGTTCATGTACAAGCTACCAGACCATTAGAACTGCCCGTAACCTTCTTGCTAGCTATGCTGTTAAATGCTCAGAAAAAGAAGAGACACCCTTACCAAGTACTTTTACCAGGGAGGATTACACAATGGCGCCATGGACAACTCAGACTATGCAGACAGATCATCACTCTCTGGTAATGAGAGTTCACACTATGCAGCCTTAATATTGTTCCAAGATGCCACAGTGAATAAGCCCCTCCATAAACCTCCAGTATCAGCTGCAGGACTTAGCCACTATGATTTATTTCTGCAGAAAAAGTTGCCTTGTCAAGAGGACCCTCTCCATGATAAGCCTATAGTTCGGCCTACCTTGCCTCCAGACATGCTGTTGCATCCTGAAACCAAATAAGCAACGTTGCTCGTTATGCAAACTGCCCGAAGTGCAGCTGTTAAGAAGGAGTTTTTGATTTCTTTGATCCGTCTAGGTCTGTCAGCAGGATATCCCCATATCTGGGCAGCTGTGCACACATTTGTCTCATCTGCTATGGTGCCAGTGATGCGTGTCGGCTTCCTACCTGTCATGCCAAGACCTATTACCGAGCGAGCAACTGTGAGGCACTGCCTTACCAACATTCAGAGTGTATGCAGGCAGCTGAACCAACCGTCATTGGCGGTATGGTGTGATGAAGGTGTGTTCAGCCTAGCTGCAGACATTTACCTGCATGAAATGGAACAGTTCAAAGATCTATTTCTCTGTCTGGGTCCTTTCCACTGGACTCGTGTTTTGCTCAGGTGCCAGGGCAGACTGCTCCAAGGTTCTGGTCCAGATGATGCTCTGATTGAGTGTGCTGTGTTTGGACCTGGCGTGATGGAGTCAGTCTTGAATGGTAGCCATTATGTCCGGGCTTTCACAGGGATGCTGATTGTGGAGGATCTAATCCATTCACTCCAGTGGCAGATGTTCTGGCATCAGAAGGACAAAGCTACATATCCAGAGCTGGCGCAGGTGTAGATGCTACAAAGCACACTGGGTGCAAACCAACGTTGCCCAGAGCAGTTTGAGGCAATAATTGGACAGATTGGAAAGCTGCATCAGGACTTTCTGGAGTTTAAGAAAGAATGCGAGGCCAAGTCTGAACTCAGCCAATTCTTTGGAGTAAGGCTGCAGTTAGTCACTGTAATTAAGAATGCTGTGGCTTCTGAAAGAGAAGGAAACTGGAATCTGGTTGTTGCTTCTGTTGAAGATTCTATGCCAATATTCACAGAATTTGACTGCATCAGCTACCTACGGCATGGATCACGGTATCTTGAACAAATCAAGGTTCTGGAGTTCACACACCCTGAGCTCTACCAGCGCTTCACAAATGGACAGTGGGTTGTTCGTGATCGCCCAGGCTGGTTTTCTGCTGTCGGAGGTGATATGAAAGTTGAACAGACCATCCAGCGAGTGTCAAAGGGACCTGGAGGTCACTACGTGGTGGGAATGACACGCAATGCGAGTGCTGTGGCAGAGTTCGAACGCTAGTGCCATGAAATCGGGTCTATCACCAACGTGCTCAACTATCTCACCACCAAACATCCATTGCACCACACAGAATGCCAACTATGGCATGCTCTGAACACCACCTGTCATCTCACGTTCAGCAAAAATATTGCAAAACTGCTGGTCTTTGTGCTACACCACCAAAATCCTTATTCAGTGTTGGTCAATGTACCTATACCATTGCACAACCTGCTCACAAAACAGGCTGTTCACAAAGAGGTTGCTGTGCATCTGCTCAAGTGTCTCAAGAACGGTGAGCATGTCAACCAATCATTCAAGCAGGAGAGGGTAGTGGAGAAGAGCAAGAAAATTAGTTCAACCGTATCGAAATTTAAGCTGCCTCATTTCACAGACGAATCACATAAGATGCCAACAGCTATTCCAAAACAGAAGGACCTTTCATCCAAGGAAGTGGCAGAGGCACAGAGAAACATAGACATTGCTAAGGAGAGAGGGATGGACTACAGACAGATTCTTGCTCATGATGTGTTCACAAAACCACCACTCTTTGATGGTGACTTTCCTTTTCACACAAAAAAGTCTTCACTAATTGGGAAGATTGAACCTCATCTGGACCTCACCCAGTGGAGTTACAAGTCTACTCTTAACACTCATATTGTGGTAGACTTTATGTCCAAGATGAGGCAGATGCCTTTGGCACAGTTTCCTAATATAGGTGCTGTTATAGATGCAGTCCTTAGTTCAAAATTATACATGTCACAGGAGTCACAGTTTGTCCATCTCGTATTTGACTCCTACAATGACATGTCTCTCAAGGAAGGGGAGCGCATGCGGTGTACTAATCCTGCATTAGGCACTGACATTGTTGATATCAGCAGAGATACACCCATCCCTCAACAAATTGACAAGTTTTGGACTTCTCAGGCAAACAAGAAGAATCTCCAGCTGCTAGCTTGAGACACCGTTTTCCATCAAGCCTCCAGTAATGTCACCATCATCGCCAGCTCTATTGTGTCTGATGAAGAGGTGCTTCCTGCAAAAGCAAGTGATGGTGAAGACGTACCAGAGTTGCTGAGTTGGACTGAAGAGGCAGACAGCAGGCTGATGGTGCATGTGGAGTGGGCTGTTCGTGTAAAACAGTGCAAGAGAATTATTGTAGTCTCCAATGACACAGACACCTTTGCAATACTGCTACACTACACTCCATACCTCCAAACTCTGGGGTTAACAGAAATGTGGCAGCAGTATAGCACCGGTGAAAAGTGACGCATGCTTCCACCGCATCAGGTGATTTCTCATCCTGGAGCACCACTGGCCAAGACAGTGATCAAAGCCCATATACTAACAGGAGATGACTGTATGAGTAAGGTGGGCACCAAGCATGTTGCTATGGCATGTGACCCAGTACAGTATCTGGCAAACTTTGGAGAGACGGACACTTTGTCAGAGCAAGATGCAGCATTAGCAGAGAAGTATTTGGTGCGTGTTTGGGCAGGAGCTAAATCAACTACAACTGCTGAGACGTTTGACCAACTGAGGGTAGAGAACTATGTAGGTGTAGTGCTGGCATTGATTCCCTCCCTCCTACAAGCAGTGGGATTAGAGGCCACATTCAACAAGGAGCCTTTCTAGTGTTTAGGGCATGCCATCTACTTGACAAAGAGACATCCAAAGAAAATTATGCAATATGGAAACCATTGGGACATGGATGGGAGGAATATTCTGGAACACTATTACCATGCAAGTATCTGAAACCATTACCACAGAATCTGCTCAAAACATGCAAGTGTGCAGGCAGGTGTGTCAGTCAACTCCGTGGGTCCCGATCGGCTGGAGTGAAGTGTGTAATTTTTTGCCATGGAAAGAAAGAGAATTCGTCATGTCAGAACCTGGCACTGAAACAATAACTTACACGTGTGATGTGGTGCACGTTTGGAAAAACATTATATTATTTGTTTTCCCTTTACATATTTTATTTATTTTTTTTTACGGAGAAAACGTTATAATTTTATTAACACTGACACTTTCCATTTAATTATCAATGATATTCAGCCATATATTTCAGAGCAATTATGACTTTCTGTTTATACCATCATGTCACAAATCAGTATAGTGTGTGTTTTGGTTTAAATCTGAGGTATTGATTTTAGAACCCATGAGTGAATTACGGTCTAGTTGTGGTCACATTGTCCCAGACATTTGAAGGTCAAGATGACCTTGAATGGTAAAAGAAACATCAAAAATGAATTTTCCACCCTCAAAATCGTTGGATTGGAAGTATTACATGTATATCTACTGAAAATAATAAAAAAATGTGAATTTTTATCACTGTTCGCGTCAGCCATATTTAATTTGACCACAGCAACATTCGTGGTGCGATGGCGGACAAGCACCTCCGTGATTTGTCATGTCCAGGGACCCATTAACTAAGATCAGGTGAGAAATCCCCCCAACATCATTTTGCAAACGGGTCTATAGGCGAGGTACAGGATTATTACCTTCCTTTTGGGGGATAGGGAGAGAGATGAGGAACGTTTGTATAACTGGGCAATGAAGCCAGCCAGTTATATCGGTGCTTCCAACTGAAGGCCGCCCTCCCCCGCACCTAATGATAAGTATGAGCCGTCCCGCAACACACGAGAAATCTCCTGGCCAAGTGGAAGGGGAGCGTTATATAAGCACTGCCCTGATAAAGACGTTGCCCTAGAGCTACAATATATAGTCCAGGCTTGATTTATTGGTTTATTTATTACTATTATGGGGAGAAAAGATGACCTACCTTGACCCATCGACAGACACTGATTTACCTATGTTGAGACGGAGGTAGATACTGGTTGACCTATGCTGAGACGGAGGTAGAGAGAGGTTGACTGAGAGATATAGATAATTAGTAGGTACAAACACATGAATAGATGGATAGTTTGTCAATGATTATGAGATAGACTAACTGATAGACAGATAGCATACAGATAGACAGATAGATAGATAGATAATACAGGTAGATATAGGCAGATGAAAAGACAGGTAGACATGGATAGATAATTATAAAGGCGAATGAGAGAGAGAGAGAGAGAGAGAGAGAGAGAGAGAGAGAGAGAGAGAGAGTTTTTGAAGCAGCATATCCCTTGGAGCAGCCCAGTCAGTCGGTCGCACTGTAAAGTTATTCGGACGCAAGATGCCTCACTCCCTACACATTGGCAATCCTTCTTTCAGCCCTCATGGTCCCGCATCCACATAGTACTCACAACCTGCAGTTCTTTTACCTTAACTTCGCCCAGAGTTTCGTCTTTTTCTTCTTACATCACGTAGCTGTGGCAAAAGCGGACATTGGTACACCTCCATACCCTTTCCATTGCACTTCTTCGCGACTAGCATCATATTTAATTATTACTCTCTAGTTACAGCGCAGCGTTCAAGATGGAGAGATGACAATTTTTGGCCAAGTCAGAGTGAAAAGAGTGCAGTACTGTTTTTTTTTCTTTTCATCTCTCTCTCTCTCTCTCTCTCTCTCTCTCTCTCTCTCTCTAATCGTGTACATACAATAGGTATGGAGTAATTTAATTAAGGGTACAGGACGTCCACCCCCGCTCTCTCTCTCTCTCTCTCTTTCTCTCTCTCTGAGATTTGCAACGTGTATCATGTTGCTTCAGCCATAAAATATACCTAGTTGGTCTGAGTCGTAAGACATCTTCAGGTACTACTTGTCTTTTGTAACACTTATTAGTCATCTCCTTATCCCTCTCTGTATATTTCTATCTATTTTGTCTGTCAGCCTACTTGTCTATCAGTCAGTCGACCTATATTATGTATCAGTCTGTGTAACTGTCTGACTGCCACTCAGTATCTATCAGTCTATCTATCTATATATCTATGCAACAGCGTATCTATCTCTTTATCTGTCTACCTATCTATCTATCCACCTACCTGTCTATCTATCCGTCTATCTATCTATCTCTCTATCTAACTACCTATCTACCTATCTATCTAACTGCCTACAGTATCTACCTATCTATCCAACTACCTATCTACCTATCTATCTCTCTCTCTACTTATCTATCTGTCTATCTATCTACCTATCTGTCTATCTATTATCCAGTTTTCTCTGTACAGTTTTCAATTGTAACCTCACACAGAACAAGATTAATCCCGTATGTATCCCCACTTCATTCCAAACAGGCAATAACTACCTCTCTCTCTCTCTCTCTGTCGACAGAAAAAGAATGTCAAATTAATTGGCCTTTCTTTTCAGTCCAATAAACACACACACACACACACACACACACACACACACACACACACACACACGCTGTAATCAGTTTTTTTTTTTTTTTTTTTCCGAAGCGAAGATGCATTTGACAGTTGGAGATGATTGTCTGAATGCAACATTACTTCGCAATCTCTTTTTTCATTAGCATTAATATTTGACATAACATATATCTGAGGGAGAACTTTGGGTTGATAAATAATTATTCGAACATGTTGCATCTTCGCCTCCATTAAAAAAAAAAAAAAAAACTGAGTGTGGTAGACCAACTGATAGAGCGATCTATTTCCAAGAATAACAAACCCTAGTATGAACCAGCTCTGGGCCGTGCTGTGGGTAAGTGGGTGTTGGTCTTTCCCCTGTCAAGTGTAGCCTAAACCCCGGTGTGGCAGAAGACCTGCCAGTGTTTGATGCCCGGCGAGGTAAAGATGTGTGGACTACCCGTGTACCAATGCGTCACTCCTACCTCAGTGAAGCTTTTTATAATATCGGTGCTCCCCTAGAGCAGTCAAGGCCACCCTGTTGACCCGGTTAGGTCTGGGTGTTAAGGTCCTGTATATTTCCAACAGTGTTGTAAAGACCAGGCACCTCGAGACCGAGATCAAGACCAAGACCAGATCCTCCGAAACTATGATCAAGACCAAGACCAGACCCTCCGAAACTATGATCAAGACCAAGACCAGACCCTCCGATACTATGATCAAGACCAAGACCAGACCCTCCGAGACCGAGACCAAGACCAAGAATATATGTGTCTGCTAAATGAATGGAAGTAGCTGCAGCCTGAAGGTGCTACACTGCTGGTCAGTTTTCACGGGCATCACGGCCCCTCGAGTGAGTCCACTAGTACCCCAATCACCCAGTTGCAGATTATGTATCGATGCGATACTCAACACCTTTTAAACGAATTTAAGTTGATTATCGCACGTGAGTTGAATGAGGTCGAGGAATTTCTGGCAAGACAATTACTAAGAAGAATGGAAGAGAGAAGAGAGGAATGGGCATAATTCTTGGGGTCAAAACTCAAGAGTATGGAGGGACCAGGGCCCACACTAGGACTGTGACAATTTTGCTTCTTTTCTGGCCCTTGTCCAACGTTTTCCAGGCATCCCAGGGCACGGTCATAGCTCTCTATGGCCCTGCACACCGATGTTATGGCTTTTGAAAGGTTTTAAAGTTTTTAAACTTTTGAAAGTACTGTTTTGAAGTTATACTGTATGGTGTGCATAGTTTGTCAGTGCCATCGTACTCATGGATAGCTGTATCTTCCTCATGCGAAAGCTGATTTTCGGAATACTAATTTTTGCACTTCTCTCTGAGCTTTACCCTTGCCCAAACGTTCCATACATTCATCTTTTGTTTCTCGTGAAGAGTCGAGGGGGACTACCTATTTTTCAGGATAAGTACAAAAGAGACTGAAGGGGTTTCGGGATACAGAAGTGGGAAGCAAAAAAAAAATTCATAAAAATAAAATATATGTTTTACTTCCACATGTGCTCCAAATACTTCTTACGGTCCTACTAACTATTTGTTTAAAAGAACAATTTTCATTAACTTTCCCTCTTGAAAGGGGCCCTCATTCGAGTCTACTCACTGCCGTTCTTGCTACTACAGATAATTTATCGGCCCCCAGGTGGCCCCCCCACTATAGTGGGACTAGAAACGCCACTCGGCCACATGTCCATGCCACCCCCCCGCTCATAGGTGATTAAGTTGTATGAAATACGAGGGTGGCCGTGAAACACTAGAAAATTTTCTGATTTCTTCTGAAAAGGTCACAGATGTCACTGCAGGCCTCCGTGATAGCCATTTGGAAGCACTGAAGGGTCATAACTCGAAAGGTTGGAAGCCACTGATGTCTGACTTGGCCCACATCGCTCCAAAATCCTGGCTACACCCCTGTAAGGGAGGAAATATATTTACAAAATTTAATATATGTGAACAACTGAACATCTAGGTAAAATATATCAGTTCTCATTGTTTCATTGGCATAAAGAAACAAACATATGAAAAATATAATTTTTTGTAGTTATGTTTTCCGAGTGAACTACCTAAACCTGTGGTGTGCGTGTACGAAGGGTGCGGGTATTGCATACACCGTACACGTATGTCAAGTACACGGAGGTGAACAGAGCTGCAAACATGTGTGTGTGCAAATGGAGATTATCACTATGCATGCTCTCTCGACTCGCACGCACTCTGTCGGTGGTCGCAGGGCTAAGCTCATGCATGATCACCGTAGTGCTAGCCAGGCAGTATCAATAGACAGTACAGCACTGTATGGCGTGCCATGAATCGAATCAGCCATGATTTTTTTCCGTGTATGACCATAAATTCTGACCTTCCCCACATCGCGATGCACTTCGTAATGCTGGTCTCGACCTGGTCTCGAGCCAAAACTCTGACACCAGAAGCTTCGAGACCAAGATCAAGACCAAGACCATGTCAAGTGAGACCCAGATCAAGAGCAAGACCACATCAAACTGGTCTCGAGACCTAAAACACTGATTTTCAACCATTGGCTGCAATATATATATAGGTCAATAATTATATTACTACTGTATTACTATTATTGGCCGGCTCTGTCCTGCCTTTATTGTTAGTTGCATTTTCTTTCTTTCTTGTATTCTTGTTTAAATGTGGCAGGCACAATGGGAGTAGACTGTAGTACCAGTCGAGCAGGGCAGTACTCCCGAGGTGGATGGAAAGCTGATGACAGGGAGTGCTGGAGCTCCCATTTCATCAGCCCTCAGGACTAGTTCCTGACCATCCCCCTTTGCTGAACATTTTCAGTGTCTCAGTTACACAGAGAGTAGGCCAGCATGCTCTCCAGTACAAATTTCTCTAACTATCAACACCAAACTACATGCACGGTACACACTACACTTCCTTTTCCAAAATTCAAAAAATTATGGTGTCTCTCACCAAGCCTCGAAGTCCCCAGGGGGGGGAGACCATAAATGCCCCCACCATCCGCCCCTCTCCCGGTGACGACTCGAGGTGCCTGGAACCACTGTCTGACTCTCTTCTTCTTCCTTTCTGCAACATTCGCGGCCTTTCCTCTAACTTTCGCTCTGTTGAGCACCACCTCTCCTCCTCTAAACCTCACCTTCTTTTTCTAACTGAGACTCAGCTGTCTGAGGCAACTGACAGCAAACCCTTTTCTGTATCCTCCTACTTTCTCTATACTCATTTCAAAGCCAAAGGTGGCTGTTGTGTATATATACGCAACGACTTATCTTGCTCTCGTGTTCCTGAACTCGAGTCTTCTGAATTCTCCACACTCTGGCTTCGGCTTTCCTGTCATTCTCTGACTAAATATATCTGTGCTGTTTACTTATCCCCTAATTCTACTAACTATCAAAATTTCTTCGACTATCTTACTTCTGCGATGGAACACATTCTATCCATTTCTTCTTTCTCTGAAATCTCCATTCTAGGAGATTTCAACGTTCACTACCACCTTTGGCTCTCCTCTCCTTTCACTGATCCACCTGGTGAACAAGCCTACATCTTTTCTATCCTTAATGACCTAGAGCAGCTTGTACATCACCCTACCCGTATCCCTGACCGCCTTGGAGAGAGCTCCAACATACTTGACCTCTTCCTCACAACTAATCCTTCTGTTTACTCTGTTAATCTTTTCTCTCCATTGGGCTCCTCCGATCACAACCTTATTACCTTAACCTGTCCTTTCACTCCAGTAAGGCCTGTGGACCCTCCAGGGAAACGTCGTCTGTGGCATTTTGGAGCCGCGGACTGGGAGGCCCTCAGGCAGTACTTCTTTGATTTTCCCTGGAATGATTATTGCTTCCATGGCCGTGAGTCATCTGAGTGTGCCTTGCGCATTACGGAGGTTATTCTCTCGGGCATGGAAGCATACATTCCTTTCTCATATCTTTTGACTAACGTAAGAAAGCCTTGGTTTAATCACGCTTGTTCTAATGCTGTCCGCAGCAAGGAGAGGGCCTACAAAAGGTACCTGAGCCAACCCACCCCTTAATCACATCGTCTTTACGTTTCTGCCCGGAATCGTGCTAAGTCTGTTCTTCGCCCTGCTATGAATAATTTCATCCGTACTAAATGCTCTCAACTCTCCAACTCGAATTCTTCCCGCTCCTTCTGGCACCTTGCCAAAAACCTTTCTAACAACTTTACCTCATTATCCTTCCCTCCTCTTTTCTGCTCTGATGATTCTGTAGCTATTTGTTCTACTGATAAAGCAGATCTCTTCGCACAGACTTTCTCCTCCAATTCCACCTTAGACGATTCCGGTGCTGTTCCTCCATCACTTCCCCCCTCTGACTTCCTCATGGCTGACATTAAAATTTCTTCAGCTGATGTATTTTCTGCCATCACTGGCCTCAGTACTAACAAGGCATATGGGCCTGATTGGGTCCCTCCTGTTGTTCTCAAGAACTATGCTTCTGTGCTTACACCCTGCCTAGGCAAACCCTTTCGCCTTTGTCTGTCAACTTGTACCTTTCCTTCTTGCTGGAAGTTTGCTCTCATTCAGCCAGTCCCAAAGAAGGGTGACCACTCCCAACCCTCCAACTATCGTCCAATTGCTTTAACGTCCTGTATTTCAAAAGTTTTCGAGTCAATTCTCAATACAAAAATTTTAAAGCATCTTTCCTATCACAACCTTCTTTCTGATCGTCAGTATGGGTTCCATCAGGGATGCTCCACTGATGATCTTCTCACCTACCTTTCAGACTCCTGGTCGTCCTCCTTTCGAGACTTTGGCGAAAGCTTTGCCATTGCACTTGACATCTCAAAGGCTTTCGATCGAGTCTGGCATAAATCTTTAATTTCCAAACTGCCCTCCTACAGTTTCTATCCTTCTATCTGTGCCTTCATCGCTAGCTTCCTTTCTGGTCATTCTATAGCCGCTGTTGTAGACGGCCATCGTTCTTCTCCTAGATCTATCAACAGTGGTGTTCCTCAGGGTTCTGTCCTATCACCAACTCTCTTCCTTTTATTCATCAATGACCTTCTAAGCTGTACATCTAACCCTAGCCACTCATATGCTGATGACTCCACCTTTCACCTTTCCATTCGGTTCTCGCAACGCCCATCTCCACAGGTGCTTCAACAAACAACGGATGAGGCTATGGCACACCTAATGTCTGACTTAACTCGTATCTCTAACTGGGGTAAAAATAATATGGTTGTTTTTAATGCATCTAAGACTCAGTTCTTACACCTATCAACCCGACAAAATCTTCCACAGGTATACCCTTTAATGTTTAATAATATTCAGCTTAAGCCTGCATCATCCTTGAACATGCTTGGGTTTCATTTACTCGGGACTTATCTTGGAAAGATCATATAACATCGCTTGTAAAATCTGCTTCCAAGAGATTGGGTGTGCTAAGCCGACTCCACTCTTTCTTTACCCCTGCACAATTGTTGACTCTATACAAGGGTTTTATCCGCCCGTGTGGAGTACAACTCTCATGTGTGGGGAGGCTCCTCACATACAGCTCTTCTCAATAGGGTGGAGTCAAAAGCTTTTCGTCTCATTAACTCTCCTCCTCTTACTACTCCCTTCAACCTCTGTCTCTTCGCCACATTGTTGCATCTTTATCTGTTTTCTATCGCTACTTTAATGGTCACTGCTCCTCTGAACTGTCTGCTTGCATTCCTCTACCTCTACGACGGGCGCGTAGCACCTGTCTGGCAGCAAACTCTCATCCCTTTTCTGTCCAACTCTCTAATGCAAGAGTTAACCGTTACTCCCAGTCTTTCATTTATGCAACAGGTCAACTGTATTTCCTGCTGCCTATGATCTCCAGTCTTTCAAACGCAGTGTGTCCAGGCATCTCAAAATGATCGGATCTTGAATTTGGCTCTCTATTGTATTTTGTTTTTCTCTTGGAGGGAACTGTTATTGCGGGCTCATGGCCTTTGGTTCCTTCTTCCCCGCATAAAAAAGAAAAAAAAAATCTTCAAAATTAACTGATTCCGACCGAACCTGGACACATTGACCAGCCTATGACCTAGCTGTGACTGCAAGGTTTTTGATGCTAGGCAACTACTCTTTGCATAGCAATGACCCCCTTAGCCCCTTCATGGATGTGGGTCCAGAAATTTTCGAGACCCAGTGGCTGGCCTCGGAACTATTATTTCAGATATCGAAAATCGATTTTTCTGTACCGATGGAAGAGAAACATCTGGCGCACCTTGCAATGCAGTTTTTAGCTTCCTAAACCCATCATGTGCTTAGCAATGAAGCACAAAAATATCTCAAAATGACTGAATATGCTGGTGAAAATAAGCAGAAGAGAGAAATAAAGTCACATTAAGAATTATCCACATTTTCACCCCTGAAAAAACTTCAGTGGTGCTGATATGATTTGAAATGACTAGATACGTGTATTACAAAAAAATTCTGCACATAGTATGGGAGGTTTCATATTATTATTTTTAGACATTTTTTGATGTTTATTGTTTTTATGCAAGTATCAAGTTATTTCTGTTGTCTGGGTGGTTTAGTTTGTCCAAAGTGTGCTGAGAGATGATATTTATAGATTCTAACCAGATAAGGTCCTCCTTTGTGCGTACAGGCTGAACAGCACCAGTTAATATTCGATAGGTCCACTTACACTTAGCCATCGTCACCTATCAGCTTATTATTATTATTATTATTATTATTATTATTATTATTATTATTATTATCATTATTACTCGCCTAAAGGCCGCCTTTGGCGGCCTACACTCATTGCTAAGAAATGAGTCTTAACTTGGGAAACGGTGGCCCGATTGGATTGAAAATTGTTTTATTCTTCAAGTTAGAGCATTTTAATAGTACCTTCCTCTGACAAAAATTGCGCTACATGTGCCCGTTATTGCTGTGTTACGATAACAGACATAAAATAATCGGATCTTTAAAATACAGATTGTTATTCGAGGAATGAAGAAATCAATAACAGTATGATAAAAGTTGTAGGTTGTGCTGAAGTGACTTAACTCAAAATTCGCCACAATGGGAAAAACAAAAGAAAGTACAGATTATAGCACGAAAACCATGTTGATTCAGAAACTGTTTGATTCACAGGAAACCTACGTTCATCACTTGAAAGCTTATGGAAAAGAAGTAAGTTTTACATAGTGTATATGCCTCTTCCCTAAAGAATCCTCGATAGAGTAAAAAAAAAAAAAACGCAAATTTGGGTGACAAAACTGGGTTATCTTGGACACTTTTAAAGCCGTAGTTCTCAACCTGGGCCTGCCTCCCCCCCCCCCAAGGAGCGTGAGCAGATTCTCAGGGGGTTAGGGGAGAGAGGACCCGAGGGAAAAGTAACGTCTGGCATGGATAAATCTATGTAGTAGTAGTAGTAGTTGTTCCCTAGGCTGTTTGGCCGCAGGGTTGCCAGATTCTTGTGACCAAAAGTAGCGGAAACAGGCCTCAGAAGTAGCGAATTTCGTTATTAAGTAGCCCAACATAATCATGTACTCTACAGTACATAATATATATACGTCTCTCTCTCTCTCTCTCTCTCTCTCTCTCTCTCTCTCTCTCTCTCTATATATATATATATATATATATATATATATATGTAAAAGTATATACATACAGATGCAAATAATTTAACTTTGCACAACTTACCAGTTGAATGCTGCTCCAGTAAGGTTGTTCGAAGTGAAGTAAGCCTAAAGTTAATTAACATAACTCCTTTATTACTGCAACTAAATTTATTTCTTTTCCTTAAATTATTTCATTTCCTTTTACATTACTGTTTTCTTCTTAACAAAACATAACTCTTTCTTACTGTCTGAATTTAGTCTTTTTTTTTTCAACTTAACGAAACTACTTTTCGAACTAAAGGAAAGTATTTTCTTGCACCTCATTATAATTACATATTTAAATCATTAAGTCTCCACGCCCACGTCATCACAGATGAAGATTATCAAGAAGGTCTTCTGCTGGTGCATCCACGACCACATCTTTGTATATTGCAGAATCATATTTCGCATAGATGGGGGTAGGTCAAATGATGCACAAGTCCCTTCTTCTTCAAGATATGTTTTGATTCTCAGGATTGATGTCAATAGCTCCAGTCCCATTCGATTTCTCAGTTTAGTTTCCGCAGATGTGACCCTTGAAAATACCCTTTCAACAAGGGCATTACTGTTTGGTAAGATGTATATTTTCAATCCAAACTCAGCAAGGTCAGTCAGCATAGGCTCTCCACCAGCATTCTTGACAATTATGGCTTTGGTCCCAAATGACGAACCAGATATTGGAATTTGCCCTTCACAAATGTTGGCCCAGTCAATCGCTAACAGAAGACGTCACTGGGCTTCAATTTCACTAAGCTTAGACTGGTCAGCAAGAACTAATGGAAGTTCTGAAAATGGTGGCCGTGTGTGGCTAAGGCATATGCTAGGTGACAGGCTTTTCACTTTTTTCAAAGTTTCAGCATTACTAGGAATACAAGAAAGAAGCTCTTTGCAAGCTCTTACTAAAAAATTATGGCGCCCTTCTCGAATATTCTGATACTTTTCATGGGTTATTGCATGGTTTGGTCTCATAATGGCCAGAAGATTCGAAAATTCGTAGCCAAAGTCCACTTTCTCCAGGGGCAGATAAATTGATGCATAATTCTTCTAAGCATTCCAAGAGTGAAGTTTTCTAGGTTAGTGTGAAGGCTACACTGATCTGCTTCATCTTTCTGATAGAGCAAATTTAATCCATTCAAAATCACTTAGGACTGGCTTAAGGAATGTGAAGTAAAGCTTACCGGCAGGGTCAGAGTACATTGAAAATAGCTCCCTTGACACATATTTATCACAAGAGGAAGAAGCTATTTGGTAATGAGTTGTTAAACAATCCCACTGATCTAAAAGCCGGTTTACATTATTGCTCCTTGCCAACCATCGTATTCCTGACAAAGGTATCAGTTGCAAGGGATCTTTCCCATCATTTATTAGTCTGTATATCTTTAGATAACTTTCTTTCCTTAATGAAGATCTGTGGAACCAATTGTAGCTATCTCTTATCATGTAGTCGATGTTGGAAGGCAATTCATCAAATACATGAGAACAGGCCAAGTGCAAGGAATGACATGTGCATTTGATAAGAATCAAATTAGGGATATCCTTCTTCATCAAAGTGTAAAGTGAATGATGAGATCCACACAGGTTTGATGCCCCGTTCATGCCAATTGCAAAACACTGCTTCAAATCAACTCCAGTATTGCCAAAATAATTTTTGAGGTGTTGATACAAAGCTGCAGAGGTTGTGCTTGTGACTGAAATTAGTCCCACAAACTGAGATGTGATCCTGTTGCATCTAGCATTATAATATCGAATACACACTAATGTTTTTCACATGCAATATCAGTCGACTCATCTATAATGAGAGAGAATGACGCCTTTTTCAGATCGTTTACTTGTTCATTAAGCATGGCTGGTGATGTAACTTTCTTGATGAGAGCACTGCACTTCGTTCTGTGTAACTGCAAATTGAAGGAGCTTGCACCAGAAGTTGAGAGCATTTCTGCTTTCAAAATTTCACTCAAGTGATCAATGGACTGAATAGAAGAATGACATGCAACATATGCAGACAGACGAATTTCAGATTTTGTAAGTTAGTTTTCCTTCTTTGATAGAACAGATTTGATGGTCATCTGCTGACTTACTTTGGATATATTATGTCTGTGCTTTAATGATTCAAGGTGTTTCTTAAAATCACTTCTGTGAGCTCTTATGTCAGTCTTCCAAACTTTACAAAATGCATTATTTCCATCTTCTTTCACTTCAACCAACCACTTTTCAAACAGGGGATCCTTTAACCAGGACATTTGATTTTTTTTTTTCTGGTGTTTAGCCCACTTCCCCATTCCCAGTTGTTTATCTTAACACAGATTTTTCCCAAAATAAGAGAGATTACTTCTCTATGGCACTCGAGAGTACTTGATGCAAACTAATTTGCATCTGAGGGCTCAGACAGTCAGACGATGGCATGCCACTGTCTTACCATATGAACGTCCAGCATACGACTGACGGGTGGTAATCGCACACGTTCAGTTTGAATTAAGTAGCCAATGAGGGATTAAGACGAGAGTGCAGGAAATTTAAAGAAGGAGGATATGACAAATAATAAATCATTATCTTTGTGTGTCTTCAAAAGGTAATTACATTATATTTTAAATGATACATAATCACTAATCAATCTTTGACTTTCGTCTCATTAGTAGCCCAAATTAGCCCAACTTATCTTTAAAGTAGCCTCAAAAGTCACAAGTAGCAAAATTCAAAATCTAGTAGCGCAGGGCTTTCAAAAGTAGCCCGATTCGCTACTTGTAGCCCAATCTGGGAACCCTGTCTGGCTGAACAGCTCCGAGTCCCTAAGGAAGGCCATGGCCTAGACTGCATTTTCCCACTGAGCTCTCAAAGAGTGTACCATGTTGTGTTGTTGGCGTAGGTGATTGTGTGCAGTGCAGTCTTCCCTAATGTACTTAACCCGAGGCATCCCTTCGATGTATGGGCACGTCGCAACGTTTTGTCACAGCTAATCCCATTGACGTACTGATACGTTGCACAATTGCAAGGTTCATAATTTGCACACTTCAATTTTCGTGCATGATTTTTGGTATATATACGCGAGACACCTTCCTCTATTCCTCTACAAGATGCCAGGCAGGAACAATGCCTTACTCTGCATAACCTCCCCCCCCCACGCCATTGTCTAAGCAATTCACCTGTTACCAGTGACCTGGCCAATAAAGACATTCAGGGCCAGAGTGATTCCCCAATCGATGACAATGTGGAGGACAAAGTTTACATAGCATTAGAAGAAGAAACAGTCAGAAATGATGACCAGGCAATGTCGCCAAAAAAGATCAGGTATGTTGATGAGTTAGTGAGTGAAACAATGCTTATAATCCCTATTTTACTGTTTGAAAACCAATATACTCTTGTACAACATATAAATTCGTACCAAATAAATAAATAAATAAATACCTTTTATGAGTGGTGTGGAATAGTTACCCTCCCTTAGAACTCGTTTTCTTTGGAGCCAGCCTGATAGAAAACCCAGTAAGGTAAGGAGGTATTGCTACCTGTATCGAGTATTTTAAACCTCAGGTGAGCAATTTCTCTATGAATTTTCGATGTTTCTCACCAAAAGCGGGTTTTAGCCAAAAAAAAATCCACAATAGCTTGGGATCAGGGGGTTTCGGAGGTGCGAAATATCTCGGGATGTGATGGGTTAATAGTATGGGGTGCTGCGTTGCATCCTGGACATGCATCAACGACAGAGTCGTCCAGCCTCTTCTGGTAACTTAAGAGGGCTGGATGATGCCCACATCTCAGACTGGCCAGGTGGACCCTGTCCTCACGAGGGAGATAGGATTCAGAGGGATGGGTATCAGGAGGCCATGCATGCAGTTGTGTGTTGTCTTTAAGTGACTGAATGGAGCAGCGAGTGATTTAAGTATGGATATGCTTCTGGAAGCTGGTCTGAGGCGGGCGAGGAGGGAGAGATGACAGTATTTATGTATGATATCGCGTGCTGGGTGTTGTTTTGATGTTCCTTTGTGTGTGTGGATGTGTTGCCATGTAGTGTAGTGGATGTTGTGGGTTTGTGGAGGCTGCAGCGAGAATTTGGGTGCCTCTCATGTCTAGGTGATCCTTGACTTTGAGGACTTTGGTTTCTTGATGTAGATGGTCCGTGGGTGTAGTAGCTGTGCAGTCTGTGATTATTTTTAGGGCCTTGTTCTGTATGGTCTGTGGAGTGTTGTAGTGTGTTTTGGCGAGGTTAGAGGCTCAAGCAGGGCTTGCACAATTCATCACTGAACGCATATATTGTTTGTATGCTGTGGTGGTGGTTTCTTTGTTGTGTCCAAATGTTGTGTGGGCAAGTGACCTCAGGGTATTGAGTCTTGGTGTTATTTTATTTTAAATGTTTGTGATGTTTTCTTTAAAAGACAGTGATGTATTGTATGTTACACCAAGGATTTTGTGTGTGTGTGTGTGTGTGTGTGTGTGTGTGTGTGTGTGTGTGTGTGTGTGTGTTGTTTATGGTAAGGTGTTGAACGTGACTGTGTTCTACTGTCCAGTTTGTGAGAAGGGACACTGTAGATTTGGCTGGGGCTATTTTGAGCCTGATTGTGGTGAACCATTCGTGTAGTGTGTTGAGGTAAGGTTGGAGGATGTGTGCGGCTGTGTTTGCATTTTCGTGTGTACATATGAGTGTTATGTCATCTGCATAGGAAGCCATGTGTATCTGTGCTGTGTGGGGTGTAGGTATGTCATGCATGTATAGGTTATAGAGTGTAGGGAACAAAACAGATCCTTGGGGGACACCATTTGTGAGTTTTTTGATGTTCGACGACTGACCAGCAAATGTTACATTTTTTTCTTGATGTCAGGAAGAAGGAACCAAAGGCAACAAGCCTGCAAAACTGTTCCTTCCAAGAGAAAAACAAAATACAAGAGAGAGCCAAATTCAAGATCCGATCATTTCGAGATGCCTGGACACACTTCATTTGAAAGACTGGAGATTATGGGAAGAAGGAAATACAGGCAGAGGGAGACAGTTCCAGAGTTGACCTGTTGCATAAATGAAGGACTGGGAGTAACGGTTAACTCTTGCATTAGAGTTGGACAGAAAAGGGATGAGAGTTTGCTGCTAGACAGGTGCTATGCGCCCGTCATAGAGGTGGAGGAATGCATGCAGACAGTTCAGAGGAGCAGTGACCATTGAAGCAGTGATAGAAAAAAGATAAAGATGCAACAGTGCAGCGAAGAGATAGAGGTTGAAGGGAGTAGTAAGAGGAGGAGAGTTAATGAGACAAAAAGCCTTTGACTCCACCCTATTGAGAAGAGCTGTATGTGGGGAGCCTCCCATACATGAGAGTTGTACTCCACGCAGGGGAGGATAAAACCCCTGTATAGAGTCAACAGTTGTGCAGGGGTAAAGAAAGAACGGAGACAGCTTAGCACACCCAATCTCTTGGAAGCAGATTTTACAAGAGATGTAATATGATCTTTCCAAGATAAGTCCCGAGTAAATGAAACATCAAGCATGTTTAAGGATGATGCAGGATTAAGCTGATATTATTAAACATTAGTGGGTATACCTGTGGAAGATTCTGTCGTCTTAACAGGTGCAAAAACTGAGTCTTTGATGCATTAAAAACAACCAGAGTAGTTTTATCCCAGTCAGAGATATGAGCCAAGTCAGACATTAGGTGTGCCATAGCCTCATTCCTTGTTTGTTGAAGTAACTGCTGAGATGGACGTTGCGGGAATCAAATGGAAAGGTGAAGGGTGGAGTCATCAGCATATGAGTGGATAGGGTTAGATGTACCGGTACAGCTTAGAAGGTCATTGATGAATAACAGGAAGAGCGTTGGTGATAGGACAGAGTCCTGAGGAACACCACTGTTAATAGATCTAGGAGAAGAACGATGGCCGTCTACAACAGCGGCTAAAGAACGAAAAGAAAGGAAGCTACAGATGAAGGTACAGGTAGAAGGATAGAAACCGTAAGAGGGCAGTTTGGAAATTAAAGATTTATGCCAGACTCGATGGAAAGCCTTTGAGATGTCAAGTGCAATGGCAAAGCTTTCGCCAAAGTCTCGAAAGGATGATGACCAGGAGTCTGAAAGGTAGGTGAGAAGATCGCCTGTGGAGCGTCCCTGACGGAACCCATACTGATGATCAGAAAGAAGGTTGTGATAGGAAAGATGCTCTAAAATTATTCTATTAAGAAAAGACTCAAAAACTTTTGAGATACACGATGTTAAAGCAACTGGACGATAGTTAGAGGATTGGGAATGGTCACCCTTCTTTGGGACTGGCTGAATGAGAGCAAACTTCTAGCAAGAAGGAAAGGTACAAGTTGATAGACAAAGGTGAAAGAGTTTGCCTAGGCAAGGTGTAAGCACAGAAGCACAGTTCTTGAGAACAACAGGAGGGACTCCATCAGGCCCATATGCCTTGTTAGTATTGAGGCCAGTGATGGCAGAAAATACATCAGCTGAAGAAATTTAATGTCAGCCATGAGGAAGTCAGAGGGGGGAAGTGATGGAGAAACAGCACCGGAATCGTCTAAGGTGAAATTGGGGGAGAATGTCTGAGTGAAAAGATCTGCTTTATCAGTAGAAGAAATAGCTACAGAGCCATTAGATTAAAGAAAAGAGGAGGGAAGGATGATGAGGAAAAGTTGTTAGAAAGGTTTTTGGCAAGGTGCCAGAAGGAGCGGGAAGAATTCGAGTTGGAGAGTTAAGAGCATTTAGTACGGATGAAAGACTGACAAAAAGAGTGTATGTGAGTGAGGTGGAGGGGGCAAGAGGGAGAGGGGGGCCGAGGATGAGATGGAGGAATGAGGTGGAGAGGTATATGAGAGAGGGGGTGTGTGAGTTGGGAGCAGGGCAGTGAGATGGCGGGGGACAGGGCGACGTGGAGGCGATTTGTTTGTGGCCACCCAGAATGGGATTGAGGCGTCTGGCAATAGATAGATAGAAAAATTAATTTTAGCAGAGCGAAGAACAGACTTAGCACGATTCCGGGCAGAAACGTATAAAAGATGTGATTCAGGGGTGGGTTGGCTCAGGTACCTTTTATAGGCCCTCTCCTTGTTGTGGACAGCATTAGAACAAGCGTGATTAAACCAAGGCTTTCGTGCATTAGTCAAAGTATATGAGAAAGGAATGTATGCTTCCCTGCCCGAGAGAATAACCTCTGTAATGCAAGGCACACCCATACGGTTCCTGGCCATGGAAGCAATAATCATTCCAGGGAAAATCAAAGAAGTACTGCCTGAGGGCCTCCCAATCTTCAGCTCCAAAGTGCCACAGACGACGTTTCTTTGGAGGGTCCGCAGGTCATACCAGAGCGATAGAACAGGCTAAGGTGATAAGGCTGTGATCGGAGGAGCCCATCGGAGATAAAAGATTAACAGTGTAAGCAGAAGGATTAGTTGTAAGGAAGAGATCAATTATGTTGGAACTCTCTCCAAGGCGGTCAGGGATACTGGTAGGGTGCACATCTGCCTGCTAAGTAGTTTGCCAGCCATCTTTTTGTGTTATTGTGCATGTTTGTGTTGAGTATTTTGTTTGTGAGGTTGTGGCGGGAGATGGCATCAAAAGCTTTGCTAATGTCTAGTGTGACTAGGAGTGTTCTTTGTGGTGGCCTAGCTGAATTCATGCCATCAAAAACTCACTCTGTAAGGTCTGAAAGAAGGGTGTTTGTGGAGAGCAGCTGCCTAAAGCCATGTTGTGATGGGGCTAGAGGGGTGTGAGGTGTAACTAGTTGTAGTACCAGTCGTTCAGTGACTTTAGAGGGGCTGCAGAGGAGTGTGATGAGGCAGTGTGAGGAAGGTAATGTGGGGTCTTTGTTGGGTTTAGGGATAGTAATGTTAATGCCATGCTTCCAGATGTTGGGTATTGTGTTGTGTGAGTAGCTGTAGTTTGGTATGTTGGTGAGTGCTTTGTATGCCTTGTGGTCCAAGGTGTTTAAGGTGAATGTAGCTTATGTTGTCTGGTCCACAGGCAGATGAGTGCTTAAGGTTGCTGATGATGTGTTTCGTTTGGTTGTAAGTGAAAGGTGTGTAGTCTGAGTCTGTGGGGAACTGTCTCTTACGTCGGATGATATGTCGGCCGTTGTGATGGGGGTTTAGATGGCTGATATGTGAAAATTGATTGATGAGAGTGCTTGCTTGTTGTTTTTTGAAGGTCTGGTGTCTGTTGTTGTGATGGCAGCACGTGATTGTGTAATGTTACTGTTGGAGAGTGTGATACTGTTCAGTGTTTTGTAGAGTTTGCTGATGTCTGTTTTGTGGTCAAGTGTCTGCAGATAATTTTTCAAGTTTAGTGTTTCCTGTTCTGATATTTTATTATTTATTTGACTGTTGAGTTCTTGTATTTGTTGTACGGTGTCTTGTGTATGGGGTGTTGGGGAGTGTCGTAGTGTCCCGTTGTCTGATGAGGCCTTGAATTTCTGGTGTGAAGTTGGGGTTGTGTCTCTTTCTGTTGCCTCTAGGGATGCTTCTTTTGTCTGCATTTTGTATAATTGTACTGATAGTGTGCATAGCGATGTTGATGTTTGTGATGGGAGTACCGTTTAATGTTTCGAAATGCTGTTCTGTTTCAGTTGTGAAGGCCTCCCAGTTGGCTCTCTTAAAATTAGTGTATGTGTGTCTATGGCCAGCTGAGGTGATTCTGATTTTGGTAGTGATGATGATTGGGAGGTGATCTGATCCAAGGGTTTTGACCACTCTCCAGGATGTTGTGGGGGTGAGGTTTGAGGAACAGAAGGTGATGTCTGGGGATGATGGGAGAAAGAGGGCTTAGTGTGGGATATGAGTATGTTGATGTAGATTATTCAGTATGAAAAGATGATCTGTCTGGGATTGTATTACCAGCCCTCTGTCTGCGTCATGATTGTTTACATGCCAGGCCGACGCCTTGGTGTTGAAATCACCACCCAGGATGATGTTGGGTATGTTCGTGATGTAGTGAATTTGTGGAGAGTAATTGTGTGGTATTGTGAGGGACGATTGGGGGGGGGGAGAATATATGTGTTGGCGATTGTTATGCGTGATTTGTTACCAGTGCATATTTTAATTGATTATATTTCTGTTGTGGTGTCATGTAAGGAGAGAAGTGACTTTGTGTGTACGCTGGTATCTGAGAAGTTAATGGATTTGTGTACCAGGGTGATGAGTCCACCCCTAATACCGTTGGCCCTGTCTTGTCTAATGGTGGTGAAATTGTGAAATGTAGGTGTTTTTTGTGTTCTGTTTAGTTTTGTTTCTTGTAAGATGGCAATGTGTATGTTATGTTGTTTGATGAATTGTGTGAGTTCTTGTTTTTTGGTGTTTATGCCATCTATGTTTAATTGAAGGAAGTTTATGTTGTGTGTGCGATGTGTGTTGGCTTCTGCAGCACGGGGGGGAGGTGGTGGTGTGGGTGGAGGGGAACGGGTAGGAGAAGGTTGTGATGGAGGTAAGGGTTGGGGTGGATTAGGATGGGGTGGAATGGGAGGGATTGGGGTATTGGATGGTGTAGGAAGGATCGGTGGGTTTACATGAGGAGGTGTGGAAGAAGTAGGAGTAGGGTTGGTTGGGGGGTTAGTGGGTGGGGGGAAGGAGCATAGGAAGCAGATCCAGGTGTTTGCGTAATGTTTTCTGGATGCAAGTGCTATGCAGGTGTAATGGGTCCAATTCTTGCAGGAATTGCATTGAAATGAACCCTTTGTCTGTCGGCTCGACGTGATAGGTTCTGAGCAGGTTGAATTTATGTATTTTGTTGGTGGGTCCTGGATTGCTCTTAATGTCCCCAGCTAGAAGAAGTCAATGAGAAATGACAGCCGAGGAATCATTTCTCGATGTAGAAAAAACAGTGTTGTTGTATGTGTTGTGTCGAGAGATGTGGTACTTGCCCAGGCGACTGAGGCCACTCCCAGGTTCTCAGGCCTCATGAGAGGCCTGGGGAGTATGCGGTGGTTTGGCCCCCATGCTGTCCTCCTCTTCTCTTCGACAGCCTCTGGGGGGTAGACCCACGACAAAGACGCCACCACTCCAGGTCCATAAATCTATGTTTATGACGATGATCTCTAAATTTATAGCCATTCTTTATTTTGTTACTGTTTCAACCTCCTAAAGCATGTTTTGTTTTTGTACCAAAATGATTTTTTTTTTCTCCCCTTTCTGTCGGTTGGTCGCCTTGTAGTGTCTGGAAGTGATAATGAGCTGTATGTAGTTCATTTTACATGACCAAAAGTTCGGTTAAGTAAGAGAGTGTGGCCTGGGCATGGCTGTTTCCATGCAGATGTTACCAGAACATAGATTAACCCGCGCCGTCCCGAGGACGTACTTCCACGTCCTCACGTTTTGTCACAGCTAATCCCGAGGACGTACTTCAACGTCCTGCAATTGCAAGGTTCATAATTTCCACAATTTTCAATTTTCGCGAGTCATTTTTGGTACGTATACACGGGACACCTTCCTCAACAAGATGCCAGGCAGAGACAATGCCTTACCCAGCATGACCTCCTCCCCCCCCTGCATGCCCTTTTCTCAGCAATTCACCTGTTATCAGTGACCTGGCCAGTATAGCCATGTCATGCCACGGTACGAAATTCAGGGCCAGAGTGATTCCCCAATCAATGACAATGTGGAAGTCAAACTTTACATAGCATTAGAGGAAGAAACAGTTAGAAATGATGATCAGGTAATGTGGCAAAAACAGGTCAGGTATTAGTGAGTGAACCAATGCTTATAATGCCTATATTACTGCTTGAAAACCAATATACTCTTGTACTACATATAAATTCGTAACAGTAAATAAATAAATACCGTTTATGAGTGGTGTGAAATAGTTATCCTCCCATAGAACTCGTTTTCTTTGGTGTCAGCCTGATAGAAAACCCAGTAAGGTAAGGAGGCTCTCCTACCTGTAATGAGTATTTTAAACCTCAGGTGAGCGATTTCTCTATGAATTTTCGATGTTTCTCACCAAAAGCGAAAGTTTTAGCAAAAAAAAAAAGGTCGAAAATTGCCCGGGATTGGGGGGTACCAGTGGTCGAAAAGTGGCCGGGACGGGGCGGGTTAAGGTACCTAGTTGCTAAGTCACTTTTTTTCCTACTGTAATTTACAAGTATTAAGTCTCTTTATAATATAAAAACTCGAGTGCGATGGGAACATGTGCCTTTGGTCACGTAATCCAGCATAATGTACGCGTGCGCAAAGTGATGTAAAGCTCGATGATTTTTATTGTTTTTCGATGTAAGGGTATAAAGAGAGGGGTGTTTGTTGAGTAGTTATTATAACTAGAGAATGTCATCTTTTTCGGGTAATCGATTGTAAGGGGAAAGACATCACACTGAGTCTATCACGAGTCTGTAATAATAAAAATGTTAAATTACGTACGCTGTCATCCGCCCCCCCCTCCCCTTTGCATCACGCAGTTTTGGCATGTCTCACTCGCTCACCGGCCATAATAGGTGGCAGATGGTCGGTACTGTTGTCATCCTCCCCCCCACCTCCAAGGAATTCTGTAAGTAATTTAATATTAATGATGTTTGATATGTTGAAGCACGAATAGTGATATCCCACGAGTGATAATAGTGACGAAATAAAGAAACAGACTCGGGTAGAATCGAAGTGTTGTCGTTCCTCAGGAAGTGTAACGGTAATGCCATTAGCCTTTGGAGATGCGAGTCCTGTGTTCCCGCTCACCTCCCCTACATTTTTTAGCTGAATAGTGAGGTATTTCCTATATATTTGTGTAATGTAGTTTACATTATTATTTAGTAAATAGGGTAAGAGAATGCTAGCTACAGAGTTCTGTCTGAACCTCAGATAAATGTGTGATTTTTGTAGGCCAAGTATCAGGTGCCCGGGAACTGTGAATTCTTATTATTGTGTTGAAATGACTTTACAATTCAGTACTTATTAGGGCTATGTTGTAAGTTAATGTTCATGTAGTTACTTTGTGAGGCACAATGATGCTGATGCAGTGATGATTTTCATGGTTAGAGTTACAGTTATTCATGCTTACTGTATTTGTTATAGTACTTTTTCTTCCATGTTATCCCTACAATAAGTATTATTTTGAGCAGACCTATGTGTCTGTAGTGCCACATGTTATTCTGTTATTACTTGAGATGCCGAGTGTTGTAACCCATGTTTCTTTATTATGAGACCTTCCTGATCATGTGAAGGGATTACCTGAAATGGGGAAAATAGTTATTCATTATACACATTAATTTCTAGCGGGTCCAAGTGTGTAGGTCGAGGTACCAGTGAGTGAGTCAAAGTTCAAGTCTGGAGATCAAGGTCTCAGTGTGGAAGTTAAGGTCGGGAGTGGCAGAGGACTGGACCAGTGAAATTTGTGCTCAGAGGGACGATTATGAAGAAACACATTGGACCGGGACAGAGGACCTAAGTTTTGTGGATTTGATACTAGGCCCATATAGAGATATATTTTTTGAACAATGTGCCAACTGATTCATGTTAAATCTGTAAAGCAAGTAGCTGAGGAAGATTTCCACCTTTTGGTCTTGTTAATACACATTTCCTCCCAGAGGCACAGAGAAACATAGACATTGCTAAGGAGAGAGGGATGGACTACAGACAGATTCTTGCTCATGATGTGTTCACAAAACCACCACTCTTTGATGGTGACTTTCCTTTTCACACAAAAAAGTCTTCACTAATTGGGAAGATTGAACCTCATCTGGACCTCACCCAGTGGAGTTACAAGTCTACTCTTAACACTCATATTGTGGTAGACTTTATGTCCAAGATGAGGCAGATGCCTTTGGCACAGTTTCCTAATATAGGTGCTGTTATAGATGCAGTCCTTAGTTCAAAATTATACATGTCACAGGAGTCACAGTTTGTCCATCTCGTATTTGACTCCTACAATGACATGTCTCTCAAGGAAGGGGAGCGCATGCAGTGTACTAATCCTGCCTTAGGCACTGACATTGTTGATATCAGCAGAGATACACCCATCCCTCAACAAATTGACAAGTTTTGGACTTCTCAGGCAAACAAGAAGAATCTCCAGCTGCTAGCTTGAGACACCGTTTTCCATCAAGCCTCCAGTAATGTCACCATCATCGCCAGCTCTATTGTGTCTGATGAAGAGGTGCTTCCTGCAAAAGCAAGTGATGGTGAAGACGTACCAGAGTTGCTGAGTTGGACTGAAGAGGCAGACAGCAGGCTGATGGTGCATGTGGAGTGGGCTGTTCGTGTAAAACAGTGCAAGAGAATTATTGTAGTCTCCAATGACACAGACACCTTTGCAATACTGCTACACTACACTTCATACCTCCAAACTCTGGGGTTAACAGAAATGTGGCAGCAGTATAGCACCGGTGAAAAGTGACGCATGCTTCCACCGCATCAGGTGATTTCTCATCCTGGAGCACCACTGGCCAAGACAGTGATCAAAGCCCATATACTAACAGGAGATGACTGTATGAGTAAGGTGGGCACCAAGCATGTTGCTATGGCATGTGACCCAGTACAGTATCTGGCAAACTTTGGAGAGACGGACACTTTGTCAGAGCAAGATGCAGCATTAGCAGAGAAGTATTTGGCGCGTGTTTGGGCAGGAGCTAAATCAACTACAACTGCTGAGACGTTTGACCAACTGAGGGTAGAGAACTATGTAGGTGTAGTGCTGGCATTGATTCCCTCCCTCCTACAAGCAGTGGGATTAGAGGCCACATTCAACAAGGAGCCTTTCTAGTGTTTAGGGCATGCCATCTACTTGACAAAGAGACATCCAAAGAAAATTATGCAATATGGAAACCATTGGGACATGGATGGGAGGAATATTCTGGAACACTATTACCATGCAAGTATCTGAAACCATTACCACAGAATCTGCTCAAAACATGCAAGTGTGCAGGCAGGTGTGTCAGTCAACTCCGTGGGTCCCGATCGGCTGGAGTGAAGTGTGTAATTTTTTGCCATGGAAAGAAAGAGAATTCGTCATGTCAGAACCTGGCACTGAAACAATAACTTACACGTGTGATGTGGTGCACGTTTGGAAAAACATTATATTATTTGTTTTCCCTTTACATATTTTATTTATTTTTTTTTACGGAGAAAACGTTATAATTTTATTAACACTGACACTTTCCATTTAATTATCAATGATATTCAGCCATATATTTCAGAGCAATTATGACTTTCTGTTTATACCATCATGTCACAAATCAGTATAGTGTGTGTTTTGGTTTAAATCTGAGGTATTGATTTTAGAACCCATGAGTGAATTACGGTCTAGTTGTGGTCACATTGTCCCAGACATTTGAAGGTCAAGATGACCCTGAATGGTAAAAGAAACATCAAAAATGAATTTTCCACCCTCAAAATCGTTGGATTGGAAGTATTACATGTATATCTACTGAATATAATAAAAAAATGTGAATTTTTATCACTGTTCGCGTCAGCCATATTTAATTTGACCACAGCAACATTCGTGGTGCGATGGCGGACAAGCACCTCCGTGATTTGTCATGTCCAGGGACCCATTAACTAAGATCAGGTGAGAAATCCCCCCAACATCATTTTGCAAACGGGTCTATAGGCGAGGTACAGGATTATTACCTTCCTTTTGGGGGATAGGGAGAGAGATGAGGAACGTTTGTATAACTGGGCAATGAAGCCAGCCAGTTATATCGGTGCTACCAACTGAAGGCCGCCCTCCCCCGCACCTAATGATAAGTATGAGCCGTCCCGCAACACACGAGAAATCTCCTGGCCATGTGGAAGGGGAGCGTTATATAAGCACTGCCCTGATAAAGACGTTGCCCTAGAGCTACAGTATATAGTCCAGGCTTGATTTATTGGTTTATTTATTACTATTATGGGGAGGAAAGATGACCTACCTTGACCCATCGACAGACACTGATTTACCTATGTTGAGACGGAGGTAGATACTGGTTGACCTATGCTGAGACGGAGGTAGAGAGAGGTTGACTGAGAGATATAGATAATTAGTAGGTACAAACACATGAATAGATGGATAGTTTGTCAATGATTATGAGATAGACTAACTGATAGACAGATAGCATACAGATAGACAGATAGATAGATAGATAATACAGGTATATATAGGCAGATGAAAAGACAGGTAGACATGGATAGATAATTATAAAGGCGAATGAGAGAGAGAGAGAGAGAGAGAGAGAGAGAGAGAGAGAGTTTTTGAAGCAGCATATCCCTTGGAGCAGCCCAGTCAGTCGGTCGCACTGTAAAGTTATTCGGACGCAAGATGCCTCACTCCCTACACATTGCCAATCCTTCTTTCAGCCCTCATGGTCCCGCATCCACACAGTACTCACAACCTGCAGTTCTTTTACCTTAACTTCACCCAGAGTTTCGTCTTTTTCTTCTTACATCACGTAGCTCAGTGGCAAAAGCGGACATTGGTACACCTCCATACCCTTTCCATTGCACTTCTTCGCGACTAGCATCATATTTAATTATTACTCTCTAGTTACAGCGCAGCGTTCAAGATGGAGAGATGACAATTTTTGGCCAAGTCAGAGTGAAAAGAGTGCAGTACTGTTTTTTTTTCTTTTCATCTCTCTCTCTCTCTCTCTCTCTCTCTAATCGTGTACATACAATAGGTATGGAGTAATTTAATTAAGGGTACAGGACGTCCACCCCCGCTCTCTCTCTCTCTCTCTCTCTCTCTCTCTCTCTCTCTCTCTGAGATTTGCAACGTGTATCATGTTGCTTCAGCCATAAAATATACCTAGTTGGTCTGAGTCGTAAGACATCTTCAGGTACTACTTGTCTTTTGTAACACTTATTAGTCATCTCCTTATCCCTCTCTGTATATTTCTATCTATTTTGTCTGTCAGCCTACTTGTCTATCAGTCAGTCGACCTATATTATGTATCAGTCTGTGTAACTGTCTGACTGCCACTCAGTATCTATCAGTCTATCTATCTATATATCTATTCAACAGCGTATCTATCTCTTTATCTGTCTACCTATCTATCTATCCACCTACCTGTCTATCTATCCGTCTATCTATCTATCTCTCTATCTAACTACCTATCTACCTATCTAACTGCCTACAGTATCTACCTATCTATCCAACTACCAATCTACCTATCTATCTATCTCTCTACTTATCTATCTATCTATCTATCTACCTATCTGTCTATCTATTATCCAGTTTTCTCTGTACAGTTTTCAATTGTAACCTCACACAGAACAAGATTAATCCCGTATGTATCCCCACTTCATTCCAAACAGGCAATAACTACCTCTCTCTCTCTCTCTCTGTCGACAGAAAAAGAATGTCAAATTAATTGGCCTTTCTTTTCAGTCCAATAAACACACACACACACACACACACACACACACACACACACACACACACACACACACACTGTAATCAGTTTTTTTTTTTTTTTTTTCCGAAGCGAAGAGCATTTGACAGTTGGAGATGATTGTCTGAATGCAACATTACTTCACAATCTCTTTTCTCATTAGCATTAATATTTGACATAACATATATCTGAGGGAGAACTTTGGGTTGATAAATAATTATTCGAACATGTTGCATCTTCGCCTCCATTAAAAAAAAAAAAAAAACTGAGTGTGGTAGAGCAACTGATAGAGCGATCTATTTCCAAGAATAACAAACCCTAGTATGAACCAGCTCTGGGCCGTGCTGTGGGTGTGTGTTGGTCTTTCCCCTGTCAAGTGTAGCCTAAACCCCTGTGTGGCAGAAGACCTGCCAGTGTTTGATGCCCGGCGAGGTAAAGATGTGCGGACTACCCGTGTACCAACGCGTCACTCCTACCTCAGTGAAGCTCTTATTATATCGGTGCTTCCCTGGAGCAGACAGGGCCACCCTGTTGACCCGGTTAGGTCTGGGTGTTAAGGACCTGTATATTTCCAACAGTGTTGTAGTCAATACCAGGCACCTCGAGACCAAGACCAAGACCAAGACCAGACCCTCCGAAACTATGATCAAGACCAAGACCAGACCTTCCGAGACCGAGACCAAGACCAAGACCAAGAATACATGTGTCTGCTAAATGAATGGAAGTGGCTGCAGCCTGAAGGTGCTACACTGGTGGTCAGTTTTCACGGGCATCTCGGCCCCTCGAGTGAGTCCACTAGTACCCCAATCATCCAGTTGCAGATTATGTATCGATGCGATACTCAACACCTTTTAAACGAATTTAAGTTGATTATCGCACGTGAGTTGAATGAGGTCGAGGAGTTTCTGGCAAGACAATTACGAAGAAGAATGGAAGAGAGAAGAGGGGAATGGGCATAATTCTTGGGGCCAAAACTCGAGAGTATGGAGGGACCAGGGCCCACACCAGGACTGTGACAATTTTGCTTCTTTTCTGGCCCTTGTCAAACGTTTTCCAGGCATCCCAGGGCACGGTCATAGCTCTCTATGGCCCAACACACCGATGTTAAGGCTTTTGAAAGTTTCTCAAGTTTTTAAACTTTTGAAAGTACAGTTTTGAAGTTATATTGTAAGGTGTTGCATACTTTGTCAGTGCCATCGAACTCATGGATAGCTGTATCTTCCTCATGCGAAAGCTGATTTTCGGAAAACTAATTTTTGCACTTCTCTCCGAGCTTTACCCTTGCCCAAACGTTCCATACATTCATTTTTTGTGTCTCTTGAAGAGTCGAGGGGGACTACCTATTTTTCAGGTTAAGTACAAAAGAGACTGAAGGGGTTTCGGGATACAGAAGTGGGAAGCAAAAAAAAGAAAAATTCATAAAAATAAAATATATGTTTTACTTCCATATGTGCTCCAAATACTTCTTACAGTCTTACTTACTATTTGTTTAAAAGAACAATTTTCATTAACTTTCCCTCTTGAAAGGGGCCCTCATTCGAGTCTGCTCACTGCCCTTCTTGCTACTACAGATGATTTATCGGCCCCCAGGTGGCGCCCCCACTATAATGGGACTAGAAATGCCACTGGGCCACATATCCATCCCCCCCCCCGCTCATAGGTGATTAATTTGTATGAAATACGAGGGTGGCCGGGAAACACTAGAAAATTTTCTGATTTCTTCTAAAAAGGTCACAGATGTCACTGCAGGCCTCCGTGATAGCCATTTGGAAGCACTGAAGGGTCATAACTCGAAAGGTTGGAAGACACTGATGTCTGACTTGGCCCACATCGCTCTAAAATCCTGGTTACACCCATGTCAGGGAGGAAATATATTTACAAAATTTAATATATGTGACAACTGAACATCTAGGTAAAATATATCTGTTTTCATTGCTTCATTGGCATAAAGAAACAAACATATGAAAAATATAATTTTTTGTGGTTATGTTTTCTGAGTGAACTACCTAAACCTGTGGTGTACGTGTACGAAGGGTGCGGGTATTGCATACACCGTACATGTATGTCAAGTACATGGAGGTGAACAGAGCTGCAAACATGTGTGTGTACAATTGGAGATTATCACTATGCATGCTCTCTCGACTCGCACGCACTCTATTGGCGCTCGCAGGGCTCAGCTCATGAATCATCACTGTAGTACTAGCCAGGCAGTATCAAGAGAGAGTACAGCGCTGTATGGCGTGCCATGAATTGAATCAGCCATGATTTTTTTCCGTGTATGACCATAAATTCTGACCTTCCCCACACCGCAATGCACTTCGTAATGCTGGTCTCGACCTGGTCTCGAGCCATAACTCTGAGACCAGAAGCTTCGAGACCAAGATCAAGACAAAGACCATGTCAAGCAAGACCCAGATCAAGACCAAGACCACATCAAACTGGTCTTGAGACCTAAAACACTGATTTTCAACCATTGGCTGCAATATATATAGGTCAATAATTATATTACTACTGTATTACTATTATTGGCCGGCTCTGTCCTGCCTTTATTGTTAGATGCATTTTCTTTCTTTCTTGTAGTCTTGTTTAAATGTGGCAGGCACTTCTAATCTTCAGAATTAACTGATTCCGACCAAACCTGGACACATTGACCAGCCTATGACCTAGCTGCGACCGCAAGGTTTTTGATGCTAGGCAACTACTCTTTGCATAGCAATGACCCCCTTAGCCCCTCCATGGATGTGGGTCCAGAAATTTTCGAGACCCAGTGGCTGGCCTCGGAACTATTATTTCAGATATCGAAAATCGATTTTTCTGTACCAATGGAAGAGAAACATCTGGCGCACCTTGCAATGCAGTTTTTAGCTTCCTAAACCCATCCTGTGCCTAGCAATGAAGCGCAAAAATATCTCAAAATGACTGAATATGCTGGTGAAAATAAGCAGAAGAGAGAAATAACCTCACATTAAGAATTATCCACATTTTCGCCCCTCAAAAAACTTCAGTGGTGCTGAAATGGTTTGAAATGACTAGATATGTGTATTACAAAAAAAATTCTGCACATAATATGGGAGGTTTCATATTATTTTTTAAAGACATTTTTTGATGTTTATTGTTTTTATGCAAGTATCGAGTTATTTCTGTTGTCTGGGTGGTTTAGTTTGTCCAATTTGTGCCGAGAGATGATATTTATAGATTCTAACCAGATAAGGTCCTCCTTTGTGCGTACAGGCTGAACAGCAGCAGCTAATATTCGATAGGTCCACTTACACTTGGCCATCGTCACCTATCAGCTTATTATTATTATTACTATTATTATTTTTATCATTATTACTTGCTTAAAGGCCGCCTTTGGCGGCCTACACTCATTGCCAAGAAATGAGTCTTAACTTGGGAAACGGTGCCCAATTGGACTGAAAATTGTTTTATTCTTCAAGTTAGAGCATTTTAATAGTACCTTTCTCTAACAAAAATTGAGCTACATGTGCCCGTTATTGCTGTGTTACGATAACAGACATAAAATAATCGGATCTTTAAAATACAGATTGTTATTCAAGGAATGAAGAAAGCAATAACAGTATGATAAAAGTTGTAAGTTGTGCTGAAGTGACTTAACTCAAAATTCGCCACAATGGGGAAAACAAAAGAAAGTACAGATTATAGCACGAAAACCACGTTAATTCAGAAACTGTTTGATTCACAGGAAACCTACGTTCATCACTTGAAAGCTTATCGAAAAGAAGTAAGTTTTACATACTGTATGTGCCTCTTCCCTAAAGAATCCTCGATAGAGTAAAAAAAAAAAAAACGCAAATTTGGGTGACAAAACTGGGTTATCTTGGACACTTTTAAAGCCGTAGTTCTCAACCTGGGGCTGTCTCCCCCCCCCCAAGGACCATGAGCAGTTTCTCAGGGGGTTAGGGGAGAGAGGACCCGAGGGAAAAGTAACGTCTGGCGTGGATAAATCTATGTAGTAGTAGTAGTAGTTGTTCCCTAGGCAGTTTGGCCCGGCTGAACAGCTCCGTGTCCCTCAGGAAGGCCATGGCCTAGACTGCACTTTCCCACAAAGCTCTCAAAGAGTGTATGTTGTGTTGTTGGCGTAGATGATTGTGTGCAGTGCAGTCGTCCAGAATGTACTTAACCCGAGGCATCCCATCGATGTATGGGCGCATCGCAACGTTTTGTCACAGCTAGTCCCGTTGACGTACTGATACGTTGCACAATTGCAAGGTTCATAATTTGCACTCTTTTAAATTTTTGCGCATGATTTTTGGTATATATACGCGAGACACCTTCCTCTATTCCTCTACAAGATGCTAGGCAGGGACAATGCCTTACACCGCATAACCTCGCCCCCCCCCCCGCACGCCATTGTCTCAGCAATTTACCTGTTATCAGTGACCTGGCCAATAAAGACATTCAGGGCCAGAGTGATTCCCCAATCGATGACAATGTGGAGGACAAAGTTTACATAGCATTAGAGGAAGAAACAGTCAGAAATGATGACCAGGTAATGTCGCCAAAAAAGGTCAGGTATGTTGATGAGTTAGTGAGTGAAACAATGCTTATAATGCCTATATTACTGTTTGAAAACCAATATACTCTCATACAACATATAAATTCGTACCAAATAAATAAATGAATACCATTTATGAGTGGTGTGGAATAGTAACCCTCCCTTACAACTCGTTTTCTTTGGAGCCAGCCTGATAGAAAACCCAGTAAGGTAAGGAGGTACTGCTACCTGTATCGAGTATTTTAAACCTCAGGTGAGCGATTTCTCTATGAATTTTCGATGTTTCTCACCAAAAGCAGAGGTTTTAGCCAAAAAAGAAAAAATCCAAAATAGCTTGGGATTGGGGGGTTTCGGAGGTGCGAAATAGCTCGGGACGTGATGGGTTAATAGTATGGGGTGCTGCGTTGCATCCTGGACATGCAGCAACGACAGAGTCGTCCAGCCTCTTCTAGTAACTTAAGAGGGCTGGATGATGCCCACATCTCAGACTGCTCAGGTGGACCCTGTCCTCACGAGGGAGATAGGATTCTGAGGGGTGGGTATCAGGAGGCCATGCATGCAGTTGTGTGTTGTCTTTAAGTGACTGAATGGAGCAGCAAGTGGTTTGAGTATGGATATGCTTCCGGAAGCTGGTCTGAGGCGGGCGAGGGGGGAGAGATGACAGTATTTGTGCTGGGTGTTGTTTTGATGTTCCTTTGTGTGTGTGGGTGTGTTGCCATGTAGTGTAGTGGATGTTGTGGATTTGTGGAGGCTGCAGCGAGAATTCGGGTGCCTCTCATGTCTAGGTGATCCTTGAGTTTGAGGACTTTGGTTTCTTGATGTAGATGGTCCGTGGGTGTAGTAGCTGTGCAGCCTGTGATTATTTTTAGGGCCTTGTTCTGTATGGTCTGTGGAGTGTTGTAGTGTGTTTTGGCGAGGTTAGAGGCTCAAGCAGGGCTTGCATAATTCATCACTGAACGCATATATTGTTTGTATACTGTGGTGGTGGTTTCTTTATTGTGTCTAAATGTTGTGTGGGCAAGTGACCTCAGGGTATTGAGTCTTAGTGTTATTTTATTTTAAATGTTTGTGATGTGTTCTTTAAAAGACAGTGATGTATTGTATGTTACACCAAGGATTTTGTGTGTGTGTGTGTGTGTGTGTGTGTGTGTGTGTGTGTGTGTGTGTGTGTGTGTGTTGTTTATGGTAAGGTGTTGAATGTGACTGTGTTCTGCTGTCCAGTTTGTGAGAAGGGTCACTGTAGATTTGGCTGGGGCTATTTTGAGCCTGATTGTGGTGAACCATTCGTGTAGTGTGTTGAGGTAAGGTTGGAGGATGTGTGCGGCTGTGTCTGCGTTTTCGTGTGTACATATGAGTGTTATGTCATTTGCATAGGAAGCTATGTGTATCTGTGCTGTGTGGGGTGTGGGTATGTCGTGCATGTATAGGTTATAGAGTGTAGGGGACAAAACAGATCCATGGGAGACACCATTTGTGAGTTTTCTGATGTTTGACGAATGACCAGCAAAAGTTACATTTTCTTCTTTATGTGAGGAAGAAGGAACCAAAGGCAACAAGCCTGCAAAACTGTTCCTTCCAAGAGAAAAACAAAATACAATAGAGAGCCAAATTCAAGATCCGATCATTTCGAGATGCCTGGACACACTTCATTTGAAAGACTGGAGATTATGGGAAGAAGGAAATACAGGCAGAGGGAGACTGTTCCAGAGTTGACCTGTTGCATAAATGAAGGACTGGGAGTAACGGTTAACTCTTGCATTAGAGTTGGACAGAACAGGGATGAGAGTTTGCTGCTGGACGGGTGCTATGTGCCCGTCGTAGAGGTGGAGGAATGCATGCAGACAGTTCAGAGGAGCAGTGACCATTGAAGCAGCGATAGAAAAGAGATAAAGATGCAACAGTGCGGCAAAGAGATAGAGGTTGAAGGGAGTCAGTAAGAGGAGGAGAGTTAATGAGACGAAAAGCCTTTGACTCCACCCTATTGAGAAGAGCTGTATGTGGGGAACCTCCCCACACATGAGAGTTGTACTCCAAACAGGGGCGGATAAAACCCCTGTATAGAGTCAACAATTGTGCAGGGGTAAAGAAGGAACGGAGACAGCTTAGCACACCCAATCTCTTGGAAGCAGATTTTACAAGAGATGTAATATGATCTTTCCAAGATAAGTCCCGAGTAAATGAAACTTCAAGCATGTTTAAGGATGCTGCAGGATTAAGCTGAATATTATTAAACATTAGTGGGTATACCTGTCGAAGATTTTGTCGTCTTGACAGGTGCAAAAACTGAGTCTTTGATGCATTACAAACAAGCAGATTATTTTTACCCCAGTCAGAGATATGAGCCAAGTCAGACATTAGGTGTGCCATAGCCTCATCCCTTGTTTGTTGAAGTAACTGCTGAGATGGACGTTGCGGGAATCAAATGGAAAGGTGAAGGGTGGAGTCATCAGCTTATGAGTGGATAGGGTTTGATGAACGTCTTAGGTCATTGATGAATAACAGGAAGAGAGTTGGTGATAGGACAGAGCCCTGAGGAACACCACTGTTAATAGATATAAGAGAAGAACGATGGCCGTCTACAACAGCGGCTATAGAACGAAAAGAAAGGAAGCTAGAGATGAAGGCACAGGTAGAAGGATAGAAACCGTATGAGGGCAGTTTGGAAATTAAAGATTTATGCCAGACTCGATGGAAAACCTTTGAGATGTCAAGTGCAATGGCAAAGCTTTCGCCAAAGTCTCGAAAGGAGGATGACCAGGAGTCTGAAAGGTAGGTGAGAAGATCGCAAGTGGAGCGTCCCTGACGGAACCCATGCTGATGATCAGAAAGAAGGTTGTGATAGGAAAGATGCTTTAAAATTTTTCTATTAAGAAAAGACTCGAAAACTGATGAGATACAGGATGTTAAAGCAATTGGACGATAGTTAGAGGATTGGGAATGGTCACGCTTCGTTGGGACTGGCTCAATGAGAGCAAACTTCTAGCAAGAAGGAAAGGTACAAGTTGATAGACAAAGGCGAAAGAGTTTGCCTAGGCAGGGTGTAAGCACAGAAGCACAGTTCTTGAGACCAACAGGAGGGACTCCATCAGGCCCATATGCTTTGTTAGTAATGAGGCCAGTGATGGCAGAAAATACATCAGCTGAAGAAATTTTAATGTCACCCATGAGGAAATCAGAGAGGGGAAGTGATGGAGGAACAGCACCGGAATTGTCTAAGGTGAAATTGGAGGAGAATGTCTGAGTGAAAAGATCTGCTTTATCAGTAGAAGAAATAGCTACAGAGCCATTAGAGTAGAAAAGAGGAGGGAAGGATGATGAGGAAAAGTTGTTAGAAAGATTTTTGGCAAGGTGCCAGAAGGAGAGAGAAGAATTCGAGTTAGAGAGTTGAAAGCATTTAGTACGGATGAAAGACTGACAAAAAGAGTGTATGTGAGTGAGGTGGAGGGGGAAAGAGGGAGGGGAGGGCTGAGGATGTGATGGAGGGATGGGGTGGAGATGTATATGAGAGAGGGGTGTGTGAGTTGGGAGCAGGGCAGTGAGGTGGCAGGGGATAGGGCGACGTGGAGGCGATTTGTTTGTGGCCACCCAGAACGGGATTGAGGCATCTGGCAATAGATAGATAGAAAAATGATTTTTAGCAGAGCGAAGAACAGACTTAGCACGATTCCGGGCAGAAACGTTTAAAAGATGTGATTCAGGGATGGGTTGGCTCAGGTACCTATTATATGACCTCTCCTTGTTGTGGACAGCATTAGAACAAGCGTGATTAAACCAAGGCTTTCGTGCATTAGTCAAAGTATATGAGAAAGGAATGTATGCTTCCATGCCCGAGAGAATAACCTCTGTAATGTGCAAGGCACACCCAGACGGTTCCTGGCCAGGTAAGCAATAATCATCCCAGGGAAAATCAAAGAAGTACTGCCTGATGGCCTCCCAATCTGCAGCTCCAAAGTGCCACAGATGACGTTTTTTTGGAGGGTCCACAGGTCGTACCAGAGCGATAGGACAGGTTAAGGTGATAAGGTTGTGATCGGAGGAGCCCATCGGAGAGAAAAGATTAACAGTGTAAGCAGAAGGATTAGTTGTAAGGAAGAGGTCAGCTATGTTGGAACTCTCTCCAAGGTGGTCAGGGATACGGGTAGGGTGCACATCTGCCTGCTTAGTAGTTTGCCAGCCATCTTTTTGTGTTATTGTGCATGTTTGTGTTGAGTATTTTGTTTGTGAGTTTGTGGCGGGGGATGGCATCAAAAGCTTTGCTAATGTCTAGTGTGACTAGGAGTGTTCTTTGTGGTGGTCTAGCTGAATTAATGCCATCAAAAACTCACTATGTAAGGTGTGTAAGAAGGGTGTTTGTGGAGTGCAGCTGCCTAAAGCCATGTTGTGATGGGGCTAGGGGGGTGTGAGGTGTAACTAGTTGTAGTACCAGTCATTCAGTGACTTTAGAGGAGGTGCAGAGGAGTGTGATAAGGCAATGTGAGGAAGGTAATGTGGGGTCTTTGTTGGGTTTAAGGGATAGTGATGTTAATGCCATGCTTCCAGATGTTGGGTATTGTGTTGCGTGAGTAGCTGTAGTTTGATATGTTGGTGAGTGCTTTGTATGCCTTGTGGCCCAAGGTGTTCAAGGTGAATGTAGCTTATGTTGTCTGGTCCACAGGCAGATGAGTGCTTAAGGTTGCTGATGATGTGTTTCGTTTGGTTGTAAGTGAAACGTGCGTAGTCTGGGTCTGTGGGGAACTGTCTCTTACGTCGAATGATATGTCGGTCGTTGTAATGGGGGTTTAGATGGCTTACTTGTGAAAACTGATTGATGAGAGTGCTTGCTTGTTGTTTTTTGAAGGTCTGGTGTCTGTTGTTGTGATGGCAGCACGTGATTGTGTAGTGTTACTGTTGGAGAGTGTGATACTGTTCAGTGTTTTGTAGAGTTTGCTGATGTTTGTTTTGTGGTCAAGTGTCTGCAGATAATTTTTCAAGTTTAGTGTTTCCTGTTCTGATATTTTATTATTTATTTGACTGTTGAGTTCTTGTATTTGTTGGACGGTGTCTTGTGTATGGGGTGTTGGGGAGTGTCGTAGTGTCCCGTTGTCTGATGAGGCCTTGAATTTCTGGTGTGAAGTTGGGGTTGTGTCTCTTTCTGTTGCCTCTAGGGATGCTTCTTTTGTCTGCATTTTGTATAATTGTATTGATAGTATGCATAGCGATGTTGATGTTTGTGATGAGAGTACCGTTTAATGTTTCGAAATGCTGTTCTGTTTCAGTTACAAAGGCCTCCCAGTTGGCTCTCTTATAATTAGTGTATGTGTGTCTGTGGCCAGCTAAGGTGATTCTGATTTTGGTAGTGATGATGATTGGTAGGTGATCTGATCCAAGGGTTTTGACCACTCTCCAGGATGTTGTGGGGGCGAGGTTTGAGGAACAGAAGGTGATGTCTGGGGATGATGGGAGAAAGAGGGCTTGGTGTGGGATATGAGTATGTTGATGTAGATTATTCAGTATGAAAAGATGATCTGTCTGGGATTGTATTACCAGCCCTCTGTCTGCGTCAGGATTGTTTACATGCCAGGCCGACGCCTTGGCGTTGAAATCACCACCCAGGGTGATGTTGGGTATGTTAGTGATGTGGTGTATTTGTGGAGAGTAATTGTGTGGTATTGTGGAGGACGATTGGGGGGGGGGGAGAATATATGTGTTGGGGATTGTTATGCGTGATTTGTTACCAGTGCGTATTTTAGTTGATTATATTTCTGTTGTGGTGTCATGTAAGGGGAGAAGTGACTTTGTGTGTGCGTTGTTATCTGAGAAGTTAATGGATTTGTGTACCAGGGTGATGAGTCCACCCCTACCACCGTTGGCCCTGTCTTGTCTAATGGTGGTGAAATTGTGAAATGTAGGTGTTTTTTGTGTTCTGTTTAGTTTTGTTTCTTGTAAGATGGCAATGTGTATGATATGTTGTTTGATGAATTGTGTGTTCTTGTTTTTTTATGTTTATGCCATCTAAGTTTAATTGAAGGATATTTATGTTGTGTGTGCGATGTGTGTTGGCTTCTGCAGCACGGGGGGTAGGTGGTGGTGTGGGTGGAGGGGAACGGGTAGAAGGTTGTGATGAAGGTAAGGGTTGGGGTGGATTAGGATGGGGTGGAATGGGAGGGATTGGGGTATTGGATGGTGTAGGAAGGATCGGTGGGTTTAGATGAGGAGGTGTGGAAGAAGTAGGAGTAGGGTTGGTTGGGGGGTTAGTGGGTTGGGGGAAGGAGCATAGGAAGCAGATCCAGGTGTTTGCGTAATGTTTTCTGGATGCAAGTGCTATGCAGGTGTAATGGGTCCAATTCTTGCAGGAATTGCATTGAAATGAACCCTTTGTCTGTCGGCTCGACGTGATAGGTTCTGAGCAGGTTGAATTTATGTATTTTGTTGGTGGGTCCTGGATTGCTTTTAATGTCCCCAGCTGGAAGAAGTCAACGAGAAATGACAGCCAGGGAATCATTTCTCGGTGTAGAAAAAACGGTGTTGTTGTATGTGTTGTGTCGAGAGATGTGGTACTTGCCCAGGCGACCGAGGCCACTCCCAGGTTCTCAGGCCTCATGAGAGGCCTGGGGAGTATGCGGTGGTTTGGCCCCCATGCTGTCCTCCTCTTCTCTTCGACAGCCTCTGGGGGGTAGACCCACTACAAAGACGCCACCACTCCAGGTCCATAAATCTATGTTTATGACGATGATCTCTAAATTTATAGCCATTCTTTATTTTGTTACTGTTTCAACCTCCTAAAGCATGTTTTGTTTTTGTACCAAAATGATTTTTTTTTTCTCCCCTTTCTGTCGGTTGGTCGCCTTGTAGTGTCTGGAAGTGATAATGAGCTGTATGTAGTTCATTTTACATGACCAAAAGTTCGGTTAAGTAAGAGAGTGTGGCCTGGGCATGGCTGTTTCCATGCGGATGTTACCAGAACATAGATTAAGGTAGCTAGTTGCTAAGTCACTTTTTTTCCTACTGTAATTTACAAGTATTAAGTCTCTTTATAATATAAAAACTCGAGTGCGATGGGAACATGTGCCTTTGGTCACTTAATCCAGCATAATGTACGCGTGCGCAAAGTGATGTAAAGCTCGATGATTTTTATTGTTTTTCGATGTAAGGGTATAAAGAGAGGGGTGTTGTTGAGTAGTTATTATAGCTAGAGAATGTCATCTTTTTCGGGTAATCGATTGTAAGGGGAAAGACATCACACTGAGTCTATCACGAGTCTGTAATAATAAAAATGTTAAATTACGTACGCTGTCATCCGCCCCCCCCTCCCCTTTGCATCACGCAGTTTTGGCATGTCTCACTCGCTCACCGGCCATGATTCGTGGCGGATGGTCGCTACTGTCGTCATCCTCCCACCCCCCTCCAAGGAATTCTGTAAGTAATTTGATATTAATGATGTTTGATATGTTGAAGCGCGAATAGTGATATCCCACGAGTGATAATAGTGACGAAATAAAGAAACAGACTCGGGTAAAATCGAAGTGTTGTCGTTCCTCAGGAAGTGTAACGGTAATGCCATTAGCCTTTGGAGATGCGAGTCCTGTGTTCCCGCTCACCTCCCCTACATTTTTTAGCTGAATGGTGAGGTATTTCCTATATATTTGTGTAATGTAGTTTACATTATTATTTAGTAAATAGGGTAAGAGAATGCTAGCTACAGAGTTCTGTCTGAACCTCAGATAAATGTGTGATTTTTGTAGGCCAAGTATCAGGTGTTCCCGGGAACTGTGAATTCTTATTATTGTGTTGAAATGACTTTACAATTCAGTACTTATTAGGGCTATGTTGTAAGTTAATGTTCATGTAGTTACTTTGTGAGGCACTGTGATGCTGATGCAGTGATGATTTTCATGGTTAGAGTTACAGTTATTCATGCTTACTGTATTTGTTATAGTACTTTTTCTTCCATGTTATCCCTACAATAAGTATTATTTTGAGCAGACCTATGTGTCTGTAGTGCCACATGTTATTCTGTTATTACTTGAGATGCCGAGTGTTGTAACCCATGTTTCTTTATTATGAGACCTTCCTGATCATGTGAAGGGATTACCTGAAATGGGGAAAATAGTTATTCATTATACACATTAATTTCTAGCGGGTCCAAGTGTGTAGGTCGAGGTACCAGTGAGTGAGTCAAAGTTCAAGTCTGGAGATCAAGGTCCCAGTGTGGAAGTTAAGGTCGGGAGTGGCAGAGGACTGGACCAGTGAAATTTGTGCTCAGAGGGACGATTATGAAGAAACATATTGGACCGGGACAGAGGACCTAAGTTTTGTGGATTTGATACTAGGCCCATATAGAGATATATTTTTTGAACAATGTGCCAACTGATTCATGTTTAATCTGTAAAGCAAGTAGCTGAGGAAGATTTCCACCTTTTGGTCTTGTTAATACACATTTCCTCCCACTCGAACTTTATTGTTTGTATAACCCTTGAGAACTGGTGGTATAGAGCTTACCTAGTAGTTTATTAATGTACAACTTAGAAGCATTCTGGGAAACTGCGAAGGTTGGGCTTGGGCTGGCCTAGTTGGAGACTGGCCCCGTCATTTTGGCATACTACCACTCTTAACTTGGCCACTTGAAACGTAATAAATGCAACCGAAGAGGCCGGTAATGGGAGAGAGTCTCCATCAATCTGAGTTCCCGACCGTTCCAGCACACAGTGGTCATCAATAGTGACTTGTTTTCTGCCCCTTTTGACCATGTAAAAGGCTGGATCGCAGAGGTGACAGTACAGCCTCTTTGCTCCTTTTCTTTGTTCTGGCTTTCTCGTGAATAGGATAAAGTCCCCAAAAGCTTGATGTCAGTGGGAACATCAAACAGATACTCTCTGAGACATCAGGACTGGCTTCCGCTTCCTGGTTGCAACACAAGTCTAGTCACCCCAACCCTCCCCTTTTTTATTTTTATTTACTTCAGTAAACTGCAACAGCTTCAAGTACCAGTTCCCAGCGACTTCATCACATGTCAGCTCCTTATTTCTCCCGCTTATGCCTTTCTTAATTCAGTTAAAATACATTTAATTATATGAAGAAAAAACAACGATATTTCAGTATTTTGAAATAAAAGGAAAGCAAAGGGAAAAGGAAGATCATAGGAGAGAAAACTGATGAACAGGGGACAAAACAAAAGAAAGAGGGCTAATAAAGAAAGCTTATGAAGAAATACAGAAAAAAGAAAAGAAGAGGGAGAGACTTAAGAGAGAATAGAAAGTGTAGAAAGGAGGCAAAGAAAAAGAAAAGGAAAGAAAAAGAGGAAGAGGGTGAAAAGAAGGGGAAAAAGAAAACGAGGCAAGTCAGATATTGAGAGAAGGAAGAAATGGAAGCTAGATGTAAAACTTGTCTTTCTGCCCCTCCGTTCGTCTGTCTTTATACCTGTCTCTGGTAAAAGTGTTTTTTCAAGAAAACTTCAGTAATGGTTTTCCTCTCTCTCTCTCTCTCTCTCTCTCTCTCTCTCTCTCTCTCTCTCTCTCTCTCTGTCTGTCTGTCTGTCTGTCTCTCTCTCTCTCTCTCTCTCTCTCTCTCTCTCTGTCTGTCTGTCTGTCTGTCTCTCTCTCTCTCTCTCTCTCTCTCTCTCTCTCTCTCTGACACTGTCAGATAGAACAATGCTGTTTAGAGACCCAAACGTTTAAAGTTTTGGGATACGAACACCTGAGGGGAAGTAGCTATATATTGTTTTTGTTGATTTGAAGAAAGCTTTTGTCAGAGTGGCCAGGAAGGTGGTGAAATGGGCAGTAAGAACGATTGGGATTTCGGAATGGTTGCTCTGAGTGATTATGGCAACGTATGAGGGTGCCTGGACCCAGGTGTAAATGAATGAAGGCTTCAGTGGTGAATTTTCTGTGAAGGCTGGTGTGGATCATTAACCAATTTTGAGCCCATTACCGTGTGTTATGGTCCTTAAAGCTCTCGCCCGTGAATTCACAACCAGCTTCCCATGGGAGGTGTTTATGCTGGTGACCTTGGATAACGAGAGGGCAGTGGAAGAAAGAATTAGGAGCTGAAGAGACGGAGTGAGCTACAAGGGTTTGAGAATAAATGTGATGAACCAGAGATGATATATAGGGTAGATGGTTGTACAGCCAAAGCAGAAGTATGACCATGCACAATCTGCTGCTTAAGTGTGAGAAGCAACTCTGTTTTGTCCAGTTTTTGTAATATGTGGGTGCATAAGAAATGTGATGGTATTAGAGGTAAGCTGCAAAATAATGCTGATTATCTGCGCATGTAATGTAAAGGAGAGCATTCACAATCAGAGATGTGAGAAAACATTAATCTTGCAAGAGAGTCTCTTGCGTGTGAATGTGTGGCGTAATTTGTTATCAGTGGGAGAAGGCATGTGCAAGAGGTGGAGCTGAAGCTACAAGTACCTAGGTAGCAAAGGTAAGGAGTTTTGAGTTATACGAGTAGGGATGGTATCATTTATGGCAAAGCTCCCCGTACTGTGACGCTTTACTCAGGCTGTGTGTGTGTGTGTGTGTGTGTGTGTTTGTGTGTGTGTGTGTGTGTGTGTGTGTGTGTGTGTGTGTGTTTGTGTGTGTGTGTGTGTGTGTGTGTGTGTGTGTGTGTGTGTGTGTGTGTGTGTGTGTGTGTGTGTGTGTGTGTGTGTGTGTGTGTGTGTGTGTAATTCACTGGGTTGGTCAGAATCACTTCATGGTAGTGATCGTCAGCTTTTACCCTCCCGGAAGAGAGCTGACAACTCATACATTCCAATCTAAGGGCAAATCCTTGACATTCACACATGCACACACCCATCCCCTTGCTCAAGGAGGATAGTAACAATCCACTTCATCAGTGAAACTGTTTGCATCCCGAGCAAGGAGCGAATCCCCGTATTAACAGATGCCAGGAGAGAGCATCACCACTGAGCCAGCGAGTGGTGTGTGTGTGGAGGGGGGGTCGGTGGGGGGGTGCTTTAACTCCTCCTCGGCCATTTGATGGATCTGAACGAAACTTACTACGAGAGTTCATGGGGTTCCTGCCTTACCTAGTCATCATCATCATCATCATCATCATCCGGACCTCCTTTCCCACTCAAGGGCAGGGTGAGGAGTAGCAATGTCCAGACAGCACAAACTTGCCCAAAAATAAGCCATGCATCCATTCACTCATCATTCAAGCCCCCGGAATCCTGGCTCTACCAGATACGCCAAGAACATTCACCACATTCTGTAGCTTCACACAAACGTATCCAATGGAGTCAATCCGGACACTGCCATGCTCACAAGGGGTGCCAAAATCCTTGATCATGCACTTATCCTCACAACATTCATCCAGCCAGCTCGATCTCTTGTCAGTTCCCTAGCCTCACTGACTTCCAAACCTCTCTTTCTCACACACTCGTCAATCATATCTCTCCACCTTCTCCTTGGCCTACCTCGCCTCCTCCCTCCTTCAAATTCGCTCAGGTATACCTTTTTCACCACTCTATTGTAATCCATTCTTTCCTGGTAAATAAAATATTATCAGGTTTTTATTTAATACAAGGAAGAAGGAACCAAAGGCCAGAAGCCCGAAAATTGTTCCCTCCAAGAAAAAAACTAAAACAAGATAACAGAGAGACAAATTCAAGATTTGTTCATTTTGGCATGCCTTGACACACTGAGTTTGAAGGACTGGAGATTATAGGCAGCAGGAAATACAGACAGAGGGAGACAGTTCAAAGCTGATATGTTGCATACATGAACGACTGGAAGTATCGGCTAACTCGTGCATTAGAGTGTTGGACAGAAAAGGGATGAGAGTTTGTTGCTAGACCGGCGCTACACACCCGCAATAATGGTGGAAGGATTTAAGCAGAAAGTTCATAGGAGCAGTGACCATTGAAGTAGCAATAGAAAAGAGATAAAGATGCAACAGTGAGACGAAGAGACAGTGGTTTAAGAAAGCCAGTAACAGGAGAAGAGTTAATGAAATGAAAAACCTTTGACTCCACCTTGTACAGAAGAGCTGTATGTGGGGAGCCTCCCCACACGTGAGAGTTGTATTCTACACAGGGGCAAATAAAACCCGTGTATATGTGTAAGGGTAAAGAAGGCACGACGTCGGCTTAGCACACCTAATGTCTCGCAAGTAGATTTTACAAGAGAAGTAATATGTTCTTTCCAAGATAAATTCCTAGAGAATGAAACCCTAAGTATGATTAAAGATGATGTAGAATTGAGCCGGATATTCATATAAGTCAGAGGGTAATCCTATGGAAGGTGTTGTCGACTTGACAGATGAAAGAACTGAGTTTTTGATGTATTAAAAACAACATGATTATGTGTACCACACTCAGAGATATGAGCCAAGTCAAACATTAGGTGTGCCATAGCATCATCTCTTATTTGTTGAAGTAATTGCTGAGTTGCTGCAAGAAGCGAATGGAAAGGTGGAGGGTGGAATCATCAGCGTATGAGTGGATAATGATAGGTATACAGCTTAGAAGATCATTGCTGAATAAAAGGAAGAGTTCTGGTGATAGGATGCAGCCCTGAGGAACACCACTATTGATAGCACTAGTAGAAGAACGGTGGCTGTTTACAACAGCAGGTACAGATGCAAGCACATATAGAAGGACAGAAACCATAAGCAGGCAGTTTGAAAATTAAAGATTTATGCCAAACTATATCGAAAGTCTTTGAGATGTGAAGCGCAATGGCAAAGCTTTCACCAAAGTCCCGAAAGGAAGATAATCAGGAGTTTGAAAGGTAAGTGAGAAGATCGCCAGTGGAGCGACCCTGATAGAACCTAGAGTACCTACATACTAAGAGTAGCGCCGTAGAGGGTACCGGTATAACAGAAAACGGGACCGCCGGTCTCCATTTTGACTCCACCTCGTCCACTCATTCAATGCATTGCATTGTCTTTTACCACACAGTTGCTCGAATCTTGATAAAAATGGACGTGATGCCGTGCTGCTGTGTCTATGGATGGAGTAATAGGTCAGAGAAAGGGCTTATGCTGTACAGATTTCCTGCAAATCCAGAAAGAAGGAAAATATGGAATAACAAAGTCCGTCACTGATGAACGTGAGCAGGATTTGTCAATGACAGAGAGTGATAGCTTGTACAGGTTGATAGGTTATTGTGTTCACAGCATTAAAACACGGAGACTACCGATAATGAGTGTTAGAAGTTATAGCATCACCCGCTGAGGCAGTTCACAAAGCAGCAGACCTTACTTTGCTAAAGGAATATTAAAAAACGAAGACTTATTACAGTGTAAGACAAAGCATATGACATGTTCCTCAATGCAGAGCCTATGTTTAGGAAAGGTCAAAGTGATTTAAAAGAAAAGGCAAGTGCTAAAAAAAAAAAAACACTCATGGATGAAGCAATAAATTTAATCAAAGACTTTGAACTTCCCACCTGTTACAACCTTAAGAATTCACTTATTATGAGTTCACTAACGCTCGCATGTATTTCTACTGCAAAAAGATGAATGAAGAACTTTAAAAAAAAGGAGAAAAAGAAGATAGAACTTGATAGTAAAATTATAGCAATGAGAAAACGAGTAAAAAATACAAAGTAATCAGTAGGTCCTGCCCCACAGTGTTGCATGTACTGTTAAGCCTAGCTTTGTATAAAGTAAAGAATGAATGTAAACATCCTACTTCCCATTCATCAAATTCTACTCTTATATTATGCTTTCCTCAGTATTCATAGCAAGTCCTGTGGCTTTGCACCAGAGAGAGAGAGAGGGGGGGGGAGAAAGAGAGAGAGAGAGGGGGGGGGAGAGAGAGAGAGAGAGAGAGAGAGAGAGAGAAAGTACTGTGGCTTTGCACCAGAGATAGAGAGAAAAAAAAAAGTACAATACTGTGGTTTTGAAGCAGCAGCAGCAGAGAGAGAGAGAGAGAGAGTTCAGAGCATTTGGTACGAAGTAAATTATTTTTAGCAGAGCAAGAACAGACTTAGCACTATTCTAGGCAGAAACATAAACGAGATGAGAATCAGCAGTGGGTTGGCTCTGGTACCTTTTGTAGGCATTCTCCTTGTTGTGGACAGCATTAGAACAAGTTCGATTAAACTTTTTTTTTTTTTGCATTAGTCATAGGATATGAGAAGAGAATGTATGCTTCCATGCCCGAGAGGATAGCCTTCGTAATGCTCAAGGCACACACCGATGTATCTCAGCCATGGAAGCAATAATCATTCCAGGGAAAATTAAAGAAGTCATGCCTGAGGGCCTCCCGGTTAGCAGCTCCAAAGTGCCACAACCACCACTTCTTGGGAAGATCACCAGGACTTACTGGAGCGACAGAACAGGTTAAGGTGATAAGGTTGTGATCAGAAGAGCTCAACGGAGAGGAAAGGTTAACAGCATAAGCAGAAGTACTAGTTGTAAGGAAGAGGTCAAGTATGTTTGAGCTTCCTCTACAGTGGTCAGGGATATCGGTAGGGTGCTGTACAAGCTGGTCTAGGTCATTAACTCCCAAATGCCGGTGTATTTTGAACACAGCCATCACTGCACTGAGGGCAATTTCCCAGAAATTGCTTGTTATCAAACCTAAATGTCCTGGAAACTATCAAACGTAGGGAAATAAATGAAAGACCATATTACTCATCTACTCTTCCTCTTGCAAATGAAATAATTTCCACGTTTGTAGGTCATTGCATTGACGAGTAATGACATAAGAAAGATAACTAATTTTTGGCACGAAAGCAGGACGTATTCGTGCATCTGCCCAAGGTAGTCGGCACCTTGGCCCATGGCGCCGACTACGGCTTTGCTCTCAGCGTGGTAACTTCTCCACTATTCATTGACTAGACACTGTTGCATCCAAGGCATGCCTTATGGCACTATCACTGAGGCCTTTTCTTGTGTCCTGGGAAAGAGGCTTTGCAGGGGTGGATGATGCAAATGGCAACAGGTGATGCGGATGGAATCAGACAAATAGAAGCATGAAGACATTGTTGTACAGCTGGCAAATGCACAAGACAGACTGACTGTCACCTGTGTGCTATGGAAGGACTCCCTCCCTACCCTTTGGTGGTGAGATGAAATGGTGGCTGGTTCAAATGTTGGCGGGAAGTCACTTGCATATCTAGCCGCTACCCTGGTGGGCCTATGGAAGCCAGATTGTGACATGTGTAAATGTCACAGATAGAAAATATGTAGGTTTGTTCACCAGATGGATCAGTGAAAGGACAGGAGAGCCAAAGGTGGTGATGAATTTTGATATCTCCTAGAATGGAGACTTCAGAGAATAGAGAAACTGATACGATGTGTTCCATCTTAGAATTAAGACTGTCGAAGAATTTTTCATAGTCAGCAGAATCAGGGGATAAGTAAACAACATATATATTTTTAGTCAGAGAATAAGAGAATGACAGGAAAGATGAAGCCAGAGAGTAGATAATTCAAATGATTCAAGGTCAGGAACATGAGAGCCAGATATGGTGTTGTGTACATATAAACAACAGCAGCATTTGGCTTTGAAATGAGTATTGAGAAAGTAGGAGGATACACAGAAGGGTTTACTATCATTCATCTCAGACAGCTGAGTCTCCGTTAGGAAGAGAAGGTGAGGTTTAGAGAAGGAGAGGTGATGCTGAACAGAGATATATTTAGAAGAAAGGCTGCAAAATTTGCAGAAGTGAAGAAGTGATTCAGACAGTGGTTCCTGGTATATCACTTGGTCTTCACCGGGAGAGGGGCGAATGCTGAGTTCCTTGATGGTCCCTCCCCCTCTGCGGACTCTGAGGCTTGGTTATGAGATTTATTAGTCCAATTTCGAATGGGAAGTGTAGTGTAAAAAAGCATGAAGTTTGGTGTTGATAATTAGAGGAACTTGTATTGGAGAGCATGCTGGACTACTTTCTGTGTTACCGAAACACTAAAAGAGTTCATGAAAGGGGGATGGTCATAACTGGTCCTAAGGGCTGATGAAAAGGGAGGTCCAGCTCTCCCTGTCATCAGCTTTCCATCCACCTTAGAAGCACCCCCTGCACAACTGGTCCTGCTGGCTACTCCATCGATAAAGAATTAAAGGAAGGCAGATATGGCTCTGATATTGTAATATATGTTGTATAATGGATTCTTAACAGTAATGCGATACTTGGGGAGCGTGACCCCCCCCCCCAGTGGTTATTGTGGATTAGCGTACCCCCCTGCACAACTGGTCCTACAGGGTACTCCATCGAGAAATTATGAAAGGAAGGCAAATATGGCTCTGATATTTTAATATATTTTGTATAATGGATTCTTAACCGTAATGTGATACTTGGGGAGCGTGACCCCTCCCCCCAGTGGTTATTGTGGATTAGCCTCCCTCCCAAAAATAAGAAAAAAAAATCAAAGATAAGGGAAATTGAGCCAATGAATTTCAACGAAACTTTTCAGGAGATTCACCAGGCTCCTGGAAAAGTCTTCCGCTATATACAATTTTCGAATTATGATTTTTGGGGGGAGTCAGCCCCAAGCGAAATAAAAAATTCTCAGAAATCATATAAGGAAGGCAGATATGGCTTTGATATCATACTATATGTTGTATAATGATCTATCATCCGTGATGTTAGATTTGAGAAGCATGACCCTTTCGATGATTTTTGGGGGGTCAGCCCACCTCCCAGAAATAAAAATGATTAGAAATAAGGGAAAGCGTGCTGATGGATTTCAACAAAAGTTTTCAGGTCAGTTTGGCTGGCTACTTGATAATGACCTTCACTACATAATATTTTTCACCATTATTTTTAGGGGATCAGCCCTCCCTCAAAAACTTATAAATGATACTGATACAAAATAAGGGAAACAGGGCAGATATGGCTTTGATATCTCAGTACATGTGAAAGGACTCTCATGTGTTGTGTTATCTAAAGCAATCTCTCGTGCATGTGCGTTTTCTTTTTTACTCCTGTGGTTCCTTCCCAAGTAAAATATAATATTGAGAAAAAAGGTATGGATGATCATGGTGCAACTTATGATGGTTAATCTTTGCTGCGTGAATTTAATAACTGATTCTGGATGCTGCCAATCACATGTGTTACCACCACCATCCTCACCCAACCGACTAGCTTTTAATACTCGGAAGTTTCGTTAGTACACGATCTAAAATTAAGAAAAAGAGAAGCCAAAATAAAACAGAATTAGTGCAAAATTTCAGATTTTAGTAAAGATGTGTTTATTGGCTGAAGAATAGGTAGGCTAAGTATGGTACATCTACTCCTGTATTCTATCATTATTTTCTATTTTTACATATTGTTAACCCTGTCTACGAAAACAGGATATAGAGTGATGATGATGATGATGATGATAATGATGATGCTAGGAAAGAGAAGAAGAAACATCCACGCACAACTATTAACTAGAAACGAGCACAGGAAAACGAGTATTATCTCAGTCACGTTTGTCGTCTTACGTTCAAGGTGAAGGTGTTTGTGGTGAGGACGTGGAGGAGAGCAGCGGTTTTGCTTTACACAAAATCTTTTTCCTCTGCTTCCCCGTTTTGTATTCTTCTTCCCTGTTCGCCTAACTATCTCGAATCTAAATCTTATTACTACACTGCATATTTCGGCTAAAAATTTTGTTTGGAGAGAGAGAGAGAGAGAGAGAGAGAGAGAGAGAGAGAGAGAGAGAGAGAGAGAGAGAGAGAGAGAGAGAAGAAGAAGAAGTAGAAGAAGAGGAAGAGGAAGAGGAAGAAGAAGACGAAATTAATGGTGTGCACGTGAATAGAGATGTCAGGTGAGTGGTGATTTGATGTGAAAGTATGGACATGTAATAAAGGCAGATATTAGGTCAGTATTGTGGTGGGGATGAGGTCAGGTATTGTGGTGGATGACAGTATTAAGAAAGAAATGAGTTTAGTTATATAGTGGAAATAAGTTGAAATATTGAGATACAAAACGGGCTTGGTACTGAGGTAGACACAGGTCAGCAGCAGGGAAAAAACGTTAGGTATGTTAGAAATCAGGTGAGATAATGTCGCTGAAGCTATGGCAGGTAATATGAAGAACACAGGGCCAGGCATTGTGATGGAAATAAGGTTATTGAGATGGAAAAAAGTCCGGCGATATGAAGGAAACTGATTCATGTTCTGTGGTCGAAATAAAGACAGGTATTACGTAGATTCCTAAGTCAGTGCCATGGAAATCATGTTAAGGTTGTGCAAACTGTGCCAGGTACTGTAGGTGAAAGAAGGTCTTCAATTTTTATTGAATGTTAGGTCAATAACGTGGTGGAAATCAAGTCATGTATACGAGTGGAAGAATCAGATGTTTTGATACAAATAACATCAATTAAAGTGGTGAAAATCAGGCCATGTGTTATGGTGGAAATGAGGTGTGATGTATTTATTGGAAATCAGAGTAGGTGTAGTGATGAAAACATGGTAAGTAATATCGTGGAGATACGGCCAGTAATGTAGTAAATCAGAGTCAGACACATTGGTGGTAGTAAGATCAGTTATCTCGTAAGCCTTGGCAGAGAGTCCTACATGCATTTTTGCCCGTCATCAGTAGCCTACTGACGTATCTTCGCACGGCACGCTACATTACTTTCGTAGTTACTCCCACACTTTGTTTACGATTCGACGGAGTTCACGATTTCCATGTCTCCCTCCTATTTACCTTACTGCAGATTGCATTTGCGTTGCTTTGTTGTGCTTTTTCTTGATACCGGCAGTCGATGTTATTCATCTGAATAAAGAAACTTTGTAGTCAAAAGGACTGGATCACTTTTTCTGGTTCCTTCATTTTAAGAGATCCGTTCTATAATAAAACCGTTTGACGGTAGGGGAGTTTCTTTCAAATAGCGTCAATGTATTGAAAGGGTTAAACCTGTTCTTGCTCTGCTGACTAAGTATGTGCCAAAAAAAACTGAAATACTTCTTGATTTATCTCTGCCTTCATCTTAAAATCAGTATATTGGCGTCTTGGTTGCTGAATAGTTATCTAGAATGTTGTTGCTTAGCCACTTTATTCGGGATAATATTTTTACTCCATAAATGCTATTATCTCACATTCCTATTCAATGTATAAACACATAATTGATCCGGAAAGGTTAGACGCAACTTAATTCCCATTTTCATTATAAATATGTCTAGTGTTTGTTTAATTTGTGCTTTAAATCGGGTGACGCATTTTTACAATTCTTTCTTTCTAGTTCATATTATTTAGGCAGTTTTCAAACTGCGTGAGTTATTCATAGTCATCAAAAAACTACCTCACCAATAAATGCCATCCATAATGTGAATGAAAATGTCTGGAAGAAGCAAAAATAACTTAGAATCCGTTATCGGGTTTACGAGGTATAAACAAAAAAATAGTCTTTGTAGTAAAAGGATTTGAAAAAGAAACGTGTGAAAGATGAGTTTTGGACGAGTGTAGAAGCATGTATGGACTAGTTTTAGAGGAGCGAGAGTGTTTTTGATGGAGACATGAATGGCAAAGTTGGAAATGTATGAGTGGATGGATTGGTTGGTCAGTGGGGTGTGCCAGCTGAAGTAGATGGGAATGGTAGTGCTTTGGTGGACATCTGTGCTTGTAAGGGGTTGGCAACAGCCAACACCTTTCGGCATAAGATGATCCACAGGTATACATGGAGAGTCATGAGGAGGATGGACGGTGAACGTGTTGAACGAAAGGCAATGATAGATTACGTGTGTGTGGATGAGCGTATAAGAAGACAAGTGTTGGATGCAAGAGTGTGGAGAGGGTGGGGGAATGGAAACTCGGACCATCGCTTAGTGATGGCCAAGGTAAGGCTGCAAAGAAAATGGGTGAAGAGACGAAGGGGAAGACAGAAGAATACACCTCCTGTGAAAGAGAGAAAATGGCAGAGTATGAGAGCACAGTGGAAGAAAGATTTGGAAGGTATGAGTTAGAGCAGATGAAAGGGGTGGAAGAAGTATGCAAAATATTCACGGAAGAAATAGGCTCAGCGTGTGCGGTGGTTTGTGGAGTGAGGAGGAGATGCAAGAGTATGCAAGGGACTGCATGGAGTGATAAGGTGAAACGAGCTGTGGAACAAAAGAAGAAGACATATAGTGACTGGCTAGCGAGTATAGGAAGGGGAGAAGATGGGAGAGCGAAGAAAGAGGTATATGTGAGCAGGAGAAGGAAGGTGAAGAGATTGGTGAAGGAGAGTAAGAAGAAAGTGGATGAAGAGTTTGGGAGGAATCTGATTGCGAAATGGAGTGAGAGTAAGAAATTGTTTTGGAAGGAGGTAAAGAAAGTAAGGCAGTGTGAAAGAGGAAATAGTAGGGGAGTGCAAGATGGGAATAATAGATTGTTGGTGGAGAAGAGAGGAAATGATGTGATGGAAGGAGCACTTTGAGGATTTGTTGAATGTAGAGAGTGAAAGCAGTGCGAGTATAAGTGGTTGGGGAATGGCTGGGAGAAGAAGAGATGAGAGGAGGGAGGAAGAGATCAGTAGGGAAGAAGTAGCTGAAGCAATGAAAAAGCTTAAGATGGGAAATGCCCCAGGAATTGATGGAATGTGTGGTGAAATGCTGAAGTTTGTGGATGAGATTGCTGTGCAGTGGATATGAAAATTGTGTAGATTGGCTTGGGAAGAGGGAAGGTTTCAGAGGACTGGAAACCAGGTATAAATGTTCCCTTATTCAAAGGAAAAGGGGCGAGAGAAGTATGTGGTAATCATAGGGATATTTTCCTTCTTAGTGTGACTGGAGAAATATATGGTATACTTATTGATAGGGTTAGGCATATAACAGAGGAGCTAGCTGGAGAAGAACAAGGAGGATTTAGGAAGGGTAATGGGTGTGTATATAGGATATTTGTTCTAAGATATTTAGTGGAGAAGTATCTAGAGAAGGAAAAGAAAATGTATGCTCCCTTCATGGACTTGGAGAAAGCATATGACATAATAGATAGGCAAGGTATTTGGAAGGTATGAAGAATACATGGAGTGGATGGGAAATTGTTGAGTGTTGTGAAGAATATGTACCTTCGATTTAAAAAAAAAAAAAAAGTATAGGCACCCTGGGGTCGGATAAGATGTGAAATATTTCGTCTCTGGTTCAATCGGTAGTGTTGGCATGTCTGTTTAATAAAAAAAAAAAAAATGGTTAATTTACCATGTAATACAATGTTACTCCGACTAATCCATCTATATATTTGTGAAATATATGATAACACAAATGAAGGATACAAAGCGACATAACAGTGTCGCTTCCAGCAAATCATAGTCCGTGTATCATAATGTCTCACACTGAAAAAAGCCGATACATTTTTTTTATCGATGATATGAGGGAGCTAGGGCTACGGTGCGAGTGGATGGTGAGCTGAGTGAGTTCTTTGATCTAAATGTGGGAGTGAAACAGGGATGTGTGATGTCTCCATGGCCGTTTAATATATACATAGATGAGGTTGTAAAGGAGGTGCAAGGTAGGGCAGTGGATGTGGGGGTGGCTCTAATGAATGAGTGTGGGGTGTGGAAGATTCTGGTGTTGCTGTTTGCCGATGATACAGCACTGTTGAGTGAAGATGAATGGGATTTGCGAGGTTTGGTGAATGAATTTGGGACAGTGTGTGAGAATCATGATTCATACCAGATACGTACAAGCCGTATTACAGAATCTATCAGCAGACAAACCACTGGTCCAGATGAAATTCCTTCAGTAGTACTTAAAAATTGCTCCTCAGTGTTGGTTCCTGTATTAGCAAAATTTTTCCGCTTATGCATCCGTACCTCAATTTCTCCAGCCCCATGGAAAGAAGCAAATATCCATCCCATTTCTAAAAATGGGGCAACTTCTGATCCATCAAACTATAGACCAGTTGCAGTAACTTCCGTTCTCGGTAAAGTTTTTGAGACACTAATTATCAAACACATAGTCAAGCATCTAGGAATCAATAAATTGATCAATGATCGCCAGTATGGATTTAGACAGGAACGTTCAACTGTAGATATTCTTTGCCTTCTTACCCACCAAATTAACAAAACAATAGACCAACACGGTGAAACACACACAGTAGCACTTGATATTTCAAAAGCATTTGACACAGCGTGGCACCGGGCCTTATTGTCTAAGATGTCACACTATGGCCTTGCATCACTGGTTCCTCTAATTTCTTCTAACCTTCATAGTAGAAAAATACGGGTCATGGTAGATGGAATTTATTCTCAGTTTCATTCCATAAATGCTGGCGTACCTCAGGAATCAGTTTTGGCGCCAACCCTCTTTCTCATTCATATAAATGACCTCCCATCTGTCACTCACAACCCAATACACTCTTATGCTGATGACTCGACCGTTCATAGTTCTTTCACATTTAGTACCTCCTTTACACAATTTAATATCATAAATTCCCAAATAAACACAGCAATTTCTCTGAACCAGGACCTTTCTAAAATTAATCAATAGGGACAAAAGAATCTGGTCTCATTTAATGCTCAGAAAACTAAATACATTAATCTCTCCAATAGAAAGAATCCCTCAGACTCTCACATAATTTTAAATGATGTCAGTATTCCCATATCCACTACAAATGATATCCAAGGTGTTACTCTAAACCCCAATCTAAGCTGGACAGCTTATGTTAAATCCCTTGCTCAAAATGCTTCTAAAAAACTGGGACTTATGTACACAGCTCGTGAGTTCATCACTGACTAGCAGATGGCCACAATATACAAAAGTCATGTGCGTTCTCAGATCGAATACTGTTCACCACTGTGGAGTGGATGTGGAGCGGTAGCATTGAGGCAGTTGGACAAAAATCAAAATAAAGGCATTAGATTAATCAATAATCCTGCCATAACGCAGGACCTTCCTCCATTATCAGTACGTAGAAATGTTGCTTCTTTAGCACTATTATATCGATATTTTTACCGTAAGTGCTCTAACGAACTGTCTTCAATTGTGCGTCCCCTTCACATTTTCTCCCGAAATACTCGGGCAACTGGGAGTACCCATGAACTCACACTCTCTCCCCCACAATGCAGAACCTCTGCTTATCAAAATTCATTTATCTCCAGAACTACTACTCTCTGGATTAACTTCCTGGGAGTTGCTTCCCACATATATTTAATCCTCTCGATTTTAAATCCAATTATTATAAATATTTTATGAATGGAGGATGCCTTCAGACACAGGGACTTATTTTTTTTCCCCTGTTTTTCCTTCCTCCATTCATTATCAAAAAAAAAAAAAAAAATCTAAACGTGAATGTAAGGAAGAGTAAAGTGATGGTCTTCGAAAGAAGTGAAGCCAGTGAATGTACAGTGAGGTTAGATGATGAGGAAATAGAAAATGTGAGTACGTTTAAATACTTGGGTGGTATGATGAGTAAGGATAGAAGTTTGGAGGGTGAAGTGCTTGAAAAGGTACAACAAGGAAGAAATGTTGCTGGTTCCTTGAAAGCAGTGATAAGAAACAGGGAAGTGAGCATGGAAGTGAAAAAGTTACTAAATGACAGTATTGTGATACCAACTCTAACGTATGGAAGTGAAGCTTGGACGTTGTTGGAGGGATACAAGTCAAGCGTGAGAGCAGAGGAAGTGAGTTATTTGAGAGGAGCCTGTGGAATAACATGGAGAGACAGATGACAAATGAGGAAATGAAGGAGCGTTGTGGTGTGGATGTGCATGTGATAGGAAGCATTAGGAGAAACACAATGAGATGGTTTGGCCATGAGGAGAGGACGGAGAGTGAGAGACTGACGAGGAGAGTGTATGTGAGTGAAGTGGAGGGGGAGAGAGGGAGGGGGAGGCCAAGGATGAGATGGAGGGATGGAGTGGAGAGGTATATGAGAGAGGGAGGTGTGAATTGAGAGCAGGGCAGTGAAATGGTGGGGGACAGGGGGACGTTGAGACGATTTGTTTGTGGCCACCCCGTATGGGATTAAGGCGTCTGGCTATAGACAGATAGATAGCGTGAGAAGAGGAATCTGAAAGTTAATGTAAACAAGATTAAAGTTATGGTGTTTGAGATGAATGAGCTCACAGAATGCACAGTCAGGTTCAATGGTGAGGATATGGAAATTTGTGAGTGCATAAGTACTCGGGTAGTGTGATGAGTAAGGATGGAAGTTTTGGGGATGAAGTGCTTGATAGGGTACCACAGGGAAGGGAGCTTGTTGGTTCACTGAAAGCGGTTATGAGAAATAGGGAGGTGAGTAGAAGTTAAGAAGTCACTGCATGACAGTTTTGTGATCCCTACTCTGACGTATGGAAGCGAGGCGTGAACCGTGCTAGGGGGAATCAAGTAAAGAGTGAAAATAGTGGAAATGAGTTACCTGAAAGGAGCATGTGGAGTGACATGGAGGGACAGGTTGTCGAATGAAAAGTGAAAGAACGTTGTGGGGTGAATGTGGATGTGATTGAGAAAATTAAGAGAAATACACTGAGGTGGTTTGGACATGTGGAGAGAATGGGGAATGAAGACTGGCTAAGAGAGTGTATGTTGGTGAAATGGAGGGAGGGAGAGGGAGGGGGAGACCGAGGATAAGGTGGAGTGATAGAGTTGAGACATATATGAGGGAGGGGGGAGTGAGTTGGGGGGAGGGCAGTCAAATGGTGGGTGACAGAGCAACTTGGAGGTGTTTTGTCTGCGGCCACCCTTTGCGGGATTAGGGAGTCGGGCTATAGATAGACAGATAGATAGTGACAATATTCCTGTAATTATTGCAATACTTCTACTTTATACTGGGCTTGAGTGACTTGACAAAGATTTACGGCAAATCTGATCCAAAGTGCCAACCACTGTTTCCACCCAGTCCACAACGATTACGAACTTCATTTTATTGCTATTCAGCTTATGAGAGACAGTTCGATCTGAATTTTTTTTTTTTTTTTTTTTTTATGTGTCCGACTCTGGGCAAAGGCTTCAGGGCCTATATCTCGGAGGCAGATAGACAAATATAGCATTTATTATCCACTTGCTTCCTTCAGTTACGTCCTTAGTTGAACGGAATCATCTGATGGCAGCAGGAAAATATAATTAATTATATGTCATCGGATTAAGGAGGGAAGTTTTCTCACAACAAAAAAATGTTTTACATCTACACTAAATCTGAATATTTTACGTCGAAACCTCTGTTTGGAAATGCTCATATAGGGTGATGAAAATTCATGCTAGATGTCTACCTACCTGTCTATCCAGCTGGAATGCTTGACGTTGCATCCTTTCAAAGCCGGTATCTATAAAATTTAACTCAGTGTATATTGTTATTGTTTTTAGATGTTGCTTCATCCAGCTCAGTGAAAATTACCCACAATCAGTCAAATATCCAGAAGCCTTATGTGTTGAATGGCAGCGCTGGTGCCTTCTGGTCTGCGTGTGTCCCGAGGCTAAATATGGAACACATGCGACGTTGAGCATAGACAGTGAATCTTGGTATTTTGTCTTTATCATGTCAACAACTGTTCACACTAAGTCAATTCACAACAATGACATATATAGACTTTAACTCACACAAGAAGTACATTGAATGCCCGTCTACTTTCACTACAGACACACCTTCATAATTAGTTATTGTTTAGCCTGAGAAGGATATTCGCTGGCTGCCAATCTTTTTTAGAGGTGGGGTAGAATCATAGTGGACTTAAGCAAACTCATGCAGATGCACGTCATTTTAATTCCTCTAAATCAACTGATTCTCACACCACTGAGAAGCTGAAGACATGAGCGTGGCACGTAGTGTGCATCGTCTGCACGGATCATTAAGGCAGAAGGTGTATTATTGCCTTATCTCAGAATTCCCCGAGAGCACAACTCTCAACAGTCGTTGCTACTTTTAGGTCTCAAATTATTCCCTATGTTACGACATGCCTGTCTTAAAGAATGTTCGTGGTCTGGGAGATTCGGTAATTTTTTTTCTGCGTCAGAAATATACACATAAATACTCACAATATGCTAATAAATGTACACATCATCATTATCATCATTCAGAAGTCCTTTCTTACTCAAGCGTGGCATCAAACTGGTATAATCTAGGTGCCCGTGTTCACACGTAGTGATGGGTTGGAGCCACCATATTTTGGACATCAGATCATGTTTAAGCAGCCGAAGTGCCCAGGCGGATGGGAAATAATCACCATCGTCCGTCCCATGAAGCAAATGTGATATCAGTCCAGGTCTGCCCGTGTATGAAATGTATACCCGTGCTACTTGCTGTAGGAAAACGTGGAAAATTTGAAAAATATGGCCACTTTATACAACAGACGCTGCAGGCATGGCGCACCCAGCTGATTATACTGCTTCATGAACATGAGGAACAAACTGAGTCCACCAGTCTGATCGACTGTACAATCAGTATGAACTTTTTCCAGTTACAAGCTGGACGTGCAAACTGATGTCCCAATTTCTCCCCTCCATGGACGGCATGGAAGAGGCGGCTGGGCATATTCATGGAGTTTCATGCATCTTTGAAGAGAGAGAGAGAGAGAGAGAGAGAGAGAGAGAGAGAGAGAGAGAGAGAGAGAGAGCGTGTGTGTTTGTCTACAGTCCGATGTCTCTCACTCCTCTGATGTTTCGAACAGACGATTTTGTTCAGCAAAATGTGGTGGTAGTTGTACTGGAGGTGGTGATGGTGGTGGTGGTGACTGTGGTGATATTGGTGATAGCTATGGTGGAGGTGGTGGTGCTTGTAGTAGCTGTGATGATGATGGTGGTTGTAGCTGTGGTGGTGGTGGTGATGGTGGTAGTAGTAGTAACAGTGATGGTGGTGGTGATAGCTGTTATGGTGATGATGGAAGCTGTTAGGGAACGGGTCTAATCTGCACAAGTGCTTTGCTGCTCGATATGGCCACAAAACACCTGCTCCAAAGTGAAGTGTGGTTCAGAGACGGTTGTAATGATCTGGAAGTAGCAATAACAAAAAGATATGTCACAGAAGTGGAAGGGTTAGTGGCAGTAGTAAAATCACAGTTTAGCAAAAAGCTGTATGATAGACAGAATTTGGTAAGAATTTGGGACACGAGGGAAATTAATTGGATAAAAACTGAATAAGGAATTCTTGATACGACCATGTTATGTAATGCTATATTTGATGATATACCTCTTGACCACACACACACACACACACACACACACACACACACACACACACACACACACACCGCTCGCTGGCTCAGTGGTAGCGTTCTCGCTTGCCATGTGGTAGACGGGAGTTTGCGCCTCGCTCAGGATGCGAAAAGTTTCACTGACGAAGTGGGTGGTTACTGTCCCCCTTGAGCAAGGGGACGGGTGTGCGAGTGTGAAGGTCACAGCCTTGCCCTTAGATCGGACTATATGAGCTCTCAGCTCCCTGCCGGGAGGGTAAAAGCTGACGATCAAGACCATCAAGTGATCCTGACCGACCCGGGGACCCAGTGGATTACACACACACACACACACACACACACACACACACACACACAAAATATCAGTTTGTGATAATGAGTAATGATGTTGCATTTAGTATCTTTACCTAAAATTTAATAGTGTCAAAATACAAGTGCAATACATAACCACCTCACATTAGGGATTACGTTAACTAGTAATCAATTCTTATTTTCACAGTCTATGTTTCAGTAATAGTCATGGGGTAGCCATACCCACTGTGATATTTTCGTTAATGCTTAAGGTAATCATGTGTTCAGTGGCGGATACCAGTCAGAGGGGAAGTGGCCGCTGACACCTCCAATCCTCATAGCTACGGTGGTGAGTTGCAGTGTCACTGCAGAGGCTCCTGTTCCTCCAGTTATGTCAATAATTAAAACTAACATACTGATGAACAGCCATTTCTTATGAAAAATACAAACAGCCTATAGGGAACTCTCAAAATACATTTATGAAGCATATTGTGGGAGCTTTCCAGCTCTCACGCACCAGTCACAGTCTTGGTCCTTTGTTTCAGTATTGCCATCCTGACAGTGTGCAATGTTAATGAAAATGCTATTAATGTTAGTTCTACATGCTCATTTACATTTGGAACAACAGAATTCAGATTCATTCAGTACATAGAATGCCAAATACAGTATGTGTGGGTGTGGGACAATACGTGTGGTGGGGGTGGGGGAGTATAGTGAGTACGCAATGTGTGTCCTAATGGTAATATGGGTGTGTGCATACGTGGCTAAGGACGTCCAAGACTGATATGTAGACTTTGCCTTTAACACTTGATGACACACACCTCAGTATTTATTTAGGTTCTGTATATAACTTTGTAGGATGTTACATTATTATATTATTGTTATTATGTTTTGGCGGTGAAACCTGAAACACCATATAAAGACAAACACTGAAGTATTATAATATTGTAATATGGAATCCATATTATATGAATAACTATTTATCCAAGGAGAAAATAATGTTATTTGAATGTTCATTACAAAATTACACTGTAGGAGCATCTGTTTTTTAAGGTAGTTTACCGGATTCCCAGCGATCTGTTTATTAATTTATACTATAGCACAGGTTTATGCAATATATCCGTTATATATTGTATTAACTATGTCATGAAGGCTCACACAGTGGACTTCCACGTAAACTACATCGAAAAGACATCAAGTTCAGTGTTTAATAGTTTGCGAAGTTCACGTATTTTTTTTTTGGTGTGGTTGTAAATCCAGCTGTCCTTTCCTGGCCAGTGTAATTCCTTTTAAAATGAGAGTGGTCATGTGTAAAACCAATACCCTATGTAGCATAATAATTTGAAAATGATCACTGATAGTAATATATGATTACTGCTTGACCCTCCCGAATGACCACACTCAAAATCTTTGTTTTATTTATTTTAATGTTGGGCCACTTGGAACAGATATGAGTAAATGACACGATAGCCCACATGGATTTACTGAATATAACCTAGCCAGTATTAAGTTTCTTGATTAATAAGATGTATGGGTGTATGTTTATCAGGTAAAGTGAGAACACACACACACACACACACACACACACACACACACAGTATTCATTATATATATATATATATATATATATATATATATATATATATATATATATATATATATATATATATATATATATAAAATTATGGTGTGAATTGTAAGAATTTTGGTAAACAGGCAGGTTGAGGAAAAACTGGAGAGTGTGCAAGAGCAGCAGGTAGACAAAGGCCAGAGTACAGAGATGCGTTGATCGTATGCCTGACACTTTTCCATATGATTGTTACCAGGTATTTTGTATTCATAAAATTTGATGATAGAGAAAAGGTTTCTGGAGACGACAGTACTCTAATGCATATGTATAAATTTACTGACGATATGTATAACAAACATATTTTTATACTGTATTGCTAAACAAATTTAATATTATAATAAAAACATTAGAAATCAATTGATATTCATAGCAATAATACGTCTAGATGAACGCATATTACCAACACTTGCACCACTGTTCATTAAGCCTTACAATCCCCATAAAATATACCAAACAAATAATGGATAATGAACCATAACATGAAAAACGGTGGCTTTTCCCGAAGCGTCAAAGATATTAGAAATGAAACCATATGAGCGATGTGTAATTATTCTATTCACGTGCAGTTACGACCGTAGGAACATCTTCGAGAAGGCCAGAAGTGGACACGTCACCGTCAATGTCTGGGGGTGGGTGTGCATCCATGGTATGGGTGACGTCACCAGGATAGAAGGGAGTTCCATTGCTAAAATATACATTGAAATTTTGCAGGTTTTTTTCCTCCCCTCAGTTCAGAAGCGGAAATGTCTGTTTCCTCCTGGACCAATAATTTTTGTTCAGGACCGCTGCCCCATCCACACGGCGAGAAGAGTCTCGGAATGGTTTGAAGGTCGAGAGGACTTGCAGCTGCTCGACTGGCTCAGTAAGGAAGCAGACATGAACCCCATCGAAAATGTATGGGGGAATATGGTTAACTGTTGGGAGCCTGAGAGGGAACGGACCCCAGATGAGCTACTGGTCCACACCCATGCCTAGTAGGAACAATTCAGAGGCCAGAAACAGCTCATACAGAACCATGTCGTCTTTACTGCAAACAGACTGCGATAGGTGATCCAGAAGGAGTGTAGGTTACTTCCAACTAATGAATGAGTTCCATACAGATCTTATGTTCTTATTTTTTATTATTATTATCCTCTGATTATCATGGACATTGTTCCATGCAGTATAACAATCTAACAGTAACTTTCATAACTTACTACAACTTTCCTGACAATAAACCTGATACGACACTATCTCATATATTTTGCTCACTGATATGATTTTTATTACGGGGCATTTATACAGGAATTAGTGACGTTTATGTGCATTTGTTAAGGCAGCTTTCTTGTTACAATAGCATTTTTTTTTTTTCATTAAAATATGATGCTTTCTTGACTGGCACAATCATAACTCTCTGGACATTTTGCCAACTCGCTAGATATCTTGCCTCCTCTTGACATGCCTAAGGTGCTGTTTTCCAATCGTGATAAAGATTTTTAAAAATTACTCAGGAATAAGTTGGTCTGTGTGTGATCAGTAACAATACCGGTAACCTACTAACAACTGCACATGCTGTCTGGTCGATGTAGTTTTAAGTGAACGTCCACCATGACATCACTTATAATACAATACATAACATATTACTTAACTCAAAGCTACAGTATAACGTAACATACTGATCAACGGATATCCAATAATCTAAGCTTAAGAAACGCTGCACCTACAACGTATTTAAACAGATGTTATAATGCGATAATATTTCTTACTGAAATATTGTTATTCATGTATTTTGCCACACATGATGCATTTCTTTAATATTTCAGTGTTTGTCTTTATATGGTGTTTCAGGTTTCACCCCCCCAAACATAATCATAAAAATATAATAATGTAACATGCTACAAACTTATAATTTTTTCATCCATTCATTGCCAGACGCCATGTATCCCAAACGGGGTGGTCAAGGGCTTAGAGTTAATTGTTTTTTACAGGGAGGGGCACTAATCCTCCACCAACCCCACTTGACACGTAGGGAGATAAGCTTATAAACAGAACCTAAATAAATGCTGAGGTGTGTGTCATCAAGTTTTAAAGGCAAAAATTACATATCAGTCTTGGATGTCCTTAGC
>NC_136955.1:37493101-37538101 GCF_032717465.1 Coenobita brevimanus
AAGGAATTTCAGTGGGTTATGATCGGTATAAATGACTATGGGGTCAAAACCAGAACACAAATAAAATGAAAAATGCTGTAAACCCAAAATCAAGGCCAAAAGCTCTTTCTCAATAGTTGAGTAGTTCTTTTGAAGTGGGGTGAACTTCTTACTGTAATAAGATACAGGGTGTTCAATACCCTGATCATCCTCTTGCAGCAAAACAGCCCCAGCTCCTGTATCACTTGCATCAACAGCCATCTTAAAAGGCTTAGCAAAATTTGGAGTAGCGAGCACTGGCTGACTTAATAGGATAGCTTTAAGATTACTGAAAGAGGATTCACAGTTATCGGTCCAGACAAATTTAACTCCCTTTTTCAGTAGGTCTATAAGTGGTGATACAAGAATTGAAAAGTTAAGAACAAATCTCCTGTAATAACCTACCATTCCCAAAAATCTTTGTAGCTCTTTCCTACTTTTAGGTCTGGGAAGATCACTTATAACCTGAACCTTAGCTCCTGGTGGTGCAACGTGTCTATCACCAATTACGTACCCAAGGTACTGAACTTTAGCTTGACCAAACTCACACTTTGATAAATTAGCTACAAGATTAGCCTGAACCAAACGCTCAAGAAATTTACTGACATAGCATAGGTGATCTTTCCAGTTGTCACTGAAGATTAATACATCATCAATATAAACAACACACCCTGCCAAACCCTCTATTACAACATTCATGAGCTTCTGAAAAGTGGCTGGTGCATTCTTCATACCATATGGCATTACAGAACATGCAAAAGTCTTTCCTAGTGTTACAAAACATGAGATCTCCCTAGCACGTTCAGTCATAGGTACTTGCCAGTATCCCTTTAACAAATCAAACATACTTATGTACCTAGCCTTTCCGATCTTGTCTATGCAATCTTCCACGCGAGGGAGAAGGTAAGTGTCTGTTTTGGTTATCTGATTAACACGTCTGTAGACGATGCAAAGCCACTGTGACCCACCTGGCTTTGGGACTAGAGTGACAGGAGAACTCCACTCGCTCTGACAGGGCTCAATCATCTTGTGGTCCAACAGGTAGCCAAGCTCCTTCTGGATGAGAGGAACTTTCACTGGGTTCACACGGTAAGGAGGCAGTTTAATTGGCTTTGCGTCTCCAACATCGACATCATGCATCAACACAGTGGTTCTTCCTGGAGTGGCACAGAATACTTGCGGGTACTCCTACAGTAATGCCGAAAACTCCTGCCTTTCCTTGGGAGCTAGATGAGAAAGCTTAGTCTGGAGATCATTCATATATCAGGATTCTTCCCCAAACTATCACACAGGCTCATACTGCATGGGAGAACTTCACTTGCAGACTCGGGTGGAACAGCTACAGTGTGGAATGGGTTATTTTCGTCCCGCCTGTGATATAACTTTAGCATGTTGATGTGACAAAGTTGCTTGTTCTTTCTACGATCTGGTGTGGCGATGACATAGCTGACATCACTGAGTTTCTTCTCCACGAAATAAGGACCACTAAACTTGGCTTGTCATAAAGACTTTGTAGTTACTTGTAGAGAAGTATATTTTAGACTTGTGGTCGAGCGGCTTTTATATCTTGTAGTAGTTTCCCCACCAGATGTCATGTAGTGACGGGAGAGGTAAAGAATAATATGGGACTATTTTTATTTGTCTTGGAGATATTAAACAGGTCTCTCCCATGGGAAGAGTATAAGTCCCGGGTAGCTACCTCCCTGTCTCGCTATCTCTCTCTCTTTCTATTCTAAGGCTAATCTCCGTCTCGACCTCTCTCTAGGGTCGCTTGTCTCCTTCTGTCTAGCCTGTTCGGTGGCTAATCTCCGTCTGAGCTCTCTTTCCTAAAATCTGGTGTAGCAGGGGTGTGTCATGTGTGTTCCTCGTGGATCTTTGTTCACGAGAGGACTGCTGACAGCTAACTGCATCATCTCCTTACTGGCCGCTGTCGTCAGCTTCCCTCAGTGTTAAGAATGTGTAAGCATGTTTAGCACTGCTCGATTCTCGCAGACACAACACCTTCTCAATCATCTGACTCCCTGCTTCTATCTGTCTCTCTATCTATCTATTTATCTATCTATCTATATAATATGTAGTCTTTACCACACTGCTCGGTCGCGCGAAAATGGCGTACCATCGACATTTAATAGTTATAATATATTATACATACTACATACACATTATAATGAACTTATAAGTTAATTAAGTGAAATACATAATATTGTAAAGTAAATTGTATGAATATTGTATACATATATTATTCATAGTAAATAGTGATTATTCAGTAATATTACGCATATAATTGTGCAATGGTAATACTGCTAGGTTATTACATTACATAGAGTTATCACTTTAGTAATGTCTAATATATCACCTAACTTCTATGATGATACTGGTAATACAGAATTGTGCTATAATTGTATGACTTATATTGTGTTAATGCATAATTGTGTTGGCCTTATAATTGTAGTTACATTTTGTTAATGCAACTATTACATAAGTGTCTTGGCCTTATAATTGTAGTTAAAGTTACATAAAAGTTACATCTTGTTAATGCAACTGTTACATAATTGGCAAAGTTTAACATAATGCAATCGTTTGTCGTTACATAATTGTTACATATCGTTTGTAAGTACATAATTGTAGTTAGTGTAACATAATGCAATCGTTTGTCGTTACATAATTGTTACATATCGTTTGTAGGTACATAATTGTAGTTAGTGTAACATAATGCGATCGTTTGTCGTTACATAATTGTTACATATCGTTTGTAGGTACATAATTGTAGTTAGTGTAACATAATGCAATAGTTTGTTTGTTTGTTTGTTTGTTTGTTTTTCTTTCTTTCTTGATGTATTCTTGGTCCTTTTTTCTTGTGATTTACTCGTTGTAGGATGAAGACTGCCGCTACTTGTAGGTGCGTGTAGAAGATTATACAGACGACGTAGAGTTGTTAATTGTAGTTGATTGTAGATGGCTGTAGTTGATTGTAGATGGCTGTAGACTTTGTAGACTATTCGCACTGTAGGCTGTATTTTGTAGGATTCAATGTAGAACTGAAGCTAATCTTGTAGTCTCGGTTGCTTTTGTAGAAATTTGCTTTTAATTCGGAGACGATGTCCGCAGATTTGCTGGTTTTGTCGTTAAGCTGCCACCAAATGTCATAAAGACTTTGTAGTTACTTGTAGAGAAGTATATTTTAGACTTGTGGTCGAGCGGCTTTTATATCTTGTAGTAGTTTCCCCACCAGATGTCATGTAGTGACGGGAGAGGTAAAGAATAATATGGGACTATTTTTATTTGTCTTGGAGATATTAAACAGGTCTCTCCCATGGGAAGAGTATAAGTCCCGGGTAGCTACCTCCCTGTCTCGCTATCTCTCTCTCTTTCTATTCTAAGGCTAATCTCCGTCTCGACCTCTCTCTAGGGTCGCTTGTCTCCTTCTGTCTAGCCTGTTCGGTGGCTAATCTCCGTCTGAGCTCTCTTTCCTAAAATCTGGTGTAGCAGGGGTGTGTCATGTGTGTTCCTCGTGGATCTTTGTTCACGAGAGGACTGCTGACAGCTAACTGCATCATCTCCTTACTGGCCGCTGTCGTCAGCTTCCCTCAGTGTTAAGAATGTGTAAGCATGTTTGCTTTAGCACTGCTCGATTCTCGCAGACACAACACCTTCTCAATCATCTGACTCCCTGCTTCTATCTGTCTCTCTATCTATCTATTTATCTATCTATCTATATAATATGTAGTCTTTACCACACTGCTCAGACGGCGCGAAAATGGCGTACCATCGACATTTAATAGTTATAATATATTATACATACTACATACACATTATAATGAACTTATAAGTTAATTAAGTGAAATACATAATATTGTAAAGTAAATTGTATGAATATTGTATACATATATTATTCATAGTAAATAGTGATTATTCAGTAATATTACGCATATAATTGTGCAATGGTAATACTGCTAGGTTATTACATTACATAGAGTTATCACTTTAGTAATGTCTAATATATCACCTAACTTCTATGATGATACTGGTAATACAGAATTGTGCTATAATTGTATGACTTATATTGTGTTAATGCATAATTGTGTTGGCCTTATAATTGTAGTTACATTTTGTTAATGCAACTATTACATAAGTGTCTTGGCCTTATAATTGTAGTTAAAGTTACATAAAAGTTACATCTTGTTAATGCAACTGTTACATAATTGGCAAAGTGTAACATAATGCAATCGTTTGTCGTTACATAATTGTTACATATCGTTTGTAAGTACATAATTGTAGTTAGTGTAACATAATGCAATCGTTTGTCGTTACATAATTGTTACATATCGTTTGTAGGTACATAATTGTAGTTAGTGTAACATAATGCGATCGTTTGTCGTTACATAATTGTTACATATCGTTTGTAGGTACATAATTGTAGTTAGTGTAACATAATGCAATAGTTTGTTTGTTTGTTTGTTTGTTTGTTTTTCTTTCTTTCTTGATGTATTCTTGGTCCTTTTTTCTTGTGATTTACTCGTTGTAGGATGAAGACTGCCGCTACTTGTAGGTGCGTGTAGAAGATTATACAGACGACGTAGAGTTGTTAATTGTAGTTGATTGTAGATGGCTGTAGTTGATTGTAGATGGCTGTAGACTTTGTAGACTATTCGCACTGTAGGCTGTATTTTGTAGGATTCAATGTAGAACTGAAGCTAATCTTGTAGTCTCGGTTGCTTTTGTAGAAATTTGCTTTTAATTCGGAGACGATGTCCGCAGATTTGCTGGTTTTGTCGTTAAGCTGCCACCAAATGTCATAAAGACTTTGTAGTTACTTGTAGAGAAGTATATTTTAGACTTGTGGTCGAGCGGCTTTTATATCTTGTAGTAGTTTCCCCACCAGATGTCATGTAGTGACGGGAGAGGTAAAGAATAATATGGGACTATTTTTATTTGTCTTGGAGATATTAAACAGGTCTCTCCCATGGGAAGAGTATAAGTCCCGGGTAGCTACCTCCCTGTCTCGCTATCTCTCTCTTTCTGTTCTAAGGCTAATCTCCGTCTCGACCTCTCTCTAGGGTCGCTTGTCTCCGTCTGTCTAGCCTGTTCGGTGGCTAATCTCCGTCTGAGCTCTCTTTCCTAAAATCTGGTGTAGCAGGGGTGTGTCACGTGTGTTCCTCGTGGATCTTTGTTCACGAGAGGACTGCTGACAGCTAACTGCATCATCTCCTTACTGGCCGCTGTCGTCAGCTTCCCTCAGTGTTAAGAATGTGTAAGCATGTTTAGCACTGCTCGATTCTCGCAGACACAACACCTTCTCAATCATCTGACTCCCTTCTTCTATCTGTCTCTCTATCTATCTATTTATCTATCTATCTATATAATATGTAGTCTTTACCACAGGCTTGAAGAGGTTGCCCATGCACCAGTAGCAGAATCAAAACCTGATCTCCTGGCTGAAAGTGGCGTAACCTGGACTGCTTATCATACCAGGTCTTCATCTTCACCTGAGCAGCTCCTAAATTCTCTCCCGCCAGCTGTAAAGCAGTGGACAGCCGTTCTTTGAACTTCATCACATACTCCAGCTGGTTGACGTCATCTTCCTCCGACAGCCAGCATTCCTTGAGTAGCTTAAGGGGTCCTCTTACTTCATGGCCAAACAGTAGTTCAAAGGGTGAGAAGCCCAGTGATTCATTTGGAGATTCTCTTGCAGCAAATACAACGAATGGAAGACCTTTATCCATGTCTTTCTGATGTTCCAAACAGTATTTCTTAAGCATCGATTTGAGTGTTTGATGATATCTCTCCAACGCTCCTTGGGTCTGGGGATGGTAAGCTGAAGACGTGATCTGGGTGATGCCCAACTCTTTCAGAGACTGCTTGAAAACATTTGACATGAAATTACTTCCACGGTCTGACTGTACCTCCTTGGGCAGACCAACGTTGGTGAAGAACCCTAGCATTTCCTTAACCACGTTCTTTGCTGAGATATTTCTAAGTGGAGTGGCTTCAGGATAACGAGTAGCCATATCAATCAGGGTCAAGAGATAAGAAAATCCTGAAGAAGTCTTAGGAAGAGGGCCCACAATATCCACCAACACACGGGTGAATGGCGCCTCAAAAGGAGGAATGGGAACTAGAGGTGCAACCTTTTCGGTCTGATTACACTTCCCCACAACTTGACAGGTGTGACAAGACTTACAATACCAGGAAACATCCCTGAAGATACCTGGCCAGTAGAAGTGTTTCAAAATGCGTGCCACAGTCTTCCTCACTCCAAGGTGTCCTGCCAAACTGGAGTCATGGGCCACTCTAATGATATCCTGCCTACAAACACGAGGGATGACAACTTGATGTACAACCTCCCATTCACAGTCGGCTGATGCTGTTGGGGGTCTCCACTTCCTCATAAGTACTCCTGACTTTATATAATAACAAGTAGAAGCACCAGCTGACCCTTCCTTACTGCAAGTAGAGTTAGCTAGACCTTTCAACTCAGGGTCAGCAACCTGCAACTCAACCAACTCTTGACGAGACAAATTATCAACACTACGGGGTACTGCCTCATCTGGTGAGTGGTCCAAATTAGCAAGAAAAGTGTCAGCTAGGATAACATCATCATCATCATTATCCTCTAAGTCACCAGTAACTTTAGACTTAGCCCTAGTGACAGCACATGCAGAGAACACATCAGGGACACCACAATCCTGGGCCGCAGCCACTGGCTCACTAGACAATTGAGGAGCTGGACACACTTGACTTCCACCAATATCATTTCCAAGTAAGAAAGTTACACCTGACATTGGGAGTGTCTCAACCAACCCAACCATAACGGAACCATTAACAAAACCAGACTCTAAATTCACTCTGCACAGAGGGACAGAGAAGTAATTATTCCCTACACCTTGTAAGATTACAGTTTCATCAGAGGAATTAACATTAGAGCCTAGAACACTGGTCAGCATAAGGGATTGGCAAGCACCTGTATCACGATATATTTTAACTGATTTCCTGTCATTACTGTCCAGAGGACTGACAAAACCATCAGACAGGAAATTAGCACATGAACTCTTGAGAGTGTCACCCACGTTACTGCTCAAAAGAGGAGCTCCATCATGAGAATTTAATTTACCCCTCAAAGCAGGTTCAGTTAACTCAGTTAAAGAATTCTGGGAACTCTCAAGGGTGGACACTAGACCAATTGACTGAATATTTAAAGACTCCTTTTTGTTCACATCACGCTGTCTCTTGAAACATTTCTCCGTAGTATGACCAAGCTTACTACAATAAGTACATTTACTTTTCTGAAATCTAGAGGTGGAGCTGGTATTTACTTCCTGAGAAACTTCATCTTTATTCTCTTTCCTGTTACCTGTACTCTGAGTAGAGGCAACGTACTTACTCTCAGCTTTCCTCTTTTCTTTAGAATATCTCTTGTGAGTGAGAACATATTCATCAGCTAAAACTGCAGCATCAGACAAATTATCTATTCGTCTGTCATCAAGATATAGGCTTACATCTTTATTAATACACCTTTTGAAGTCCTCCAGCAAAATCATCTGCTTAAATTTATCAAAATCAGAATTTACATTCTTAGAATTTTACCACTGCTCTAACAGATCTTCTTTGATTTTTGCATTCTCAACATGGGATTGCTTATCTTGCTTATAAGTGGTCCTAAATTTTACTCTATAGGCTTCAGGAACAAGCTCATAGGCCTTAAGAATCAAGCTCTTAACTACATCATAATTATCAGACTGATCCTGAGGCAAAGATGCATAAGTTACTTGAGCTTTACCGGTGAGAACAGTTTGAAGGAGTACTGGCCAATACTTTTTGGGCCAATTAAAACCTGTCGCTACCCTCTCAAACAACTGAAAATACTTTGTTAAATCAGATTCATTAAAAGGAGGGACAAGTTTAACATTTTTAGCCACATCAAAATCATCAGAGCTAGATGATCCAGTTCCACTTTGTTTCATGCGATACTCATGGTCTGCCTGAATCCTAGCAATTTCAATTTGTGACTGTGCCTCCTGAATACGAGCCTGAGATTCAGCCTCCTTAGCACGAGCCTCCTGCAGGGCTAGCTGTAACTTAGCTATTTCAATCTGCGTTTGCTCATCTGGAGGAGTTACATTAAACAAGCTTTTATTAATCATGGCAACAATTTGATCTTTAGACTGATGAGAGCGAACAACAATTCCCAATTGTTGAGCAACAAGCTTAAGTTCATTCTTTGTTCTGTTTTCTACATCACACACTGTTTGCACATTTGACAAAAAATCTTTGGCTTCATCAAGCGTAGTAATAGTAGACATCATGAATAAATCACAGTCACAAAATATCAAGCAATATCCTTATGATAATATCCTGAATATCCTGATAAGAGGTCGCCAAATTTATTTTACGGAACAGAGATAGATAATGAACACTTCAAGTGAGAATACTAAAAATCACTACTGTCCCACAAAGTAACAGGTTCCAAACAAAAGAGTTAGGTAAAATTACAAGTTAAAGTTTAACGCTCAAACTAACAAATAAACCTTCAGGACTCATAAGGATAATGTAATGGCAAAAAAAAAACGGTTAAATATATGGTTAACTGCAATAGCCTCTATTAACACGAAATTAGCAAGAGTAAATTTATCTAAGTCTGCCCTGATGAAATGAGAAAACCTGATAATGCTCAGTTAATGCAAGATATATTATTACAGATACAAAATATTATTAATTCTGGCTGACAATATAAATTACAAAAACTTTACTGGGCCTACGAATTAACACCTTATGCTATACAGTACAAGAACAAAAGGTAATAATCACTTTTACTCAAATTACACAGCAGCTAGATGGTTGGAGACTTCCTGAGCACTCACAAAAATAATAACAACTGTACAGGGGGGACAGAGATGTGAACAAAATGAGGAGTAGATCTAAATGGCAATTAATGCAGAGACTGAGCTCATTATATAGGGGCCGGCAGAGCTTGATACAACTTGTAAGGACGCACAAATGAAGCCATAGGGGACAAAGAGTTGACAATCCTGCTCTGAACAACAGAAAGAACGACTTACTCTACTATAAGGGGGAGAAGGGGGGAGTGAGGTAGAACACGCACTATGGAAGCCACGAGGCGAATCGTGATCAAACATGCAGCATACTGTACACCCGAAAGCACTAATCTCTTCCCCCCTGTTAGCCGGAGTCGCGGCCAGTGAGTGACCAGGCGATCGAACACCCCACATCCACCGTCCCTACCCGAACCCCAAACCGTTGTTGGATATATGTGGGACGGCCAGAGCTGGTGATGTTACAATGTGTCATGACTGTTTTTATATACAATCAGAACCAGTAGGGGTAAGTATATAAAGGCAATTAATGTGTAATACTATGCTGGTATCCACAACATACGAAAAAGGGCACGAAAATGAAAGAAGACATACGGCGTATTATGTGTTAGTGACTATATACTTACATACTATATTATAATGTAACTACAGATAAATATAGTATAGCATCTGATGAAAGATGTGATGTCGTTTCTTATACATTCTCACTCCCACCTCCACCACCCTTCTCTCTGATTTGCTGCCTCCACCAAACGCCTCTCATACCCTGTCATCCCCCATCCCACCCATTGTTAACCAACATAAAGATAATGATGAAATAATCTGTAAAGTATTAATCATATTGTATTATCACACGCTTCTGCATTATCACCAACAAATAAAAAACATACAATACTCCGGTATACCTGCCAACCATTCATCCTGTTGTAAGGTGTTACATGACATACACACAGCAAGTTGGACCTTGTGTTACAATGACATACGGTTGTGTATCGTTAACACAGGTTGTGTGGCTTTGGACATCCATTAATCCATATGAGCGTGGTAATTTAAGCCTTACATTATAAACTCGTAAGGATTATGTTCCTGTCATTATTGGATGAACGAAACCTATCAGGGATCGGCTCTGACGAACCACGAACTCTGTTTTAACGAAAATATTCCGACCACTTGTCACAATAGTGACACAGTGTCATTATGTATATGACTGAATGTGGGTCAATCGTATATATAACGACATTGTGTCACTGTTGTGTTAAAGCAGAGTTCGTGGTTCGTCAGAGCCGATCCCTGATTCGTTTCGTTCATCCAATAATGACAGGAACATAATCCTTACGAGTTTATAATGTAAGGCTTAAATTACCACGCTCATATGGATTAATGGATGTCCAAAGCCACACAACCTGTGTTAACGATAAACAACCGTATGTCATTGTAACACAAGGTCCAACTTGCAGTGTGTATGTCATGTAACACCTTACAACAGGATGAAATGGTTGGCAGGTATACCGGAGTATTGTATGTTTTTTATTTGTTGGTGATAATGCAGAAGCGTGTGATAATACAATATGATTAACACTTTAAAGATTATTTTATCATTATCTTTATGTTGGTTAACAATGGGTGGGGATGGGGGATGACAGGGTATGAGAGGCGTTTGGTGGAGGCAGCAAATCAGAGAGAAGGGTGGTGAAGGTGGGAGTGAGAATGTATAAGAAACGACATCACATCTTTCATCAGATGCTATACTATATTTATCTGTAGTTACATTATAATATAGTATGTAAGTATATAGTCACTAACACATAATACGCCGTATGTCTTCTTTCATTTTCGTGCCTTTTTCGTATGTTGTGGATACCAGCATAGTATTACACATTAATTGCCTTTATATACTTACCCCTACTGGTTCTGATTGTATATAAAAACAGTCATGACACATTGTAACATCACCAGCTCTGGCCGTCCCACATATATCCAACAACGGTTTGGGGTTCGGGTAGGGACGGTGGATGTGGGGTGTTCGATCGCCTGGTCGCTCACTGGCCGCGACTCCGGCTAACAGGGGGGAGAGATTAGTGCTTTCGGGTGTACGTTAGAATTATACAAAGGATGATGAAATCATAGGCTATGTAACAATATATATATATATATATATATATATATATATATATATATATATATATATATATATATATATATATATATATATATATATATATATATATATATATATATATATATATGTGTGTGTGTGTGTGTGTGTGTTCTCAACACACACACACACACACACACACACACACACACACACACACACACACACACACACACACACAGCTACACATTTACATTCAGACACATACACATACTATGCATTAATTGTATCATAACATATGGTGCTTTTGTTCTGCCTTAAATTATTACAAAATTATGTGTATTGTATGTATTGCTGACCTAACAAATAATTTTTCATTTCCCTTTTAAATGTTAAAATATTACTTGACTTAAGGAGAGTTTTTTTTATCTATTGGTAAACCATTAAATAGTTGAGGGCCGAAAGATATTATACTGTTCTTGAAGAGGGTTGTTCTAAATTGTGGAGAGCATAAATTAATGCTATTACTACGAGTATTATGTGGGTTTTCTACAAACTTAAATATTTCATTCCCTACATAGACGCTTAAGGTCTTATACATCAGTAGTAATGTAAAATACTTATGAATATTTTCAAAGTTCAACAATTTTGTGCTTGAAAATATTGAGGTTGTTGAATCGAATTTACCTAGAAAATATAGACATCTTAAATTTTTTTTCTGAGCTACTATTATTTTGTTCAAAAATGAGGGCAGTACATGGCCATATGGCTACACAGTACATGAGGTAAGGATAGCATAGTGTTTAATAAATGCTGACCATAGCCTCTGTTGTTAGATTATAACGGACTTTGTATAATACACCACACACTTTGGATAACTTTAAACATATTTCATCTATATGATATTTATAATTTAAATTCTCATCTATGAGTATACCAAGAAATTTTATTTTGCTGACATTTTGTATAGTTTCACCATCAAGTAGTAATGGTGGCAAAGAATTTTTTACTGATCGTTTTTTAGAGAAAATATATTTTGTTTTAGATACATTAAGCTTTAATTTATTAGATTTTATCCATTCATTTATTAAATTTAATTTTAAGAGCAAGTTTGATTGTAGGTAATTTATATTTTTGTCTGCTAACAAGAGATTAGTATCATCAGCATGTATCGTAAACTTAAATTTTGTGCTGGCATTTACTATATCATTAATGTATATTAGAAAAAGAAGTGACCCAAGGATAGACCCTTGTGGTACACCTTTTGATAATGATTTAAAAGGCGAGAAATTATCGTTACAAAAAACACATTGCATTCTATTGCTGAGATAATTATGAAATAGTTGTAGTGGGACCTCTTATTCCAATATGTTCCAACTTATCAGTGAGATTTTTGTGATCTAATGTGTCTAAAGCTCTCGATAAGTCAATAAATATTCCAACTACATAATACTTTTCTTCTAAGAACTTATAAACATTGTTAACAAACTGTATTATTGCAGATTCTGTTGATCGATCTGTACGAAACCCATGTTGGTATTCAGATAGTAGGTTATTTTCCTCAAGGTAATGTATTAATCTAACAGCAATTTTTCAAATATTTTACTGAAAGCTGGTAGTATAGAGATTGGGCGATAATTATTAATATCACTTCTGCTACCTGTCTTATATGTGTGTGTGTGTGTGTGTCTACTGATAGCCAGTTGAGGAGTTTTAGAGAGAGAGAGAGAGAGAGAGAGAGAGAGAGAGTCCAGGCGGTGAAGCAGGCTACATGTTTTCCGTAAACGAGGGAGGGGTATCCTAGAGTGTAATTGGGTCTATATAAAGATAATAAAAATAAATAGATTTATTATTATATAGGATACAGGATATCACTGACACCTTAATAACTATACTGTAATGACTAAGAACATAATAACTGGTGGCCGCTCACTCCCATACTTCCCCCTTCCCCCTACCTTGCGCCATTTCTGGGTGAACTTGCCCTCTGTTTCTGAAACACAGCTCAACCTGTATCGTGGTTTACGCTACAAGGCAAGAGAATTATTTTTTATAACTCAGACTATAAATAGTATAGTGCACAGCCGATTATCCCAATCACATACCTGTATTAATAAGCCTAGATCATAGCATAATACAATGGCCACATATTATAACTCGGAGGTTGAAGCTTAGTCATTCGAAATATTGTCGGGCACACACACACACACACACACACACACACACACACACACACACACACACACACACACACGGGCAAGCGCTGTTGCCACGTTAGCCAAATCCCGCAACCAGGTGGTCCAATCGGAAATCTTGCCGAGTGTAAAGTCAGCCAAAAAAGTCGTGTCTTCGTTCCAAACCCCGTAAATATTCGAACAGATAACTCGGAGCATCAGGGATAGCTTCACAAGTCTGGCAACTGTGTCAGACTAGACGGGGATGAGGGTGAGTGGTTTGGGGTGCCATGTATTACTGTCGGGTGGAAATTGTTGAGAATAACATACTTGGTAATAGGGTTATAGTCAACTTTTATCATTATTATGTCACTAAATGTCTACATACGTATGCATCATCGTGAGTTTACATGTAATCAAAATATACTGCAGTTTCATAGACATGGGTTGTCATGTCTAATTCATCTTTGATATTTGGAATACTTCAGAGGACGGAATAACGGTGGAATACGTTTCATAACAAGTGTTTAGAATTAAATGAAACGTCACGATTATGATATAAAACAGCTTTTATTAGTGATAACTAGAATCTCCCCTCTATTTCCCGTCGTCCAGTATAGATAACTGAATGACTGTGAAGATATGACTATATGCTGGTGGGTGTATATCTTGGTTTCATCACCTTGCGTAACACCTGTGGTTGGGTTTCCCCATAGATATATATAAGACTAGATGCCGCATCGCCCATTCTTCAGTACAGCAGCGGTGCGTCTGTGCGGCCGCCATCTTGGAGCGGTCAGGCATGTAATAGTGGGGCTTGTTTCAGAGTGGATTCAGACTATGAGAATGAATGTTGTGATGGTGGTGATGGTGATGGTGGTTATTGTTGTGGTGGTGGTGATGGTGGTTATTGTTGTGGGGATGATGATAGTCGATTTGGTAGTGGTGATGGTGATTGTGATTTTTGTTGTGGTGGTGGTGATGGTGGTTATTGTATTGGGAGTGGTGGTTGTTGCTGTTATGGTGGTGGTGGTGATGGTGGTTTTTGTTGTTGTGGTGGTGTTGGTAACTGTTGTGTTGGTGGTCATTGTTGTGGTCGTGGTTGTTGTTGTGGTGGTGGTGGTGGTTGTTGTAGTGATGGTGGTTGTTGTTGTGGTGGTAATTGTTGTAGTGATGGTGGGTGTTGTTATGGTGGTGGTTGTTGTGGTGGTTATTGTGATGGTGGTTGTTGTTATGGTGGTGGTTGTTGTGGTGGTTATTGTGATGGTAATGGTTGATGTGGTGGTGGTTGTGGTGATGGTGGTGGTTGTTGTTGTGGTGGTGGTGGTTGTTGTTGTGGTGGTGGTGGTTGTTGTTGTGGTGGTGGTGGTTGTTGTCTTTGTGATTGTTGTTGTGATGGTTGTGGTTATTGTTGCTGTTGTTGTGGTTGTGGTGGTTGTGGTGGTGGAGGATGTGGCGGTGGTGGTTGTGGTGGTGGTGGTTGTTGTGGTGGTTGTTATTGTCGTGGATGTAGTTGTTGTTGTTGTGGTGTTGTTGTTGTTGTTGTTGTGATGGTGGTGGTGGTTTTGTTGGTGTGGTGGTGGTTGATATTGCGGTGGTGACTGTTGTGGTGCAGGTTGTTATGCTGGTGGTGGCGGTTGTTGCTGTTGTTGTGGTGGAGTTTGTTATGGTGGTGGTGGCGGTTGTTGCTGTTGTTGTTGTGGTGGTGGTGGTTGTTGTGGTTGTTGTTGTTGTTATGGTGGTGGTTTTGATTGTGGTGGTGGTGGTTGCTGTTATGGTGGTGGTGGTGGTGGTGGTTGTGGTGGTGGTGGTGGTTATTGTGATGGTGGTGGTTGTTGTTATGGTGGTGGTGGTTGTGGTGGTGGTGGTGGTGGTTGTGGTGGTGGTGGTGGTGGTTGTGATTGTGGTGGTGGTTGTTGTTGTTATAGTGGTGGTAGTTGTTGTGGTGGTGGTGTGGTGGTGATTGTGGTGGTGGTGGTTGTTGTTATGATGGTGGTGGTTGTGGTGGTGATGGTGGTTGTTGTTATGGTGGTGGTGGTTGTGGTGGTGATGGTGGTTGTTGTTATGGTGGTGGTGGTTGTGGTGGTGATGGTGGTTGTTGTTATGGTGGTGGTGGTTGTGGTGGTGATGGTGGCTGTGATGGTGGTGGTTGTGGTGGTGATGGTGGCTGTGATGGTGGTGGTTGTGGTTGTGGTGGTGGTGGTGGTGATTGTGGTGGTGGTTGTTGTTGTTATGGTTGTGGTGGTGGTTGTTATGGTGGTGGTAGTTGTTGTTGTTGTGACGGTGGTGGTGGTTGTTGTGGTGGTGGTGGTAGTGGTAGTGGTTGTTATGGTGGTGATGGTTGTTGTGGTGGTGGTGGTTGTTGCTGTTGTGGTGGTGGTGGTGGTTGTGGTGGTGGTGGCTGTTGTTGTGGTAGTAATGGTTGTGATTCCTGGTTCATCTGAAACGTGAACTCGGTGGACTGCAGGCTTAAATTTCCCTTCTGCAACCCACCATCCTCCTTTCGGGGGATAGGGAAGCAGCTGAGGGACGTTTGCATAACAAGACAGTTGAACCGCTCATGCTGTCGGTGTCTCTCTTGATATATTCCGACGCTTTCTACACCCAAAAGCAGCAGTGGTGCAGCATTTCTTGGTACCATGGTGGTCAACTTTGCCCATTGTCAGGAACACGACATCATCTGCCTCGACCGTTCCAAGATGGCAGCCGGGCAGACGCATCTCAAGTAGTGTCATGCGGCATCTAGACTTATTTATATCTATGGGTTTCCCTCACCCCTTTACCAAAACACTAACCACTTGTGGAATGCTTTTCTTGTTATTACTGTGAAGGCACCGCATGCGTCTGCCACACCACACATGGTATATATACAATATATCCTGCCATGTTTAGAAGGTAAACATACTGTAAAAACACATCTTTCTGTCCTTTATTCCGATGTCATATGGCTTGTTGATACCCGACGGAGGGGATGTGGCAAGAAAGTGGAGAGGCGGCGGGGTTGCACCTCGTCTTTTCATTTAACGTTTGGATGGCTACACGATCTAGGCATTATTTATGGTTTACGATACATTTCATTATTTACAGGTATTAAACCACGTGTAATATCACATTTAGCACCATTACTATGCGGTGTAATGCTAGACTACACTGCCAACAACAACTACAGCACACACATCCTTCATTACCTCACCTCCACCCCCAATCACAATCTGGTCTAACACAGTTGCCAGACTTCTGAAGCTATCCCTTCTGCTTCGACTTATCTGTTCGAGTATTTAAGGAGTTCGGAAAGAAGACACGACTTTCTTGGCTGACTATACATACTGCAAACATTGTACAACCTGAAAGGTAAGAAGTGGTAGGGAGCCTCCTAAACCCGGATAAATGTTGTATATACTGTCTTTTTTTTATGCAAGGAAGAAGGAACCAAAGGCCACTGGCCTGCATATTGCTTCCTCCCAAAAAAAAAATATATAATCAAGATAACAGAGAGCCAAATTCAAGATCCATTCACTTCGAGATGCCTGGACAGTGGACACACTGCGTTTGAAAGACTGGCGATTGTAGGCAGTAGCAAAAACAGATAGAGGGAGACAGTTCCAGAGTTGACCTGTTGCATACATGAAGGACTGGAAGTAGCAGTCAACTCTTGCATTAGAGGGTTGGGCAACAAAGGGATGAGAGTTTGTTGCTAGATGGGTGGTACGTACCCGTCGCAGTGGTGGAGAGATGCAAGCAGACAGTTCAGAGGAGCAGTGACCATTGAAGTAGCAATAGAAAAGAGATAAAGATGCAACAGTGTGGCGAAGAGACAGAAGCTGAAAGGAGCCAGTATGAGACGAGTTAATGAGACAAAAAGCCTTTGACCCCACCCTACTGAGAACAGCTGTGTATGGGGAGCCTCCCCACACATGAGAGCTGTACTCTACACAGGGGCGAATAAAACCCGAATATAAAGTCAATGACAGTGCAGGGGTAAAGAAGGTACAGAGTCGGCAGAGCACACCCAATCTCTTGGAAGCAGATTTTACAAGGGAGGTAATGCGAGGTGCTACCCATAATTTCCAGTAATTTGAACCGAGGGAGCTGTTTGCAGTTTTGCCTTTTGCTGCTAGGAGGAGTCAGCAGCACCCCTTGTGCATCATTGTGGCCCCATCTGTGTCTGTAACTGGACATGTTGTTATCCTATACTTACTACTGTAATGTGGTGTGTAGGTGGTTTGGTGGTTTTGCAATGGCGGACCTCACGGAACAAAGAACCTGCATCAAGTTCTGCTTCAAGATCAACAGGACGGCTGCAGAAACACACCGGCTGCATCAGCAAGCCTTTGGTGACAATGCCATGTCCCAAAGCAGAACATGTTTCTGGTACAAGCGGTTCAAAGAACAATGAACATCAGTCGAAGATGATGACCATTCTGGATGACCGTCAATGGCAACAACACCAGAAAACGTCAGAAATGTTCATCATGCTATCCTCGCAGATCGTAGATAAACTATCCATGATGTTTGTGATATCGTTGGACTGTCATACGGGAGCGTCCAACGCATTTTGTCGGATGTGATGGGCATGAGATGCATCGTTGCCAAATTTGTGTAGGACTGCTGAGTGATGAGCAGAAGGCACATCGTGTTGCAGTTTGCAGGGAGCTCAAGAATCAGGTCAGAGATGATGCCATCTTCATCTCCAAAGTCATAACTGGTTATGAATCATGGCTTTATGGTTATGAACTGGAGACAAAGCAGCAGTCATCGCAGTGGAAGTCTTCCAATTCACCGAGGCCGAAAAAAGTGTGTCAAGTCCGCAGCTATGTCAAATCAATGTTGATCATTTTCTTTTATATCCAAGGTATTGTTCACAAGGAATTCGTCCCACCCAGTCAGTCTGTCAGCAGAAAGTTTTACTGTGAAGTTTTGCAGCATCTGAGGGAAAATATCTGCCGCAAACGTCCACAACAGTGGAAGTACAACACTGGGTCCTGCATCATGACAACACCCACACCCACACATCAGTTGTTGTTCGGCAGTTCCTGCCTTCCACAAACGCGGTAGTCATTCCCCACCCACATTATTCACCTGACCTTGCCCCTAAGACTTTTTCCTGTTTCCCAAGCTGAAATTACGACTGAAAGGGCGTCGATTTGACTCGATTGAGGAGATCCAGACAGAATTGCAGGAGGTACTCAAGACCATCATGTCTGAAGCCTTCCAGGGATGCATGGACTCGTGGAAATAATGCTGTAACCTCAGTATACATGCCCAAGGGGACTACTTCGAAGGTAACAGTGAGAACTAGGAGGTAAAGTAACTAATTTTCCTACAGTATTCAAATTACTGGAACTTTTGGTAGGACCTCGTATGAGCTTTCCATGATAAATCCCGAGAGCATGAAACCCCAAGCATATTTAAAGATGATGCAAGATTGAGCTGGATATTGTTAAAAGTTAGTGGGCACTCCTGTGGAAGATTCTGTTGGGTTCATAGATGAAAGTACTGAGTTTTTGATGCATTAAAGAAAACAAAGTTATTTTTATTCCTATCAGAACTATGAGGCAGATCAAACATTAGGTGTGCCATAGCCTTATCTCTTGCTTATTAAAGTAACTGCTGAAGTGGATGCTGCAGGAAGCAAATGGAAGGGTAAAGAGTGGAGTCATCAACATATGATTGGATAGGGTTCGATGTACAGCTTAGAAGGTCATTGATAAATAAAAAGGAAGAGGGTTGGTGATAAACCAGAGCCCTGAGGAACACCATTATTGATAGCTCTAGGAGAAGAACAGTGGCCATCCGCAACAGCAGCTATAGAACGACCAGAAAGGAAGCTACAGATGAAGATGCAGACAGAAGGAGAGAAGCCATAGGAGGGTAGTTTGGAAATTAGAGATATATGCCAGACGCGATCGGAAGCCTTTGAGATGTCAAGTGCAATGGCAAAGCTTTCTCCAAAGTCCCGAAACGAGAATGACCAGGAGCCTGAAAGGTAGGTGAGATCACCAGTTGAGCGTCCCTGGCGGAACCCATACTGACGATCAGAAAGAAAGTTGTAATAGGAAAGATGATTTTTTTTTTTTTAAGAATAGACTCGAAATATTTTGAAATACAGGATGTTAAAGCAATTGGGTGATAGAGGGCTGCGAATGGTCACCCTTCTTTGGGACACGCTGAATGAGAGCAAACTTCCAGCAAGAAGGAAAGGTGCAAGTTGATAGACAAAGAGGAAAGAGTTTACCAGGCAGGGTGTAAGCACAGAAGCATATTTCTTGAGGACAATAGGAGGGACCCCATAAGGCCCCAATGCCTTGTCAGTATTCAGGCCAGTAATGGCAAAAAAATATTTCAATTGAAAATTTTTAATATCAGCCATAAGGAAGTCAGTGGGGGCAAGAGGTGGAGGGACAACAGGAATCGTCTAACGTGGAGTTGGAGGAGAAAGTCTGAGCGAAGGGCTCTGCTTTATCAGTAGAAGAAATGGCTACAGAACCATCGGAGTGGAAAAGAGGAGGGAAGGATGAGGTAAAATTGTTTGAAAGATTTTTGGCAAGGTGCAAGAAGGAGCGTGAAGAGTTTGAGTTGGAGAGTTCTGAACATTTAGTCCGGATGAAATTATTTTCAGCAAAGGAAAACAGACTTAGCATGATTCTAGGCAGAAACATAAATAAGATCAGATTCACGGGTGGGTTGGCTCCGGTACCTTTTGTTGGCCTTCTCCTTGTTGTGGACAGCATTAGAACAAGCGTGATTAAACCAGTTTTTTTTTTGCCTTAGTCAAAGAATATGAGAAAGAAATGTATTTTTCCATGCCCGAAAGCATAACCTCAGTAATGTGCATGGCACACTCAGATGGCTCTTGGCCATGGAAGCAATAATCATTCCAGGGAAAATCAAAGAAATACTGCCTAAGGGCTCCCAATCAGCAGCTCCAAAGTGCCACTACCGACTTTTCTTTAGAGGGTCCACAGGCCTTACTTGAGCAATAGGACAGGTGAAGGTGGTAAGGTTGTGATCAGAGAAGCCCAATGAAGCGGAAAGATTTACAGCATAAGCAGAAGAATTAGTTGGAAGGAAGAGGTCAGGTATGTTTGGAACTCTCTCCAAGGTGGTCAGGGATAGGGGTAGGGTGCTGTACAAGATGCTCTAGGCCATTAAGGGTAGAAAAGATGTAGGCTTGTTCACCAGATGGATCAGTGAAAGGAGGGGAGAGCCAAATGTGATGGTGAACATTGAAATCTCCTAGAATGGAGATTTCAGAGAAAGGAGAAATGGATAGGATGTTTTCCATCATAGAAGAAAGATAGTCGAAGAATTTTCCATAGTCAGTAGAATCAGGGGATAAGTAAATCGCACAGATATATTTAGTCAGAGAACGACAGGAAAGCCGAAGCCAGAGAGTAGAAAATTCACAAGAATTAACTTCAGGAACACGAGAGCAAGATAAGTCATTGCGTACATATACAGTATGTAAAAGCCACCTTTGGCTTTTAAATGACTATATAGAAAGTAGGAGGATAAAGAGAAGGGTCTGCTAACAATTGCCTCATTCAGCTGAGTCTCAGTTAGGAAGAGAAGGTGAGGTTTCGAGGAGGAGAGGTGGTGCTCAACAGACTGAATTTAGAGGAAAGGCCGCGACTGTTGCAGAAAAAAAGGAAATGTGAATCAGACAGTGGTTCCAGGCATCTCGCTGGGTCGCCAACCGGAGGGGAGCGGATAGTGGAGGATTTATGCCCCCCCCCCAGGACTCTGAGGCTTGGTTGAACAATGCCGTTTATGTTAATTTTGAATAGGAGGAGTAGTGTGTAATATGCATGTAGTTAGGTGTTGACAGTTGGAGAAACTTGTGTTAGAGAGTATGCTGGCCTACTCTCCTTGTTACTGATGCACTGAAAAAGTTCAGCTGGCTTACATCTGACGAAATAGTCTATTATTTATCAGTCCATAAATCTGTCTACAAATACTGTATAATCCAATTCTTCTGTGTATAACATTGGTATGTGTCTATATAAGTTAGTGGTTATTTATCAAAAAAATGCAATGATCAGTACTTCAACCTGAGGAAGGAATCTGTAGTATATTTCCTACTTAGGTGAGTAATCCACCAAGAGAGCTTTCGAACTAATGAAACTAGTAACATCTGATGTGTGTTGGCTCAGCTGAGAGGCAAATCTAATTAATTGCCCATTGGTTCGATTCACCAATTTAATTTTTCCGAGTACGTAATGCTACCAGAAGCATTGACTGTTACGATTCTTCTGTGGTATTGGCTATTGTAACATCGTCTCGTGTACAGGTAATATGAGACTGACTGCGTTTGTGTGTGTGTGTGTGTGTGTGTGTGTGTGTGTGTGTGTGTGTGTGTGTGTGTGTGTGTGTGTGTGTGAGTGTTTAAAATTCACCCTTGGATTTATCAGCTTTACTTCAAGAAACTCAAGGTGGGGTTATCACGTAAAGAGGCCACCATCGATTTCCAATGGACCATTTAGAGGCATTCATTTGTGTCCGAAGACAGTCATCCCACTCCCTATCCTGCCTCCCAATCACCAGCGTAAAGTTACACTCGATCTGTGGATTCATGGTGGCATTTAAACAGCCATGGCGACTGTTTATGCAAAAAACAAAAAAAAAGAAAGAAAGAAAAGAAAAGAAAGAGAGAAAAAATAATAATTTCTGCCAGCCATTCGTGAACACCATGATAACAGCACACTGAGATGAGATTTTTTGCTTAGTAGCTGAAGGCACTCTATAATGTAGCATTACGCTAGTCGCATCTGATGATAGCAATTCCTTCAGTGATGGCTGTTAGAAACTTAGAACTTCAACTGCTAATTTCGTAAGATTACAACCGATTTTACTAATTTTTCTCTGAAACCTTTTTACTGAACCTGTATTTCCTTTTGGTAATGGTCTCCAGTCCTTCATCACAATGTGTGCAGGAATCTCGAAGTGAATGGATGAATGGACTTTGATTTCTTAGTCTCCCCTGTTTATTGTTTCCTGGAAAGAGCAGCTTCTGGGTATGCTTCCAGCATTCGGCTAGTTCCTTTGTTGCAGAAAAAATGGTTAGAGGATACAATTACTTGCAGTAATATGCAGAAAACGAATGTACTAATATAAATCTGTACAACACTAAATGAAGAGAATATTTATTTCATGGTAAGAAGGTTATACGAACAGAACATGGTTTTACCAGAAGAAAAGATCCTAACTGCTAAAATGGCACAGGAGACGAACAATGAAGAGGTAAGAAAGTGGGTGGGAAAAGCGAAAATGGGAACTTGCTGCGTGTACACTTTTCCTTTTGATCATACTTTCTGTTCTGTTTCCGAAGAGATATTAAGAAAACAGCAAGTTTGAAGCGTTGCTTATCAACCACGCTGTTTTTATTTTTATAATTAAAAGTAGTTTGTAGCATCCTAATGTTCGACACTAACTAGCCATTTTGTCATATCCTTAGCTATCCGTCCATCTTTTTTCTCAGTCTCGCTTAGATACTTTCATTCACTACTGTACATAATCTAATTATCTGTTCCACTGTCTCGTAGGCCAAAACCACCCCACACTTCAATATACCCTGCTTCCCTCCCACGGATGTCTTACCACTTATGCTCCATATCCACGCACCACCACCAAACCTCCCCCCTCCCCTCTCTGTCTCTCTCTCTCTCTCTATCTATCTATCTATCTCTCGAATAGGCTAGAGTCACTTATTGGTTCAGTATATCTTTCCATCGTCACACTTACGACGGTCCTCTCACATTTTTTTCTTCAGCCTGTTTACATACCCTATATTTACTGGACTAGTTTCATGTTCAGTTCTATCCAGTTAGTTATTCTTCCACCCATCTCCGATTCGTTTTATATCGATAGCACTCTCCTCTTCAATGAATTTAATTACATCTTACTTCCTTGTTATTATGTCCTCCAGGAACTTCTATCATATACTGTATTTTCGTTTATCTTCACATGATCATCCCTCTTTCCACATATCCTTCCTTCCTCCCTCGGATTCTCAACCCAAGCCAATGCTGTTCCAGGTCTGAAAAATATCTCAGCTAAGCTTTATCATTTTTTAGTGCTGTCGTTCATTCACTATCTATCTCTCTATATATACCTAGGCTGCTTCTCCCAAGGAAAGGGAGGTAGCTGAGACAGGACGACACACTCCCCATTTACTCATCCATTCAAACACATTCATTCGCATCTTAGCCCCAGAGGGGAGAACGGACAGATCCTCACCGCACCACACCGCACGAGGGTCAACTGCTCAGTGCAATCAGTGACATCCGCAGCAGGGCCCGACAGCAGAGCTGGTTTACCCTTGCCACTTCATAATAGACTCATCCCCTTACCCGCACCTGGCCTGATTAGCTGATCAGACCAAATGCGGGAGAATATCCCCTCAGGGGTGTGTCATCATTCATTCATTCACATTTTCTCTCCATTTACTTTTGTCACGCACAGCCACTCTTCCTTGCTCAACAGACATCCCTCTCACATCCAGCGCTCTCTTCACACTGTCTATCCATCCTATTCGTGGTCTCCCTCTCAGCCTTACACCTTTCACATCAGATCTAGTTATTTTTTCACCAATCGCTCATTATCCATTCTCTCCATATGCCCAAACCATCACAACACCATCTGCTCAACTCGATCAGCCATCTCCCAAACAACTCCAGTTCTCCTTCGCACTTCATCATTTCTCAATCAATTCATACGCGTCACTCCACACATACTCCTCAGACACCTCATCTCCATTACATTCAAACTTTTCCTCTCTGCTACACCCATATTCCATGTTTCAGCTCCATATAACGCAGTCGGTACCACAACACCTTCATACAGCCTTCTCTTTACATCCATTCTAAGCTAACGACATCTAAACACTTTTTTCATTCCTCCCAGCACCTTTCCTACTTCCTTCATTCTAAACTTCACTTCTGCATCTATTCTTCCATCCACAGCAACACATGAACCTAGATACTTAAAACACTCTACCTTCTCAAGCAACTCACCATTCAAAACTATATTCATCCTCCTACCATCTACCGACCTCACACATTTCATCACTTTATTCTTATTCTCATTTACTTTCAATTTCCTCCTCTCACACACCCTTCCAAACTCCTCTACCAACTGTCTCAGTCTCTCCTCTGAATCAGCCACCAGTGCAGTATCATCTGCAAACAGCGCTGCATCAGATTCCACTCTCTACCATCAACACTCACCAGACTCAGACCTCCACCTAAAACTATTGCATTCACCTCCCTTACAACACCATCCATATAAATATTAAACAACCAAGGTGACATCACACATCCCTGCCGCAGCCCCACTCTAACGGGAAACCACTCACTCACAGTATTACCCACTCTTACACACGCTCTACTATTTACATAAAAACTTTTCACCCCTTTTAGTAACTACCATCAAGTCCATACAATCTTAAAACAGTCCACAAAGCCTCCCTATCAGTTCTATCATACGCATTCTCTAAATCCATGAATGCCCAAAACACATCCTTGCCTTTCACTAAATACTTTTCGCACACATGTCTCACAGCAAACACCTGATCCACGCATCCCATCTCTCTCCTAAAGCCACACTGCTCATCACCAGTCACTACCTCTGTAACCTCTCTAACTCTCTTAATTAACACCCTACCATACACCTTACCTACAACACTCAACAGACTTATACCCCTAAAGCTAGTTCATTCATACTTATCATTCTTATCTTTATACAACGGAACCACACATGCACTTTCTCAGTCAACTGACACCATACCTTTCACAAAGCACTCATTCAACAATCTTACTAACCAGTCAACAATAGTTGCTCCACCACCCTTAAGGCATTCCATAGCACACCCATCCATACATGCAGCTTTCCCTTTTTTCATCTCCTTATCTCCTTTACTGCCTCTTGCACTTCCTCCTTCGTGATCAAAGAATCATTCAGCTCTCCCAATACATGTATTCCTTGCACCCTTCCATCCGCCACAATCTCAGCCACGCTTTCCTCCTCTACATTTAACAATCTTTCAAAATACTCTGACCATCTCTTCCTTACTGCATCCATCTCAATTAACACCCTTCTATCGTTCATTCACCTATACTATTAATTAGACACAAGTCCTCTCGTTTCAAAATTTCTTTCAGTCGTTCAGTGAATATATGTCATTGTTTTTTTCTCACAAATTTTTTACTAGACGCTCTTGTATACTCTTCTATTCTTTCAACTCATACTACTCTCCCTTTTTCCTCATTTTGATTGGTTAAAGTCCCTCTCGGTTTAATATATTTTTCCTTCTTTCCTGGGAGGCCGGCCCTCCCACTGTGTTCCTTCCCTCGTTATTGATGTCAAGTTCTGGCCATTATTATGGACCCCTCACCTCCCATAAAACCTCATCCCTTCCCTCGTACCTCGCCTCTTATTAACAAATAATAAGAAAATGAACATCCTCTCCTGAACTTTTTTTTCTTTTTTTTAATGTTCTTCCATTAAGAGCAGTTTTATGGCTAAGAGAGAAAAGTGATCATAAGTTGTCAAGGTTGTGTGTTCGCCTTGCCAGCGCCTCCCAAGCAGTACAAATAATTACCTAAGTAGGCAACACAGACACTTTCATACCTCACAACACACGCCCTTAGCAGGTAAGTTTAATTACAAAGACGTCTATCCTATTCAAATCAAGCTACGAACAAATGATTTCATTTAAAAAAGATATGTTCCTTCTGTTTAAAAAGTCTCCCAAGAGCTAAATACAATGGTCTGGGGTGATACGAATGAAATATACGTGGCTTGTCAAGCGTTAAGAGGCTCCCCAATGCTTCTCATACCATTTATATATATATATATATATATATATATATATATATATATATATATATATATATATATATATACATACTAAAGTGAAAATTTACAAGTCCATGGTTAGACCAATTTTAATTTACGGGCATGAGTCATGGTACAGTACAATTGCAACAGATCAGAAAGTATTAGGATTTCAGAATAAAATACTGAGAAGGATTCTTGGGGTAAAGTGGCAAGACAGAGTTACAAATGAAAGAGTAAGGGATATTACGAGAGTGGAACCAGTTAATGAATATGTGAGACTGTCTCGCTGGAAGTGGCTGGGGCACATATACAGAAAAGAAGGTTGTTTAATACAGGATGTGCCAGAGTGGATTGCTAGAGGAAGAAGAGGTAGAGGTAGGCCGAGGGAAACCTGGTTGAGGACAATGAAAAAATAAGCAGGAGAGGAGTGTTGGTGGGACCTGAAGGAGATGGCAAGAGACAAATATTGGTGGAGAGAGTTCATTGAGGCCCTATGCATCCCGTAGGGTGCCACAGGAAATGATTGATTGATTGATTGAGATATATATATATATATATATATATATATATATATATATATATATATATATATATATATATATATTCGATGTCAGTATTCTCTTGCATACTATTAATTTGTTTCTGATGGCTTCAGCAAAAAATGCATACGGGTGAATATTAATGTTTAACATGTTTGTAACATTAGAAAGGCAGAGGTGCTGCAGAGCCTCCTTACCACACACGTTCATAATCCGATGGAATAAGGAGGTTCCTTAGTATACATCCCGTACAAGCTTAATTCTGCATGGCACGTTAGCCACTTAACTTCAAGACGTCTCATTTAATAAATCATCTGTCTACAGTATACCAAGAATAAGGTACATATTTGATTGTATGTTGCAGCTGTATGCAAACTGCATATGCACAAAGGACGGGTCAAATCGACCTTTTATTACGTTCCCCATGGCAGTCATTTAAAGGAATAATGGCACACACCGTAAGTGGAGGCGAATATTTCAAATATGGAATGACATATGTATGTACGTAAATTGTCACGTCATATTTTTCTCAGTGTAATTTTGTGTTGACATGTCATTTCATAAGGAACTGTAACTTAATGGCAATATTATCCACCTTTTCCTCTAGAATATGTATTATTCATTATACTAATCTTGCAAGTAAAGGTGTTAAGAAGATTGCTGATTCCACAAGACTATGTCTTTCTGTCCCACTCTCTTTTCTCGTCTCCTCTAAAATCGATGGATCAACAACTTTCACGCGTGATAGACCAACCCCTCGGCAGAGTGTGATGGCCGGGAGGTCGAAGGATTTCCAATGAATAACGGCTGCAGTTTGTGACACAAAAAGAGGCTCAGTTTTATTAGAAGCTGACAAAGCCCTGTTGTTAGTTTCACCTACCTCCGGAAAAAACCAAGCTAACTCTCATAGTTCCTACAGCACAGTTATTTCCTATACATCTTCCAGCTTTTCTTACTTTCATATACACTCTCCGTCTCCAAGATTTAGTCCATTTACTATGAAAAGTCTCAAAGCCGTCTGGCACTTCCGCTTTTGCAACACGTTCCCTGGCCTTTTCCATCACTTTTATCAATCCTCCCTATCCAAACTTCAGCAGATTTTCTTGTCTGTCTGTTTGTCTGTTTCTGTCTCTGTCTGTCAGTCAGTCAGTCTGTCTGTCTGTCTGTTTCTCTCTCTCTCTCTCTCTCTCTCTCTCTCTCTCTCTCTCTCTCTCTCTCTCTCTGACGCGTGCTCGCTCCTCCTTTCTCATTCCATGTAACATTCTCTAAGCAAGTAATAGCTTCCAGAACTCATAATAATCTTGCTAAATGCTTGATCCACTTCCTCTCCCTACCCACATCTCCCTGCTTCCTGCCCACGCCTTCCTGTCGATCTCTCTGTCTGATGGCCTCCTCCCTCTTCCGCCACCCCCCACCATCTTCCTGCCTCACCCCGCCAACCTACCTACCCATCTACGTAACCCCATCTTTGTACCTCACCCCTTCCCGTCTTGTCTCTCACCTGCCTGCCTCACCTACCACACTCCATCATACTGTCCCATTTCTGCCTGCCTCCCTCACTCTATCAGTCTGCCCCGCCTCATCTAACTGCCTTCCTTTTGCCGACCTACTTCACTCCTGTCTGCATGCCTCTTGAGAACCTGCCTACCTGCCCAGCCCCACCTTCCCCCGTCAGCCGTAGTTGCCAGTTTCACTCTGTTGTTTGACTCTTCCATGCTTGCCTGCCTGCCTGCCTTACCCCTATATACCTGTCATTTCCCTGTCTCCCTGTCTCACCCCTGCCGGTTTGTGCAAGAGAATAAATGGCATAGGTTGGAAATGTATTGATCCATTCATCATTAAAATCTGGAAACATAAAAGAAATACACACAAGAAAGAAGAGATCAAAAGCGCCGTTTTATCCAGGACAAAACCAGCCTCCTCTTCTGACGCGGGACAAGATTCAGTGATGTGAGCAAAGTTAGGCGGGGATGAGAGAGCGGAAGTAGTAGCAGTCGGTGCCGTTCCCTCAAACACGATGACTTTTCAAATACGAAGAATCGCTGGCATAATACGTGGCAATCAGTACTTTACAGACGAACAAAACAACTGAATTTAGTTATGCCGGAATATATTGTTCTTTCCACTGAGCATTGTGATGTGGCGGTTTGGATCTGGAAACAGAATTCAATTTGATATTCTTTAATTATTGCGCCATTATGTCTTTATGTGGGCTCAAATCCTGCCGGTACTGCAATACAGTAATTATATCGCTGAAAAATATCTTTGGTATTCCAACTAAAACTGTCTGATGTTAACCATAATTAATTTTGAAGTCGTTGCCTTGAGTGGGTTGATATCGATATACTAATGAAATACTAGAGAAGCAACATTTTGTGAGGAATTTGATCCCGTTTTCATTCTTTTTTTTTATTATTGGGTACTGTATCCCCTTGAAGCTTTAACACAATAATTTTTTCTTACATATTCATTATAGGCACCAAGGCACGTAAGAATCAAGCTATCCCTGTGCCGTAACCGCACTTGAAGCCAATCAAATACGTGAATAATACCTTATTGCTGCGTTGGCGTTTGGCGGTACCACGCCCGTCTGCTGGTAGCTCTGTGACCGTCATTTTCAGTTTGTTGGTTTTAAATCTGAGGTGTCAAGCGACACCAGACCCAGGAATACTACCTCCTAAAAGTACTGCACAGGATGGCTATGATCATACTTCATAATTATGCTCAAAACAGCTCGTGATATTCCAAGAAGAATATTTTATCATCTGAATTTTCTATGATACCTATAGGTGCACTGTGATGAAAGAGGATTTTCTGATGCGGGATGGAATTATCGGGCATTTTTCAACAGCCATCCTCATTAGTGTCAAACTGCTTTTCGCAAAGTGTGTATCAATATTTTTTACAGAAAATATAAGCCTCAGCCCAATCAACACAAAAAAAAAGTTATGAAGACTGAGAACACTAACACCAAAAATAAACAGAAAAATTACAAAGAGCACAGAAAAATGTGTGTCCTTCTGAGCCATAATAGTGCATTAAGATGGAGTTGCTAAGGTCCACGGAGGTGAGGTGGGAGCCTGAGAGGCCAATATGGGACTAACCTAAAATATAGAGTCTACGGGAGTGATACACCTCGTTTCCGAGGAGAGAAAAAAAAGTTGCTGGGCTACAGTCGAAAGGAGTCAATCCCAAAGATACTTTTCTATCTAAAAAACACAGATGGTAGTCGTGTTATGTGTAACTCATTCTGCATACATAAATAAAATGTGTTAAGAACATGAGCCTATCTCTGCCTACAACCCCGAGGGATACACCCCCATCCGATTTCTACTACATAGGGCTATTTCCACACAAACCGAGAGAGAGAGAGAGAGAGAGAGAGAGAGAGAGACAGACAGACAGACAGACAGACAGAGACAGAGACAGAGAGAGGGAGAGGTTGGGGCACAACATGTTTGATGAATGAAAATGACACTGCAGTAGTGAAGTAGTATCTAAAGTGCCAGGACGTATGTGTTATCATGTTCCTTATGTAAACAAAGCTGTTATCCACATTAAGAGAGCACCCAGCTAGTAAAAGTTAGTGCAGACAATTCGAACGCCGTCATACTGAGAACATAAAAACTTTCTTGATCTGAATGACAGTTGCTTCGTGGTGTTCAGAATATTTCCGAAAATTAGTTATTCTGCTGAGAGACTGTTCAGTGACGTCATTCACATTCTGTTACTGCTAACAAAGAGGAGTTAGGCTAAATCTAACCTTCATCAGTTCCTTTACAAATCCGAGATCCGTTCTTAGGTTATTAAAAACCGTGTGTTGGAAGCAAGGAAAACAATGAAACAATATGAAAATACGTCATAGACCTGAATTAAAGGTTACCATCAGGACGTAAAGGTGTGTATGTTTACATTCACCTACTTGTCGCTTAGTTGTTGGTTAGTGTGTCGTGACTCTGAAGTAGGAATCGGACATATTTTGATACAGTTTGTTTGACTGTGGCAGCCGGGGAAGAGTTCGAAGAAGCAGAGTCATTGCACAACTCTCTGTGTACTTCGCTTCGTAGTGCCAAATATGAGGAAGGTTACAGTGCAAATATTTTGTAAGAATAAGGCTTAGTGAATCAGGAAGTTCTTTTTGTAAATTTTACCCTGACCTACACGATGGGGCTAATGGCCACTTGGTACGAACGATTCCGACCTCAGTGCGACGAGCCTCGAGATCCTGACTTCATCATCCCAATGACTCCGTGTCCAACCGACAGACGGTTTGACTCATCTTACAAGCTGTCGTTCGAACCTGAGATTTTACATGCAGCCTTTATTATTACTTTCATTATTATGCTACTCTCTCAAGCGAAAAAACAAAATGTAAACTGAAAAATTACAATGAAATAAAGAAGGATGTCACTGTAGTGGGAAAAAGAACTTTCGTAATTGGAATAAACTGTGAATTTTGTACATGATGCCATTTAATAATGTTATTCGGCAGAGAACTGGCGCCTGAGACCGATAGTACTGTCACAATTAACCATCAAGTGATATATATAACTGTTATTCTATTACAGTCAACTCCAGAAGCATTCTTTCGGATAAGAATGAATCCTTAAAGCCTCTAGTGCTAAAGCCTATTGACATTAGGACAAACTAGTGGTTTGTTTACATTCAGCTCGTTGTCGTTTGAGTGTAAGTAAGACAGGCCACAGCCACAACCATTATTTCAGTCAGTGTTTGGCAACAGCAATGGAAGGCGCCTCCTCCTCCCGGTTTTCTGTACAAGCGTCTTCCGAGTCCTACAGACATAATCTCAACTACTTTTTCTCCTACGTGACTAACAACGTGGTGCTGGCGGTGGCGGAGGATGAAGCAGGGGAGTCACAAACTGAAGAGCTACTGGTCCGGCTCACGTCTTGGACTGAGGGCGAACTGGTGTCTTCCTACAGGTTTACTCGCTCGTGCCACGGCCTCCTAACCTTCAGGGACGGTGGAGTTGCTGAGCATCATCCAGCCACCCTATCAAGACTTAGAGTGGCTTCAGAAAATCCTCCAGAGTGGTCGGTCATGTCGCTGGTAGATGTAGCTCACCCAGCATCGCCGTGCAGCTACTTTCATGCCGCCATCAACGTTGGTCGGGAGGGCTGGTGTGTGGTAACTACCAATTTCCATTCACTGGTACACGTGCTCAAGTATCACAACATGCCCGCCGAACACCTCACGAGCAAAGAAATATGTGGGGATGAGTGTGCACATCACAGTGGTAAATTAGTCCCTCGGTTACGTACTAAATTACTCACAACTAACCTATTCCGTCGTTGGCCTTGTGCTGTTACGTCAAGTTTTATGGAGCTTCAGGATCAACTTACGGAGAGGCGGTGTGAAGCAGTTCTGTGTGTTCTCCCGGATCATCTTTATTATTACTTTGTTGGGTGCAATGCTTGGGGCCGTTTATACTTAGAGCAAAAGAGACTAGGGAACCCCGTCCCTACTTTGCTTACGGGCTGCTGGTTTCTCATTGCCGGCTTTGATGCACATGAACGCAAGCACAAGGCTGCTGTCGTGTGCAGACTCTCACAGACTGTGGTGAAGGTGGACCAGGATGAAAAAGCATCACAAAAATTCTTGATGAAAATGAAACCATTCATTAGAGCCATGGACATGAAAAAAATAAACGAATTCGTGAGGTCCTTCACTCGTGGTAACCCTGTGTCATGGGATGAAGCGATGTCCATCATATATGGGGTTCAGTCACTGCAAACTCTGGCTATATCACAAGTACGTCCGCAGGCACTGCAATATTTGAGGCAGCACGCACCGCCAGCCATCTACAAGGCCGTCTTCCACACTTATATAGTGAACCAGACACCACCGCTACAAATTCCCAAAGACGGTCACTGACGCAGTCATGCAACTCCCACTGTGCAGTACATCACGCTCAACCAGGATATAAAAATGAAGTTGGGAAAGAATAACAGTGGTGAGATGCAGGTAAGATTAATTTGGTGGATGGGAGGTCATTGAATAATTCCTGTACTAATCTGTGACACGAATACTACTGAGGCAAGTTTGGTTGCACATAACAGATTAACCAAAACTGGCAATTGAATAATCGGAAAAACAATTACTTAAAAAAAAAAAATCAGAAGAATGTTATGTTTATTTGGCTTTGAAATGACTCAGTGACTTTGTCAACGTGTACAGAGCACAGCTTCCTGATATGGAGAGGCTATTTCCTCAGCGAGCGTGTAACTTAGGCCGCCACATTGAAACACCACCACTAGTCGCCTGCACAATGGCAATGCAACTGAACCACTGTTCTTAGCTTGCTGTTTTTGCTTCTCTGTTGCTTACATAAGCTAAGCAGTGGGCCATGGCAATATATTTTCCGAATTCATCGGCTGATTTCAAAAGACGTGGGCGTCGGTGGTGTAGTTAATCATCAGCGCCGCCCTGGGCCCCTGGCGGCGGTTACACAAACTACGTGGTGCTACCCATGAGAAAACCTCTCCATACTATAGATCTCAGTGGTACAGAAGTGCGTTATTGAGTATGAGAGGATCCATCGACAAAGAAGGAAAATATGTTTACACAAGGGATATGTTAGGCTAGGTTAGGATACATTTAGTTAAATTACCATGAATATGTTAGGTCAGGCTAGGTTCGATAGGATAAATTTGGTTAGGTTGTTGCCAAAATGTAGGTTTGGGTTGGATAAAGAGGCACCTTAAGGTCAATTTTGATCAGAAATGGTGTTCTAAGATAAAATCAGTCTTCTCACCAAAAATGGCGTTCTAATGTCTTCGGTGCCATTAGAGACTATGAAGATTCGCCGTTTTTTTTTTTTTTAACCCTTTTTACTGCTCTAAAAAGAAACAACAGACATCGGGACTTTAGAACATATTCAAAGAATCCCATGAGGACTAGGGTAAAGAGATAAAACAGCAAAATAAGGTAGTCCTATGTCTCACTCAAGATTAGCTAAATTTTATATGGTAATAAATTTGCTGTGCCGAGAGAAATCGTGTGGCTACAATCAGCAAGATATTTTATTATATCCTTGTAACGATTATTTATAGTTATGTATTTCTCTGGTGACGCATTATTGTAAGTGTTCCTCTGTTCAACTTTCTCATTATGCATTTATTCATGTGTACTATCCATTAGTAATGTCTGCACTATAACAGAACAAAACTGAAGAGTCCCTTTGCGGGAAAGAGAATGGTTAGCCTTTTGGCTGGAATGAGAAGCACTGTTATTGTTGCATCGGTTGGCATTAACCAGAAGAATATTATTTAATGTTAACACCACTTCACACTTTCAATGTTTATTCAAAGTATCATGTTGTCAATAGTGAAATTACAGACGAATGCAGGATAGAACGATCAGTATTCTGGATGAACTTGGCAGACTAGTGTTACCATGTTTTGTGTTTTGTTACATATTTTTGCCTTCTTTCAATGCGTGATCCTGTAGTCCTATTACAGTGACTCACTGACGACAAAAATGTTAGGTACTCTGTACAGGCTGACACACACACACACACACACACACACACACACACACACACACACACACACACACACACACACACACACACACACACACACACACACACACACACACACACACACACAGGGCTAAAGAGTACAGTAACACCCGGCTTCTCTGTGAGAAGGCGGGTGTAAAGCATGTATTTAATGAAGTGCCCACTTATATCGGTCTATTATTGGCACCATTCAGTCCTGATTGCTGAGCTATAAGAGATGATTAACACAAGCATATGATTCTGCACTGATTAGTAAGAAGCGGAATGAAGTGAGTTTAGTTATAATGTAGTCGTATTCTGCCTTTCACATGCCTGATACGAAAATCTACGACGGGTTTTGGTGGATAAGCTATATACACAATGATTTATGATGGAAGTACAATACCATAATATTTCCCAATTGGACTATAAATATTGCTTAATATAGCTCTCTACTAATATTGTGGGTGTTTTTCTTTACAGTCATGAGAACATGCAGCATCACTGCAATAACAGGCCAATTGCAAGAACAGGATAGGCCCATTGCAAGAACAGGATAGAAATAATTACTGCTAGTCGTCGTTAAATATAGATAGATAGATAGACATACATATATATAAATATTGTTTATATATATATATATATATATATATATATATATATATATACATATATATATATATATATATATATATATATATATATAGATATATGTATATATATATATATATATATATATATATATATATATATATATATATATATATATATATATATATAAGTTTTTTTACACTCGTCGTAGCAATAGCCGCTGTCGATTATTGTCGATTATTTAGAAAAAAAAATGCCCAAACACTGATATGGATAGCTGATTAAGATAAACAGGTCATTAGACTACGGTATATTCATTATAATGCTCAAGTGTAGGTGTGTATTTAACTATTCACTTTTGGCAAATGATAGTTACAGTTCACCTTTGAAGCTTGGTAGCAACCTGGTCGCCATCCTTTCCAGCTATCTTACATGCTTCTTCAAATGCGGTGACCATAAGATCACTGCTGCATATTCCGATTTCTTTCTCACCTTCGACACAGTTATCTCCCTCAACGAATCCTCATGCAGGTAGCTGAAAGCCAATCTAATATTGATCATTAATCTATATGCCCCTCCAATGACCTTATGTACATGCATCTCAGGTGATACGTTATCCTGTACGGTTGTGTGTGTGTGTGTGTGTGTGTGTGTGTGTGTGTGTGTGTGTGTGTGTGTGTGTGTGTGTGAGAGAGAGAGAGAGAGAGAGAGAGAGAGAGAGAGACAGACAGACAGACAGACAGAGACAGACAGAGACAGACAGACAGACAGAGATTAGACAAGGTGTGGGGTGAGTGTCCGATCTCATACTAAAGTCATAGTGAGACAGTTAAAGATGAAAAATCATTTTAAGAATTAGTAGATATACAATCATAGTGACACCAGTTTTAAATGTAATAGTTATGCTTTGTTATATTATGTTACCCCACGTTGTTACTTCTTGATATTTCTTCGTAACATTCTTTGCGTTGCAGATGACGCACAGGGAAGCAATGAGCCAGAGCGACAGGGCTCCACCCACGTAACTACCCTTCCCTTGATCTCCTTATTCACGCCCTTCGTACCTCTAGACTGCGCCCCTTCAGTAAGGAGATATTAAAGTGTCATGCATGGCTGATAATTCGTATTAAGCTGAATCCGAAAACTTAAGTCCTAGAGTGTGCATGATCAATTGGAGTTTATCCAAGAATTACTGTCCACCGATCTAAAAGCAAATGCCGTAACTGTGTAAGGGATGGCTACATACAAATCGCCAATATACCTGTAGCCCTGTCCTCTGCCATTTGACTGCCCCTTCCTCCCCCACCTCCTTTCCCATATAACTCTCCACTCCATCCCTTCATCTCATCCTTGGATTTTCCATTCCTCTCTTCTCCGACTCATTCACATATTCCTCTAATCAATTTTTTTTTTTTACTTTGACTTTGTACGCATCCCCAAACCATCCAAGAGTCATCTCTTCACCTTCCTTCGATACTCTATCCTTTCAGTTTCTTCATTTTTTAAATTTCCGTCCTTACACGTAACTCGACCTAATTACTTAAATGCACTCACATTCTACATTTCTTCACCATCCAGCCTTCTCTTGCATTCTACGACTTTATTTCTCTCAAAGTTCCTAACTCTACTCTTACATTCATTCACCTTTAAATTTCATTCTAACATACGTTCCCCAACTTTCAGCAAACAAGAATACATGCAGTTTCCAAACCACTCCAACAACCTCTACCCGATCATGCATCTCTTTTGATTCCACCCATTTACAAACTAAAACATCACAGAGACATAACACATCTATATTTCAGTCCAGTAAACAGATCTGAGTACGCACTTATTTCACAGTCCACACTCACTGTAATCGAGAAGCCTCATATATACTCTTAAAAGTAATGAAGAACTTCCCACCTACAAAACATACTTTAACACCTTCCCATGCGTTTTCTCCTCTGTCATCTTTTCTCTATATCCATGAGTGCAGCATACTGTAGAATTTCTTTCCATTCTCTGGATACTTCTTTAAGTAACAGAAGGAATATAAAGATCTATCAAACTTTATCCTTTCCTAAAACAACCTTTTTACCTTTTCCTTCTCCAACAAATTCCTTGGTTATTTCCTTATTTTCATCGATAAGGTCCTACCATATATTTTTCCATAGTGGACAAACGAGTATATCCCTATGACTGCCGTGCATTTGTTTCTCCATTTCGTTTGTATAGGGGAGCAGTTATACCTGACCCAAAATCCAATGGGGCCCTACCTATTTCCCGGCTGATCTGCACGTCTTTCATGTTCATTCCATCACTGTCACTCCCCCGTATTCCGACATTTCGTCTAACACTCACTAAAGCCTTGAAGCTATCTCTCTTTTGACATTCTTAATTGCTTCACATACTACCATCTTATAATGATCTCTTCCTCCTTACTCGCGTGTGTTCTTCCAGACATTCATGAACCACTTAGTGTCAGTTAATCTCGTTCATTTACAAACATTTACCTTTTTCTTTTTCGGGAAAGCACGACTTTTGTGCAGAAAATAATGATATGATTAATTTGATTAGGTCCATATTTTTTGCAAAACTCCCATGTTTACAGAACCCATGAAATCACATTTAAAAACCACGAAGACCCTGAGTCACTGAATGCGAGGGGCTATGCACAGCCCATGACAGTCCTTCATAATATTAACCATCCATACCACCATTAAACCTAACGTTGCAAAGCCATACCTTAGAGCAGTGGTTTCCAACGTTTAGGGCGCGCCCCCCTAGGGGGGCACGAAGGGCTGCCTGGGGGGGCGCGAAGGCTTGATAAAGAGGGTAATTATATTTGAAAACTATGAATTAAGATGGAATTCAGTAATTTCTAAATACTGTATGGAGAAAATATTTCAGATATGAATATGAAATATAGTTTTCTGAATATATAAACAGTTTCAAAGATTAAGAATCTATGATATTTGTTGACATGTGCCAACTATGCCAGTAAAATACAGTATTTGAGGAAGGGGCGCAGGGAACGTGTCATTCAGAGGGGGGGGGGGCGAGAATTAGAAAAGGTTGGAAACCACTGCCTTAGAGGGAGGCTGACACCAATCCCAATCTGCCCCTTTCCCGGTGACGAATGAGATGCCTGGAACCCATGCGACTCGCTTCTTCATTTCTGCAACATTCGCTGCCTTTCCCAGAACTTTCCCTCTGTTGAGCACCACCTCTCCTTTAAACCTCATCTTCTCTTTCTCACTGAGACTAAGCTGTCTGAGGCAACTAATAGCAAACCTGTTTCTTTATCCTCCAACTTTATACTCATTTCAAAGCCAAAGGTGCTTGCCGTGTATATGTTTTCTTAACAATATATCTTGCTCTCGTGTTCCTGAACTTGAACCTTCAGAATTCTCTACGCTCTGGCTTCTGCTGTTCTGTCATTCTCTGACTAAATATATATGTGCTGTTTACTAATCCCCGAATTCTAGTGACTATGAAAAATTCTTCGACTGTCTTACAGTACTTTTACTGTAAGCTGGAACACATCCTATCAATTTCGCCTTTCTCTGGAACCTCACTTCTAGGCTTTTTCAATGTTCACCGCCACCTTTGGCTCTCCTCTTCTTATATTGACGCACCTGGTGAACAGGCATTCGTTTTTTCTGTCCTTAATGATCTAGAACAGCTTTTATAACACCCTACCCGTATCTTCGATAGTCTTGGAGAGAGTTCCAACATACTTGGCCTCTTCCCTACAGCTAATCCTTCTACTGTTCATCTTTTCCCTCTGTTAGGCTCCTCCGATCACAACCTTATAATCTTATCCTGTCCTATTGCTCCAGTAAGGCCCTTGAACCTTCTAAGAAGTTGCGACTGTGGCACTTTGGAGCTACTGATTGGGAGACCCTCAGGCATTACCATTATTTTCCATCGTTGAGAGCCATCTGAGTGTGCCCTGCACATTACGGAGGTTATTCTCTTGGTCATGGAAACATACATTCCTTTCTCATATCCTGTGGCAAATGTAAATAATCCTTGGTTTAATCACGCTTGCTCAAATGCCGTCCACAACAAGGAGAAGGCTTACAAAAGGTAACTGAGCCAACCCACCCCTGAATCTCCTCTCTGTTATGTTTCTGCCCAGAATCGTGTGAAGCCTATTCTTCACTCTGCTAAAAATAATTTCATTCATACTATATGCTCTGAACTCTCCAACTCAGATTCCTCCCTCTCTCTCTGGCACCTTGAAAAAACCTTTCCAACAACTTTACCTCATCATCTTTTCCTCCTCTTTTCCAATCTGATGGCTGTGCAGCTATTTCTGCTACTGATATAACAATAGGTCTTAGCTTGGACTTTCTCCTCCGTTTCCACTTTAGACGATTGCAGTCTTGTTCCTCCATCACTTCCTTCATCAGACTTCCTCATGGCTGGTATAAAATTTCATCAATCTATATACTTTCTACAATCACTGGCCTCAATACTGACAAGGTATATGAGCCTGAAGGGGTCCCTCCTGTTGTCCCCAAGAACTGCGCGTCCGTGCTTACACCCTGCCTAGGTAAACTTTTTCGTCTTTGTCTGTCAACTTTTACCTTTCCTTCTACCTGGAAGTTTTCACTCATTCAGCCTGTCACGAAGAAAGATGATCATTCCCAGCCCTCCAGTTATAGGCCAGTATTTCTAAAGTTTTTTAGTCTAATCTTAACAATAAATAAATAAATAAATAAATAAATAAAAGTACTTTTCCTGTCACCACCTTCCTTCAGATCGCCATTATGGATTCCACCAAGGAAGCTCCACTGGCGATCTTCTCACCTACCTTTCAGACTCCTGGTTATCCTCCTTTTGGGACTTTGGCGAGAGCCTTGCTATTCCACCTGACATCTCAACGGCTTTTAATCGAGTCTGGCATAAATCTTTAAAATCCAAACTGCCCACTCACGGTTTCTGTCCTTCTATCTGTGCCTTTATCTCTATCTTCCTTTCTAGTCGCTCTATAGTTGCTATTGTAGACTGCCACCATTCTTCCCCTAGAGCTATTAATAGTTGTGCTCCTCAGGGCTTTGTCCTATCACTAACTCTCTTCTATTCATCATTGATCTTTTAAGCTTTACATCTAACCCTATCCACTTATATGCTGATGACTCCACCATTTACCTTTCCATTTGCTTCTCACAGTGCCACTCTCACCAGTTATTTCAACAAACAAGGGATGAGGCTATGACCAACCTAATGTCCGATCAGACTCGAATCTGTGATTCTGGTAAAAGTAATGTTGTTGCAGCATCGAAAACTCCGTTCTTACATATTTCAACCCAACAAAATCATCAGCAGGAATATCCATTAATGTTTAATAATATCCAGCTCAATCCTGCATGAACATGCTTGGTGTTTCATTACCTTGGGACATATCTTGGAAAGATCATATTACATCTCTTGTAAAATCTGCTTCCAAGAGATTAGGTGTGTTAAGCCAACTCTGTACCTTCTTTACCCTTGCATAGTTGTTGGCTTTATATACGGGTTTTATTCGCCCCTTTGCAGAGTACAAGTCTCATGTCTGGGAAGGCTCCTCACATACAGCTCTTCTCAACAAGTTGGAGTCATAGGCTTTTCATCTTATAAACTCTCCTACTCTTATTGACTTCTCTCAACCTCTGTCTCTTCGCCGCACTTTTGCATCTTTATCTCTTTTCTAACGCTGCTTCAATGGTCACTGCTCCTCTGAACTATCTGCTTGCATCCCTTCACCTCTCCGACGGGTGCATAGCGCCCGTATTGCAACAACCTCTCATCCCTTTTCAGTCGAGCTTTCTAATGCAAGAGTTAACCGTTATTCTCACTCCTTCATGTATGCAACTGGTCAACTCTGGAACTGTCTTCCTCTGTCTGTATTTCCTACTTCCTACGATCTCCAGTCCTTAAAACGCAGTGTGTGCGGCATCTCGAAATAACTGATTTGAATTTGGCTCTCTGTTGTATTGTTTTTGTTTTTTTCTTGTAGGGATCTGTTTGCTGGCTCTTTGCATATGTTTCCTTCTTCCTTGCATAACACACACACACACACACACACACACACACACACACACACACACACACACACACACACACAATGAAATAAAACTAGATATACCCTCACAAGTAGAACTGATTGCAGTAGAGATCAACACATCTGAAGGGAAAGTAATTGTAGCCAATATGTACATGCCACCCAGATCAAACACATGGGAAAAATACGAATATGAGGACCTGGCAGAGAGTACAATTCAGGGTTTAAGAGCATTACTACATAAAATGGAAGAGAAATCGGAAAGAATTATACTAACTGGAGATTTTAATACAAATATAAATTGGAATACTCCAGATATAATTAGCCAAGAAAGCTGTTGGGACCAAAAGCTCCTGGATCTCGTGCAAGAGTTTTTCCTAACGCAACATATGAGGGAAACCACCAGAAAAAGAGGACTCGATGTACCTTCAATGCTAGATCTCATATTTACTAGGCAAGAAAATGATATTGACAGTTTAATATATCACCCTCCACTCTGCAAAAGCGATCATGCAGTTCTAAATTGCAACTTCAGGATAGCATATGACATAGTTAACAGCAATGAAAGTTACAAAAAGAGCCTAAACTATAAAAAAGGAAATTATCAAGTCCTAAAGAAGTATTTCTTAGAAGTTGATTGGGAAAAAGAGCTTAGAGGACAAGATTTAAATGTTGTATATAAAAAATTCTGTGAATTTTATGAAATAGGAGTCCAGAAGTACATCCCACAGCACAAACAATCAGATAAGAAAATACAGAAATGGTTCAATACAGAATGTAAAAAATCAAAAGAAAGAAGAGATTTGTTGTGGAATAGATATAGAAGACACAATAGTGAAAGGGCATATAATAATTACAAACAGGCAAGAAACGATTATACAAGAATAAGGATGGAAGCCCCAAAACAGTTTGAGGAGGATATAATAAATAAAAGTAGTGATCAACCGAAGCTATTTTACAGCTACATCAGAAGCAAAACCAAAGTAAAAGATATAATACAATCCATTACGGACGAGGGAATCACCTATACACAAGAGAAAGATATCTGTGAAGCACTAAATAAGAATTTCCAATCAGTTTTTACAGAAGAAAAAATTTTTGAGAGGGATTATGTGGAGCATGCATGTCCACACATACTACCAGATATACAAATATCAGAAAAACTAATACAGGAGGAGTTAAGTAAATTAGACAGAGGAAAAGCAAATGGTCCTGATGAAATTTCATGTTGGGTGCTACGAGAATGTGCAAAGGAGTTAAGTAAACCATTATTTTTAATTTTCAAGAAATCCTTGAGTCAAGGTAGACTACCTGATATTTGGAAGAAAGCAAATATTGTCCACTTATTCAAGAAAGGGAATAGACAAAATCCACTCAACTACCGACCAGTATCACTGACCAGTGTTGTAAGCAAGGTATTAGAAAAGCTTATAAGAAAAGCTTGGGTAAATCATCTAGAAGAACACAATATGATAACAGAAAGACAGTTTGGTTTCAGAAAAGGAAAATCATGTGTTACTAATCTGTTGAGCTACTATGACAGAGTAACAGACACAATACAGGAAAGAGAAGGATGGGTGGACAGTATCTATTTAGATTTCAAGAAACCTTTTGACACAGTACCACACCAAAGACTTTTATGGAAACTGTACCATCAAGGAGGAATTCGAGGCAAACTGTTTTGTTGGATGCAAGATTTTCTCAAAATAAGAGAAATGAGAACAGTACTAAGGGGAAACTACTCATCATGGAAAGAAGTGACTAGTGGAGTAACACAGGGTTCAGTGCTGGCACCAATCATGTTTTTAGTGTATATAAATGGTATAAACAGTAACACTGGAAATGAAAGCTATCTAAATATGTTTGCAGATGATGCAAAAATACAAAGGAGAATTACTAACACAGACTCTTGTAAAGAGCTACAAGAAGAATTAAATAAACTTCATGAATGGAGTAATACATGGCAAATGGAATTCAATGTGGACAAGTGTCATGTAATCAAGTTTGGTAAAATTGGAAAAAGACCTGATTGGGATTATAAGTTAGGAAATAAAACCCTACACACATCAGAAAGAGAGAAGGACCTAGGTGTGATTATCAATAACAGACTACCTCCGGCTGACCACATAAGTGAGAAGGTACGGAACATGTATACACTGCTTGCAAATATGAGAATAGCATTCACATACATAAATGAAGACATGCTAAGAAGGATAATAACATCATTCATCAGATCAACCCTGGAGTATGCATAAGTACTCTGGAGTCCTCATCTCAAGAAACACATAGACAAGATTGAAAAAGTTCAAAGGGTCGCTACAAGATGGATATCAAGCTTAAGGGATCTAAGCTACGAAGAAAGACTAAATAAACTGAATCTACCAACACTACAGGAGAGAAGGAAAAGAGGTGACATGATTACGTTATATAGATGCATATCAGGGAAGGAGAAAATAGACATAAATGATTACTTAACGCATGGGGAAGCATCAGCAAGAGGACACTGCAAAAAACTGCATAAGAAGAGAGGTGATGAAGACGTAGGGAAATTCAGTTTCCCAAACAGAGCAATTGATCAGTGGAATGCACTACCGAATTAAATAGTGTGTGCCAAAACAATTCACAAATTTAAGGGTATGTACGATAAATATGGTTGAAGACACGGGACAGTACGAGCTTGACTCATTCCTGTAAAGATACAATTAGGTAAGAACAATTAGGTAGGTAAGAACACACACACACACACACACACACACACACACACACACACACACACACACACACACACACACACACAAACACACACACACTCACACACACGTTACACCCCCTTTCAAACACTGTCAGAGAGAGAGAGAGAGAGAGAGAGAGAGAGAGAGAGAGAGTAAAGCTGTCACATGAATGTTAGTCAAAATATAGAGTTGAAGTTGAATCACACTGCAAATAACCAGGAAAAACGATGGTATGGAAATTGCTATCGTTACTGCAGCAACATGAACACCTGGCCCTGAGCCACGTGTTTTTCCGGATGAAAATGCTCTTCTGTTACCTAATATCCTTCTTTCAGGAAAAGTGAGGAAGCCGAGCGATGTATCCATAACCGTGCAGTGGAGATGCTCGGTTATATCGGTGGCACCACGTCAAAGCATCGGTCTTCAGCGCTTTGGAAACTCAATTTGACCAAAGGAAAGCACTTCAGTAAACCCTGTGACTTTGGGAATTTTGTAGCGAAACGGAAAGCTAAATATTCCTACAAAATGTTAGTTGACCACACCAGGGGATATTTATTGTTTTAAGCACTTTTTTAATAGACTCTCTGAATCAGAGCATTATTTTTTTATTTTAGAAAGTTAGGGATCTATTATTTTAAGAACACACTAAGACTATTCGTAGGGCTTTAACAACTTCTATACTAGACTCTCTTCTTTAAAGAGCTCATTGAAATACTCCTTGTTTGTTTCAAAGAAATTTTACTCATATATTTGCAAACATTTTATGTAAACTGTTTTCTAACATTTTCAATAACGTTATGAAGACTCTTGTTAGTTTCAAATAAAATTATTGTATCATCATTTATATAAATCTTTCAATAACTCCTTAAGCGAACCCTGAGCTGTGTCTTTTTTTGGTGCAGGCTGGCTTACTGATTATTGTAGTTGAGTTACTCATAAACCCCCTCAATCTTTTAAATGACTTTTTATATATTTCAGGATGCATTGGTTATGAGAGAATTTCCAACCTTAAATGTTATATCTATATCTATCTATCTGTCTACATCTGTATATATACAGTATATAAACAGTATACATATATATACTAACAGGGATAACCGGAGATTCCGGGCTAAAGAGGCAAACACTCTAATCCTATTTTGTTCTAGTTAAGTCTTTCTTCTTACTTCAGAATGACCATGTGCCTGTTATACTTTTGAAGAGGGATTATAAGGGGTCCAGGAACTTTCTACTTCAGCCTTCGCAAACAAGCGCACAGTACTTGTGCACGCTTGTTTACTATTACTGGTGACCTCAAATGACCTCAGAGGTCAACCTCACATAGCCTACGTCCGAACTGGAAGTCATGTGGGTCTCCATGCCAAAAATTGGGCAGCTGAGTCAAGTCGTTGGAGCATGTATTACCGGAAACCTCAAATGGCCTCCAACCAGTGACCTCAAAATATAACCTAGGAGGTAAACCTCACATAGCCTATGTCCGAACTGGAGGTCATGTGAGTCTCCACGCCAGAAATTGGGCTGCAGAGGCACCCAGCATTGCCCAGGCCAAAAACACGAACACTCTACCAGTGACCTCAAATGACCCATAGCTGATATTTTAACCATCCCCACAAAACCATCCTTTGTT
>NC_136955.1:37540601-37578101 GCF_032717465.1 Coenobita brevimanus
AGACAAGGAATGTGAAAAGTATTAAGATATATGGAGTAAATGGGAAGTTGTTGAATGCCGTGGCGAGTATCTATGATAGGACAAAGGCTGCAATGTGGATAGTGAACTGAGTGAATTTTTTAATTTAAATATTGAATTGAGACAGGGATGTGTGATGTCCTCATGGCTGTTCATTCTGTAAATGGATGGAGTTATAATAGAGGTACAATGTGGGGCAGTGGATGTTGGAGCAACCCTAATGAGAGAAAACAGTATTTGGAAGCTTCCTGTACTGTTGTTTGCAGATGATACTGTTTTAGTAGGAGAAGACGAAGGGGAACTGCTAGGCTTGGCGAATGAGTTTGTTAGAGTGTGTAAGAAATGGAGTCTAAAGGTGAATGTATAGATGCATTAAAACGGTTATAGGCATTAAATATGTCGTATGTAATAGTTATAGATATGTAATAATAATGGGCACTAGTATATATCTCATATCACAATGTGCAGTATGTGATGCCTGCTGGAGATAAAAAAAAAAAAAAAGCTTCTCACTAAGAATGTCAATCCTCATGATGTATATCAACAATTCTGTTTTCCCAGACCCTCAAGAATGTCTTAACACATGATGTATCTCAACCTCTTTTTAGCTTAGACGATACAAGAATTTCATGATACGAGCAAGTAAACCAGATTAAGCCAGTTACCTGAAGACATGGAGACTAACCATGGAAATCCACCAGACACTACATCCCCACCGAGGCGTTTTATATTCTCAGATTTCGGAGGGAATAGTCAGAAAGCCAGAGAGTACAATCCAGGGCAGAAGGCAGGAGACAGGGTCAGCTGAGAGGTTTGCCATCGCACTACATTACGCTGTCAATCACATTTCGATATAACTGTGTACAATAAAACTGCGTAACCCAAGAGTGACTATAACTCACCTCACTTATGAATAAAGAATAGACAGAGGGGGAAAGCGAAGAGTAAAGTTATGGTCTTCGGGAGAAATGAAGCCATTGAATGTACAGTGAGGCTGGATGAGGAGGAGATGGAAAATGTGAGTTAAAGTACTTGAGTAGTGTGATGAATAAGGATGGAAGTATAGAGGGTGAAGTGCTTGAAAGGGTACAAAAGGGAAGAAAGGTTGCCAGTTCTTTGAAATCAGTGATAAGGAACAGGGAAGTGAGCATGGAAGTAAATAGGTCGCTGCATGACAGTATTGTGATACCATCCCTAAAGTATGGAAGTGAAGCTTGGACCTTGTCGGAAGGACACAAGTCAAGAGTGAAAGTAGTGGAAATGGTTATCTGAGAAGAACATGTGGCTTTACGTGGACAGACAGACTGACAAATGAGGAAGTGAAGGAGCGTTGTGGTATGGATGTGATAGAAAGCGATACGAGAAATAGATTGAGGTGGTTTGACCATGCGGAGAGGATGGAAGATGAGAGACTAACGAGGAGAGTGTATGCAAGTGAGGTGGGGGGGGAGGAGAGGGAAGGGGAGGCTGAGGATGAGATGGAGGGTTGGAGTAGAGAGGTATATGAGAGGGGGGGGGGGTGAGCTGGAAGTAGGTCAATGAAATGGCGTTGGACAGGACGACAGGTAGGAGATTTTTTGTGGCCATCCAATACGGGATTGAGGCGTCTGTCAATAGATTAACAGATAGTTTTGCTACTAAAATATCTTACTGTATTAATGATGTGATTATTTTGTTCTTTATTAACAATACATTACCATGTATTATGGAGGATATGTATTAATCCTATTGTCTCCGCTTGAGCCAGTCAGAGAGCTTGATATAGAGGCTGTAGGTCGTGACAGATTCATTCATGAACTTGTTTGTTTACTAAGGAGGAGCTGCCAGATACAGCCGGACAGCAGTAATTTTTTTACATTTTTTTAAGATTTTGCTTGGGCAACTGTACATCAGCATCATCATCATTCTTAGCTCTTAAACGAAACGGAATATCTTGGCACACATTCACGGCTGATGGGTACACAAGGATATCGTCAGTCATTGTACCACTTTTAAGCTTTAGTGGATCACTGGCGAAATATTGTACGTAGAGATAACACAAAATAACCTCCAACATGGGAGACAATGCTGACTCGTATGTTAAACCCTTCACACAACACATCACAGGTAAGATTAATGCATTCACTGTGTTACGTCCCCATCCCACACTGCCACAAGCTCCCAACAGCAGTAGTTCAGTACAGGAAGGACGTTGTCCAGTGAGTTGTTCTTCCTATGGTCAGCCTTTAGGTGTACAGCACACAAGATCAGGTGATGTGGGAAACATTTTCCCCCAGAGCAGTTGCGCTATCTACTTTTACCATAGTTATCCCTGGTTAAAGGCAGAGGAAAACTTGAGACCGTTGTTAATTGTTCAAGCGGTTTTAATAACCCAGAAATTACCTTCTCTTTAATAATTCTTGTTTTTGATAAATTAAATGAGTTACTTGAGAGGAGCATGTGGAGTGACATGGAGGGACAGGTTGACGAATGAAGAAGTGAAGGAACGTTGTGGGGTAGATGTGGATGTGGTTGAAAAGATTAGAAGAAATACACTGAGGTGGTTTGGACGTGTGGAGAGGAAGGAGAATGAAAGACTGACTAAGAGGGTGTATGTAGGTGAGGTGGAGGGAGGGAGAGGGAGGGGTAGACCGAGGATGAGGTGGAGGGATGGAGTTGAGAGGTATATGAGGGAGGGGGGGGTGAGTTGGGGGGAGGGGAGTCAAATGGTGGATGACAGAGTGACTTGGAGGCGTTTTGTCTGCGGCCACCCTTTGCGGGATTAGGGCGTCGGGCTATAGATAGATAGATAGATGGATAAATTAAATGCTACTGCGTTTAACCCCCGTGGACAACTACACATTGTAAATACATGTAATTGTGGTATTTTCCCCTGACCTAAACTGCGTCTGCGCGTTAGATGACGTGGCGAGTAGGGAAAGATTCTCGTGTTAAGCAGATGTGGAATTAAGATATTTACACAGTTAAAGGGAATATTTGGTTTAACTTTAGTTTAAGTAAAACTAAGATTAATTTGTTCGAGTCGCCCTGTATAATTCATGATGGAATCCAACTGTATTTAGTACTGTAATTAATTAATAGTTGGCAACTACCATTCTATGAGGGAGGTAGTCAGGTAGATCCTGCCGCACACCACACACTGTTCCTAGTCGTATTCAGGCTAGCGTGGTTGTAGATACGCACCTAAAGGACGCTTGCTTGCTCAAGCAATTACACGAAGCAGCCTCATCGTCATAGGTTAACGATCACTCCCTCTTCACTAGCTAAGTAACCTTTACGAATTGGCCAATTCAAGGGAGGATTAGCTATGAGATAGAAGAGAAATAGTTATTGTAGGTGAGTTAAGGTTAAGTTACGTTTCACCTAACTCTATGAGACTTGTTTGATTTACTTAGACAACTTTAGGGAAGAGTAACGACCTACGAGTTGTTTACCAGAAAATTCGTGCATAGCGGTGCCCCGGCAGGGATACCGACTTGTATACATTAAATATTTTTCACATTTTGGTGCCCAGAAAGAGGGCCCCGATTGTTTACCAGACCTATTATACATTTTTCACAGGTGAGGCGAAAATTAACACTGGTTTCTTAAAGTTCACTGTCTGTATTTTCCAAATAATTTCACTTAATGCTTTCCAGCTTCACTTCAGTTCTCACAAATACTGGAGCTATACAGACTTTACTAACTGCTATTACACTTAATGCTTGACAACAGTTCAGTGTTATTACACTTAATTCTTGACAACACTTCACTGTTATTACACTTAATGCTTGACAACACTTCACTGTTTTCACAAGTATCAAAAATATACAAACTTCACTGCACTGTAATTACACTTAATGCTTGCCAGCAACACTTCACAAACTTCACTAACAGCACTGCACTGACACTGCACTACACTGAAACTGAACTGAAAACCGCCTGAACTTCACTCAAACTGAACTGAAACCCCACTAAACTTGAAATAGTCTCTTCCCCATCCTTATATAACCTTCCTTGGTTCTCCAACATTCTAGAACGTGCTGAACTTGTACCTGCCCCTAGCAACAACAGTTACCAATTTGGAGACATCCAAAGCATGCCAAAGTTTTCTTACGTTACATATCACTGTAAATTATTTAGCATACAAACGTAAACTGAATTACACAATTTAACAAACAATTACATAAATAAAACATCACAAACAGCAGGCAAACTGACAACTCTGACTCGTACCGTTACCTAAACTACTGCACGCGAAATGCCGAGAAGCTTCTCGAGCACCTAACTGGTAAATCCCACTTCTTAACAACTGCTTTCGCACCTACAACATGAACAAAGGCTTTTGTGAATTCGTGTGGCAACAAAAGCGCGCATTGTTTTATAGTTTTTTTTTTTTAATCTCCTCATGTAGCAAACTATAATTCAGACTCTTTGAGATGTAGATGAGCCAATCGCTGTGTCACTGCTAGCAGAGATATCATGTGATACTCCTAAATCCTCTTCAGTACTCTCTACTGGTGGCTGTGGAATAGGAATAACTGTAGACTGTCTCAACGAAGTTACCTGTGAAAAGACAGGAAAAGGGTAATCCATACTCGAGACATAGAACTCATTTCTGTAATACTACTACAAGCAGGTTCCGGTTCGATAGAATGTTGAGTCATGGTGTCTAAACCATTCAAAACATTTGCTGGATACCGGAGCTTGTGACATAAAACTCAGCTGTGAAGGTATTTATTAATTTATCAAGTTGTATTTCAAGACTTACCTTGTGTCACGGGGTTTTCAAAATAAAACGGGGTTTTTAAAATAAATGATAAATATTATTTAATTGAAAATAATGTTCAATAATACTGAAAAGCAGGGACAATGATTGTTTTACTAAATCAAGCAACGATTACTTTACGCTAGCTTGCTTCGCACGATTCTCTAAGAACGAGAATTTATAAACTTTCTCGACAGTACACAGCAAAGACTAATCACTCAATTGCTCTTTATTTGTACTGTAGCCTCTGGAGAAAGTTACTTCATCCCTGACAATAAATAACTAATACTAATAAAAATATCAGATTCTTGCTGATGCTTAACTCCTAGGAGGCACAACAGATTTTAAGCTTAATACACAAGACTGGCCTAAGTACCAGTTATGAAAGGCAAACGTTTATGCAAGCTAGGAGCTATGAGATATAAGCTTAATTGCGGAGAAATGAAACAAGAGTTTACATTACATTAAGCTCAAAAAAGGAACTGTTAAATTTATTGATTACAAAATAAATTTAACATTACATTTCAAAATCAAATTAATGAGATCGCACTCACTCACTCTCAAAAGCTAAATCCTTATGCCTACGAAAAACACCTTAACTGAACTCTTAAGACTAGGAAAATACAAAAAGAAATACTGGTCGATGAATGCGGTGTATCATCAAGGGTGGGAGCACTGAATAACTGTGGTCTAGTGGAGTCTGGGTGCTAGCTGACCTCTCCTCTCACACTTCTGGAGCACAGTTCCTTCCTCCGTCAAAGCAAACACTGGACTCCTTTCAAAATACGATGTATGGGCAGGACGCACAAGCCACCGGAAGAAGGCGTGGCTAACGGTTGAGGCAAGCAGGGGCGAACAATAAAGAAACAATAGTATCACTCAGTAGAGCACTTAGTGACATGCATTAAATCGGTCACTTTTGAAACAGTGGCGAATGTTTTGAAAAGTATACCCCAAAATGGAGAGAGAAACGGTTAACTGAGCGATACACAGTGAGTTTTCCACTAATAGTTCGTGGCTTCTCACAAAAGAGAAACGTCGCGAATTTGATTCGTGACAATACGCCCCTACAAAATTAAATTTTTTCCTTATGGGAAAAATTTTTTGGATATATATATATATGTACACATCCTAACTCATTCACACAAGATTCACACTGTGGTGTGTGTGCTATCCTGCTACAGGAGAAAGTCGCAGTCACCAATGAGCGAAAAAAAACTCGTATTTACGTTAATAGAAGCAAGCTTGAGAGAAAAAACTCCGTGACGACGGTGAAAATCCTGTACTCAGGTCAAACTGAGCGAAAGTTCGCTACGTTTACACTGACAACTAATTGTTGTGTAGCGTGGTGTATGTAATACACGGTGTAGGTGTGACAGTTGTAGTGTCACTGTACCTACGTGTAAAATGACACAGTAAATAATAATATGGTGACAACGAAGGCAGAGAAGAGGGAGCAGCGTGCGGCAGACGATCAGCTGGCCCGCACAGCAAAACTGCTACACCCATTGCTGTACCTGCAAAACCAATTAAGGTGGAGCATCAAAAGTGTCAATGAGACAAAATTCTTATTATGTTACAATTACTCTCTCTGCCTAGCAATCAGTACATGCTACGAAAAGTACGCTCTAGCTGAAAAATACAAGTGATAGCCTAAGCTTCGTACATTCGAGGTCGCCATTAATTATAGCACACGATTAGTGTCGGCAAGTTGAGAATCCTTGTGTAAATCGGGTCTTCCATAGCCTCGAACTGCACACGGGTCCTCAACCTGTGCCTTAACCTACAGTACTTATATTAGTATCGGGAAGCTGAGAATCCTTGTGCAAACTCGGGTCTTCCATAGCCTCGAGTCGCCTCTGCGGAGTTCTCTCGAACTTCCCCTTTAACCTACAGTACTTATATTAGTATCGGGGAGCTGAGAATCCTTGTGCAAACTCGGGTCTTCCATAGCCTCGAGTCGCCTCTGCGGAGTTCTCTCTCTCACTTTCCCATTAACCTACAGTACTTATATTAGTACCGGGAAGCTGAGAATCCTTGTGCAAACTTGGGTCTTCCATAGCCTCGAGTCGCCTCTGCAGAGTTCTCTCTCGAACTTCCCCCTTAACCTACAGTACTTATATTAGTATCGGGGAGCTGAGAATCATTGTGCAAACTCAGGTCTTCCATAGCCTCGAGTCGCCTCCACGGAATTCTCTCTCGAACTTCCCCCTTAACTTAAGGTACATAATATGTATGTACAGGCCCTGGACATACTGTATCCTGTGGGGCCAATGGGCGAGACGTCAGGTCTGCGCCCACTTCACCACTACTCTGTCTCTCAACTGACTCAGAGATTACAGGTGTGGTTACAAACGGCACAGGAAGGACATGTCCCTGATTAGTGGTGTTACTTTGACACACACTGCAGGAACGGACAAAACTATTTATGTCTCATCCCATCCCTGGCCAGAAAGTCAGCTCGGATACGGCCCTGGGTCTTCCTTTTGCCCATGTGACCTCCTGAGGCTGAACAATGACCCCATTCTAACACTGCTAGGTAGTACTTGGCGGGGACGACAAACTGCAGTCGAACCTCACCCTGGGGTGTCTGTGACTCACGGTACAGCCATCCTCGCTTACGAAGGAACCTGGCTTGTCCTCCCGGTGAATACTTGATCACTTTACCCTCCAGCTTCTTGCGCACTGAGGCAAGTGTCGAGTCAGTCTGTTGCTCTTGGACAACATCTTGACTACGAATCAGATCTTGCGGCGTTGCGATGGTCAACGGAGTGACGCGATTTGGAGCCTTGGCCATGGCTCGTGTTACTGCAGCAGCCGAAGTCTGAGTAGCGTCATGTTCGGTGCAACTATCCTTGACACCATAAATATTGCCAATGATGAGGTCAAATAAGGGTTCTGGCATGACAACTGCGAGTGTCGTACCAGTATAAAATGGAGATGCCACCTGGATACATGCCTCAGGGAACAATCTCACTGATCCATCAATAAGGTTTGCATGGATCTGTCGACCTGTATACTGCTCAGGCCGAACTAGACTCTGCTTGACAGAGCAACCTGAGGAACCATTATCTCTCAGGACCTTCACAGGAATGCCTCCCACAAACCCTGGCTGAACAAGGAAGGTACTGTCACCTGTGGGAGGGCCTGTGGAGGAAGCAGCTAGCCACTCATGAGGCTGCTGAATTGATGCGGCAAACATTGTGCCTTGTGAATTATATTGGGAAGATGGAACATTGGCCATCTGTGGAGGGGGGTTCACTGTCACTGTGGGACTAGTGAACTGTGGGGAAGTACCCATACTGGTAGGGACGTGACCACCGTGCTGCTGCTGAGGAATGAAGGCTGCTTTCGCTTCCTGCCTCTTTTGAGCTGGTGGTGAAAAAGTTTGTCCCGACGGTCGGTTACGTGGCTGATACTGCTGCTGGTTAGGGTAACCTACTTGTTGTACCTCTTCCACTCAGGTTTCTGAGTGTTTTGCCCCTGGTCCTTCCACTGCGGTTTTGGACCTTGGCCATTACTCTGAGAATGGCCTTGTTGCTGGGGTTCAGTCTCAGACGGTTTCCCTGATTTATCAGGCTTTCTGTTCAAGGTGTTTTGCTTACGAGTTTGATACCCATATGCAGTAAAGAATGGGTCAGCCTTTTCTGCCATTTGGCTGGCATCTTTCACCTGGCAGATCTTAAGCTGTGCTATGAGCTCAGCAGGCCACGACCTCTCTAGCTGTTTACGCAGCATAAGGTCAATTATCCCCTCACGCGTGGAAGGAGTTTCATCTTTCTCCATCCACTCATTTAAGTAAGCTGTGAGACGGTCGAGGAACTGAACAGCTGTCTCCTTGTCTTGGAGACGAGCTCGCATGAACTGAACTTTGGCGTCGTCTACTGTGAGACCATACGCCTTAATAACTGCAGCTTTCATCATCTCATACGTGAGATTGTCTCCACGAATTCTGTGGAGAATATCGAGGGCAGGGCCCTCAAATAAACTAAGAAATTGGAGCCACTTAGCTGCCTCATCCAGTTGATACATGTCTGCCATGTCCTCAAAACGAGCTATGTACGGCTCGATTCGCTCGCCTTCCTTGTATGAAGGAAGCTTGATGCGTGGGGTCGCCAGGACATGTGCAGGGAGAACGCTCGTGGAGCTTGGACCAACTGCACCAGGTGTGTCTGAAGCCAAGGAATCTCGCTTGAGCTTCAGCATTTCATATTCGTGTTTTTCACGTGCTTCTCGCTCGGCACGTTCGTGCTCTCGTTCTCTCTCTCTTTCCTCACGCTGTTCTCGCTCGTGTTCTAAGTCGAGTTCGCGCTGTTTTTGCTCGTGTTCGCGCTGTTCTCGCTCGTATTCACGCTCCTTTTCGCGTTCCTCATGCTGTTCTCGTTTGTATTGCGCTGTTCTCGCTCGTATTCGCGCTGAATCTTACGCTCTTCACGGGCATCATTCTCGCGCTGCTGCTCCTGATTATGCCGTGAGAGTATATACTCTTTAATTTCGGTTGGGTCCGAAAGACCCATTTCTTTGGCTTCCTGTAAAAATACAGTGGTAGCCATGGCACTAATTTATTAAGCAAACGAAACTGAGTACTGACTGCTTCGCAAACGAATGCTAATGACACAAGTAAAGAGTACAGACACAAGCTAGTGGTGACCAGTCTTATCTAGTTAACTGGAAAGGAATGAAGCAAAAATGCAAAATAACTGAGACGACTCAATAATTAAGACAATGGGTACGGCGGCTACCCAGGAGCGAATAACATCATCTGGCGTTACCAAGAATAAACTAGAGTTAAGTACTCTATTGATTAATAAAGCAAAATTCACTTGCTAAATTAACGGTAACCACCAATAAACTTGTGCCTATAAACATTAATGATAAATACCTAAATATGAACGAGTGAGTACTATCTCGTGAATAGCTTTAGAGCTAGGAGTTAATATCCTGGAATGAGGTCGCCAATTGTCACGGGGTTTTTAAAATAAAACGGGGTTTTTAAAATAAATGCTAAATATTATTTAATTGATAATAATGTTCAATAATATTGCAAAGCAGGGACAATGATTGTCTTACTAAATCAAGCAACGATCACTTTACGCTAGCTTGCTTCGCACGATTCTCTAAGAACGAGAATTTATAAACTTTCTCGACAGTACACAGCAGAGACTAATCACTCAATTGCTCTTTATTTGTACTATAGCCTCTGGAGAAAGTTACTTCACCCCTGACAATAAATAACTAATACTAATAATAATATCAGGTTCTTGCTGATGCTTAACTCCTAGGAGGCACAACGGATTTTAAGCTTAATACACAAGACTGGCCTAAGTACCAGTTATGAAAGGCAAACGTTTATGCAAGCTAGGAGCTATGAGATATAAGCTTAATTGCGGAGAAATGAAACAAGAGTTTACATTACATTAAGCTCAAAAAAGGAACTGTTAAATTTATTGATTACAAAATAAATTTAACGTTACATTTCAAAATCAAATTAATGAGATCGCACTCACTCACTCTCAAAAGCTAAATCCTTATGCCTACGAAAAACACCTTAACTGAACTCTTAAGACTAGGAAAATACAAAAAGAAATACTGGTCGATGAATGCGGTGTATCATCAAGGGTGGGAGCACTGGATAACTGTGGTCTAGTGGAGTCTGGGTGCTAGCTGACCTCTCCTCTCACACTTCTGGAGCACAGTTCCTTCCTCCGTCAAAGCAAACACTGGACTCCTTTCAAAATACGATGTATGGGCAGGACGCACAAGCCACCGGAAGAAGGCGTGGCTAATGGTTGAGGCAAGCAGGGGCGAACAATAAAGAAACAATAGTATCGCTCAGTAGAGCACTTAGTGACGTGCATTAAATCGGTCACTTTTGAAACAGTGACGAATGTTTTGAAAAGTATACCCCGAAATGGAGAGAGAAACGGTTAACTGAGCGATACACAGTGGGTTTTCCACTAATAGTTCGTGGCTTCTCACAAAAGGGAAATGTCGCGAATTTGACTCGTGACACTTCACATAAAAAGCTGAGCCATCAGCACCTCAGAGGCAAATGTCAGGAGGCTCAAGAATCCAATCCCATTCGATCTGTCCAGGGAGGATTCAGATATTAAGTTCACCACAGGCCCAGAGTCCTTAAAAAATGATGTAGGGGATCCTTCTTAATGACCTAGGGGGCACGTTGGCTCAGAGGTAGAGTGCCGAGCTCGTGGCCGGGAGGTTGTGAGTTCGAACTCGCCCAGGCTGCCGTGCCGGCAGTGGTAGTGCGCTCTTGTAACCTAGCGGGGCTATATGGCCATAGTTGCCTAGCTCTGGGATTAAATCTTAATGACCTAAGATAACTACACCTAAGTGAGTCAGAGGACGAATCAGAACTATAGGGAGCTCAGGATTTTGTGTCGTTATAGAGAATTTTGTTGGTTCTGGCGCGGGGCTTCCCCCAGTCATGTGATGGCAAGGGCACAGCACTCACTGGTAAAATGATGACGGCTGTTGGGGTAGGTACAATACATGCTACCGCGTGATCATGAGGGTGAATTACTAATGTACGCGTCACCAGGTGACCATGGTGATCTTTCATCATGCCTGTGTCTTCGTTCATCTGTGTGTCAGCTACTTGCTGATCCGAGCGTTTACAACACCACCAAACTGTTGTAGTTCTGTTTTTAAATCTGGCACGACCTTGACAGAATATATTTTGTGATGCACGTCTTGCATGTGACATGGCTGGTGAACGTGTTGTGACATTTCGTTAGTTGGATGGGCGTGAAACCTGCCCATAACCCCGAGACTGAAAAGTATGTGTGGGACTAGTAACTGGTTGAACAGCATGAACCAGCTGGGTAGGTATGATACCAAGTTTTTCTTCTATCTATATAGCTATTATGGTTATGTCATCTCTTGGAGAAAACTGAATCTCAAACGCTGCATCTAATTCATCCTTACTAAGACGCTTTTAAACCTGAGGCAACTTGGTACAGTATTTAAGGTTAGTTATTTCCATAGTATCATTTTCCGCCCACGAACTGTTTCACGAGGCTTTAAAAAGTTCAGTCCCTATCGCGGCTGCTACAGCAGTTTAAGAGGGATGACCTTATCTTGCCTCATACTTTGCAACAGTTTGTAGTTGCTCATCAATCATCCTGGTTCGTATGGGTTAAAAACAAAAAAAAATCTATAAATCTGACACAGCATTCATCAAAGGAAGTAAACTTCTGCAAGAATCCAGATCTTATGAGAGAACCCATTCTTGAAGAACCACCATCTAGCCTGCTTCTAAGGTTTGCAATCCTAGCACCGTCTGCTACAAGTCTTTCGTTTGTAATTACAGACTCAACATCACTAATGAAATAGAAAACTCTAATAGCAGGAGTCATACCCATGAATTTAGGACGTGATGCATCTTCAAAGATGGTTGGTTGAGGTGCAGGGGATGCTGGAAGCTGAGTTGCCATGGTTATTGAAGAAGGGGTGTTCAGAGCAGTTACAGCAACATTGGTACAGCTGCAACACGGGAGTTAAGAATGATAGGAGAGGATGAAGAAAGTGAATCTCTATCAAAAAGCAAATTAGAATTGTGTGAAGTATTGAGGGAAGGAAGGGTATGAAGAATTTACATTGGAAGAATTAGTTGATGCAACACAGACAGGTATTTGATCAGATGGAAAACTTGTGACTTAACTGACTGAACGATTTCCCGGGCATAAGTTTTTCCACTTTTTAAACGGATAAGATTGTCGACTGAGTGTTCAGCTTCGGTGGAAACTGACTCTATTTCATATCTGGACGAATGTGTATCATCTTCAGGGAAGTTAAAGTTATTAAAGTAAGGAGACGTCACGAAGAAATAAGTTGGGAGGAATAAAAACCTAAATACAACGAAATTTTAAAGCAAGTGAGAGCGAGTGATGGGAAATTTTTCTTAGCTCAAATAAATTATGAACTATAACAATAACAAAGAGAACATTTATATATAAAATGTTTACAAATGAAGTGTTCATATGAATAGTTACGCTAGGTAAGAAAATCGTATGAGAAGTGATCTGGGAAAGTTGTTTTACTCGTCGTAAGTACAGTGACTTGATAAATCGTGTTAAAGCACCTTTAAAGTGAATGTATAAGGATTATTTTGCCAGAGATAATGGTATAAACTTTTCACTGATTAGTTCTGACTCACCACCTAATTATAGTGCATGCGATGATTATTTTAGGGAATGTAGGGGCAAGTTGTTGAGTGAGACGTACACATCGGCTGGCTGGCTCAGATACGACGTTGCTTGAAAAAACAGAAAATGCACTCTCGTGTACACGGCTGGCTCCGAGACTGGGAGAAAAAGAGCGAGCTGCAAGTCAGTGAGTCGCCAGAGGTTGAGTCAAGGCTAAGACTTCAGCACACCAACAGCAGAATCACAGTACGTAGGCAGGCACGGTTGGCAGTAAATGGCAAACAGATTTGGCAGTAAATGGCAAACAGACTTGGTAGTAAATGGTAGACAGGCATGGTAGTAAATAGCAAACAGATCTGGTAGTAAATAGCAGACAGGCTTGGTGGTAAATGGCAGTCAGATTTGGTAGTAAATGGCAGATAGGCTTGATGGTAAATGGCAGACAGGCATGGTAGTAAATAGCAGACAGGCTTGGTAGTAAATAGCAGACAGACTTGGTAGTAAATGGCAGACAGGCTTCGTGGTAAAAAGCAGGCAGGCTTGGTAGTAAGGGGCAGGTTGGATGAAGAGAAAGCGTGTTCTTGACTTCGATGCCACCAAAATATACGATGTATCTCTGTCAAGTTACTATAGTTGGACTTGTAGAATGAAAGACACACAGTCAGGAACTCAGGTTGTAAAACTCCTCCAACGAGGTTCTAATCTCTTGGAGTCAAGTAGTTTCCGATTCTCATTAATTTCCTTGGAAGAGAGATAAGGGGGAATCACATGGACCAGGTGCCATCACGTTACATTGAGTTAACAAATCTCTCATTTGTACACAGAAAACAGTCTTTTTCCGCACTAGACATCACATTCATGCCAGAAGCTCGATCATCAAAACACACTGACAACAGAAAACATTGCACCACACATTAGCTATACAGTTAGATACATACATTGTCATTCATATTACGGAGTTTGTTAAAGCCGTCTGGTTACAGCAATGTTATAATTTAGTACGATGTCCTCCAAATAAAGCGTTTAAAGCTGCCTAATATAGAGGGTGGTCTATACACTGATCATCCAGATTCTCGTGTTTTACAAGAACGAGTCAGTCTATTTTCTATAACCATGTGCTTGCATTACAGTGTCTGCTTTGTAACGTCCAATGACTGCCTGGTTGGGTAGTATTTTCATGAAGTACGACATAAAAAATGACAGCACTCCCCACACAAGTTGTGTAGGCCGTCTCCGCAACACACAAAACATACGGACCACGCTACACCATTTATTATACTAGGCGTGTGAATCTGATGATGCTTCCCTTCATAATACTGCCAACAGGACACTAACCCATTCTCCCCTCCATCTTCATCCATCTTTTACCTGTCTTCTGTAATCTTCCATGGCCTCCCTCCCCCATCACGTCACAGGGTATGCCGTCCCTTGCACACAGCCTGGCCCAGTGCACCTTTACACTACCACATCTCCCCCACCATCGCATCCGGTACCCACTCACATAATTTATTCCCCATGTTTACACCATCGTAAAGGACACCCATTCCACCACAAACTGTGATGCAGCAAAAAGAGGAAGTTACAGCTTTTCGTTATTTTCCTTACACATAGAACTCAACACTAAAACGCAGAATCATATCCTATAGTCTATTGAAAGATTTTATCGAGATCTCCATTTCCGCAAACTCTATATTTCGTTACGCTTCAGGGTTTAGTGTTTTACTGCATTATCTTTTCCGATCTGTGCAATACTTCTTTGTTGCTTTAGTGTCAATTGCCTTTAATGTGTCCGAGATTTGAACCAAACAGTTCTGTTGAGTCATTTTAGAGTCTTTAAGGATTCATCTCTGCACCAGTTCATTATTATATTTTATTTATGGATGGACAGTGTGAAGAGAGCGCTGAATGAGAGAGGGATGTCTGTTGAGCAAGGAAGAGTGGCTGTGCGTGACAGAAATAAATGGAGAGAAATTGTGAATGAATAAGTGATGACGCAGCCCTGAGGGGATATTCTCCCGCATTTGGTCTGATCAGCTAGTCAGGTCAGGTGCGGGTAAGGGGATGGGTCTGTTATGATGTGGCAGGGGTAAACCAGCTCTGCTGTCGGGCCCTGCTGCAGATGTCACTGATTTTATTGCGCAGTTGACCCTTGTGCGGTGTGGTGCGGTGAGGATCTGTCCGTTCTCCCCTTTGGGGCTAAGATGCGAATGAATGTGTCTGAATGGATGAGTAAATGGGGAGTGTGTTGTCCTGTCTCGGCTACCTCTCTTTCCTTGGGGGAAGCAGCCTAGGTATATAGATAAATAGATTTTGTCACTATAATACTGATTTGGCTGTGAAGTGGTGGCAGCTGTATTAATGAAGATAACTGCATGCACAAGGAATTCTATGCACCAGTTAAGCTTGGGAGGGTTTATACTCGTAGGTACGACCTATTATATTCGCACCACTGCAACAGGAAGGCCTACAAAAGAATATGCTAGTAATCTCTCTTCCTTATGAAAATGGAGCCCTCAGAAGCAAAGAACAGCAATGGCTCTTCCTGTAATAAGCATACTGTTTGGGGCAAGTGTAAAGTGTAGAGGCCATTTGTTTCAGCTGAGAGGCACATTGTGACGTTACAACTGATTCCTTATATTATTATAGTACGTAAGTTATGTGGAAATGGATAACTCTTAAGCCCTGTCCACACCAGCGGGCAATGCCCGCGGGCACAAGCGAGCAGTTTGCAATTGAGTAAATTGCTCGTGGCAATTTACTCATTTGCCCGCGGGAACAAGCGGTGAGCCCGTCAACAGGCAAACTGCTCGCTTGTGCCCGCGGGCATTGCCTGCTAGTGTGGACAGGGCTTAACGGTATCTCCTTTAAAAGTCCGTACTAGGTCACCATACGATTGGACTCATTCTAGTTATAACTGCCCCTCCAGAGTTGATGTCCGATTCTGGAGTATACCTCATAAGGGCCAGAAATAAGCATTCAGACACAAACAAATACAGGCCCATCGTTTCACTTCAGAACTGAGGAGAGGTAATGTAATGAAGCGTTTTACTTCACCTGGCAGTTATACGACAAATGAAGGATCTCTGCATAAGAAAATTTTAACTTCTATGACAAATTAAAGTCCAGTGTTTTAGGTACGATTTTCACGACTCAATTGGACTCATTTCATTCAGAGGACACCACATGACACACGATATGCCAAGAATGATGTAAGCTGAGGCTTGCACAAATAAGCTCATCTGTTATAGCTCAATGGTTGAATACAGTCTTAATGAGCATATTAATCAAATGTACAAATTGTCTAAGAGTAAATGGAGAGTGAACAGGGTACCGCCATACAGAAGTAAAGGATAATAAAAGTCAAATTATAGATAACGAAAAAACTAAATTCTGCAGTAAAACAGGTAGCCTTAGATATATAATTTGGCTTGAAGGTACATAAGCTCACTATAAGTGATGGTCTTGGCGATTAATACTCATAGATACTTGTAAACGTTTTGGAAAGAATGAGTTCACCTGAACTTAAGCCAAACGAACATTCAACATCCTTGTTACCACTATACCCCCAGTCGTACTTCTTGCATTTAATGCCAAATTTACGCTTTCCCAATAACACTCGCACATCATCATCCACTCCCAAGCAGCCTGTCCAACACTCCCACACTACGCCACACTTCTGCATAACTCCCACACCTAAACCACACCTAGACAGCTTACCCATATACAAATATTTCTCAACACCACGTCCATTTAGTCAAACACAACGCTCAGTTCGCACCCACACTCTCTAATAACAAACGCGAACCTGCACCTCTCACTTGATGCCTCCCCCTCCTGCTATTCATATTATTGCTACTGCTACTACTACTGCTACTACTACTACTACTACTACTACTACTACTAATGCTGATGCTACTTCTACTACTAATATTACTACTGCCGTACACACGCGTTTATAATCTCCACTACACGCCAAACTATACCACACCATGATCCGTCACTGCTCACACTTCACAACTACAAATCCACTCTTCATCAACACATACATAATACACCATTCACCTACATGCTTCTTCTCCCACACCTACAACTTTCTCTCCAATTCCAGACATACACATTCCATCACACACCTACAAGAAAGCACTCCCACACCTACAAGTCTGCCTCCTCACCCACACCATTTCACACAACGATCAAACACACACACACCATTAAGGACACTTGCCCCTGGGACAACAATCCGGGTAAGGAAGGCTGCGATCCTCTACAAGCACACAAGGAGGAGCGACCCCCACCACACCACATCTGTTGGAGAAAAAAGGAATGAAAAACGTGTCAGATAATAAAGCTGTACTGGCAAAACTTATTAGTTGCATGTTTCCTGCTGGTTTTATGGAAGGTAAATACATAAATAAATAACAAGCAAATAAATTAAGAAATACAAACTTTTACAGGCTACTCCCATTCTACCCCCTTGGTTGGTGTCAATACATATCGAGAAAAACCTTTGGTAACCTCATACGTTAACAACCCATTCATAATAGGGGGGTGTCACTCAGGAAATTTTAGCCAAAAAATAAAAAAATATATAAAATCAATTTTTAGTTACTGAAAATTCCTAGTCTAGGAAGCGAGTACAGGAAGAGAAAATATTATCAGCTAAATAGGAAGCGGACACCCATACTATGTGCAGCACCAAAAGTGTGCGGATCTGTCCACATGATTGGAATGTATAACAAAAGTTAGTCATTGTATTGTTATAGTAAATAAATAAATAATAAAATAAATGAGAACAGAATTAGATATCAAAACTGGAATATCGCAGAAAATTTACAGCGGACCTATGCACGTCATTGGAAGACTTATATTGAAGTAATGTATGCTGTTTAAGTGACTTTTCTCAGAAGTCGCCACCATGTTGCAGAAAAAAGTAAAAACCACCAAAGCAAACAGCAAAACTTGATTATTATGGAGGTAATAAAACTAACAGAGGACTTTTGCACATCGCTGAAGAGCTTATGGTAAAATAACAGGCGATATGTAAGTGGCATTTTCAAAATTACCCACCGTTAACTGAAACTGGATTATGTCGGAAGTCAGTAAAGCTACAGATGACCTACCCACATTATTGGTAAGCTAAAAAAAAAAAAAAAAAAAAAAAAAAAAATTACTCTTTCGAACACATTCCTCACGTTCACGTGTGTGTACCAGTCACTTCATATCTTCCTTGCCAGCATCTGTTTATCAAGGGGTCTCATTTCACAGTTCCATGAACAACGAACTACTGCGAATTAAACTACTTTTTGTCGTGAAAACCAAGCTAAGACTATTGTCTCAGAAGCACAGTTTCAGCGTACGGTTAATTGTTCCCGCCCCTCTGTTTCCTGACGCCGTCTTCCAAAACGGAAACACTAACTTAGCAGGTAATAATAATGATGTCACTGTCCCTTAATATAATGAAACTATTGTGTAGTACTGATGATATAATATGATCTCTTTTACATATGCTAGCTGCATTTTACGGTATACTGGGAAGGTTACATAGATATTTATGTGTATTTAAGTCACACTGAGGGCAGGTGGATAGACAACATACATCAGTAACGGGGTTGGTCTTGACTAATTTCCTTGCCAATTTGTGTTTTATCTGACAATTAGGCTCGCTCTAGATCAGCAAACAAGGCGATCAAATATATGCAAGTTTTGTTGTGAAGAACTGAATGTCTGTTATTTGAGTATGATAAAAGGACAGGTGTTGGATATAGTAAGTGTAAAGTCTTATTCCCAGGTGTCTTGCATAATACTCTTTGACCAGCTGTGAATTTAAGACGGACTAGATAATGAGACGAACCAGGACAAACCGGTGTATTCCTTTTCGAGAGATGTCTGTCTCCAGTTTAAGTATAACTTGCTTCAACTGTGTACCTGACTTTTAAACCATGATATAATTCCCTGCCTCCTGTTACGATAATATCCTCAGTGGGAGACTATTCCAGGACGTGGGATCACATTATCTTGTACGCTCACGTCTTGTTCACGTCACTGAAATTATCAGGATATTATACTGTGTATATATATATATATATATATATATATATATATATATATATATATATATATATATATATATCAGGCCATGCTTGTCAGCGAAGAAGTGAAAATACCGCTATATTCTTCACCAACATCCGTGGGCTTAATTCCAACTTAAATTCAGTCCATTTTTTCCTACAGTTCATATCTCCTCTGGCCTTATTCCTCACAGAACCACAAATCTCATCGTCTACTGAAATATCTCCATATTGTTTTCCTGGTTACAATTTCCTCACAAACTTTCGTAATAAGGGTGGCACCTGTTGTTATATCAAATCCCAATATGCAGTTGACACCATTTTAAACTTCACTTCACGCAGTTTTGATTACGCGCTGTATAAAATTAAACTATCAAAATATCACCAAATATATCTGTGTAGTTTATCGCTCCCCCAGTGCTTCTTCTGAACCCAGTGTATTTGATTCCATTTCCACACAGTTGAGTAACCTTAATCTTGCCCTTAACACCGAAATTACCATCTTGGGTGATTTTAACATACATAATGTTGAATGGTTATTGCATTCTGCCAGGACTGACGATGCTGGTCTAGAGTGTGAACTGTTTGCAGAATTGTCTAATCTCACGCAACTGGTAAAGCAACCAACCAGAATACCAGATAATCCTGATCATAATGCCCATCTTTTGGATCTGTTCCTGACCAATAATCCAGATCAGTACAGGATAGAGGTACTGTCACCACTTGGATCCTCTGACCACAATCTCATCAAAGCCTCATTACTTAGCCCTCCCAAACCTCCCCATTCTGAACCTGTCAGGGTGACCCGATGGCACTTTGATAGGGCAAACTGGGATGAATTTAGAAATTAGCTTGCTGACATTCCATGGCAGTCTTTCTTCTCTAGTGATGTCAATTCTACCCTGTCCCACATTTGCGATTTAATACTAGCTGGTATGGATTTATTCATACCAAGTCAACAATTCACTAAAAGATCGAACTCTCCAAAATGGTTTGATAGCAACTGTGCCAGAGCAACAGTCCAAAAGTCTTCAGCATATAACTATTACTTGAAATCAAAAACATCTGAATCACTCTCCCAATTTAAAATTGCTAGAAACCATGCAAAAGCTGTAATAAATCTTGCTAAATCAAACTTTCTCCAAAACCAGGCATCAAAACTACTTAACAACCCTAATGACAATAAAATATTCTGGTCAACTCTCAATTCTTTCAATAATAACTTTAACAAGTCATCATCCATTCCCCCGCTAAAATCTCCAGATGGCAACATTACAAATGACCTGTGTGGGAAAGCAGATATCTTTGCCAGTACATTTGCCAGAAATTCTACCTTAGAGGAAGCCAGCCAGAATGTCCCAGCACTAGAACTTGACTCTCCCGACATTGTTCCACTTAAGATACAGACAAGGTACGTGAAATCCATCAAAGACAATTTACCTACCAACAAAGCTCCAGGCCCAGACGGAATCCCGCCAAGTGTTTTGAAAAAGTGTTCCCCAGATCTTACCTCTGTTCTTGCAAAATTATTCAGACTATGCATACGTACTTCTTCATTCCCTAATTCATGGAAAGAAGCCAATATCCACCCAATTCCAAAGAAAGGAAGTTCCTCTGATACCTCTGATTACAGACCAATAGCTGTCACATCTTCTCTTGGTAAGGTTTTTGAAACTGTAATTAATAAGCACATAGTTAAACATCTTGAATCCAACAACTTAATTAGTGATAGACAATATAGTTTTCACAACGAAAGATCCACCATTGACATACTCAATCTCCTAACTCATACCATCCATCAATCAGTTGACCTACATGGTGAAACTCATGCAGTAGCCCTGGATATTTCTAAAGATTTCGACAGAGTGTGGCACCGTTCCCTGTTGTCCAAACTCCCTTGCTATGGACTAAACTCTTTTGTTCCTTTGATTTCCTCATATCTCAACAATAGAAAAATAAGAGTAAAAGTAGATGATGTATATTCCACTTTCCACTCAGTTAACGCTGGTGTGCCACAGGGATCAGTTCTGGCACCAACCCTGTTCCTCATTCATATTAATGATCTCTTACCTGTCACCCACAATCCCATCCATTCATATGCAGATGACTCAACACTTCATAGTTCACTCACACTCAGACATCCATTTGCAAAGTCCGATATCTCTCTAACTCTCACCTCAGTACAGCTATCTCTTTAAATCAAGACTTATCCACGATTAGTGAATGGGGACAAAACAACCTTGTCTCATTAAATGCTAGTAAAACAAAATATATAAAATTTACTAATAGGCAGGTATTGCCTATATTACCTTCAGTGCTACAAATATTCCCATTTCCAAAAGTATTGAAATTCTCGGCGTCTCGCTTAACAATGCCCTCAGCTGGACCTCTCATGTCAGATCACTTGCTAAAACCGCCTCAAAGAAACTTGGATTATTATACAGAGTCCGTAACTTCTTCACTGACGAGCAGTTAGTTATAATTTATAAGAGTCATGTGCACTCTCGGCTTGAATATTGCTTACAGTTGTGGAGCAGATGTGGAGAGGTTGCATTAAAACAAGTAGACAAAATTCAGAACAAAGCTGTTAGAATTATTAATAACCCTGCTATTACTAATAAACTACCTCCCCTACAAGTAAGAAGGAATGTTGCCTCCCTTGCGTTATTTTACAGATATTTCTACAGCAAATGCTCAGACGAAGTTGCGTCCATGGTGCCACCTCTCCATGACTTCCCTCGTGCTACACGGGCAGCTGGCAGCGCTCATGACAGGAATGTCACTCAGCCATACTGCAGAACTTCTGCCAATCAGAACTCTTTCATTCCCCGAACTGCATCTCTCTGGAACTCGCTTCCCCAGAGTTTTTTCCCTCCAGACTTCAACCTACTGCTGTTCAAGTCTAATTGTTACAGATATTTTATGAACAGCGGACACCAGTAATCTGGTGTATGGATTTGTTTTTTTTTTTATTCATTTGTTTTTCCTTCCTCTATTCTGTTATATATATATATATATATATATATATATATATATATATATATATATATATATATATATATATATATAATTTTCTCAGATTTTTGTGCAACATTGTAGCAGGCCCCTACATATGAATGATTCATCAGTAAGGATGCAGTGTTGTGGATAATCATGACTTCATTAGGTCATAGTAAGCGGAGTTAAAGAGAGGCTTGAGATGGGAGCCTTATCCCATCCTTCCTACCACATCAATTTGCTAGGAATGCAGTGTATATCGTGACAAGTGAAGACCGCTTTTTCAAAGTTCGTTATCCACGTTCCAACTTGGCGGCAACAATCAGTTACTCAGGAGCACTGGTAGGTAGTAGTGGTGTGGCATCCTGCTTCTGTGTGCTGATAGTATGGCACTCAAAGAGACAGTGCTGCAGTAGCTGGTGCTATTGATGTGGCAGTCTGCCTGAATGTGGTGGAGGCACAGCTCTCAAGTTTGTGTTGCAGCAGTGGCACAATGAAACACATCCTCGCAGTAGAGATATTTATTCTTTGCTGACGTCCAGTATTTAGCAGATGCATCTATAAAAAAGGTAAAGATAGCGTGGACCTGGGCTAGAGCGGCCTTGTGTACGTTGATGGGCTGATACTGGATACCTGCAGCAGTCTAGGGACTTCACCGCTCATGACTCGTGCATTTGCCAGGAAGGATACGCCTGTATCTTTACTTGACCTGTGTCAGGCTGGGGGAATCTTGGTGGCAAATTCTGAATCTTAGTCGACTTTTTCGTTTCCTTGAATATGAACGTGGCTGCTTACCCGAATTATCATGTCATGTTACCCTTGACCCTACAATTGCTGGTCGAGGGAAAGAACGTGGGTTGTGAGGTGGTTATTGTTGACGGAATGAGAGTGATTGAGTCACTGTATGGCAGACAATAACCATGTGTGTGCTGGATGGTGAGAAAATGGCAAGGTTCGAATAGGCTGGAAGTCCCTTAAAGCATTGGCTAATCAGTTTGGAAAATGACCATCTTATCTGAAAGCCTTTTTGTTCGAGCTGTGCTGCCAAAGACAAAGGCCATTCCAGTAGTATTGTTGGTGGTGCCTACACAACAATCCAGGTACAACCATCAAGACCTGTGTGGTGAAGTGCATAAACTGTAGGACTGAAGTTAGTTGTGCAGATATGGTATGCTTTCGCGCTGGTGGGGGTGAAAGCTAGTATGTTTTGAGCTACAAGAAAAGTTGCTGTCTTCTTTGCTGGTATCATGGAGCAGTAGCCCCTATAGCCTCTTGGTGAAGTAGAGAGTTGCATCTCCATGGTCCAAAGAACACGGAGATTCGGCAGAATTCAAGGAGTGGGTGGGGGTCGGGAGACTGGGAATAGCTGGTAGATTTCGGGGAGTGTCATGTCCAGTGTAAGGTTGGAGGTTCCCCTTACAAGCCTTGAGCAAGCTTAATTGTGTTTGCACAGGCACAATTTCTTCGAGGAGCATTTACTTGACTGTCAATAACATGTTCTCTTTATTATCATTGTTTTTACATTAGTGCCCTTTTCGTGTAAGTATTTGCAGGAATTATAGGCCTATGTCTAAGCTCTATATCTCATATGTGAAACGTATACGAGTGTAAAAATTACTTTAGAAATGTAAACGCTACCTTGGATGCTTTGCGTCAGTTTTGTCAAATTGAACCTAAGCTGATGGAAAGGATGAAAGTCAGTTACGAGTAAGGTAGGTCGATTCTGTTTAAAAATCAGTCGTAAGTTAAGGTAATGGGCCGTAAGCCTTCCTCTCCTCAAATGAACATAGAGATGGAGGCTCCCGATTATATATATATATATACACACGTGTGTTTGTGTGTTTGTGTGAAGTTGCAAGTGCAAGTTACCTTGTGATGGTACAAGCTTAGCTGCCGGGTGAGTACGCTGGTTGGCTGATGGGTGGGGAGGGTGGACAGGTTAGGGAGTAAGGTGATTGGCTGGGTGAGATGGGTGGTGTGGGGGGAGTGAACGGGTGAGGATGGTGAAGTGGGTGGGTGGGTATGGTGGCCAAAGCGGGTTGAGTGGGCTAAATGGTTGTGGTGGCCGGACTATGTGTGGTGATTGGGGTAGGGGGAGTAGGTGTATTTGTGGATAGGGCTGAGAGGGTGGGTGGATGGTCGAGGTTGAGTGGTACGGTGGGTTGGGCATGGGGATGGGCTTTGTGGGTTGGTGGGTGGGGCTTTTGGGTGGCCTTCCAGGGAATAAGGAAGGTGGTGGGCTTATATTATACATGACTGAAGGAGTAGGTATTTGGGTGGTTTGGAGGATGGATGGGATATAATAGTTTTACTGTGTAACAGGTGTATGGAATAATTAGGTTCATAACTGGAAGTAGTCCATGTGGGAAAATAGTTTCGTAGGTATATGTGTTAGGCGAAAATGGGCCATACTACAAACACTGGGCCAATGGGTTAAAGAATTTCCCGGAGAAAATTGGTTCGTGAAAGAAAAAAAAATATAAAAAAAATAACACTGAGGGTTTGGTGTGATGCCATGGGGAGAAATTATGTCCATTAAGAAAACAGGTCCAGGGAAAAAAATCATGGAGGGAAAATAGGTTCGTGGGTAAAATGACTCCATGGGGAACACTGATCAATCGATGGAGTATGGTTTCATGTAGGAAAAATAGGTCCACGATGGGAAATAGGTCCCGGGCAAGAGGCAAATAGATCCATGAAAGAAAACAGTACTGGCGGAAATAAGTACATGAGCAAACTAGGTGCATGGGGAAAATGGGTCACTGGAGTAGAAACGGTCCACGAGTGGAACAGGTACAGTCGGCAAGATTTCCGACTGGACCACCTGGTTGCGGGATTTGGCTAACGTGGCAATGGCGCGCGCCCGTGTGTGTGTGTGTGTGTGTGTGTGTGTGTGTGTGTGTGTGTGTGTGTGTGTGTGTGTGTGTGTGTGTGTGTGTGTGTGTGTGTGCCCGACATTTTTTCGGATCGCTAAGCTTCATCCTCCGAATTATATTATGTGGCCATTGTATTATGCTATGATATAGGCTAATAAATATTATGTGATTGGGATAATGGGCTGTGTACTATACTATTTGTAGTCTGAATTATATAAAATTCCCTTGCCTTGCAGCGTGAACCACGATACAGGTTGAGTTGTGGTTCAGAAACAGAGGGCAAGTTCACCCAGAAATGGCGCGATGTAGGGGGAAGGGAGGAGTATGGGAGTAAGCAGCCAAGTTATATATTCTTAGTCATTACAGTATAGTTATCAACGTGTCAATGTTATCCTGTGCCCTGATTGATGATAAACCTATTTACTTTTATTATCTTTATATAGACCCGATTACACACTAGGATACCCCCTCCCTAGTTAGCGGAAAACATGCCCTGCTCCACCGCCTCGACTCTCTCTCTCTCTCTCTCTCTCTCTCTCTCTCTCTCTCTCTCTCTCTCTCTCAACCTCCTCAGCTGGCTATCAGTAGACACACACACACACACACACACACACACACACACACACACACACACACACACACACACACACACTCTTTATCAGTTTGTGCTAATGCGTAATGACGTTGCATTTAGTATGTTTACCTAAAATTTAATACTGTGTCAAAATACAAGTGGAATACATAACCACCTCACATGGCGGATTACGTTAACCAGTAATCAATACTTATTGTTTCAGTAATAGTCATGGGGTAACCAAACCCACACTGATATTTTCGTTAATGCTAAAGGTAATCGTGTGTTCTGTGGCGGATACCAGTTAGTGAGGAGGTGGCCGCTGACACCTCGAATCCTCAGAGCTATGGTGGTGGGTTGTAGTGTCACTGCAGAGGTTCCTGTTCCTCCAGTTATGTCAATAATTAAACTTAACATACTGATGAACAGCCATTTCTTATGAAAAATACAAGCAACCTATATGGAACTATGAAGCATATTGTGGGAGCTTTCCAGCTCTCACGCACCAGTCACAGTCTTGGTCCTTTGTTTCAGTATTGCCAGCCTGACAGTGTGCAGTGTTAATGAACATGCTATTAATATTAGTTCTACATGCTCATTTACATTTAGAACAACAGAATTCAAAGCAGGATTTCATTCAGTACACAGAATGCCAAATACAGCATGTGTGTGTGCGTGTGCGGGTGGGTGTGGGACAATACGTATGGTGGGGGTGGAGGGAGTATAGTATGAAATTTGTCATAATGGTAATATGGGTGTGTGCATACGTGGCTAAGGACGTCCACAACCGATATGTAATCTTTGCCTTTAACACTTGATGACACACACTTTAGTATTTACTTAGGTTCTATTTGTAAGTCTGTAGCATGTTACATTATTATATTATGATGATTTTGTTTTGGGGGCGAAACCTGAAACACCATATAAAGACAAACACTGAAGTATTGTAAAACTGTGATATGGAATCCATATTTTATGAATAACTATTTCTTGCAGGAGAAAATAATGTTATTTTAATGTTCATTATAAGATTACACTGTAGGAGCATCTGTTTTTAATGATAGCTTACCGGATTCCAAGCGATCAGTTTATAAAGTTATACTAGAGCATAGATTTATGCAATATATCCATTATATATTGTATTAACTATGTCATGATGGCTCACACAGTGGACTTTCACGTAAACTACTTCGAAAAGGCAGCAAGTTCAGTGTTTAATAGGATACGAAGTTCACGTATTTTTTGATGTGGTTATAAATCCAGCTGTACTTTACTGGCCAATGTAATTCGTTATAAAATGAGAGTGGTCAAGTGTAAAACCAATACTCTATGTCGCATAGTAGTTTGAAAATGATCACTGATAATAATTTATGATTACTGTATGACCCTCCCGAATGACCACACCCAGAATCTTTCTTTTACCTTTTTTAATGTTGGGCCACTTGGAACAGATATGAGTACATGACACGATAGCCCACGTGTTTTTATTGAATATAACCCAGCCAGTATGAAGTTTCTTGATTAATGTGATACGTGGGTGTATGGTTATCAGGTAAAAGTGAGAACTTACACACACACACACACACACACAATATATATATACACACATATATATATATATATATATATATATATATATATATATATATATATATATATATATATATATATATTTGGTGGTGAATTGTAAGAATTATGGTAAACAGACAGGTTGAGGAAAAACTGCAGCGTGTGGAAGAGCAGTAGGTAGATAAAGGCCAGAGTTTAGAGAAGCGTTGATAGTCTTCTTCATATGACTGTTACCAGGAATTTTGTATTCATAAAATTTAATGACAGAGAAAAGATTTCTGCAGGCGACAGTATTCTAATGCATATGTATAAATTTACTGACGATATTTTTAACGACCATATTTTTATACTGTATCAATAAACAGTTTTAATATTATTAAAAAAACATTTAGGGATCAACTGATATTCATAGCAATAATACGTCTAGATGAACGCTTACCAACAACTGCACCACTGTTCATTAAGCCTTACAATCCTCATAAAATAAACCAAACAAATAGTGGATAATGAACCTTAACATGAAAAACGGTGGTTTTTCCCAAAGCGTCAAAGATATTAGAAATGAAACTATATGAGCGATGTATGAATATTCTTTTCACGTGCAGTTACGACCGTAGGAACATCTTCGAGAAGGCCAGAAGTGGACACGTCACCTGCAATGTCTGGGGGTGAGTGTGCATCCATGGTATGGGTGACGTCACCAGGATAGAAGGGAGTTTCACTGCTAAAAAATACATTGAAATTTTGCAGGATTTTTTCCTCCCCTCAGTTCAGGAGCGGAATTATCCGTTTCCTCCCGGCCCTATAATTTTTGTTCAGGACCGCTGCCCCATCCACACTGCGAGAAGAGTCTCGGAATGGTTTGCAGGTCGAGAGGACTTGCAGCTGCTCGACTGGCTCAGTAAGGAAGCAGACATGAACCCCATCGAAAATGTATGGGGGATTATGGTTAACTGTTGGGAGCCTGAGAGTGAACTGGCCCACATTCACGCCTAGTGGGAACAGTTCAGAAGCCAGAAACAGCTCATACGGACCACGTCGCCTCTATGCAAACAGACAGAGAGGTGATCGAGAAGGAGGGTGAGTTACTTCCTACTAATGAATGAGTTCCATACAAATCTTATTTTTTTTTTTTATTATCCTCTGATTATAATGGATATTATTCCATGCAGTATAACAATCTAACAGTAACTTTAATAACTTACTATAACTTACCTGACAATATAACTGATACGACACTATCTTATACATTTTGCTCACTGACATGATTTTTATTACGGGGACTTATACAGGAATTAGTGACGTTTATGTGCATTTCTTAACGCAACTTTCATGTTACAATTGCAGTTTTTTTTTTCCATTAAAATATGAAGCTTTCTTGACTGACACAATCACAACTCTCTAGACATTTTGCCAACTCGCTAGACATCTTGCCACCTGTTCACATGCCTAAGGTGCTGCTTTCCAGTCGTGATAAAGATTTTTAAAAATTACTCAGGAATAAGTTGGTCAGTGTGTGATCAATAACAAATACGGGTAAACTACTAACAACTGCACTTGCTGTCTGCTCGATGTTGTTTTAATTGAACGTCCACCATGACATCACTTATAATACAATACATAACATAACTCAAAGCTAGAGTATAACGTAACATACTGATCAAAGGAAATCCGATAATCTAAGCTTAAGAATCGCTGCACCTACAACATATTTAAACAGATGTTATAATACGGTAATATTTCTTCCTGAAATATTGTTATTCATGTATTTTGCCACACATAATGCATTTTTTTGTATATACATTTCAGTGTTTGTCTTCATATGCTGTTTCAGGTTTCACCACCAAAACATAATCATAATAATATAATAATGTAACATGCTACAAATTTATAAACAGAACCTAAATAAATACTGAAGTGTGTGTCATCAAGTGTTAAAGGCAAAGATTACATATCAGTCTTGGACGTCCTTAGCCAAGTATGCACACACCCATATTACCATTATGACACACATTTCATACTCACTACACTCCTCCCACCCCCACCATACGTATTGTCCCACACCCACCCGCACACGCACACACACATGCTGTATTTGGCATTCTGTGTACTGAATGAAATCCTGCTTTGAATTCTGTTGTTCTAAATGTAAATGAGCATGTAGAACTAATATTAATAGCATGTTCATTAACACTGCACACTGTCAGGCTGGCAATACTGAAACAAAGGACCAAGACTGTGACTGGTGCGTGAGAGCTGGAAAGCTCCCACAATATGCTTCATAGTTCCATATAGGTTGTTTGTATTTTTCATAAGAAATGGCTGTTCATCAGTATGTTACGTTTAATTATTGACATAACTGGAGGAACAGGAACCTCTGCAGTGACACTACAACCCACCACCATAGCTCTGAGGATTGGAGGTGTCAGCGGCCACCTCCTCACTAACTGGTATCCGCCACAGAACACACGATTACCTTTAGCATTAACGAAAATATCAGTGTGGGTTTGGTTACCCCATGACTATTACTGAAACAATAAGTATTGATTACTGGTTAACGTAATCCGCCATGTGAGGTGGTTATGTATTCCACTTGTATTTTGACACAGTATTAAATTTTAGGTAAACATACTAAATGCAACGTCATTACGCATTAGCACAAACTGATAAAGTGTGTGTGTGTGTGTCTACTGATAGCCAGCTGAGGAGGTTGAGAGAGAGAGAGAGAGAGAGTCGAGGCGGTGGAGCAGGGCATGTTTTCCGCTAACTAGGGAGGGGGTATCCTAGTATGTAATCGGGTCTATATAAAGATAATAAAAGTAAATAGGTTTATCATCAATCAAGGCACAGGATAACATTGACACGTTGATAACTATACTGTAATGACTAAGAATATATAACTGTTGGCTGCTTACTCCCATACTCCCCCCTTCCCCCTACATCGCGCCATTTCTGGGTGAACTTGCCCTCTGTTTCTGAACCACAACTCAACCTGTATCGTGGTTCACACTGCAAGGCAAGGGAATTATTTTATATAATTCAGACTACAAATAGTATAGTACACAGCCCATTATCCCAATCACATAATATTTATTAGCCTATATCATAGCATAATACAATGGCCACATAATATAATTCGAAGGATGAAGCTTAGCGATTAGAAAATAATGTCGGGCACATACACATACACACACACACACACACACACACACACACACACACACACGGGCGCGCTGTTGCCACATTAGCCAAATCCCGCAACCAGGTGGTCCAGTCGGAAATCTTGCCGACTGTACATGAGAAATCAGGTCGATTGGGCAAAATGAGGTCGATTGGGCAAAATCAGGTCGATTGGCCAAAACCGGTTTGTAGGTAAAATAGGTCCAAGGAAATACGTCCATGAGGCAAAAATACTTACAAGGGGAAAAAAGGTCTATGAGGATTATGGGTCCTTGGGGGAAAATAGTTTTATGCAGGGTAATGGGTTAGTGGGTGGTTATTGGTCCATGGGGTGAGAGATGACCCCTAGGTGGTGTAGCGGGAGACGAGGCATTGTGCTATCAGTCCTTAGACGAAGAGACGCCAATCATACGCGAAAGAAATCCTTTGGTGCCAACTTGAATAGAGCAGTTAAGACTTCTGTTGTCAGCGAGTTGATACGAGTGCGAATGGTTCAATTAAACAAACTTGAAACTGAGGCTTCCCGTCCGATCAGCGAAGTTAAGCAACGTTGGGTCTGGTTAGTACTTGGATGGGTGACCGCCTGGGAACACCAGATGCTGTTGGCATCCCTACGTGTCAAGTGGGGTTGGTGGAGGATTAGTGCCCCTCCCTGTAAAACAATTAACTCTAAGCCCTTGGCCACCCCGTCTGGGATACATGGCGTCTGGCAATGAATGAATGAATGAATGAAACTGAGGCTAAAATACGATAAAAGACATGTGAAATGGTAGCACTGATTGCAGTTGTTTGCAGTTATAATATTGAGAGCATAATAATGCAAATAAAGCTGACTGCAAGAAGGTGTCTCAACATTCCAAGACATTCTTCTGGATAAAACCAACCGAAGTATCATTCATAGTGATACCCATACCAGGCAAATGGCTAAAAACCCTCTTCTCATCAACGGACTTTCCATCAGTTTGGTAATTATTGCATGATCAGTATTACTAAACAGCACAAAGGTTGAAATGGATAAAAAGGACATTTAAAAGTCAGTAGAGAAATATACTGTATACTCGTAACTACAAAAAACTGTTACAGACAAAAATAATAATAAAAAAACATTAGTAACATCGTTCTGACTTCTGTCACACGTTTTCTCACGTCACATGAAAGCTCTTACCACATGAAATTAAAATTCCATACTGTTTTCTTGAGCTTACTTGTTTTTATGTAATTAGTGTTCGCAATGTCCAACTGTGAGGTTTTTGTGCACCAAAACTCGCCTTAGTAGTTTTCAACTTCACAGCATGACTGATACATAAGTTTGACCCAATGAACACGAGCCCTGACCCTCCACCCACTGACTCCCCCCTTTCTTCCCTACTACATTCATGCCCCTCCCACTTGCTAACTCCGCCCTTTCCAAGCATGGATTGAGGCGCCATCTCTTGACTGACAAATATACGAAGTCCGAGGTCGAGTAATACATATCTATCGATTTTTTTTTCTGGTGAACAGCAATACTATTCGATATACAGTGAATATGATGTATTGTGGTAGTTGGGGGTGCTAGCCATCCACTCACTCGATGTAGTGCTACTCTCGGGTGTCTGCCCTTTCCTCTCCTCCATCCTTCGTGTTTTTCCATCCTCTTCTGTCTCTTTCCTTCATTCTTTCCTCGCCCTTCTGCCTACTGGTGACTTTACACTCCCTTCTCTGTCTTGCCTTCATTCTTTCCTCTTCCTTCTGCCTGTGGATGACTCTACACTGAGTGACAAGCCAAATGGTTTCCTGTACACCATGAAACCATTTACTATATTGGGTGGTAACCATATAACCAAATTTTGGCGCCTGATGGTTTAGTGGGTAATTAAGGCACTCCAATCGCGTTGAGCCAGTGAAGATTTATATCCAAGGGGTGGTTGGGTGTTTATTGCTCACGTAATAACACTCAGGGATGAGTGAAGCTGGTCACTCTCATCTTAAATGTCAGGACCAACTTGCCTAGCCCCGGGCTCCTACACTCTTCATGGGGCAACGTAGAATTGGATGATGGATGGATTAATGGAAATAGTATTGACACTGCCTAAAATGACATTACGAAGACACTGGCTATACCACCTAACGCATATGTATAGCAAAAAGTAAAAAGCATATGTTATGTGATATACAGTGAATATGAATTACATATGGCGTCGACTTTATCATCAGTCACATATGTAAGAACAAAATTGTGACTGTGATATATGATATGCAACGATTTTGACATGATAACGTTAGACAAATATTTATGTCATAAGGCTATACCATCAACACATACGTAAGTAGGAAACAATAAGCATCATAATACTGTGTGATACACATTGATATGATAATTATATTGGCATTGGCTATATTTACATATAGCATGGGCTATACCGTCAGCTATATATATACTATAGGTAGTACTGTATATAAGGAACACAATAGTTCTGTTGGATATACACTAAACATCACAATGAAAATAGATAAGATAATTTAGTCCTTTATAGCATAATGAACATTTGTTACATGAATAATCGCTGCAATTTTGTTATATTCCATGGCGTGTTAGGAGTCCTTATTCTAACATTGGACAGGAAAGTATTACCGCTGGTAGTAAGTTTTGTACAGTACAACTTTCCTGAAATATATTCATATAATGTTATTCTGTTTAAGTATTATATACTGCAACACTCAAAGTATGTTGGAGTACTTTTGTTTTAGTACAGTAATATTACAGTGTAGTATGTAATGAGCATAATTATAATATGTAACATTATTAATAAGTCTCTCTCTCTCTCTCTCTCTCTCTCTCTCTCTCATATACCGACTTGCGAAGTTGCGCTATCCTGGCCCAGTATCCATGCTCCTTCTCTCCGGCGGAGCAGGTGATTGACCGACATAAATAATTGTTTGTAAAGATGTAGGAAATGTGTTCACAAATAATAATCAGATTCGATCATCTCTATACTAATTGTGAATCTCAGGAATATAATATGCAAACGGTACGGAAATTATCAACTGTCGAAGTCAAGGTTGGAAATTGGTTTCGGATGAAGCCTACTGTAGGCAGAACTTGTTTTGCAGCAAACATATATATATATATATATATATATATATATATATATATATATATATATATATATATATATATATATATATATATATATATATAAAGGCTAAACTGCAGGAGAGCTCCCATGCATAAAATTTACAATTGTATATTTTTCTCAATAAGCTACAAAGTAATTATGATTGACATATTGACAAGTTGAAGAAATGTGTTATTTCTAAGATGTCATCTATAGCACCAGCAGTTTAACACTCAAACCGTGGCAAGCGGCCACTCGCCTTGTCGGACTTTGTCGGACTTTTAGGTTGATTTCGCTCCAAAGTCACTCCGTCACTGAATGCCCGCCTCTACTAACCTAACCTACTATGTCCTAACCTAACCTTACACAGCTTAACACAACCTAACCTAACCTAATTCAACCAAGCCTAATTTAATTTAACCTAACCTAACTCAGTTGATGTATGTGGGGACGAAGTTCGGGTCCGAATCGACCCTTTGGCCTCTGAAGACGGCAGCCACTGTCCATGTCAACAAACCTAACTTCGTGCTCTTGAGCAACATGTTTCTTTCTCAGAATCTGGGTGTCAGGAATTAATGGTTCAATCATTGGTAACATAAATCTGGGTGTCATAAATGAACTGCTAATTATAAAAGTCCCTGTCAGTAAATTTTCACGGTTTGTTTCAGTTTGACCAAAAATTACTGCACAGTAGGTAATTAACTACAGTTTCAACAAATCCAGTGTACCTCGAATCGTTCTGTAACCAATAAAGGTCGAAATAAATACACTGAATCTATGAAGAGGTTGAATTCTCAGGGGGACACTGTGCCTCTGTATTTGGCGGTAACTCCCTTTTGGAGACAACATCGGGCAGCTGTCAAAATTGTGCGCTGTGGTAACAATCTACATAAGCTTTGCTGCCCTTCATTTGCAACTTATTTGAAAGTATATATGCTTATATAATAGGTTTTCATGTTTAACAAAGTGTAAATTAATAACTGCCAAAGTATACGCTGAAATAGGACGATAAAAAGGCCGTTTTCCTCTCTGGGCTCACACACAACAACTTATTAGACGTATCTGTGAAGTATTATTGTACTATTTTTACTTCGCGATATCGCCATCTCACTTTGTCCATCACGGGTGTAACAACAAATTAACATAGGCATATAGTGTTAGTGAAAAAGGGAGTGATATGGGAAGGATGCAGAGTTTAAACGTTGTCTTTTTCTGCCACTGAGCTACGTGAAATAGGCCTAATGACAAAAAGGACGACAATCCGGACCAGGTTATGTGAAAAAAGGACAATTAACAATATATCGATGATGTTGGAAGAAAAAAATATTTTGACAGTTACTAAATGTAAACAGAAAATTTTACGTTGAAAGTGGGCTAAATGTGACCTTTTTATTTGGCCTGGATTGCCATCAATCATCTTCCATGGCTCAGGCAATCAACGAGACAAAATGTAACCCAAGACTGACAAGCCAACCAAGAAAAATGATACAGAATGTGTGTAAATGTTTTCTCCATCAAGATGAACGAGAAAGTGAAACTGATGTGGAGATATGGACTTCGCCAATGATGGCAGCATTGGATGATTTTGACACAGAATGTATACGCCGGGAAATTCTATGACAGGGATGAAATTCCAACAGTGGATGCTCTACTAAAAGAAATAAAGGAACCACATGTGAGCTTCTCAGGTGCTTATTCCTCTCTTTCCAAGGATGTGAAACAGGTTGAATTTCGATATAGGAAAGAAGGAAGTGGCAGATATATTTTAATGGAAATGAATGATACATTCGTTGCAAGAAACTAATATCTTTGATTATTTGATGAAAACAAAATCCAGCTGCCTCAGACCAGAAATATATTAAGATGAAAGGGTGAATCAGAACGGGTGCGTAACTAAGTGCTGAACATTGGCTGATTTAATTGTAGGTCCGAAAATGAGAACAGGGAAAGAAGCTGGATAAATCATTGTGCTTGCTGGTGGAGAAGATGGCTTTGTACTGTACCTGGGACTTTATTATTTTTCATATTAAATAAAAAAAAACAATAAAAATTGATTGTAACAATATGAATCACGCACATGTTTCATGTCTTGGTTCCAAACAGTTAATCCCAAACATTACTCTTTCTCTCAGTGTTGGATAATGCATCATATCATTTAAAACTATTGAATGCAGCACCAACTAGCCTACATGTCAACAAGAGGATTAACGGAGGTTTAGTGCCCCTCCCCTAAAAACAACTAGCTAACTCAAAGACAAATCCTCTCCTTAATGGCTTGTGGCGTCTGGCTGTAGATAGACTTGTAGATAGACCAACTATCGGTTCTGAGAAATGTGAAACTCTCACGTGGTTAACAGAACACATTGTTCATGACCCTTGCCATACAGAATCTGAACTTCTTAATTTTGTCAGTTTAAGTACAAACAAGAAAATATGTGAAACTGATCAAATGGCTCGTGATGCTGGTCATGAAGTACTTAGACTCCTCCCCCCCTTATCATTGCCACTTTATACTGAATAATATGGGCACAAGTAAAGAATCAAGTGAAAAAGAACAATATTCAAACAGGAATCATACGTCAAAGAGAATTGAAGAAATAACAAAGAATGTAATAGGCAAAGTAACTGCAGAAGACAGAAAGAAATGTATTCTCCCTACCAGACTGCGGGATGATGAGTATAGAAGGAAAGACAGCATTGTGATCATATTTTTTCCCTTAATAAACATCGACAATGGTAGTAATGCATCGTGACGAACGAGGTAATCATAGGCTACGTGTTAATAATACGACTTTTAAACCTTACAAATTATTTCACCAGTTTCCTTTCTTACCCTTATTGTGCTACCTGTTACTGGTACCAGTACCAGTGTGATCACACTTTAAAATGCAAGCAGTAATGTGCTGACCACATAATTAATTATCCATAAAGATTTCACATTGATTGAAAATTTTGTTATCTAAGGTCAGGGTGTTGAAATTCTCTATGTAATTTGCTTTACCCATCAATGTTTAACTCACCTTCGAACATAATTAAATACATAATCCATAAACTTTTGCATTTTCCCATCTCAAGTTTGCTGTGAAAGTTTGGTAAAAATTCTGCTTTTTAATATTGTCACCATTCAGAAATATAATGAAGTGATTGAGGGGGAATGGTTCAGTTGTGGCTCACATTGTCGTAACTGCTAATACTACCAAACTGGCAATGGGAGTATAATAGAGTAAAATTTCATATTCTTTCGTCATGGCCGTAGACTCTGAATACATCCAGATAATTATACGAATTTTCTAGATAATTAAACTTAATGATGCCTATTATTGTATGAGATAAATATTCCAGCCCCTCAATGGCCGCCAACATCAAATGATACTCCAGTGCCTGTGGTGTCAAATTAGCGCGCTATAAAACAAAAACAAAAAAGTGAAACGCTATAGGAAGGGAACGAAGGTCATTAGTATGTTTACAGGACCTTACTCTACCATCCGAAGCACTCAAGCGGTCAGTTCATCTCGAATGTTTTCGCCCATATGTTTATAATTATGTAAATGGCACCTGCGGAAAAATTTGATTAATTATTCTTATGTGACTCATAGTGAAACACATGGTAGGTTTAGAAAATAAACTCACACACACACACACACACACACACACACACACACACACACACACACACACACACACACACACACACAATTGCCAGGTGCACCAGACGATTCTCTCCACGTCTGCAAAACTAGAAAGCACTCAAAGGGTGCATACCTCCGTCAACGCCATTGCAGCATCCGGATCCGGATCCGCCCCCATATTTAATGAAGTCTTTCTTGGCCCATGGCCTACCCTTTCACAACATTTCATTGAGATTCGTTGAGAACTTTTGGAGATATCGTGTAGACAAACAATCCAAACATTCCTGGATCCGGATGATGATCCGGACCACCAAAATATAATGGATTGTATCTTGGGCCTTACCCTAACCCTTCAAATAGTTTCAGCATAATCAAACCAACGCCAACAAAAACAGCCTCCTTGGCAGAGGTAATAAATACCTTATATCGATCCTAGAAAGTTGAAAAAATGGTGAAGGCAGGCCTGGGTGAACGTAAATGTTTTTCCTCACGGCCATTGAGGGGCTCGTTCACAATAATGGGTTACGAACATTGGATATTTACACAATCGGCGACAGAGAGTCCATAAATGACAACTGT
>NC_136955.1:37583101-37585601 GCF_032717465.1 Coenobita brevimanus
TTGTTTTTCCTTCCTCCATTCATTTAAAAAAAAAAAAAAAAAATCAGTGGTCCCTTTGCCTGGCATAAACCCAAACTACACGTCATCGATATTCACTCTATCCCTAATCAACATTTTAGAACTCTTTCCATTACTCTCAATATATGGTCCAAAAGTTTTATGCCTCTACAGTTTCCTCTTTCGAGGTTATCACCCGTCCCCTTGTACACAGCTATAATCACACTCTTAAGCCAGTCAACTGGGACAACACATTCATATATAATCGCAATTTCCAATCAAATAACTAAAACTACTCCTTCGTATCTTGAGGCCTTCAGCATTTCAACAGTCAACACAGACACACCCGCTACCATTCCCACAAGCATCCTGCCTGTTGCCCTGCCTACAGTACGGTAGCAGCTTCAATCAAAGGCCAAGAATCAAACACTGGTTCTGCTTACTCCAAACCTACCCTGTTCCAGTCAAACCCCTTACTGAGCAACCAGTTAATTTTCGCTCTCTAGGCGGCTTTAATATCTTCATTGTTCACCACTGTCTTTCCTTCATCATTCTTGAACTTGATAATCGTTTAGCCCACATCTCTGGGCATGTGTGTGTGTGTGTGTGTGTGTGTGTGTGTGTGTGTGTGTGTGTGTGTGTGTGTGTGTGTGTGTGTGTGTGTGTGTGTGTGTGTGTGTGTGTGTGTGTGTGTGTGTGTGTGTGTGTGTGTGTGTGTGTGTGTGTGTGTGTGTGTGTGTGTGTGTGTGTGTGTGTGTGTGTGTGTGTGTGTGTGTGTGTGTGTGTGTGTGTGTGTGTGTGTGTGTGTGTGTGTGTGTGTGTGTGTGTGTGTGTGTGTGTGTGTGTGTGTGTGTGTGTGTGTGTGTGTGTGTGTGTGTGTGTGTGTGTGTGTGTGTGTGTGTGTGTGTGTGTGTGTGTGTGTGTGTGTGTGTGTGTGTGTGTGTGTGTGTGTGTGTGTGTGTGTGTGTGTGTGTGTGTGTGTGTGTGTGTGTGTGTGTGTGTGTGTGTGTGTGTGTGTGTGTGTGTGTGTGTGTGTGTGTGTGTGTGTGTGTGTGTGTGTGTGTGTGTGTGTGTGTGTGTGTGTGTGTGTGTGTGTGTGTGTGTGTGTGTGTGTGTGTGTGTGTGTGTGTGTGTGTGTGTGTGTGTGTGTGTGTAAGAGAGAGAGAGAGAGTACTTGGAAGGAGAAAGGTGAATGGATATAACATCTTTGAGGGATCAAGTTTCGAGGTAAACAGTGCTAAGGATTTATTAGTTAGTAGACTGATATGAGGGTGAAATACACAGTTGGTACAAGTACTGTGTAAAGGATGAACCCCAAAAAACTGATGCATGTTTATTTAATATCAATATATGGATTGTCCCTCGTGACAGCAGAGAAATTAGGGACCAGCTCTATCGAAGTACTCGTAGAACAGAAAAAGTAAATGAGTCAGAAGTCGACGCTGACCGTCCACCTTGCAATTTGCTCGTGAATCGAACTTTCATATTAGGGTTTCGAATAGCTGATTTAGATGGATTTAACAGAATACTAGAGTATCTAAAAATACTACATAATATAACAATATTATTGTCCACAACATAGAGGAATTTTAATCGAAACACAGGCGAATCACATATCTTTAGTACAATGTGTTCTGGACTGCTTAAACACAACTATTTGACACACATGTATCTTTGCAGGTACATCCGATATTATGTGTTATCAAGTGTGTAGTCGTATTATATACTCCCACCAGAACCACAATGTCGCCAAAGGGTGGGAGCGCTGCACCATGAGTGACTTTTTTATCTACAAACTGTGCCCTGGCCACATGCACCAGAGGTTAGGCCGTACTGGGCCAGGCTACTTAACTAAATTAGTAAGAACAAAAGAAGACTTTTAAAACCATCCATGATCATTCTTTGGGTATGCTTTGAAGAAAATTAAGCGCGCATCTTACGCCGCAGTGATAATGAGAAGGGCATACATACGTCGTGGTGACAAGGGTCATCCCGTCCCACCCCTCTTCGCAGGTCACCACACCACACTCTTCTAGCTGCCTCGATTCCCCGGCGGCCATGATCCTGCCAGAAAACCGCCCCAGACATATGCCGGGGAAGTCTGGGGAAAAAAAGGTTGAGAGATATAGAATTAAAATCATTGGAATGAGAACTGCAAAGGCCTGTTGGTCCTCTCGAAGCAGCTTAATGGTATGAGTGGCCTACGAGAAAGATGTATTAAAAAAAAAAAAAAAAAAGACACTTCCCGCTCAGCTAGCCCTACAGTCAAAACAAACAGGACAACAGCATAGAAAATTAACACTGAAATATTATAGAAAGGGAAGAAGTCGGACCTCATGTTAACATAAGGGGGCTTGACTGAAAATCATAATTTTTAAGGGAGTGACAAGGGCTGCAAAAAGTCATACCCAACCCTCTGTAGGTAATATACTTATTTTGCTTAGGCTTGCTTTTATTCATATCAGCCACTGACCCAGAGCCCATGGCCATTGATCTAAAGCAA
>NC_136955.1:37593101-37615334 GCF_032717465.1 Coenobita brevimanus
TGGATGCACAAAAGAAAAAAACTGAAAAGCTTACTGAACATGAAAGCAATACACAGCTACATCAATCATCCATTCTGTCTTATGTCAAGAAAAAGGAGAATAAGTTCAACCTGAATGACTTGAAACAAAAGACTCTGAGTAAAAACCTTTTACTTTCCATAGCATGTGATCAACTGCCACTGAATATAGTAGAAAGCTCTAGTTTCCGCGACTTTCTTCTCGAAACAGAGCCTAGATTTGTAATTCCAGCACGTTCAACGATCAGGAACTCGCTTCTTCCAGCATATGCAGAAATGATAGAAACATCAATAAAGAAAGAACTACAAGACCTCAACCGTGTTTATCTGACATTAGATCTCTGGGCTAATAGGAAGATGGTGTCATTCCTTGGAGTAACTATTCACTTTATAAACAACAGATGGGAAATGACGTCGAGAGTTCTGGCATGTGACCATTTTGAAGAAAGGCATACTGCTTTGAACATAGCAACAGCATATGAGGAGTTAGTTAACCGTTACGGTATAGAGGGAAAGTGAAGAAGGTTGTGGCAGACAATGCCTCCTCAATGATTAAAGCTTTTGACGTATGTCTTCCAGGGATTTACATTACTGATAAAGAAGGAACTGTCAATGAAGATGTAGATGTATTTGATGAAGATATGGACATAGACCTGGAAGATGTTCTCCAATATTTGCCAGAACGTATGAGCTGCTTTGCTCACACTCAACAACTCTGTGTAAGAGATGGACTCACTCATCCTGAGGTCAAGAACTCCTTTTTGTCAACAACAATTCAAAAAGTGTCTGCTATTGTGAATTCGGTTCGTAAGTCAACTGCTGCACCATTTCTCCAAGGAAAAGGTATACATTTACAGTCTTCAAATGTTACAAGATGGAATTCGCAATTAAAGATGATCCAGTCTGTTCTGAAAGCAACTGATCATGTCAACAAGGCCATAGATTTGCTGAGTTGTAAAGACAATAAAAACAAAAAGTTAACTCTCTTGGAAACAAATGCATTGCGGGAGCTTGTAACAGTCTTAAGTCCATTTAAAGAAACAATGGAGCAAGTTGAAGGGGAGAAAAGGGTTACCATCTCCTCAACTGGGCCAGTCATTATTGGCTTGCAACAGTCTTTCCAGCATTTACTTGAAGAAAATCTGTCTTATTGTAAAACATTAGCTAAAGTGTTTCATGAATCTGTTCAGCAAAGGCTTCTTCCCTTTTTGGACATTATCGATGTAAAGGTAGCTGCATTCCTGGATCCTCACATCAAGTTGAACTGGCTTCCATCAAATGAAAAGAAAGAAGAGTTATTTCAAGAAATCAAGACCATTGTTCAAGATGAGTTCATAAATGAAGAAGAAACGTGTGAAACTGTTACAGTACACCCTGATGACTCGCCCGGGACCAATAGCCCACACGCACCTAAGATACCCAACCTTTTCTCATTTATGCCCACATCAGCTGGAGGTAAGAAATCCTCTAAAGATGCACTTGAGGAAATTATGAAAGAATACATAGAAGAAGACAGTTTGCTTTTTGATACGGACCCTTTGGTTTATTGGAAAGACTCTCCTCCCAGGATGCTCCCACTAAAACAACTAGCTAGAGATGTAATGGGATATCAGCTACCTCTGCACCTTCAGAGAGAGTATTTAGTAATGCACGGAATTTCTACTCTGCCAACAGGGCAAACCTAGGACCTTCTACCTTCCGAGAACTCCTCTTAATTAAATGTAATAGAGAGGTGTTTGAGTTACTTCCTTGCTTGAAGGGTGAATCTTAATAACCCAAAAAGTACTGAAAAGTATAGAATTTTTTTGATTTTTTTTCTACAGTTTCTCCAAATATAAACCTCACTGGGGGGTTAACATATGGAGTTTATTCCACACGATCTGGTATGTTCTTTAGATTTCTACAGTTTGTTTGTCTGAGTTCTTATTGTATTCCAGATCACTTATGATTTTTATAAGGATTATAATTTTTACAAACGTACATGGTAATAATATATTCTATCGCAAATTTCAAAAGTATTCTTTTTAATTTGTAATCTCTGCAGGTGTTCTTCAGTTTTAAATTCATAATTGTGTTGTGTTTGCATTAAAATTTTCAGGAGTGCTGCATCAATGTATTTATTATTAGATTATACTAAAAAAAAAAAAAAAAAAATGTATAAATGTTTTGAGTAATATGCGATTTGTTATTTTTGTTTACCTGTGTATAAGTAATTGAAATATAATTGAACACAAACTAGGTTATAATTGTAATTGCAATTGTAATTTGGAAGTATTAAAACTAAGTAATTGTATTTATAATTGTATTTGTCATTTTTTTCCTTCCCTGTAATTATATTTGTAACTAATGTAATAATGGGCAAGTAATTGTATTTGTAACTGTAACTGACTGAAAGCATATGTAATTACTCCAAGCCTGATCCCTACCCTGACGTATGGAAGCGAGGCATGGACCTTGCAAGAGGGGAACAAGTCAAGAGTGAGAGCAGTGGAAATGAGTTACTTGAGAGGAGCATGTGGAGTGACGTGGAGGGACAGGTTGACGAATGAAGAAGTGAAGGAACGCTGTGGAGTGGATGTGCTTGAGAAGATTAGGAGAAATACACTGAGGTGGTTTGGACATGTGAAGAGAATGGAGAATGAAAGACTGACTAAGAGGGTGTATGTAGGTGAGGTGGAGGGAGGGAGAGGGAGAGGTAGACCGAGGATGAGGTGGAGGGATGGAATTGAGAGGTATATGAGGGAGGGGGGGTGAGTTGGGGGGAGGGAAGTCAAATGGTGGGTGACAGAGCGACTTGGAGGCGTTTTGTCTGGGGCCACCCTTTGCGGGATTAGGGCGTCGGGCTATAGAAAGATAGATAGATAGACTCTAATCAGCCCAACCTTCCTCAAGAAAGCTATCAATTTATCAATAATAACAAGATCTCCACTTCCAAGATGGTTGCGAGAGTGAAACGGGACGTCAGCTGCAGCAGTAATCTGTAAATGAAGCATGTTCACCAAAAAATCGCAGACAGCGCGGGATGATACGAGTCTTATTACAAATGGCTTTTGCAGATTTTGTAAAAATTCCTCCTAAAAGATTTATTCTAGTCTCTAACAGGATTTCCACCTAGGACTCTTGGGCAAGTGTTTGTGACAGGGGTTGTGTAACAATAATCACTGCAGGTGCAGGTTAAGAAACTCTGCCGTGATGACTACTCATTTTATTGAAAACATCTGCTATAACAGAAGACATGCTACAGCCTGGGAGACTTCTCTGCTACAAGTCTTTATTCTGCCAGCAGAAAACAAGGGGAAGACAGCAGGGTGTTCACGTGATGATCATGTTTCGTCAATGTTGTACTGAACTTGCAAATGCTATGATCTGGTCACAACAGGCTCTCAGCAGCTATGCTGTGCATTCTTACATCTGCATCATACAACAGCTAAAGATCAAGGCAGATACAGTACACCATCATCCCCGCTGCAGGGGGTCACCTTGACGTGGTGGCGGTGCTTAAAGTGTGGCTTGCAATGTCACCTACTTTGGAGGCGTGCCTACCTTTGTAGGGTTCGGCATTTGTCGGCCTCGTGGACCAAGCACCCCCTACATCACTGATTGAGGAGGCCTGTTGGTGATGTTAGTCCTTGCCCATTTGCCATCTAGGGAGGGACTGTTGCCTCCCCACGTGTTTGCCGTGCATAGCCTCCCGTAATGCTGGGAGACGGGAGTCCTGGAGGTTGAGTGATGCTGCACGATGCGCCCTGTAGCTAGCAATACACCTCTTTGGTCCCTTATTCTGGCTAGACGGCTGGCCTGGTTGGGCCCGACCAGGTTAATCGGCTGGTCATGCGTTGGCTAGGGTCAAGTGGGCACTGGGGGGCCTGGTGGTTCCTATCGTCCTTGTGTCACCCTTGCCCAGGTCCCCCACTACCTCTGGAGTCACCAGTGGTGTTATCCATGGCATATGACCTCCCCATGTTGGGCTCCGTGGAGGGTGGAGGGGTGGGGGAATGAAGTTCTTTTGTGCTAAAATATGGCAATGAATTTTCATAGCTCTGTTGACGCCACTGGCTCTGCCCCTGGACATTCTTTGGACTCCTCTCTTATTGCCACCCTTGAGCCTTTCCAGGCCCCTGGGGTCTTTCCTCTTGTTCCCCAGCGTTCAACTGAGAGTAGGAAGAACTCCCATCGGGTTGGTTTGGCTATGGAGTTCTCCCCAGAAAACACTGTGCCACAGTCTTTCACAAAATTTCTAGTCCTGAAATCCTCTGTGGGTGGATCAGTGAAAGAGATAGATATTTTTGAGCTATACCGTGCAATTTTAGCAGCCTGTAAGACAGAAACAAAAATTTCATCTCAGGGAGATGGAAGTATCCTTATTGAGGTCTCCTCACCGGAACAGAGTTCCCGGCTGATGTCTTTGACCTCAGTTTCTGGTACAGAGGTTTCATGCATTCCACATGCTACATTTGACAGATGTAAGGGAGTAATATTTTGTCATGACCTCCTCTGGTACTCAGAGGCGTGATTGTTGGAGGAGCTGTGATCTGCTGGTGTGGTAAATGTAGAGCGCCTGCAGAACAAGGTAGATGGTGTCTTGACCCCGACGCCGACCTTGTTCCTAACATTTGACAAGTTGACCTTGCCTGCCTCTGTGAAGTTGGCTTGGCTCTCACTTCCAGTGAAACCATACATACCAACCCCAAAGCGCTGTTTCCACTGCCAGGGATATGGACATGTCAGCCACTTTTGCCGCCGTGCACAGGTTGGCCTTCCTGGTGTATGTGTCTCCTGTGGCGGACCAAGTCATACCAATGACTGTCCAGGACCCCTTAAATGCTATCAGTGTGGGGGTCCTCATGCTGTTAGTTCTAAAAACTGTCCTTGCTACTGCCTGGAAAAGGAGATTTTGTCTATTAGAACTACTGAGAGGGTTTTTATTTCCTGAAGCTAAGAAGAGAGCCCAGACTCGCTTTTTCCAGCCTGGAGTTACTTATGCTGCTGTCCTTTCTGGAGTGTCAGTGCGGCGCCCTGTATCTCAGAGGCAGCCTCAACCCATTCCAGTCCCCACTCCTTCAAACAGTGATTTACAGATTGATGTTCCCAAGGGTAATACTGTTTGTGAGACTGAACTTCGCCCACCCTCTAAACTTGCAGTTTCTGCCCCCATTTCGGTGGCTGACGCCTTGCACAATTTTGTGGTGGTGGCAGATGTCCACACCGACCGGACTCCTTCTCCTGTCTTACCTAGTGTGACCGAGGCTCCATCTGTACCTAGCAAATGCCACCGTTGTTCGTCTGAGTCCTCTGAGCCTGAAGACCAGCCACTTAAGGTCCCTGTTGTTGACCCTTGTATTGACCCATCTCCTGTTCCCTCTGCCCGTCAGGCTGGGGAATCTAGCCAGGTGACAGCTGAAGCTGATGGTTCACATATGGTTCAGTCCTCACGTGGGGAAGTTGTTGGACAAATTGTTGGCACTTCAGATCTAAAGCATAAGATGCCATCCTCAAATTATGCAAGTCCTGTGGACTCTACTTCCACGTCTGGGACTTCTGGTGGGGCCACTGGCTGTCCCACACCTCCAAAGGCACCCCCCAAGCCACCTTCCAAACAAACTGGTATGCTCACTCCAAGAAGGAGTGTTGTAAAACTTCCTTCCTCTTCCTCTCGTTTGCCCACAGATGTTCGACAGAGGGTGCAGATATCTGGTGTTGGGCAGGCCCCTGCAAAGGGCCTTCATAAGCATTAATCCAAACCCGCTCGCTTGTCAGGTGTACAGTCCCGCACTTAATCATCATTCCTCCATTATGGGTTCTATTGTCCAGTGGAACTGTCGGGGTTTACGCACTAACTATAAGGAACTTTGTCATCTTGTTTCTCAATTTACTCTGTGCATGTGCATCCAGGAGACCATGGTAGGTAATGCTGTTCCTTCTGGTTTTTCTGGCTACCATGCCTTTTATTCTGATCCTGTGCCGGGCCAAAGTCGTCATGGAGGTGCTGCTATCTTCCTTCGCCAAGATATTCTGTACAGTCATATGGACATCTCTACTCCCCTGCAGGCTGTCGCTGTCCGGATGTTTTTACGTTGGCATTATATAATTTGCTGTCTTTATCTACCTCCCAGTGCTATTGTTGAAAGGGCAGATCTGGAATGCCTTATTCGTGGCCTTCCTTCTCCCTTTTTCTTACTGGGAGATATGAATGGACACCATCCACTATGGAGAAACAGTGAGGCCAACCCTCGGGGTGTCATGCTGGCCTCTTTGTGGAAGATGAGGGCTTGGGCATTTTCAGTGCTGATAAAATGACTTATTTCCATAGCCAGACTGGAACTTTTACTGCCATTGATTTGTCTTTATGCTCAGCTGATGCAGTTTTTTATTTTACCTGGGATATGTAACCAGACCTGTATGGCAGTGACCATTTTCCCTTACTTTTAACTGCTAGTGCAGGTGGACCTCAGCCACATCTTCCTCGCTGGCTTCTGGATAAGGCTGACTGGCCACATTTCAGGGAATTAAGTTCCACTTCCCTTTCTGTCAATGAGTTTGGCTGTCTTACTGAGGCAGTGTCATATTTCAATGACTTGTTGCACTCAGCAGCCCTTTTAACTATTCCAAAAACGTAGGGTCAGTTTCCTAAACGTCCGGTTCCTTGGTGGAACTCTGAGTGCAGTTCCACAGTGAGAGCCAAACGAGTAGCCTTCTCACGACTTCATCACCCTGGGTATCCTCAGTATTTGGTGGCGTATCAGAGGGCACGAGCTCATATGAGGCGGGTTTTAAAGGAAGCCAGGCATTCATCCTGGAAGGGCTATGTTTCCTCCATCAATTCAAGGACTTCGATCACCCAGGTGTGGAACTGGGTAAGAAAAATTTCAGGGAAATTTAGAGCTCCCTCTCCTCCCGTTTTATCTGCAGCTCATGGACCTGTGGTTGAACCTTTTGCTGTTGCAGAGTTGCTTGCTTATCATTTTGCCAGTGTGTCACAGAATGATGCGGATTGCCAGTGTGTCACAGAACGATGCGGATACACCTTCAGCTTGCCACCGTCGACACCTAGAGTCTCATGATCTCAGTTTTGCCTCTGCTGGAGGAGAGCCTTACAATGTTCCATTTTCAATTCTTGAACTCCAGGCAGCTCTGTCGCAGTGCCATGACTCTTCTCCTGGTTATGATGATATTCCTTATGCCTTTTTAAGTCACCTGACTGATGAGTCCCGTTTGTTTTTGCTTTCTCTGTTTAATAAGATCTGGTGTTCCGGGGAGTTTCTGGCTAGCTGGGGTGTTGCTGTGGTTATCCCCATCCCCAAACCAGATAAGGACCACCTACAGGCAACAAATTATCAGCCTATTTCTCAAACGTCATGTATATGTAAAGTTCTGGAAAAGATGGTCAATGTTAGGCTTGTGTGGTTTTTGGAGAAAGGTGACTTCTTATCCCCTTCCCAGTTTGGTTTTCAAAAAACACGATCTATCTCTGATGCACTGCCGTCCTTGGAATCTTCTGTCTGTGAGGCTTTTTCCACTAACCAACATCAGGTCACGGTCTTCTTTGACCTGGAGAAGGCATATGACACTGCCTGGGATCGTGGTATTTTACTCTCTCTTCATGAGTTTGGTCTTCATAGGCGCTTGCCTATTTTTATTAAACAGTTTTTATCTAACCGAATTTTAAGGGTGCGATTGGGAGGAGTGCGTTCTAATGCCCGAGCACTAGAAGATGGAGTAACACAGGGGAGTATTCTTAGTGTTACTCTGTTTGCTGTAGCCATTAACAGCGTCTTCAGTGTACTTCCTGACGGGGTACGAAGATCACTATATGCCGATGACCTCTTGATTTCCTTCACCGCGTCAAGAATGTCTCTGATAGAGAGGAAGTTGCAGCTGGCTCTCAATCAAATTTCTGACTGGGCAGAAAATTGTGGTTTCCATTTTTCTTTGACAAAGACAGTGGCTATGCATTTTTCTCATCTTTGAGGGGTTCACCCAGACTCTGACTTGTATCTCTATGGCAGGAGAATACCCTGAGTGGAAGAGACACGGTTTCTGGGTCTTCTGTTTGAAAGATGACTAACCTGGGTTCCTCATATTCGTTCTGTTAAGGTGGCTTGTCTCAAAGCTTTGAGTCTTTTGAGGGTTTTAGCTCATACCCCTTGGGGTGCTGACTGTCAGACCCTCCTCCTCTTGCATAGGTCTCTTATTCTTCCTAAATTTGAATATGGGTGTGAGGTCTACTCCTTTGCAACAGATGCCCATCTCCGGTTGTTAAATTCTGTGCATCATGCTGGTGTACGTTTGGCAACCGGGGCATTCAGATCATCCCCGATTCCAAGTTTGTTGGTGGATGCTGGTGTATTCCCCTTGGATTTGCGACGCCAGTTGCTAATGATGAGGTGTTGGTATCATCTTCACCGCATTCCGGACTCAGTTTCTTGTGCCATCGTCTCCCAGGATTCCCGATCTTCTGTTTTTGACACCCGTCCTAATTTCCCAAAGCCATTTGGCTACAGGGTCCGATCTGTTATGTTAGCCCTCTCTGTTCTGAGACTGGCTATTTGTCCACATTGGATCCCAAGGGTGGGTTCTTGGCTACTCCCTTGTGTGACATTCTGTAGGTCCGTTGTTGAAAAAAAGGGCTCACTTCCCCCTCGGGTATCCCTCTCCCTCTTTTTAGAACATGCCTCCACTCATGAGGGTTCTGTCCCTGTCTATACCGACGGGTCTAAGACTAATACTGGAGTAGGATTTAGTGTTGTCTTCCCTTCCTTTAGTAGGGGCAGTAGCCTTCCTGGCATTACTTCAGTATATACGGCAGAACTGACTGCAATTTTATATACTCTTAAAATCATTTTTACTCTCCCCCAATCCGTTTTTGTGATTTTTAGTGACTAGTGTAGTGCTTTGTCTGCACTGGAGTCTTTTAATGCATCCCATCCATTGGTTTTATCAATTTTAGAGTGGCTTTTTCTTTTTGGCCGTCGTGTGTGCTGTGTAGACTTCTGTTGGGTTCCTGCACATGTTGGTGTGGTAGGCAATGAGAGGGCAGATACTTTAGCTAAAGCTGCGTCTTCTCAACAGCCCCCAACCGACTACCCACTTCCTGTTTCTGATGTAACACCTTACTTGCAGTATGCAATTCTTAACATGTTGGCAGAGACACTGGGATGTTGTTTCTCACAATAAACTAAAAGAAATCTTTCAGAGAGTGGTTGTGCCAAGGGTTCTTCCCTCTATGTCTCGGCGATTGGAGGTGGCTCTTGCTAGACTTTGCATTGGGCATTCTTGGCTTACGCATTGGTTCCTCATGTGTGATGTGACTCAACCATACTGTGATGACTGCCTTGTTCCCCTTACTGTCCGTCATTTGCTTGTCGAGTGTCCGAGTCTGGGGAACCTGTGTCAGAGATTTCTCCATAGGCATAAGGGGGCAGATGGTGCTTACTGTTTATCCTCGATGCTCGGCGAAGCCTCTAGCGATTTTACTGATGTTTTTAGTTTTCTTCAGGAGGCGGGCCTCCTTCCACTTTTATAAGTAACTGATATTTTGTAAACTGTTCTTTTATTATTTTCAGTGTTTTTTCCTACTAACAGATGTTAACTTTATTTTGAATATGAACCTTTTATTTTGCTGTGTCTTTTACTTTGTCGTCCGGCGGCATATGACCCTGGCAGTTGTTCTACCAGATTTTAATTATTTTCAATCAATCAGTCAATCAGTACACCATCATACAACCAGCTATGCATTAACCCCTACACCGCGGGGTTGTTTTTGCACTTCTTGCGCGTCCCGCGAGGATATTCGCACTCCGACTGACTTTATAAAAATATTTGCCAAAAATCAGTTATTAGTCCTAGAATATTAAGATTATATATGCTTATGGCACATACCTTCAGCTTTCCCCAGGGATGTTTGTTGAGCCTTCGTCGACAACCGTAGGACTTGTGGAGACTTCTGAAGCTGGGTAATGAAGTCTCCACTTTACACTTCCCGATATCCCATAATATGGTTACCACTGCCTGATATAATAACTACAAACACTATTCTATGAATTTCAAGTAGTTTGGAATCCATATTCCCAAAAAAAAAACACTGTGAAAGCAATGTAAATTACGAGCGCATACAAGCTTTCCTCCCATGCTGGTTCCCTGATGGTATTCTGAGGTGGAGCTGTCATTTATTATTTATAAACACACTCACATTCTATATTCCTAGTACTTTATTACACCTATTTATATATACAATATTTATCTATAAGTTTCTCTCAGTACTAGTAGTTTATTTTCACTCCAGGCATTCACTTTCTCATACTGTATACTAGCGTAGAGATCGAAGCTGTCACTTTCACTTTCAAACTTTCAGTATTCATACACGCTAAAGCGAAACTTTCACTTTCACTTTCATTCCTCCTAGTATAGACACTCGTATTCTTATATTACCACTTATTTACATTTCTATTTACATTCTCTATTTTACTTACATTATTAACATTTATATTTTATTTACACTATATTATGCACTGTCACTTGCAGTAACTTATAAAACTATTTTCCACTGTTCAGTTATATTTACATTCATTGCTTTCATTTGCTTTTTACACATTATTTACACATTATTTACATTTCCACTTGCACTGTTTTAGAGTCACCAGAAAGATCGTAGTCACTGTCCATCATTAACATTGATACATTAGCCAGTTCACGTTCCACAGCAGAGTCACGTAGCTCTTTACCCCTACACACGAGGTTTAGTAGGGGTAGAGGTCACAGGGCACTTTGCATGCGGCTAAAAAGCGGCGGAATTGGACAGGCGCGAATCTGACGTGGTTTCACCTTGAAAGACTACAGTAAACTGAATGGAATGCTGTGGCCTAGGGGCAGTGAAAGGTTGCCAATGTTAGCGTGGTGACAGCTGCTAATATATAGGCTATGACATGATTGGCAGGAAATCTAGACAATACATAATAAATTAGGTAGTTCCAGGTGAATGTAAATATCACTTAGGCTTCTCCCTCCCTTTCTTATATATATTTTTACTATGAGAACAGGTCATACGGCATATTTCACGGGGAAATAAACAGGGAAAATTAGGAACGAGTGCACGTGAGGTGTTGCCAGGTGATAATTAGCCCATTCCAGATGTATGGCAGTATCAATTACCTTTTCTCTTTCTTTTATATATTATTTTGTATTAGAATAGGGCAAAGGGCACATTTCAATAGACAAAATGAGTGGAGAAATCTGTCCAGGATTTGTGTAGTGCAGCGCAGCTGGTCAGGTGGGAGGAGAGGGTAATGGAGGGGAGGTAAGGGGGGGGGGAGTCAAGGACAGGAGAAGAATGGCTAAATTGTCAACAGTGGATGGGAGTAAAGGTGACATTAGCAGAACTGGTATGGTAGTACTGATAGATGATACAAGCCACCACATGAAAGCCCGGGCGAATTCAAAAGTAACACAGAATCACAAAAGTGATGCCCCGTGGTATGATCCCTTGCTCCCAAGCATCACAAAAGTGATGCCCCACGATTAAGGGGTTAAAATATATACAATACAATACGTTACACCTCAGTATTCATTTGGTAATTACTGACGTATATTATATCCATATTAAAACAATATTAATAACACAGATAAGTGCTACCTTGCAATATAGTAAGAAAAATAGCTAACAAAAAAGGGCTATGAGTCCTCCGATGTGACCTCTGCACCTCGCCTGGTGATGATTTGAGCTGCCTGGAACCGCTATCTGACTCGCTTCTTCTTTATTTCTGCAACATTCGCGACCTTTCCTCTAACTTTCACTCTGTTGAGCACCACCTATCCTCCTCTAAACCTCACCTCTTTCTAACTGAGACTCAGCTGTCTGAGGCAACTGACAGCAAACCCTTTTCTGTAACCTTCTATTTTCTCTATACTCATTTCAAAGCCACAGGTAGCTGTTGTGTATATATACATAACAACTTATCTTCCTATCATGTTTCTGAACTCAATTCTTCTGGATTTTCTACACTCTGGCTTCGGCTTTGCTGTCATTCTCTAACTAAATATATCTGTGATGTTTACTTATCCCCTAATTCTACTGACTATCAAAAATTCATCGACTATCTTATATCTGCGATGGAACACATTCTATCCATTTCTCCTTCCTCTGAAATCTCCCTTTTAGGAGATTTCAATGTTCACCACCACCTTTAGCTCTCCTCTCCTTTCACTAATCCGCCTGGTGAACAAGCCTACATCTTTTCTATCCTTAATGACCTAGAGCATCTCGTACAGCACCCTACCCATATCCCTGACTACTTTAGAGAAACCTCCAACATACTTGACCTCTTCCTTACAACTAATCCTTCTGCTTACACTGTTAATCTTTTCTCTCTGTTGGGCTCCTCCGATCACAACCTTATCACCTTAACATGTCCTATCGCTCTGGTACAGCCTGTGGACCCTCCAAAGAAGCGTCATCTGTGGTACTTTGGAGCTGCAGATTGGGAGGCCCTCAGGCAGTACTTCTTCGATTTTCCCCGGAATGATTATTGTTTCCATGGCAGGGAGCCATCTGAGTGTGCCTTGCACATTACGGAGGTCATTCTCTCGGGCATGGAAGCATACATTCCTTTCTCACATCCTTTGTCTAACACAAGAAAGCCTTGGTTTAATCACGCTTGTTCTAATGCTGTCCGCAACAAGGAGAAGGCCTATAAAAGGTACCGGAGCCAACCCACCCCTGAATCATATCATCTTTACATTTCTGCCCGGAATCGTGCTAAGTCTGTTCTTTGCTCTGATAAAAATAATTCCATCTGTACTAAATGCTCTCAACTCTCCAACTCGAATTTTTCCTGCTCCATCTGGCACCTTGCCAAAAACCTTTCTAACAACTTTACCTCATCATCCTTCCCTCTTCTTTTCAACTCTGATGGTTCTGTAGCTATTTCTTCTACTGATAAAGCAGATCTCTTCACTTAGATTTTCTCCTCCAATTCCACGTTTAGACGATTCCGGTGGTGTTCATCCATCACTTTCCACCTCTGACTTCCTCATGGGTGACATAAAAATTTCTTCAGCTGATGTATTTTCTGCCATCACAAGCCTTAAAACTAACAAGGCATATGGGCCTGATGGAGTTCCTCCTGTTGTTCTCAAGAACTGTGCTTCTGTGCTTACACCCTGCCAGGGCAAACTCGTTCATCTTTGTCTATCAACTTGTACCTTTCCTTCATGCTGGAAGTTTGCTGTCATTCAGCCAGTCCCGAGGGAAAGTGACCATTCCCAACCCTCTAACTCTCGTCCAATTGCTTTAACATCCTATATCTCAAAAGTTTTCGAGTCTATCTATCTATCTATTGCCAGACGCCTCAATCCCGTTCGGGGTGGCCACAAACAAATCGCCTCCACGTCGCCTTGTCCCCCGCCATTTCACTGCCCCGCTTCCAACTCACACTCCCCTCTCATATACCTCATCACCCCATCCCTCCATCTCATCCTCGGCCTCCCCCTCCCTCTTCCCCCCTCCACCTCACTCACATACACTCTCTTCATCAGTCTTTCACCCTCCATCCTCTCCACATGGCCTAACCACCTCAGTGTATTCCTCCTAACGCTTCCTATCACATCCACATCCACACCAAAACGCTCCTTTATATCCACATTTCAGCCTGTCTCTCCATGTGACTCCACAGACTCCTCTTAAATAACTCATTTCCACTGCTCTCACTCTTGACTTGTGTCCTTCCAACAATGTCCAAGCTTCACTTCCATACGTTAGTGTTCGTATCACAATACTGTCATGTAGTAACTTTTTCACTTCCATGCTCACTTCCCTGCTTCTTATTACTGCTTTCAAGGAATCAGCAACCTTTCTTCCCTGCTGTACCCTTTCAAGCACTTCACCCTCCAAATCTCCATCCTTACTCATCACACTCCCCAAGTACTTAAACATACTCACATTTTCCAATTCCTCACCATCCAACCTCGCTGTACATTCACTGACTTCACCTCTCTCAAAGACCATCACTTTATTTTTCCCTACATTCACCTTTAGATTCTGTTTATTACACACTCTCCCAAACTCATCCACCAAGTCTTGCAGCTCTCCTTCGTCTTCACTCAATAACACAGTATCATCTGTAAACAACAGTACAGGGAGTTTCCAAACACTGCCCTCTCACACCAGGGCCACTCCAACATCCACTACCCTACCTTGTACCTCTTATTACCCCATCCATGAACAGATTGAACAACCATGGAGACAGGACACATCCTTTTTTCAACCTAACCTTCAAAGAGAAAAATTCACTCAGTTCACCATCCACACGCACTGCAGCCTTGGCACCATCATACATACTCTTCACAGCATTCAACAACTTCCCATCTACTCCATATATTCTTAATACGTTCCACAATCCTTGTCTATCCACCCTGTCATATGCTTTCTCCAAATCCATGAAAGCCACATACAACTTCTTTCCCTTCTCTACAAACTTTTCCACTAAAGATCTAAGAATGAATATCTGATCTACACAACCTCTTCCCTTCCTAATGCCTCCCTGTTCTTCAACTAATTCCTCTTCTTTCTCTAACTCTGTCAATAAGTATCCTACCATTAACTTTTCCTATTATACTAAGAAGACAGATGCCCCTATGATTACCACACACTTCTTTTTCCCCCTTTCCTTTGTACAAGGGAATAATTATACCTGACTTCCAATCCTCCGGGACTCTACCTTCATCCTAGGCCAATCTGCATAATTTCCACATCCATTCTACTACTATCTCTCCCCCATACTTCAGCATCTCACAACACACTCCATCAATTCCTGGGGCTTTCCCCAATTTAACTTTCTTCATTGCTTCCACAACTTCTATCCTACTGATTTCTTCCTGTCTTCTCACCTCCCTCCTCCTCCCAGCCATTCCCCAGCCACTTATACTCGCATTACTTCCATCCTCTATGTTCAACAATTCCTTAAAGTGTTCTCTCCATCTGCTCACTTTCTCTCCCCTCTCCACCAGCAATCTACCATTTTTATCTTTCACTACCCTGCTAACTTCACTTCCACCCTGTCTTACTCTCTTCACCTTTTTCCAGAACAGTTTCTTACAGTCCCTCCACTTTACACTCAAGTTCCTTCCAAATTCCTCATCCGCTCTCTTCTTACTCTCTCTTACTAATCTTTTCACCTCTCTCTTTCTTTCTACATATAACTCTCTTCCACCTCTCAACTTCTTCCACGCCCCTTTTTCTCATCCATTCATTGTATGCTTTCTTCTTTTGTGCCACAGCCTGTCTCACCTCTTCATTACACCACGCTGTTCCTTGCACCCCCCTCCGTCTTCTCTTCATCCCACACGCCACATCACATGCTGCACATATTTCTTCTGTAAATAACCTACACACACCTTCCACGTCCCCCATCTGCTCCAATTCATATTTGCCCAATCGTTCCTCCACGTCTCTCTTATATATACTGTGCCTTTTTCTCATCCTCTTATAACCTTTCCACTCTCCTTACAAATACTCCTTCTTCCCATCCTTCCCTTCTTCTATTTCTCCATCCTAATTGGACCTTGATTCTGGCCACCACCAAGTAGTGGTAGAAAGTCCACTCCCCCAACCTCTATAAGCTCTTGCAACCATTACACATTTTCGCATCCTTTCATCCACACACACATAAGCAATCATTGCCTTTTTTAGTCAATTCTTAATAGAAAAATTTTATAGCATCTTTCCTATTACAACCTTCTTTCTGATCATCAGTATGGGTTCTGTCAGGGATGCTCCACTGGCGATCTTCTCACCTACCTTTCAGACTCCTGGTCATCCTCCTTTCGGGACTTTGGCGAAAGCTTTGCCATTGCACTTGACATCTCAAAGGCTTTCAATCGAGTCTGGCATAAGTCTTTAATTTCCAAACTGCCCTCTTACGGTTTCTGTCCTTCTATCTGTGCCTTCATCTATAGATTCCTTTCTGGTCTTTCTATAGCTGCTGTTATAGACGGCCATCGTTCTTCTCCTAGAGCTATCACCAGTGGTGTTCCTCAGGGCTCTGTCTTATCACCATCTCTCTTCCTTTTATTCATCAATGACCTTCTAAGCTGTACATCTAACCCTATCCACTCGTACACTTATGACTCCATCCTTTACCTTTCCATTCGGTTCCTGCAACGTCCATCTTAGCAGTTTCATCTATAAACAAGGGATGAGGCTATGGCACACCTAATGTCTGACTTGGCTTGTATCTCTGACTGGGATAAAAATAATCTTGTTGTTTTTAATGCATCAAGGACTCAGTTCTTACACTTAACCCAACAAAATCTGCCACAGGTGAACCCTTTAATGTTTAATAATATTCAGTTTAATCCTGCATCATCCTTGAACATGCTTGGGGTTTCATTATCTCGGGACTTATATTGGAAAGTTCATATTACATCCCTTGTAAAACCTGCTTCCAAGAGATTAGGTGAGGTAAGCCAACTCCATTCCTTCTTTACCCCTTCACAATCGTTGACTATACACGGGTTTTATCTGCCCCTGTGTGGAGTACAACTCGCATGTGTGGGGAGGTTCCCCATATTCGGCTCTTCTCAATGAGGTGGAATCAAAGGCTTTTCGTCTCATTAACTCTCCTCCTCTTCCTGGCTCCCTTCAACCTCTGTCTCTTTGCCGCACTTTTGCATCATTATCTCTTTTCTATCGCTACTTCAATGATCAATGTTCCTCTGAACTGTCTGCTTGCATCCTCCTCCTCTACCATGGGCGCGTAGCACCCGTCTAGCAGTAAACTTTCATCCCTTTTCTGTCCAACTCTCTAATGCAAGAGTTAACCGTTACTCCCAATTCTTCATTTATGCAACAGGTCAATTCTGGAACTGTCTCCCTCTGTCTGTATTTCCTGCTTCCTATGATCTCCAGTCTTTCAAACGCAGTGTGTCCAGGCATCTCAAAGTGATCAGATCTTGAATTTGGCTATCTCTTGTATTTTGTTTTTCTCTTGGAGGGAACAGTTATTACGGGCTCATGGGCTTTGGCTCCTTCTTCCTAGTATAAAGAAAAATACAGTGCAATGACCGAATAGATGACACAACATCGCAGATGTCACAGTGTGGTGGGTATTATCCCTCAGTATATGGCCACATTAGCAAACGTGCCAATATTCATTCTTCCTGGTGAAGGACAAATGGCAGTATCCAAGTCACTAAGGTGCAGCTTGTGACTAGGAATATTCAGTCTGCTTCACTGAACTTGCCTTAGATTTTTTTTTTAATTCTTTCTGAGGGAGAGACTCGTCCGTAAATCACAAGGAACGTCCAGATCTTCTGGAGCTCTGCAGCCGACTTTACAAGTAAGTCAGCCGACCAAGATCAAGACAAAGCGGGTCAGCCCACGCGCAACTAACAAGGCCCGTGATGAAGTCACCAGGCTCTATGACAGCTGCTCTTCCAAACTGTCTCCCTTAACCACCTTCTCATTCCTTAAATCTCTCTTTTTTCCTCTCATTCTTTACTCTCTTCCTACCTCACTGTCTTTTCACTTCCCCACTCTCACCCCCCTTCCCCATTCTGTCCTACTGTCCTCCTCAGTTTCCTTTTCTACTCTTCCTTCGCCATCTTGTATCATCCCTTCCTCATTTTTTCCCTTCTTCACTCTGATAATTCGTTCATTTTCATCTCATTCTCCCTTGATTTGTCCACGATTTTCCAAAATCTATATATAGTTAGTGGTGTTAATGCATTAGTGGTGTCACTATGTTAGTTTGGTATGCGGTGTTGTGGCTGTGTGAGTGATGTCACTGTTAGTTTTGTTGATAGTGTTGTCAGTGTGTTAGTGTAGTGTGTTATTATCAGCTCATTATTGTTGTCAGTGTATTAGTGCTGTCAGTATTTTATTGTTGTCACTGTTAATGTTGCCAGTGTGTAAGAGTTGTCATTGTGCTAGCATTGTCACAGTTATCAGTCGCCATTACTATTGTCGCTGTTATGGATGTCAGCGTGTTAGCGCCGTCAGAGTGTTAGTGTTGTCAGTGTGTTATTTTTTGTCTGTGTCAGTGTTGTCGCTGTGTTAATGTTGTCAGCATTAGTGCTGTCTGTGTCCGTGTTGTCAGTGCTAGTGTTGTCAGTGCATTAGAGGCCAGTGCCTTAGAGAAGAAAAGGTTGTCGTGTGTATGTACTGTACATAACATTCCGGTATCTTGCGCTCGTGTTCCTGAACATGATTTTTTTTTAATTCTCTACTCTCTGGTTTACGATATCCTGTTATTTTGTGATTAAATGTATATATCTGCTGTGTACTTATCCCCATATTCAACTATGAAAATTTCTTTAACCGTCTTACTTCTAGGATGGACCACATCATATCAGTTTCTCCATTTTCTGAAATCTTCATTCTAGGAGATTTTATTGTTCCCCAAACCATTTGGCTCTCCTGTCCTTTCAGTGATCACCTGGTGAACAAGCCTACATATTTTGCTGTCCTCAGTGACCTGGAGCAGCTTGTAAAGCACCCTACCATATCCCTGACTGCACTGGAGAGAGTTCCAACATAGCTGACCTCTTCCTTACATCTGATCCTTCTGCTTAGTGTTAATGTTTTCTCTCAGTTGATCTCCTCTGATCACAGATCACAAATCTTTGTCACTTGAATCTGTCCTATTGCTCCAGTAAGGGCTGTCGACCCATCCAGGGAGGGTCCATTGGTTGTTGCATTTTGGAGCTACTGACTGGGAGGCTTGCAGGTAGCTTTGATATTCCCTGGAATGATTATTGCTTCCATGGTCGACAGCCATCTGATTGTGCCTGGTACATTAAGATTTTTCTTTCGGACATAGAAACATACTTTCCTTTCTCTTATCCTGGGACTAATGCCCTCCCCCCCCAAAAAAAAAAGTTTAACCATGCTTGTTCTACTGCTGTGTACAAGACTGCCTACGAACGTTACTGGAACCACCCCACCCTTGATTCTCATCTCTTTTATATCTCTATAAAATCGTGCTAAGTTTATTCCTCACACTGCAGAGAATAATTTCATTCATACTAAATACTTTGACCTCTCGGACTCAACTCAGATTCCTTCCACTTCTTGCATCCTTCTTGAAACCTTTCTAACAACTTTACTTCCTCAGCCTTCCATATACTTTTCAGCTCTGGTGACTGTAGCTGATTCTTCCACTGAAAAAAAACAGAGCTCTGTGCTCAGATTTTTTCCTCCGGTTCCATTTTACACGATTCTGTTTTTTTTTTTTTTTTTTTCATCATTTCCCTTCTTTGACTTCCACATGACTGGCATAAAAGTTTCTTCAGTTGATCTTCTTTCTGTCATCATTGGACTCACTACTAACAAGGCAGATGGACCTGATAGTGTCCCTCCTATTGTCCTCAAGAACTATGCTTCCGTGCTTTCAATATGCCTCCTCTCTCTTTGGATTTATTCCTCTCCTTCTTGCTGTATGTTTGCTCTCATTCTGCCTGTCTCAAAGAAAGGTGACATTCCTTATTGCTTTAACATCTTCCCTTCCTACTCGTTGTCATCCTCCGTTCTGGACTTTGCCGAAAGTTGTGCCGTTACAACTAACATCTCATAGGCTTTCAACGGAGTCTGGTACAAATATTAAATTTCCAAACTACCCTCTTACGGTTTCTATCCTTCTATCTGTGCCTTCATCTCTTGCTTCGTTTCTATTTGTTCTGTGGCTACTGTTGTAGGTGGCCACACTTCTCTTAGAGCTAACATTAGAGGTGTTCCTCAAAGCTTAGTCCTATCACCAACTCTCTTCCTTTTATACATCAGTGGCTTTCTGAAATGTACATCTGACCCTATCCACCAGTACATTGATGACTCTACGATTCACCTTTCCATCTGCTTCTCGCAAGCCCAACTTTGCATTTACTTCACCAAACAAGGGATGAGGCTATGGCACACTTAATATCCGACTTGGCTGATCTCTGATTGGGGTAAAAGTTACCTTGCGCATTTAATGCATCAGAAAATCAGTTCTTACATCTTTAGACTCATCAGAACTTTCCGCAGGAGTGTTCTCCAAATTTTTACAATATCCAACTCAATTCTGCATGATCTCTGAACATAGTTGGGGTTTCCTTCTCTCAGTATTTATTTTGGAAAGATCATATTATTTGTGTAAAATCTGCCTCCAAGAGATTATGTGTTCTAAGATGTTTTCGTGTGTTCTTCACCCCTGCAAGCGTGTTGACTTTATACTGGGGCTTTATTTATCCCCGTGTAGAGTACAACTCTTATATGTGGGCATCTTTATCTTTTTTCTATCGCTACTGCAGTGGTCACTGCATCTCTGAACTGTCTGGTTGCATCCCTTCACTACTAACATAGCACCCGTGTTGCAACAAACTCTCATTCCCTTTTTGTCCAACTCTCTTATGCAATAATTTATACGTTACTCCCAGTCCTTCATGTATACAACAGATCAGCTCTGGAACTCTCTTCCTCTGTCTGTATTTCATACTGTCTATAATCACCAGTCTTGTAAACGCAGTGAGTCCAGGACTTTCAAAATGATCGGATCTTGAACATGTTTTGTGTGTGTGTGTGTGTGTGTGTGTGTGTGTGTGTGTGTGCGTTTTCTTGGAAGGGACAATCTTTAGGGCTTCTGACCGGTCATTCCTTCTTCCTTGCCTACTATATATATATATATATATATATATATATATATATATATATATATATATATATATATATAATATCTATCTATATCTATATCTATATCTAACTATCTATCTAGATCTATATATCTATATATATCTATATTTATATCAATCTATCTATATCAATCTCTCTATATCTATCTATATCTATCTATCTATCTAAATCTATCTATCTATATATATATATATATATATATATATATATATATATATAGTGTATGTGTGTGTGTGTGTGTGTGTGTGTGTGTGTGTCACGGATCATTTGTTGTGGAGTCCATTTGCTAAGGGTTCTTGTGGAGAAATTAATATGAGCTATAATCATGATATGGTAGCAGACGCAAATGCTAAATAAATTTATAGACTTGATCGAACGAGCTTTGACTCCATTGTTCATGTCCGTTACCATCTGTTACTTAGTTTTAAAAAATGTTACGTCTGTACAGTCCTTCTGTAGTTCTCATCAACCTCATGGAAGGAAGGACATAAGTAAATAAGCGAAAAAAAAAAAAATAAAGAAATCCCTTGAAGCTGCATTCCATTATTTTGTCGAGAGAATTTTATGATACAAGCGAAATGTATGTCATGTTGCCTCTGATATTGTGTGTTGACAAGTAACCCTTGTTTTCGTATTTCACTCCGCGTTCATTACTCATCTGCTAAATGGGTATAATACTTTGGTTCGAGCCTAATAATTATACTTAATGATCGTCTTCTTGCTACCCATTATTTATGCAACCGTTGAAGAAGTACAAATGTTGAAGAAGTTAGGTGGTGTAAGAAACCTTTACTGTAATATTAATACCATGCTTGTTCTATATATTTCAGGAAATTTCCATTGTTCCTTCCTCAGGGTAAGGTCAGTGAAGAAACAGTATCACAAATATGTCCGATGATTACTTACACCGATCAACCTTAGGAGTTATCAGTTCAGTGCCAGTAGGATCCTTTTTTAGCTCATATTACCATGCAAACAAAATATCATTGTACATGTCATTAGAGTTCAGTTTGCATCCATCTGCAGTCAATATCTTTTACTGTAACCCCACGTTCAGCAAAGGGTACTCTCAACAACAGGACCTCCAGACACTCTGTACCTAGGCAATAACGACCGGTCTTTCCTAATCATACTCCCGCTGTTGTACTACTTTGCAATCGGTATTACTTTCCTTCTGACCATCTTACTCTCACATAAACTACTAATCAGTCCCATTTTTCATTTGTTCGATATGAGTGTACCATTTGAAATTATTTCTTTTCAGAATTAGCCGACAACAGGTTGACCTTACCTGGGTGTGAGGCTTCCTCGGTAACCACTGCAGCTTCAGACGAGTGAAGGGACAACATCACTACCATCATCATCATTGTCATAGCTCTCATCTTGCTACGTTGGGATTAAGCCGAGGGGATGGTAATAAACGGAAGCACCTGTGGACTTCTGCAAAAGATAATACAACTTATCACCACAAATTTTCCAAAGCTGTTACTTCAGTTGCATTAGCAGACTCTCTGGCACCTCTTCCTTACCGACATATTCTTGCATATGGCACATTAAATT
>NC_136955.1:37615434-37707934 GCF_032717465.1 Coenobita brevimanus
CTTTTCAAATATGTTCTTCACCAAAAAAATAAAAATAATAATAAATGATGAAAACTTAGAGCATCTCGAAATTTAAGCTCTGTTACTGGTGATGTTCTTGTTAACAAGGAGGAGAAAATTTAGGTTTTGAGGCAATTAAAAAAGGATGGCATTATTTACACTAGTTTATTCACAAAGACCTGGAATAAGATGGCGGGAAGGTCCACAGCGTGTTGCTGTCCGCCCTATTATGTCTGCCATTGGTACTTTTAATATAACTTATCAAAATTCTAGTTCCTATTGCTCACAATAATTACATTGTTCTCATCTTTCAAGTTTGCTAAAGAAATTTATTCAGAAGTTGTATAACTGTGTATTGGCCAGTTTTGATATAAAATCATTATTCACAAATACCATTAACTGAACAAATTAATATCCATGTGTAGACAATTTTAAAATAGAAACTAGAGTGTTTAATTTTAACAGGGATCAACTCAAGTTTTTTAGTCTGGCCTCTAACGACAGTTACTTTTTGCTTTGATAATATTTACGCTCACTGGTGTTGTTTGAGAAGGGTACCTTGGCAAATGTTTTTTGTCCCATCATGTGATAAATGTATTGATTCATTATTTTATACACGACACATTTATGATTTTTAGATGAATTTATCTATTATCTCAACCGTTACCACTTCTACTTTTTAGATTATTCGTTTCTTTTAATCACCTTCATAGTGCTTCATTTGTCTTTCCCACCTCACTCACACTCTTATCTTCACAGTTTCTCACAGCTCACATGCTCCTATATGTCGAATCTTTGTATTTTCTCATTTTAATATAGCTATTGTCCAGTTCTCACTGATTTCATTAAATCATGCAGTAACTTTGCTTAGCTCACTTCCCTTGGATTTCTTAGCGACAATAATTCTTCCAATGCTGAAAGAGAGGTCAACAAATATCCTTCCTGATATTTTAGTCCTTTCAAATTCATTCTGTCTCAGTATATATACATTTACTGGACTCATGACAAAGTTTTCTCTTTCATACCTATTGATTTTAAGAGGAACTTCTGCTACATACTCAATTTTGAAACTATCTGATTTTCACCCTTGGAAACTCTCATTTATTGCACAATGGCTTTCCATTCCGTTTTACAGATTCATATGTAGGACAAGTTTTGGACCTAAACCACAGAAAATTATGGTCAAAGGATATTTACTCTCTCCTGTCTTCTTGTTTTGCTCTACGAAACAGATTAACAAATTACAAGAATTTATCCTCAACTTAACATAAGTGGTAGTGAAAGTTGGTCGAATCTTTCTTCAGGTTCAAGGATCTGGTCCCCTACAGGCCTCTGTATATGGGAGTGTCACTGCTGTAATGCAGTGACTTTGATCCTTGGTCTTGAGGAGATATATCTCTTCTCTTAGCTTTGTTATTAGCACTTTTTTTTTTCAATATTTCCGATAGTTACTCATTTTCCTCTTCAGTAGCTAGAACAGTAGGCGTCTTGAAACTGAGTCTACCTTGCTTACTCACCTAAGGTCCCCCACTGAGCTTGGGGCAGAGGTCGGGCCTCCTGGAGTGGTTTGAGAGGGCAACCTCAGACTTTCTACTCCCATTTGTCCGTTTTCTTCTCCTCACTTCTCCCGTTAGGGAGACTATGGCGGACTACTGCCTTCTCCCCTCCTGACGACAATCTCCCACAGACTGAACGTCAGACTCCATCTTGACGAACTGTTCTACCATGCTTCTCCACTCTCAAGAAGGTGATTGATGGGTGTGCAGTGAGGTGGAACAAGTGAAAAACTTCAGTGGAGACCTCAGTGACAATTCCTCAGGTTAAAGACTTGCTGACATTTTCACTGATTCGAGGCCAAGATCCCAACATCCATGAATTCCTGCAAGGGTGTTATCACTTGCAGGGATCTCATGGTGATGAGTGAGGAAGACATCATAGAGGAACTTGCTCAGCAAGATGTCATTGATGCATTTATAACTAGATTTTCCGAAGGCATAAGGACGAAGACGGCCGCTATTGACTTTCGGCAAGGTTTCCTCCAGCACATGTCAAAGTTGATATGTGTTAATGTCAGTTTTTGTTCAAAGTGTCATTATATGGCACGTTAAGAATTGTCGGGCTTCACAGTCAGTGTGTGGCAAGTGTGCAACACAGGGTCACGATGCTGAGCAATGCACATCAGAGACTATCTGTTGCTTTCACTGTAAGGATGCTCAGTCCACTTCCTCTTGTCCCAAGTGGAAGGAGGAGAAGAGGTCTGCACAGTGAAGGCGACTGAGGGCATTTCCTACTATGAAGCAGGAAAGGTGAAGGAGTTGCATGCAACTCCTACGCTAATAGGTCCTATGCATCGGCGGTGATGTCCTGTGTGATGTGCACACAGACAACCTGACCGGTTCGTCACACGCCCTACCTCTCAGTCACCTCCTGTCAATCTCTTACATGTCATTTCTCCTGATTCTCACCACCAGCCAACAAGTCAAAGATTCCTGACCACTCACAGTCACGTCCTCATGTCATTTCCAGAAGGGAGAGGAATAACTCTTCTCGGTGGAGTCAGTCATGAAAATATGTTCAAGTGGCACCAGAAAGGTGGTAGCTCCTCGGATCTGTCCACCTCGTAAATCGACTGAAACAGTGAATTGTAGAGGTATTGGGAATAAGTTACAAATGATACACAGGCCAGACGTTTTGGAGACGCACTGGAGGATCATCCAGATATTTACAGTTAAACACACTACCCACAAACGTGATTCTAAATTCTACTCTGAAGTTCGTGCAGTTTAATAACACACCAAATCCTCCACATCACAGATTTGAAGGGAGTTAGCCATTTACATCACACAATATTTAACTACAAGCGGTCGTCAGAGTATTGTAATCCTATCTGTCTATTTGCATTGATATCCTGGCCTTATAATCACTATGAACATCTCCTGGGAATGAATTTAGTCTTTGCGGTATCACGCCCATCACTTCAGATGGGGCCTTAGGATCAAGTTATCTGAACCTAGCTAGACGTAGAGCTACAGCAACATTTCGGCCATGACTACTTTGGCCTCCCTGGTATACATCAAACTCATCACGCAGGAGAAATCAAATCTGTTTTCTTCCACATTTCATTCCAAAATTTAACTATAAGAAAGCAGATACTCCTTCTCAAGGATACAAATTTAGATATATCTGGGGAGACCATAGATATTAAGGTCGAAAATATACTACTTCCATATTACACGCAGCTGAGATCACGCCTATTCCCAAGACTTCTACACTTCATGGAAGCATAGAGCACATTGGTGGACGCCGGATTGCCGACAAGCATTAAGAAAACGCATAGAGATACAGGATTTTGATAGTCAGTCTAAGCAAGCATCGGGCTGAGGCATAAGGAGAATAATAACAGGGCCAAACGTGACTCTGGCGGTCCTTTGTGTCCACGGTGACTCGTACAACACCATTAAGTAAAGTCTGGTCCACATAAGAATATTAAATAATAAAGGCCCATATTTCCCAGTCACCACATTGCAAGTAAATAATAACAATATGACGCCGTGGACGTTGCTCATCCTCGCCAAGAGTTTTTCTCGTTTAAAGCTCAGTGAATGATCTTTTAACAAACGCACGGCTGAGCTACAGAACTTTGCCAAAAGATGTATGATAGGTGAACTGCTCCTTGCCCTTAAATCCTGCAAAGACACCAGCCCTGGACCAGACCCCATTACGTACGGAATGATCTAGCATCTTAATCACGACAACCTGATTAAGATGTTAGCATTGTACAGTGAGATTTGGGCGTCTCAAACGTTCCCAAACTCATGGCACTTTCAGCACGTCATACCGATACCCAAAGAGGCTGGTCGTCTTATGAATCCCAATTCATTTCATCCTATTGTGTTGACTTCGTGTCTATGTAAGGTCATGTATGGTAAACAATAGGCTTCTTTTTGTTTTAGAGTCGAAGAATTTGTTAAATGATCAACAATGTGGCTTCCGTAAATACAGAAGTTCACTAGATCATTTAATGAATTTGGAGCACTGTATTGCAGAGGCATTTGCCAATAAAGAATTCATGATAGGGGTGTTCTTGGACATCCATAAAGCCTATGACATGACATGGCGACACGGTATACTAATGAAGCTCTATGCTTATGGTTTAAGAGGAAATTTGCCTGTTTTTATTTCAAATTTCTTAAGGGACAGAACTTTCTCTGTCAAATTGCCCCGTAACGTAACATTGGATATATTTATCCAGGAAAACGGGGTGCCACAGGGAAGTGTGCTTAGTCCTACTTTATTTAGCATTATGATCAATGATATTCTGTCATCAGCTCCCATCCCGAGGAATCTTAAATACTCGCTCTACGCTGACGATTGTGCAATATGGCACTCTTTCCGTAATGCACAATTTTCGGCTGGGCGGATTCAAGCAGCCCTTGACTCCGTCCACCAATGGGCCTTGCAGTGGGGATTTAAGTTTTCCGTCCGTAAGTGTGCCGCTATAGTCTTCACTAATCGTAACGTACCTAATGTGTGCATAACTTCGGATAATCAGGCGGTACCTTTTCAAAATTGTGTAAAATTTTTAGGAATACATTTTGATCGTAGAATGAATTTTAAACTTCACGTTAATACTTTGCTTGCTCGTTGTGATAAACTGTTAAATGTCCTTAAGTACCTAGCGGGTACTACATGGGGTGCCAACATAAAATCTTTATTAATGGTGTATAAGTCCCTTATTCGATCGACGCTAGACTATGGCGCACAGGTGTATGGCTCGGCATCCGATGCCACACTGAAAGGATTGGATGTGTTGCAGAATAAATGTTTGCGAATGTGTCTTGGAGCCGTCCGGTGTACCCGTGTAGCTAGTATGGAAGTGGAGGCGAATGTGCCTCCCCTCCGTATTCGCCGTGACCACCTGGCCTTACTATAGTGTAAGGACATTTAGGAAAAGTAATATCGGCAATGTGGCCTGTACCCCCTGCGTCAATACCACCACCTTCTGCGGGGGTGCGGCCACTTGCCGCTCGCCTCCACTTACTGACTCAGGAGTGTGACTATAGCGCCTTGGGAACCACCCGGCTTTACAGTGGATGTTACATGGCTCCCAGCACCAAAGGCCAACCGGAGGCGGAGGTCCACCACGTCACTTTCGTGTACAGTCAGTGAATGCCCCTGGTCGAATCCCTCAGGTCAATACATCTGTGTTTACAATTTTTGCTATTGACAAGCCATAGACTATGCCCCAGGCAGTATTTGTCATATTTCAGATCAGCCCTCTATTGCTCACTACGACAATGAGATCTGTGCATTTACCATGCTTCTGATCTCATACGGCAAACTCGGCTGTATCGTATTGGGATTCTAATGGTCGAGTCTTCATCAATAAACCTGTGGCAAGGTCAATATTTGTATGCCTGGTGGGACACTGCCAACGTCCAGTCGCCTCGAGTTGGCTGCTAATGTTTCACACATGAAACTATATGGAAAGAGTTTCCCACCGCACTGTGACATCTGTGATGCGGTTCATCAGTCATTCATCCTGCTTGGCATTTACTGCCGACTTCTCTCAATTTTCCACCATCCTCATGGGGACATTGTTATGACTGATAAATTGATGGCTTTCAGCCGAATCAGAGTGATGACTCTCACTGGATTGTTTTTATGACAAATATGTATATATTGACTATTAATTAGGGTTGACAGCTGATATTACTTGAAATAGTTCCTCAGATCTATTTCTAATAAATGTCACAAACTTTTTGAAGTCAGCTCTGAGTGCAAGTGTGGCAATATGTGGTAGTCGATTTCGTGGGCGGTTCTTCATGTACATATAGAAATAAATATATCTCTGTAAGCTAATTGACCATATGGAAATGTTCCTGACGTCTGGTTCTTTCATATAGATGTCCCTATATTAGTTGTGCGACTGATCACCATGATGAGTGCTAAAATATAGAATTACATACTGTGAGTCCTTCAACCATCCTGTGAGGTCATATTTGTGACTGATAGTATTGAAATTTTCTGAGGGTGATGGACTTTGTTGGTATTTTTTTTTTTATGGTATATATATTTTTATTTTTTTATTATATATATATATATATATTTATATATATATTTTTATATATTGTTTTTCATATATATTATATAATATATATATTGAAAAGGAAAGAAGAGTGATGAGTGCAAGTGGTATAAATATTGGGCACTTGTATATCTCTATGGTGGGTGTTTTTGGCCTATGTATATATTTCTGACTATCTATGAGTCCCTTACTGAATCTTGCTTAGGAATCTATAGAATCTATAAGGAAGTGAAACTCAGAAACTTTTATAATTACCGATACATATATATTCTGGATAGAATATACAAAGCAACATTAAGTCAACACGGGATATTCACACACACTATATACTTACAATGTGGTTCTTTGAAGTGAATATACTACTATAACAGGACAATAGAGTGTTTTCTCTACTAAAAACACAGGGGGAAATCACTATAATTTACTATGACCCGACATAGTCCCCCAAAAAGTAATATAAAAATTTAATGGTGGGAATTATATTTTTTGTCACTTATGTTTACTGAAAGTAAGTCACTAATTTTTCCCGATTGTTATATCACTGTTCTTTTGGGACCTCCTTTAGTGCGAATAATCTCCCTAGGAGACTTTACATCCACTGAACTCTCCACCCTGAGAAGACAGAGGTGTTTATATTTATATAATCTTTTTTTTATCACCCTTTCTGTACATTTACTCATCAGTTTTGTGTTGTTCTTTTAGCAGTTCTTATAAACACCAGCAAAGATGATGGTTTACAAGGTGGAGAGTAAAGTCGCCTGAAGGCAGAAGGATTAATTTAAAAAATGAAAATGAAGCCAACTAAACTTCTGTTTTGTAAATGTTTCCTTTATCACTTTGTCTATAAGTATACTTTTATGAACATGTTTACTCAGCAAAGTGAGGAAAAGAAACTTCATTATGATGAAGCATGAAGGTAATTACTAAATTAACAGAACTAAGCATCTAAACGTCGGCACAAATATTCTTTGTAGCTTAAAACCAATTACTTACATTCCCATCCATGTCTTTTATTATAATTTTAATATGATAAAACTTTCAGACATATATGTTGTACCTAATGCTAGCATGAAGTCGTTTGGCTGCAAAATATTTGTAGAAATCAGGTGAAGATTGTATGAACACACCCACACTAAGTTTTGCTGTTGTTGTCTTGGAAATATCAGCGCTTGGGATTTTGGTTGGCGTCTTTGTCTTCGCATGATTTCGGCTTCATAAATTGCGCCTTTTTTATAACGTATACAGTAGTCAGTATATTCTCTTCAACATTTGCCAGACGAAACATTACAGTAATCCCTTTGATAACTAGTGAGAGGTAATGGCGACCATCATCCACTCACTTGATGTAGTGTTGCCTACTTCTTCCTTAGCCTTTATCATTCTTTTTCTGTGCCTGCCCTCCTCTCGTCCTCTTTCTCCCATAATTCCTGCCACTTCTTATTGTTTTTCTTTCCTTTACAGGTGGCTTTACATTGAGTGACAAGCCAAATGGTTTCCTGTAAGCCAAGAAACCATTTACAACGCTGGGTGGTAACCATATAAACAAACCATACTTGTTCCCTACGTGTCAACAAATGGGTTGGTGGAGGGTTAGTGCCCCTTCCTGTAAAACAAAGAGCTCAAAGTCAAATGGCCACCCCTTACGGGATTATGGCGTCTGGCAATAGATAGATAGACAGAGACATATATACGATACACACACACACACACACACACACACACACACACACACACACACACTTCCATACATATATACAGACATACTTTCATGCACACGAACATATATCTATATATATAATTCTCTCTCTCTCTCTCTCTCTCTCTCTCTCTCTCTCTCTCTCTATATATATATATATATATATATATATATATATATATATATATATATATATATATATATATATATATATATATATATATATATATAAATATATATATATATATATATATATATATATATATATATATATATATATATATATATATATATATATATATATTTATATTCTTTGACCTTATATTATTCATAAACAAAAATACCTAATCTAAAGTCCCTAAATCTAATCACCTAACAGACAAATCGCTAACCTATACTAAATCCTAAGAGACAAATAACTCGACCTACACTAATGGTAAGAAAGCCTCGACCAAGAGAACACCATCGACTGCAGATATGTAATGCCTTTCTATATTACATATCTGCACTCATCACCTTGTGACTGTCAGTCGCGGCACAACCTAATATAGAGGACATCAATATATGAAAGAGAACCAGACGAGTCAGGAACATTTCCATATACGTCAGCTGGTGGCCCTAATTAGAATAACTTAAACAAGATGATATAATATATTTACATAATATGTACAAAAGTGAAGGACCTCGCCGAACCGACCACCATCGACTGCAAGTGCCCAATACCTTTCTATATTGCACACTTGCACTCAGCAGCTGGTGACTGTCAGGCGAGGAACCCGGTTTAATGTAGGGGACATTAATATTAGAAATAGATCAGTGGGAAGGAGGAACTATTTCAAATATGTCAACTGTCAACCCTAATTAATAGTACAATATATACATATTTACAGTCGATAAAAACAATACCCATACAGTAAGAAAGTCACATCACTCTGATCAGTCCGGTCTCTCTCAAGAAAGCCATCAATTTATCAGTCATAACAATGTCCCCATCACCCAGGATGGTGGAAAGGGTGAAGGAGACGTCTGCTGCGCCGCAGTAATTTATAAGTGACGCGCGTTCACGAATAAATAGCCGACAGCACAGGATGAAATGACTGATAGATAACACCACATCACAGATGTCACAGTGCGGTGGGAACCATCTTTCCATATAAGGTTTCATGTGTGTTAGGATGGTGGCATTAAGCTGCAAACGAGCCAACACTTTTTCTTCCAGGCGACTGGGATGGTTGGCAGTGTCCCAGTCACCCAGGTACGGCTTGCATTTTGGAATATTTAGCCTGGTCCACTGACCTTGCCACAGAAGATTTATTGATTTCTTTCCAAGAGAGAGACTCAACCATAGATCACGAGGAACGTCCCAAGTCTCCTCGAGCACTACAGCCGACTTTGCAAGTAAGTCAGCCTGCTCATTGCCGTAAGTACAACAATGACCAGGCACCCAGATCAGCGTGAATAACTTGTTGCATGAATGCAGTTTATTAACAATGCGGCCCTGGATCTCATTAGAATCCGTAGTGCAAGACGCAATCACCTGAAGGGCTGATTTTGAATCTGAAAATATGACAAATGAGTCTTGCCTAGAATTGAGAACATAGTCTATGGCTTTGTCAATAGCAAAAAGTTCGGAGGTAAACACAGATGTATGAGTCGGCAACCGATACCTGAGGGCACATTCGGTCGACCATACACTTGCACCCACACATTCATTCGACTTGGAACCATCGATGTACATTTGGTGGGACCCTTAGTAATGCACGATGATGTTACGAAACAAGTGGTGGACCTCCACCTCCTGCGCCTTGGCCTTTGGTGCTGGGAGCCATGATACATCAACGGTAAAGCCGGGTGGCTCCCAAGGCGCTATATTTTTTTATACCAATTTGTCACAGTCACTGAGGTCCACACCAATCTCCTGAGTCAGTAAGTGGAGGCGAACAGCAAGTGGTCGACACCCCCCCCTGCAGGTGGTGGTATTGACGCAGGGGGGTACAGGCCACATTGCTGATATTACTTTTCCTTGATGTTCGTATGCCGTATGATAAGGCCAAGTGGTCACGGTGAATACGGAGGGGAGGCACATTCACCTCCACTTCCATACGAGCTACACGGGTACACCGGACGGGTCCAAGACACATTCGCAAACATTTATTCTGCAACACATCCAATCCTTTCAGCGTGGCATCGGATGCCGAGCCATACACCTGTGCACCATAGTCTAGCTTCGAACGAATAAGGAACTTATACACCATTAATAAAGATTTTCTGTCAGCACCCCATGTAGTACCCGCTAGGTACTTGAGGACATTTACTGGTTTATCACAATGAGCAAGCAAATTATTAACATGAATTTTGAAGTTCAAATGACGATCAAAATGTATTCCCAAAAACTTTACAGAATTTCGAAAAGGTTCTGCCTGATTGTCCAAAGTTAGGCACAAATTAGGTACGTTACAAATCGTAAAAACTACAGAGGCACGTTTAGGAATGGAAAACTCAAATCCCCACTGCAAGGCCCATTGGTGGACGGAATCAAGGGCTGCTTGAATCTGCACAGCCGAAAATTGTGCATATGGGGAAGAGTGCCATATTGCACAATCATCAGCATAGAGCGAGTATTTAACATTCCTCGGGATGGGAGCTGATGACAGAATATCATTGATCATAATACTAAGTAAAGTAGGACTAAGCACACTTCCCTGCGGCACCCCGGTTTCCTGGATAAATATATCCGATGTTACATTAGAGGGCAATTTGACAGAGAAAGTCCTGTCCCTTAAGAAATTTGAAATAAAAATAGGCAAATTTCCTCTTAAACCATAAGCATAGAGCTTCATTAGTATACCATGTCACCATGTCATGTCATAGGCTTTATGGATGTCCAAGAACACCCCTATCATGAATTCTTTATTGGCAAATGCCTCTGAAATACAATGCTCCAAATTCATTAAATGATCTAGTGAACTTCTGTATTTATGGAAGCCACACTGTTGATCATTTAACAAATTCTTTGACTCTAAAACAAAAAGAAGCCTATTGTTTACCATACGTTCCACGACCTTACATAGACAAGAAGTCAACACAATAGGACAAAATGAAGTGTGATTCATAAGACAACGAGCCTCTTTGGGTATCGGTATGACGTGCACAAAGTGCCATGAGTTTGAGAACGTTCGAGATGCCCAAATGCTGGATCATACCGTATGTGATAGTGTCTGGTCCAGGGCTGGTGTCTTTACAGGATTTAAGGGCAAGGAGCAGTTCATCTAGCATAAACTCTTGGTAGTACGGGGAGTCTACGTCTTCTGTGGCAAAGTCTAATAACCCGCCCCATCCCGACCACTTTTCCACCACTGACTCCCCCCAATCCCGACCATTTTTGGAAAAAAATTTTTTTGGCTCAAACCTCTGCTTTTGGTGAGAAACATCGAAAATTCATAGAGAAATCGCTCACCTGAGGTTTAAAATACTCGATCCAGGTAGCAATACCTCCTTACCTTACTGGGTTTTCTAACAGGCTGACACCAAAGAAAACGAGTTCTATGGGAGGGTAACTATTTCACACCACTCATAAACGGTATTTATTTATTTACTTGGTACGAATTTATATGTAGTACGAGAGTATATTGGTTTTCAGACAGTAATATAGGCATTATAAGCATTGTTTCACTCACTAACTCATCACCATACCTGACCTTTTTTTTTGCCACATTACCTGATCATCATTTCTGACTGTTTCTTCCTCTAATGCTATGTAAAGTTTGTCCTCCACATTGTCATCGATTGGGAATCACTCTGGCCTTGAATTTCGTACCGTGGCATGACTGGCCAGGTCACTGATAACAGGTGAATTGCTGAGACAATGGTATGCAGGGGGAGGGGGAGGTCATGCTGGGTAAGGCATTGTCCCTGCCTGGCATCTTGTAGAGGAAGGTGTCCCGTGTATACATACCAAAAATCACTCGCGAAAATTGAAAATTGTGCAAATTAGGGACCTTGCAATTGATTCGCGTTTATGTACATCGACGGGATTGGCAGTGACAAAACGTGTGGACATTAATTCACGTCGACGGGACGCCGCGGGTTAACTGTAACTCAGCCGTGCGTTTAAGATGTTGGAAACACTGGTCATAATTGGCTTAGCTACTTACATGAGAAAAACTCTTGGTGAGGATGTTAGCAACGTCCACGGGCTCATCATAGATGGTGTTGTTCACCTGAAGGGTGGTGACAGGGAAGTATGGGCCTTTATTATTTAATATTCTTATAGTGGACTAGACTTTACTTAATCGTGTAGTACAAGTCACCGTGGACACAAAGGACCGCCAGGAGTAACGTTTGGCCCTTCTTATTATTCTCCTTGCCTCAGCCTGTGCTTGTTTGTATGCAATAAAATTTTCCTCAGTGGGCTGACTGTCAAAAATACTGTATCTCCTATTGCGTTTCCTTAATGCTTGTTGGCAATCCGGCGTCCACCAATGTGCTCTATGCTTCGCATGAACTGTAGAAGTCTTGGGAATAGCAGCCTCAGCTGTGTGTATTATGGAAGTAGTTACATTTTCGACCTTAACATCTACGGTCTCCCCAGATATATCTAAATTGGTGATCCTTGAGAAGGATCCCCAATCTGCTTTCTTATAGTTAAATTTTGGAGGTGGAGGGTCCGAAACGATGTCGCGTGTATAAGAAAGACAGATTGGTAAATAATCACTTCCCAAGGAATCGTCATAAGGGTCCCATGAGAAATTTTGATGTATACCAGGGGAGGCCAGAGATAAGTCAATAGCCGAAAAGTTACCAGTACGATCATCTACACGAGTCGCTCTACCATCGTTCAGAAGACAGAGGCTGGACTGTAGTATTAGACTGGCTACTTGCTCCCCACGACCATCGATCCTCAAGCTACCCCATTGATAGTGATGGGCGTTAAAGTCGCCCAACACTAACTTAATTCCAGGCAGATGTTCAAATAGTGAATTTATAGCATCACTATCAATAAGGCCATGTGGAGGACAATACAGAGAACAAATAGACAGATATGTGTTATTAAATTTTACTCTGCACGCAACAGCTTCCAGAGTAGAATTTAGAATCACTTCTGTTTGTGGGTGTGATTTGTGTGTGTATATGGCAACTCCGTGACCTTCATATCTTCTATACAAATGGTAGTGCTTGAACTGTGGCTCCGGATCCTCCAGTCGCATCTCCTGTAAACAAACAACCTCTGGCCTTTGTATGGAAAGCAAGATTGCTATATTTTGTAACTTATTCCCAATACCTCTACAATTACACTGTATTATAGTGAAAGCGATGGTTTAAGATTTACGAGGGTGGACAATGCTCTTAGTTTTTTTATGTCGACCGCCAACAGGCAAGTGACTACCAGGGGACCTTTCCTGGTGCCTGCTCATGGAGACTTCCATATTTTTGTCAATAACAAGGCTCCCAGACTCCACCAAGGAAGAGTTATTCTTTCTCTCCCTTGCTGGACCAGGAGCGGGAAGGACATGAGGAGGTGCCGGCTTGGTGAGGGTGGTCAGATTAATCTTATCAGACGTTTTGGACTTCGATTTTGGCTGCACCGACTGTGAAGGAGCAGCGGCAGCCTGGGAGTAGGAAGTAGCGTCAGGTATGTCTGTAAGAGAGTTGGAATGTACAGGGGGTCTAGACTGAGAGGTAGGGCAAGTGGCATGAGGAGCAAAGGTAGGTCAGTCTGTGTCTCCACGGTGCAAATCACAGGACGGGACACAACCGCCGATGCATAGGAAATATTACACTTGGGAGTTGCATGCAACTCCTTCACTTTCTTCCTAACATCATAGTAGGAAATGCCCTCTGTCGCTTTCACTGGGAAGACTTCCTTCTCCTCCTTCCACTTGGGACAAACCCTCAAGGAAGTGGAGTGAGCATCCTTGCAGTGAAAGCAGCACTCAGTCTCGGATGTACAGTTGTCAGCAGAGTGCCCTACAGCAGCGCACTTGCCACAAACGAAGTTGGAAGCCCGACAATTCTTTTCGTGGTGTCCATAGAGCTGACATTTTGAGCAACGAAGGGGATTAGGAATGTACAGTCTGACATTGATAATTTCATATCCTACTTTCACATTAGTAGGTAGAGATACTTTTCCAAAAGTCAAGACTACTGTGGCTGTCTTCGTCCTTATGCCTTCCTGGAAACGAGTTATAAAGTGGGCATCAATGACATCTTGCTGAGCAAGTTCCTCTATGATCTCTTCCTCAATTATCACCATAAGATCCCTGCAAGTGATAACACCCTTGCAGGAATTCATGTTGGTTGGGATCTTGGCCTCGACATCATAGCAGTGAAAATTGAGCAGCTTCAGCAAGTCCTTAACCTGAGAGGAGTTGAGTCTTTACTAGGAGGTCTCCATTTGCAAGTCTTTTCACTTGTTCTACCTCATCGGCACACCCATCAATCACCTTCTTGATGATGAAGGGATTGAGGCTGGACAGGGGAGTAGAACCAACCACATGAATAAACACGAACAAGGCGTTCTTGATATTTATGTCTAGAGGGGCGTGTGTCATGGACCGTTCAGTCTGGGGGCAGTCTGTCCATTGAACAGTCGGGAGTCGGTCAGGGGGAGGAGGCAGTAGGGGCGTCTGCCATAGTACCACTCCCCCCTAAAGGGGGAAGTGGGAAGGAGAAGAGAAAACAACCAAAGGACAAATAACCCGGGGTAGAACACCTAAGTCTGAGGTTGCCCTCTCAAACCACTCCAGGGAGGCCCGACCGTGTCTATTCACGCCCCAGAGCGATCAGTGGGGGGGGGGAAACCTCCCTGGGCGAGTAAGCAAAGGTAAACCCAGTATATCAGAACAGACACCTACTGTTCTAAACTGACAGGAAAAGGAGGAAAATGAGTACTAGCTAATTTAGTCGCCACCAGAATGGTGAAAAAAAAAGATCTAATGCCAGTGAGGTAGCCCTATAAATCTAGAGAAGAGAGCGCACGAGCATACATCCACTCTCTTCACGACCATACATCAAAGTCCTGCATTACAGCAGTGACACTCATATTTATATACTACAGAGGTCTGTAGCTCTTTAGGGACCAGATCCTTGAACCTGAAAAACTCTGAACTGTTCGACCAGCTTTAAACACTACCCTTATGTTAAGTTGAGGATAAAGTTCCTTTAGTAATTTAACTAATCTGTTTCGTAGAGCAGAACTGTGCTTACCTACAAACAGGAGAGAAAAGTAAATATCCTTTTTCTTGACCATAATTTTCTGTGGTTTACGATTCAAAATTCTCTCCAAAGCTTGTCCTATATGTGAATCTGTAAAACGGAATGGAAAGCCATTGCGAAAAAAAATTATCCCTGAGGAACTGAATTTCCAAGTGAAAATCAAGATAGTTACTGCTGATGTGGTAGGCCCGGTGAACTAATGTAGCAACTAAGTTCCTCTTAAAATTAATAAGTATGAAAGAAGAAAACTTTTTCATAAGTCCAGTAATTGTAGGCTTCCTATAAACTGAGGTAGAAAATGAATTCCCTGAAAGGAAAACTAAAATATCAAGGAAAGGTATTTGTTTGTTTACCTCTCTTTCAACTGTGGACTCTGTATTACTATGTCTGGAATTAAGATACTCCAAAAATTTTGGGATATGAGCATGGAAGTGAATAAGTTACTACATGACAGTATTGTGATACCAACTCTAACGTATGGAAGTGAAGCTTGGATGTTGTTGGAAGGACACAAGTCAAGAGTGAGAGCAGTGGAAATGAGTTATTTAAGAAGAGCCTGTGGAGTCACATGGAGAGACAGGCTGACGAATGAGGATACAAAGGAGCATTGTGGTGTGGATGTGGATGTGACAGGAAGCGTTATGAGGAACACACTGAGGTGGTTTGGCCATGTGGAGAGGATGGAGGGTGAGAGACTGATGAAGAAAGTCTATGTGAGTGAGGTGGAGGGGGGAAGAGGGAGGGGGAGGCCAAGGATGAGATGGAGGGATGGGGTGGAGAGGTATATGAGGGGCGTATGAGTTGGGAGCAGGGCAGTGAAATGGCGGGGGACAGGGCGACGTGGAGGCGATTTGTTTGTGGCCACCCCAAACGGGATTGAGGCGTCTGGCAATAGATAGATAGATAGATATTCTGATCTAAAAATCATAAATGTGTCATCCACATAGTGTCGATAAAATAATGGTCTGAATTGCAGGGGGCACTCATCCAACCAGCGTACCTCATGATGGGACAAAAAAACATTTGCCAAGGTGGGTCCAAGTGGACTGCCCATAGTAACACCATGAAGCTGTGCGTAAATATTACCATCAAAGCAAAAGTAACTGTCGTTAGAGGCCAGACTAAGAAGCTTATGGAGCTGATCCCTGTTAAAATTAAACACTCTAGTTTTGTTTTTAAAGAGATTGTCTACACAGACATTAATTGTCTCAGTTAATGGTATATTTGTGAATAATGATTTTATATCAAAACTAACCAATACACAGTTATTAAACTTCTGGTTACAAATTTCTTTAGCAAACTTGAAAGAATGGAGAACAGTGTAATTGTTATTGGTAACTGAAGACAATATAGGAACTAAGAATTTTGATAAGTTGTAGTTAAAAGTACCAATGGCAGACATAATAGGGCGGCAGGGCAACCTTCTTTGAGGACCTTCGGCAACCCTTACATTATTCCAGGTCTGGATCCGGTCGTGAATAAACTGGAGTAAGTAAGGTCATTTATAACACCATGCATTTTTTAATTGCCTCAAAACCCTGTTAATTTTCTCCTCCTTGTTCAGTATTAACCGAACGTCACCAGTAACAGGCTTAAATTTCGAGCGGTGGCGAATAATTTTCATCATTTTTTCCAAGTACTCACTTCATTTCAAGAGGACAACGCCATTTCATTTATCTTGAAAAGAAGTGAGTACTTGGAAAAAATGATGAATTTTATTCGTGACCGCTCGAAATTTAAGCCTGTTACTGGTGATGCTCTGTTAACAATACTTTAAAGCTGGTGTCTTTTCAGGCTCAAGGATCTGGGGCCGGATGCACGAACGCAGTTGCGGTCCCGTAACTCTCTACGGGCGGGGGGAAAAGGATCAGCGTCGGTTGTTGGTATGCACTAAACACTTTCGGGGACTTTACGGGAGCCGGAGATACGATCGCCGTTAAGGGTGGGCCCAACCACCCTTATGTCTCCCGTATCTTTCAGCCACCCGGAAATGAACCGAATTAAGCATTTTTCCTTACGTACACAAATTATTTCACTAGGTAGTTTATAGAGGTCTTGAGAACAATATACAGTGCGGTGTATTGTAAACTAGTGTAAATTACTGGTTTCAGTATTAGTGTACGTTAGTCTTCTACTGTATCATGTATAGATTCGTGCTGTACAGTATTTTAGTGTACATTAGTGGTGTAGTATTATAGTGTACATTAGTGTTATACAGTACTGAAGTATGCTTCAGTGTACAACATTATAGTGTGCTTTAATGTTGTAGCCTGCAGTAGTTTACAGTAATGTTAATGTGTAATGCTGTAAGGTGTAGTGCTGTACAGTAGCATAATGTGTCATGTTCTACAGTAGTGTACACTGTCAGGACGAAATACCTTGGGAGAATAGCCTACTAGGTCAAGCCCCTAGAACAAAAGTCACTTTTTAAGGTCCTGTTTCAAGATAGGTTAATTTGAGATCAAGGTTAGGTTAGGTCAGTGTAGGTTATGTTAGGTAAATTTTTGTTAGGTTAGGTTTGCTTATCTTTTGCCTGGGTTATGATTAGCTTAGCTAAGTTTAACTTTGTTTATGCCAGTTTAAGGTTAAGTTAGTGTTGGGTTAGATTTTATTAGTTTAAGAATTAGGTTAGGTTAGGTTTAAGTTGAGGTTAGATTAGGTAAATTTGTTAGGTAAGGTTTGTTTATTTTTGAACCGGGTTATTGTGAGGTTAGCTTTGTGAAACTTTGTTTAGGCTAATCTAGGGTGGGTTAGTATTGGGTGGGATTAGTTAAAGAATTAGGCTACGTTAGGTTAAGCTTTGGTTACTCTTAGATTAGATTGGATTATTTTTAATGGGTTATTTAGATTATAGTAGTTTATTTTGGGGATAGGATAGGTTAAAGTTAACTTGTTAGGTTAGACTAACTTTAGTTTAGGGTAATGTTGAGTTAGTTTATGTTAGTTTAAGTTAGGGGGAGGGGGCGGGGGAAATCTGGACATTCCAAGCAGGGAATAAGTAGAAAAAGCCAAAACGGCCATAAAAGCCTTTTGTATGTGTTGGTCTTAGATTTGATGGTATTTGGCTTTAATTTGTGCTTTTTCAGAGTAAGGGCAAAATTTGGGTCCTCAAATAAATGGCAGGTCGCATAAAAGTAGCCTAAAAAATCTTTATAATATGTCCAGAACATGCCAAAAGTTTCCACAAGATCACAAAATTCCATGTCATTAAAGCAGAATTAACTCTAGAGTACTTGTTTACCTAAAATAACCCTCAGGGGGGATTCCCTCACCCCCTAGAGAGTTACAGAGGAATCATCCAGTATTTTCTGGCTAAAGCAGGAAATGACCAAGAATAATCTGTGAGTCTCTGAACAAGGTTGAGGTATGATAAGATAAATTTAGCTCGTTAGGTCAGGTTAAGATTAGTTTGTTTTGGTAGCTTAGGTTAGCTTGCTTAGTTTGGTTGCTATGTTTGTTGAGCTAGGTTATTTATGTTAGGTTAGAGAATTTAGTTAGGAAGCGTTAGGTTGTTCGAGTAAGATTATGTTCGGTTTTGGTTAGGTTAGATTAGCTTAACCTAGGCTGTTCAGTTACCTTAGGCTAGGTTATTTTAGGTTGGTAGGTCAGGGCAGGCTATTGTTAAACAAATAAAGGAAATAATACAAAAATTTATTTTTCTTGCTGGAGCTATTACTCCAGGGGCTTGTGTACTAGGGGCCTTTTATCTACATATACTGTCACCTACAGTCGTGTTCGGTGTAGTGCCAGTTTAGTTATGTACTACACATATAAAAGTCGTAGTAGTGTTGTATAGCTGCGATGTTAAATATACGAGAAATTCAGTCTGTACAGTATACTGATAGTAATGAACACTGGTGTATAATTGTTCAGTAATAGTAACGTACAGTACTGCTGCACAGCATGCAGCAGTAGTTGTGCTGGTAAGCATGTGTTTAATGTTTCTGCTCACTCAGCACTTCCCAAACTGATAAACATTTAACAGAGTTCATTCAAATGTGAGGGCCTGTCCCTCGCTTTGTTTTGATTTCTCGTCACCCGAGAGGATCAGTGTCTCCAAACACGATGATTGGCTGAAGTGTCTAGGCAGAGAAGCATCCTGCGTTGTGATTGGCTAAAGGGATCATCAGCTGAGCGGGGAAAAATTCCCCCAAACACAGCGAGTTCTTCCTGCCCTTTGCCTTACGGTCACCATACGATGGTGGGAGAAATGTTAGCGCATGGCAAAACACTGACCATCGTACGGGGACTGTAGAGGCGGTGGCCTTACAGTAACCTTATGGGGGCACGTTAGTACATCCACCCCCTGGTCCCTAAAGAGCTAAAGGCCTCTGTAGTATATTAATACGAGTGTCACTGCTGTAATGCAGTGTATATTGGCAAAACAAAGTGCCAACTCAGGGTCCGGATCTTTGAACACCTGGGAAGATCGATCTGAACTAGCAGACCATTGCATGGACCCTCTTTATAGCGCCATTCGGCTACATGCATTCCAGGAGGATCATCCCATCCGTCTAGATTCATTTACAATTCTGTCGTCAAGGGCCTCGGAGAAGGAGTTGTTTATCAGTGAGTCCTTGTTAACAGTTAAATATAAACCCTCCCTTGTTAATAACGAGAAATCAATTGAACTATTCTGTTTTTAATGCTCTGTTTTAGCTGTATTTCTTCTTTCCTGTAGTTTTCCTGTTGCTGGTTTTTCCTTATACATGTTTTCATTGATTTTATGTCGAATCTTGCTGAGTTTTTAGCATTGTACTCGTGCTATGTTCGCTAGGAATATTATTGTTTTATTTTCTTTTAGATTGCCTGATGATGAAGAGCGCCATCTGCGAAACGTTGCAATAAACATGGTGCACACTGTACTGGTTCTTCTGTGTCTTTATATATATATATATATATATATATATATATATATATATATATATATATATATATATATATATATATATATATATATATATATATATTTTCTGTTCGCAGGGTGAAGTGCTTGAAAGGTAACAACAAAGAAAAAAGATTGCTGGTTCCTTGAAAGCAGTGATAAGAAACAGAGAAGTGAGCATTGAAGTGAAAAAGTTAAGACATGACAGTATTGTGATAGCAACTCTAACGTATGGAAGTGAAGCTTGGACCTTGTTGGAGGGACACAAGTCAAGAGTAAGTGGAAATGAGTCATTTGAGAGGAACATGTGGAGTCACATGGAGAGACAAACAAATGAGGATGTGAAGGAGCATTGTGGTGTGCATTTAGTTGTGATAGAAAGCGTTAGGAGAAACACTGAGCTGGTTTGGCCATGAGGAGAGGATGGAGAGTGAGAGACTAACGAGGAGAGTGTATGTGAGAGGTGGAGGGGGAGAGAGGGAGGGGGAGGCCAAGGAGAAGATGGAGGGATGGAGTGGAGAGGTACATGAGGGAGGGGTGTGTGAGCTGGGAGCAGGGCAGTGAAATGACGGGGGACAGGGCGATTTGGAGGCGATTTGTTTGTGGCCACCCCGTATGGGATTAAGGCGTCTGGCAACATATATATATATATATATATATATATATATATATATATATATATATATATATATATATATATATATATGCTTGCATTCCTCCACCTCTACGACGGGCGCGTAGCACCCGTCTGGCAGCAAACTCTCATCCCTTTTCTGTCCAACTCTCTAATGCAAGAGTTAACCGTTACTCCCAGTCTTTCATTAATGCAACAGGTCAGCTCTGGAACTGTCTCCCTCTGTCTGTATTTCCTGCTGCCTATGATCTCCAGTCTTTCAAATGTAGTGTGTCCAGGCATCTCAAAATGATCGGATCTTGAATTTGGCTCTCTATTGTATTTTGTTTTTCTCTTGGAGGGAACTGTTACTGCGGGCTCATGGCCTTTGGTTCCTTCTTCCTCGCATAAAAATATATATATATATATATCTGATCAGCTAGTCAGGTCAGGTGCGGGTAAGGGGATGGGTCTGTTATGATGTGGCAGGGGTAAACCAGTTCTGCTGTCGGGCCCTGCTGTGGATGTCACTGCTTGCATTGCGCAGTTGACCCTTGTGCGGTGTGATGCGGTGAGGATCTGTCCGTTCTCCCCTTTGGGGCTAAGATGCGAATGAATGTGTTTGAATGGATGAGTAAATGGAGAGTGAGTCGTCCTGTCTCGGCTACCTCCCTTTCCTTGGGGGAAGCAGCCTAGGTATATATATATATATATATATATATATATATATATATATATATATATATATATATATATATATATATATATATATATATATATATATATATACTGTATATATGTATGTATTATATATATATATATATATATATATATATATATATATACTGTATATATGTATGTATTATATAATATATATATATATATATATATATATATATATATATATATCATTGGATCCCAGGGGTGATAGAGGTGCCACTTCAGTTGCCACCTCCGCTCTGGTGGGTGCTGGACTTGTTTCACTTGAAAACAAGATTTTAGTTATAGACAAGTCAAAAGTAAGACGTGTCAGAAAATCAGGCAGAGAAAAACTTCAGCATGTAGGCAAGGGAGACATAACAGCACTGTATTTTGATGGAAGAAAAGACAAAACATTAACATTAGAAAGAGAAAAGATGAAAATGGTTGTCTGTCCATTCACCAAGTAAACAAATTTAAGGAACGCATTTCATTAGTTAAAGAGCCAGGCTCTGAATACCTTGACCATGTAACTCCTTGTGGGGGAACAGCAGCTGCTATTTCTGAGTGCTTGATGAACTGTGGGCTGAAGACTGAGATGCTTGTTGCAATAGGGTGTGATGATACACCTGTTAACATAGGAACAAAGGGAGGAGCCATAAATCTGATTGAAGACTTTCTTAACCGTCCTTTGCAGTGGCTTATATGTTTGTTACACTTCAATGAGCTTCCATTTCGGCATACTGTACAGTATATTTAAACATTTGGATGGTGAAACCTCAGGGCCCACAGCATTCAAAGGAAAGATTGGGAAGAAGATAGGAGAAACAGTTAGTAACCTTCCTGTGGTAAATTTTGAACCAATCTCAGTAGACGATGCGAAGAAGTTTAATCAGACCTATTCAGAGCTAGATTTAAGTAAGAATCAATAATATATTCTGGGTATATGGCATGCAATGTCATCTGGAAAGTTTCTTGCATCATTCTCTTCAGTTGAACCAGGCCCATTAGCACATTCAAGATGGCTGACAGCATGTGCAAGAATTTTGAGACTGTATTGCTCAGTACCTCTTCGTTCCAAACCATTAAAAACATTAGCCAAATATTTGATGACTGTATACATTCCGACCTGGTTTGAGATTAAGAATAATCCTTCCTGTGTCAATGGCCCAAAACAGTGTCATTCACAAATTTTTTCAAGGGAGCCAAAAGTTCAGGACATATTCAAAGTGACAGCCTGTTACATAGCCTATGATTTCATCATCCTTTGTGTAATTCTAACGTACAGTATGCTGCATGTTTGATCACGAGCGTGTTCTACCTCACTCCCCCCCTCCTCCCTTATAGCAGAGTAAGTAGTTCTTTCTGTTGTTCAGAGCAGGATTGTCAACTCTTTGTCCCCATGGCTTCATTTGCGCGTCCTTCTTACAAGTTGTATCAAGCTCTGCCGGCCCCTATATAATGAGCTCAGTCTCTGCATTATTGCCACTTAGATCTACTCCTCATTTTGTTCACATCTCTGTCACCCCCTGTACAGTTGTTATTATTGTGAGTGCTCAGGAAGTCTCCAACCATCTAGCCGCTGTGTAATTTGAGTATAACTGTTATTGCATTTTTTCTTGTACTGTGTAGCATCAGGTGTTAATTCTTAGGCCTAGTAAGGTTTTTGTGATTCATGTGTTTTTATGTCAGTCATTTTTGATAATATTTCGTATCTGTAATAATATATCTTGCGTTCACTGAGTATTATCTGGTATTTTCATTTTATCAGGGCTGACTTAGATAAATTTACTCATGCTAATTTCGTGTTAATAGAGGCTATTGCAGTTAACCATATATTTAACCTGTTTTTTGCCATTACATTATCCTTATGAGTCCTGAATGTTTTGTTGTTAGTTTGAGCATTAAACTTTAACTTGTAATTTTACCTAACTCTTTTGTTTTGAACCTGGAACTGTACGGGACAGCAGTGATTTTTAGTATTCTCACTTAAAGTGTACATTATCTTTCTCTGTTCCGTAACATAAATTTGGCGACCTCTTATCAGGATATTCAGGATATTATCATAAGGATATTGTTTGATATTTTGTGACTGTGATTTATTCATGATGTCTACTATTACTACACTTGATGAAGCCAAAGATTCTTTGTCAAATGTGCAAACAGTGTGTGATGTAGAAAACAGAACAAAGAATGAACTTAAGCTTGTTGCTCAACAATTGGGAATTGCAGTTCATTCTCATCATTCTAAAGATCAAATTGTTGGCATGATTAATAAAAGCTTGTTTAATGTAACTCCTCCAAATGAGCAAACGCAGACTGAAATAGCTAAGTTACAGCTAGCTCTGCAGGAGGCTCGTGTTAAGGAGGCTGAATTTCATGCACGTGCTAAGGAGGCTGAGTCTCAGGCTAAGGAGGCGGAATCTCAGGCTAAGAAGGCGGAGTCTCAGGCTCGTATTCAGGAGGCACAGATACAGGCTCAGGCACAAATTGAACTTGCTAGGATTCAGGCAGACCATGAGTATCGCATGAAACAAGGTGGAACTGGATCATCTAGCTCTGATGATTTTGATGTGGCTAAAAATGTTAAACTTGTCCCTCCTTTTAATGAATCTGATTTAACAAAGTATTTTCAGTTGTTTGAGAGGGTAGCTACAGGTTTTAATTGGCCCAAAAAGTATTGGCCAGTACTCCTTCAAACTGTTCTCACCGGTAAAGCTCAAGTAACTTATGCATCTTTGCCTCAGGATCAATGCGATAATTATGATGTAGTTAAGAGCTTGATTCTTAAGGCCTATGAGCTTGTTCCTGAAGCCTATAGAGTAAAATTTAGGACAACTTATAAGCAAGATAAGCAATCCCATGTTGAGCATGCAAAAATCAAAGAAGATCATTTAGAGCAGTGGTTAAATTCTAAGAATGTGGATTCTGATTTTGGTAAATTTAAGCAGATGATTTTGCTGGAGGACTTCAAAAGGTGTATTAATAATGATGTAAGCCTATATCTTGATGAGAGAAGAATAGATAATTTGTCTGATGCTGCAGTTTTAGCTGATGAATATGTTCTCACTCACAAGAGATATTCTAAAGAAAAAGGGAAAGCTGAGAGTAAGTACGTTGCCTCTACTCAGAGTACAGGTAACAGGAAAGAGAATAAAGATGATGTTTCTCAGGAAGTAAATACCAGCTTCACCTCTAGATTTCAGAAAAGTAAATGTACTTATTGTAGTAAGCTTGGTCATACTACGGAGAAATGTTTCAGGAGACAGAGTGATGTGAACAAAAACGAGTCTTTAAATATTCAGTCAATTGGTCTAATGTCCACCCTTGAGAGTTCCCAGAATTCTTTAACTGAGTTAACTGAACCTGCTTTGAGGGGTAAATTAAATTGTCATGATGAAGCTCCTCTTTTGAGCAGTAACGTGGGTGACACTCTCAAGAGTTCATGTGCTAATTTCCTGTCTGATGGTTTTGTCAGTCCTCTGGACAGTAATGACAGGAAATCAGTTAAAATATATCGTGATACAGGTGCTTGCCAATCCCTTATGCTGACCAGTGTTCTAGGCTCTAATGTTAATTCCTCTGATGAAACTGTAATCTTACAAGGTGTAGGGAATAATTACTTCTCTGTCCCTCTGTGCAGAGTGAATTTAGAGTCTGGTTTTGTTAATGGTTCCGTTACGGTTGGGTTGGTTGAGACACTCCCAATGTCAGGTGTAACTTTCTTACTTGGAAACGATATTGGTGGAAGTCAAGTGTGTCCAGCTCCTCAGTTGTCTAGTGAGCCAGTGGCTGCAGCCCAGGATTGTGATGTCCCTGATGTGTTCCCTGCATGTGCTGTCACTAGGGCTAAGTCTAAAGTTACTGGTGACTTAGAGGATAATGATGATGATGATGTTATCCTAGCTGACACTTTTCTTGCTACTTTGGACCATTCACCAGATGAGGCAGTACCCCGTAGTGTTGATAATTTGTCTCTTCAAGAGTTGGTTGAGTTGCAGGTTGCTGACCCTGAGTTGAAAGGTCTAGCTAACTCTGCTTGCAGTGAGGAAGAGTCAGCTGGTGCTTCTACTTGTTATTATATAAAGTCAGGAGTACTTATGAGGAAGTGGAGACCCCCAACAGCATCAGCCGACTGTGAATGGGAGGTTGTACATCAAGTTGTCATCCCTCGTGTTTGTAGGCAGGATATCATTAGAGTGGCTCATGATTCCAGTTTGGCAGGACACCTTGGAGTGAGGAAGACTGTGGCACGCATTTTGAAACACTTCTACTGGCCAGGGATCTTCAGGGATGTTTCCTGGTATTGTAAGTCTTGTCACACCTGTCAAGTTGTGGGGAAGTGTAATCAGACCGAAAAGGTTGCACCTCTAGTTCCCATTCCTCCTTTTGAGGCGCCTTTCACCCGTGTGTTGGTGGATATTGTGGGCCCTCTTCCTAAGACTTCTTCAGGATTTTTTTATGTGTTGACCCTGATTGATATGGCTACTCGTTATCCTGAAGCCATTCCACTTAGAAATAGCTCAGCAAAGAACGTGGTTAAGGAAATGCTAGGGTTCTTCACCAAGTTTGGTCTGCCCAAGGAGGTACAGTCAGACCGGGGAAGTAATTTCATGTCAAATGTTTTCAAGCAGTCTCTGAAAGAATTGGGCATCACCCAGATCACGTCTTCAGCTTACCATCCCCAGACCCAAGGAGCGTTGGAGAGATATCATGAAACGCTCAAATCGATGCTCAAGAAATACTGTTTGGAACATCAGAAAGACTGGGATAAAGGTCTTCCATTCGTTGTATTTGCCGCAAGAGAATATCCAAATGAATCACTGGGCTTCTCACCTTTTGAACTACTGTTTGGCCATGAAGTAAGAGGACCCCTTAAGCTACTCAAGGAATGCTGGCTGTCGGAGAAAGATGACGTCAACCTGCTGGAGTATGTGATGAAGTTCAGAGAACGGCTGTCCACTGCTTTACAGGTGGCGAAAGAGAATTTAGGAGCTGCTCAGGAGAAGATGAAGACTTGGTATGATAAGAAGTACAGGTTACGCCACTTTCAGCCAGGAGATCAAGTTTTGATTCTGCTACCGGTGCATGGGCAACCTCTTCAAGCCAAGTTTAGTGGTCCGTATTTCGTGGAGAAGAAACTCAGTGAGGTCAACTATGTCATCGCCACACCAGGTCGTAGAAAGAACAAGCAACTTTTTCACATCAACATGCAAAAGTTATATCACAGGCGGGACGAAAATAACCCAGTCTGCACTGTAGCTGTTCCACCTGAGTCTGCAAGTGAAGTTCTCCCATGCAGCATGAGCCTGAGTGATAGTTTGGGGAAGAATCCTGACATCATGAATGATCTCCAGACTAAGCTTTCTCATCCACCTCCTGAGGAAAGGCAGGAGTTTTCGGCATTACTGCAGGAGTACCCGCAAGTGTTCCGTGCCACTCCAGGAAGAACCACTGTGTTGATGCATGATGTCGATGTTGGAGACGCAAAGCCAATTAAACTGCCTCCTTACCGTATGAACCCAGTAAAAGTTCCTCTCATCCAGAAGGAGCTTGGCTACCTGTTGGACCACAAGATGATTGAGCCCTGTCAGAGCGAGTGGAGTTCTCCTGTCACTCTATTCCCTAAGCCAGGTGGGTCACAGCGGCTTTGCATTGACTACAGACGTGTTAATCAGATAACCAAAACAGACACTTACCCTCTCCCTCGTGTGGAAGATTGCATAGACAAGATCGGAAAGGCTAGGTACATAAGTAAGTTTGATTTGTTAAAGGGATACTGGCAAGTACCTATGACTGAACGTGCTAGGGAAATCTCATGTTTTGTAACACTAGGAAAGACTTTTGCATGTTCTGTAATGCCATATGGTATGAAGAGTGCACCAGCCACATTTCAGAAGCTCATGAATGTTGTAACAGAGGGTTTGGCAGGGTGTGTTGTTTATATTGATGATGTATTAATCTTCAGTGACAACTGGAAAGATCACCTATGCCATGTCAGTAAATTTCTTGAGCGTTTGGTTCAGGCTAATCTTGTAGCTAATTTATCAAAGTGTGAGTTTGGTCAAGCTAAAGTTCAGTACCTTGGGTACGTAATTAGTGATGGACATGTTGCACCACCAGGAACTAAGGTTCAGGTTATAAGTGATCTTCCCAGACCTAAAAGTAGGAAAGAGCTACAAAGATTTTTGGGAATGGTAGGTTATTTCAGGAGATTTGTTCTTAACTTTTCAATTCTTGTATCACCACTTACAGACCTACTGAAAAAGGGAGTTAAATTTGTCTGGACCGATAACTGTGAATCCTCTTTCAACAAACTTAAAGCTATCCTATTAAGTCAGCCAGTGCTTGCTACTCCAAATTTTGCTAAGCCTTTTAAGATGGCTATTGACGCAAGTGATACAGGAGCTGGGGCTGTTTTGCTGCAAGAGGATGATCAGGGTATTGAACACCCTGTATCTTATTACAGTAAGAAGTTCACTCCACCCCAAAAGAACTACTCAACTATTGAGAAAGAGCTTTTGGCCTTGATTTTGGGTTTACAGCATTTTTCATTTTATTTGTGTTCTGGTTTTGACCCCATAGTCATTTATACCGATCATAACCCACTGAAATTCCTTAGTAAGTTTAAAGATAAAAATCAGAGATTGACAAGATGGAGTCTACTTCTTCAGGAGTATTCATTAGACATACAACATGTCAAGGGGAAAGAAAATGTTACTGCAGATTGCTTATCTAGACTTTAGACAGATTGTTTTAGAGTAATAAGAAACTTCCTTTATAAATTTCTTTTTCTTTGTGGGGAGGTGTTACATAGCCTATGATTTCATCATCCATTGTGTAATTCTAACATACAGTATGCTGCATGTTTGATCACGAGCGTGTTCTACCTCACTCCCCCCCTCCTCCCTTATAGTAGAGTAAGTCGTTCTTTCTGTTTTTCAGAGCAGGATTGTCAACTCTTTGTCCCCATGGCTTCATTTGCGCGTCCTTCTTACAAGTTGTATCAAGCTCTGCCGGCCCCTATATAATGAGTTCAGTCTCTGCATTATTGCCACTTAGATCTACTCCTCATTTTGTTCACATCTCTGTCACCCCCTGTACAGTTGTTATTATTGTGAGTGCTCAGGAAGTCTCCAACCATCTAGCTGCTGTGTAATTTGAGTATAACTGTTATTGCATTTTTTCTTGTACTGTGTAGCATCAGCTGTTAATTCTTAGGTCTAGTAAGGTTTTTGTGATTCATGTGTTTTTATGTCAGTCATTTTTGATAATATTTCGTATCTGTAATAATATATCTTGCATATTTAGTATTATCTGGCATTTTCATTTTATCAGGGCTGACTTAGATAAATTTACTCATGCTAATTTCGTGTTAATAGAAGCTATTGCAGTTAACCATATATTTAACCTGTTTTTTGCCATTACATTATCCTTATGAGTCCTGAATGTTTTGTTGTTAGTTTTAGCATTAAACTTTAACTTGTAATTTTACCTAACTCTTTTGTTTTGAACCTGGAACTTTACGGGACAGTAGTGATTTTTAGTATTCTCACTTAAAGTGTACATTATCTTTCTCTGTTCCGTAACAAGCCACATAAGCCATAGGCAGAAATTATATATCTTGGAAGTAAAATCTATATTTTGTGGGTTTCCATATCCACAGATTTATAGAGCAAGTACCAATATCCTTTTAATATATTATATTGAAATTCTTGACTTTAATAATAGCCAAAAATTACCTTCATTTAATGTTGTCATGACCGGAAATGGGCCAACTGTTCTTTTACTTTCTTCATGCTGTACATGTGTTTTGTCACTGCTATTCTTGCTTGGATATCCAGATGTGCACTAGGAACTCTATTTCTGTTTTCTCTTCACAATATACATTGTTGAAAATCTAGATTCACAAGTGTATGTGTTCACATAATAGCACACCACTTTTTACGCAGTTTGCTTTAAAGCTGGGTAGTCCATGTCAGGGACAATATGTCAGATATTGCCAAAACCTGATTTTAATTCTGCCTTCAGAGTATCATTTGCCAGCAGCTCGACAATCTCTGATTCCACAGAAGCAAGATCAGGGCACAGTTCAGCAAGTATAGGGCTCCTAGTTGAAACAGGCACATTGAATGGGGTCTCAACGAAACTGAAGAATTCCTTGTATTTCATTATATCCATAAACCTTGATTCAAATTCCATTCCCAAGTCTTTTAATGCATTCTCGAATGTGTAATACATGAAATTTTGCAACATCTCTGGATTGTCAAGTGTGGCTTTTCTAAGGCTTGGAAAATGCACAAATTGTCTGTCTGGCATGAAAAGTGATGTGATCTTGTTTTGAAATGTTGTGACCACACGTAACACTACATCTGGATGTTTGTTACACCCCTGTAGCTTGAGATTTAGTGCATTCAGGTGGCAAATGAGATCAGTTAGGAATGCCAGTTTCATTAGCCACTCTGGATTCTCCATTTCGGGTTTACCTCCTCCGTCGCTTGCAGTGAACTCACGAATTTGAGGTAGGAGACTCAAGAATCGTTCAAGCACTCTGCCTCGAGATAACCATCTCACTTCATTGTGCATTACTAAATCTCCATATTCTGTCTCATATTCAGCCAGTACACGTGAAACTAATGATGATTCAGTGCCCTTGAAACTAATATTTACCACCCGAACAACCAGCTGCATTACATTTTGAAGCTCACAGTCTTTGGGTTTTGTCACAAGTGCCTCCTGGTGAATTATGCAATGGAATGTGGCGAAATTTGGAATTTCCTCTCTCTCTTCCTCTTAAATGCAATGAGATCCTTCTCTTTGCTTATCATACTGGGGGCACCGTCATTACACATACAACAATACCAGACCAGTTCAGGTTATTATCAGGGAAAAAACAATAGTACAGTCAACAAGTCTTCTCCTCTGGTTTGGCCATATAATGATAATACGCACTCTCCTCTTTTGGAAATCGTGCCTCTACACATAACTGCGCAACATCACAAACATCGGTGCTTGCATCCAGTACAGTGCTAAAGCATGGGAGAGCTGATAGATCTGCAGTTAACTGATGACGAATGGCACTATCGATTTCTTCAGGCCTTCTCATTATGGTTGTGTCTGATAGTTGTAGGCTTCTGATTTGCTCTTAAAATTGCATCTTTATTACTGAAGCTACCATACATTATCTCTCCTGAGACCAAAAAAAAACATTCTTTAACAACTTGTGCGTCTGTGAAAGGTTTCTTATGCTTGGCAAAGATCCGTGCAGTCTCATATGTTGCCTGTCAAATTCTCTGCACAGTGGATGTCCTGTGGATTAGCCTTTGTTGCCCTGCAATCTGAGCAGACAGTTCCTCAATTTCCTCTCTTCTCAGATTGCTTCTAAGTGGGAATGTCTGGTTGAAGCTTGCATGGGTGGTACGAAAATGACGTTCCAAATCGCCACGTTTGAAACCCAAGCATAATTTATGACATATTAAACAAAGTGAATTGCTTCCCTGAGATACAAATACGAATTCCTCAGTCCATGTATCGTTAATTTTCCTGTATTCATCTTGAATTGGTCGGATTTTTCTTATTTTACTTTGCCAATTACTGTTGGGTACCAGTTCACCACTTTTTTCGCCTCCATCAATGTCACACGATTCACTTGAAGAAAGTTGTACTTCTGGTGGTTCATCTTCTTTGGTGTGCTTATGTTTTATTACACATTGTCCATTATGGTTATAGACTGGATAATTCACTGTGCCTGGAATACAATAAAATGGTAAAAGAATAACCAAATGTGGAAAACACAGCGTGTGAATTTGTAAAAACACGAGTTTAGATCCATACATTCATGTGCGTACCGAAACAGTCGTGTTCTCATCAATACTCTCTTATCCTCTACATGTGGGTATTTTGATTATCCACTATTATACTCCTGTATTAACTAAATTTAAGTATAATTAGTATTTTCAAACGCGCTGATATTGCCTCTCTCTGGAGTAAAATATTTACCTAACAGCCCTAATTTAGGAGGCACGTATAGCTTACGTTTCTTATGTGGTGTTAATAGAATGATCAAATGGACAAGACTAGCTGAGTGACGGCAATGGGCTGCTGAGCGCTGGACTTATCCCACACGTATAGTTCCTGTACAGAAGGCTCGTTCTCCCTTTTATCCCTCCCCGTTCTCTCTCTCTCTCTCTCTCTCTCATGTATAATGGGTGCTCTCTCTCCCCTCTCCTTTTCTCTTTGTGTTAAACAGTTATGAAAAAGTAAAGAATTTCTAGGGCCACTAGGTCTATTCCTTTTGCAAATTTGGTTAAATGATATGTCAGATATGGCATAACCATAAGTGTTCTATGATGCAATTTACATCGAAAAACTTGAACGTTTTTCGCTGATCACTGATGAATTATTACTCTCTCTCTCTCTCTCTCTCTCTCTCTCTCTCTCTCTCTCTCTCCATATTGCTAGCCGCCAATCAGGTTGTTGCGAGCCAACACTGGCTCGCGAGCCGCGCAGTGAAGACCACTGCACTAGGTGTTTCTGTATTTGGGCCATTCAAGAGGGGCTGGGCAAAAACAGGCTCACTGAGATGAAACCATCAAACAAGTAAACTTTGCCAAAGTCTTCCTCCTGGCTTACTTCAAATATATGACCCCTGATAGCATAAAATCTGGGTATAGCAAGTGTGGATTGTGACATATAACCCAGACAGCCCAGATTACTCTAAGTTCAAGCCTGGTCCAGCACGGAGAGCATGTGATGCATCAATCTTCGAAGGAATTAATCATGGTAAGTCAGGCCTAACTTCAATTTTTTAATAATATAATCAATATGCTTAAGACTTAATCTGAGTGTAAGACTGGTATTGAAATGGCACTGGCATGTAATGGAAGTGCCTCCCAGAGAAGGCCAATTTTGTCACGATGATCATGCTTTTTCACAAGTGGACAAGTTGAGATGGTTGTCCAGACAGACTCACCCCATCTGTTTCACAAAGGTATCCAGACATATCCTGTCCTGGAAGTCACAACAGCTCAAGAAAGCAGGAGAATTACAGGTTTGTCCTATGCTTTAACTTGTAATTTTTTAAAATGCGATGCAGGGATTTGTATTTCTGTAGTGTCAATTACTTTCAGCCAAAGGAGAGAGCAGGAAAACACAAAAGTTTTATCCCAGAATAATATAAGGTACAGTATTTATGAGCTTAGTTTCATTTCTTTCCAGGTTTGACGGCTCTCTCTGTGACCTGATCCCTGGCTGTAAAGGTTACTTTGGTATCCCGAACTATTATAGAACCACAATCTTTCAATGCTCTGCACCTGCCCTAGAATTCCAGACGTTCTAACCTTCATCTAGTCGGTCAACCGCAACACCCGCAGAGTATTTTACATGCTCCCCTTTTCCGTGTGACAGTCATGTTGCTGGACCCAGTACTCTGCCTGATGCAGCCCAAAAGGAATGGAACAGCACACGGGCTATTAGTCCTTACTTCCAAAAACGTAACTTCTGCCCTGAACGAAGACCTGGGAAAGGGCTATCCCAAATAACAGCTGTTCTGGACAAAGTGTATGCCAAATCTTCTAGCAAGATGGTAGAGGAATTACGGGGCAAAAAGATGTGAAAAATAAACAGGAGGAAGAAAACCAGAAAAAGTAAACTTGAAAGACAGAACAGGCCTACAAAGTCTGCAGGTCCCAAATGAAAGTCTCAGGCAACTAGGCCTCCAAAGAAGAGATGTTCAACACGTGTGGTTGCAGATCAAATGGACATTTCTACAGACGATGAACACGAAGAGAATATTCATAACTCATCAAATGGTAGTATAACCTTTGATGACGGAGGAGATTTCGGCATCAAGCTGCCTTTGAAGGAGCCAGCTGAAAACTCATAGGTTGGAGTGAAGGTCAAGATGGCTCGGACATCGATGACAGGCCGGCGGCAGACACCATCATTTCAAGTATATATTGGAAACTTCATTGACTGTGATGAAGGTGGGCTGACGGTGTCATTCCTGTGTCAAAAATCTGACACCTGCTTCTTCTCTGAAATTGAAGACACCTCATATCCAGTGCTTAAAAATGAGGTGGTGCTTCTAGAATCTCCTACAACAGTAGTTCAGAATCCCTTGAAGGGCTTTATATTCCCATCTGCCATTAAAACATCTCTCATTCCCTACTTTCAATCATGATTTAGGTCAAATAGCCTAATGATCCTATTATGAAATTCATTTTTCTAGAGTATGGCATTTGTGTTTAGTGTTGCATCAGCTTCACCATGAATGTTTCATGTATAACTTCCCTTCATCTCTGAACTCTAATGTTAATGGCCTACAATGAGCTGCCACAGCAAATGAATATGTTTAATTATAATTTGTCTCTTTGTTAATATTAGATTGTATATGGCATATGTCAGTTAGTTTTGTTGCCTAAACATTGTAAGCTTATAACCAAAAGTACCATGATTTCTTTCCAGTATCCATGATGTTAGTACTTATATATGGAGTGTATAATTTGTCCTCTTTTTTAACACTTCTGCATCTCCCTAGGTCCTGGTGTGTCTCATTAGGGTTTTGTGATGTCAGGACTCCATATTATGAATACAAATCATAACAGATAGCATGATGGATAGATAGATAGATAGATAGACAGAGCACCAGACAAGGTGTGGGAATGGGAAATGAGCTTGCAACCCTTAAGTGAAAGAATGCTTGACATGCACTTGTAGCAATACATACACACAGACATACAGTGTTCTAGAAGCTTCAACAACAGTATAGCCCATGTGACACGACCTGCTTAACGAGAATGTAGGAATCAGACATCGAAAGGGGCTAGCCATAGAACCGACAGCCAGTGGAGAGAAGAAGGCTAGCAACAGGGGCGAGAGAGTGGCAGAGAGAGATAGAGTGAGACAGTTTTGAGGTAACAGCGGGACTATACTTCACTCGTGTGTGAAAGACTTTGTTAATATTTCCAAGACAAATAAAAGTAGTCCCATACTAATCTTTACCTCTCCTGTCATTGCATGACAAAGGGAACGAATATTATCTACTTACCAAACTACTCACGTATAACAACAGCTCGTCCACGAGTCTAATATATGTATAACTGATCTACAAAACACACGACAAGAAGCTACAAAGTTTCTGCAAGAGTGATACCTAAGGAGATGCATATCTTAATTCTCTTTTCTCACTAAAAAATAACAGGTACAATTATATTTTTTTATGTTCTTTGAAAATATAAGTATTTTGTTATTTCTCCCCCCTAACCCTTCTAATCTGTTATAGACTGATAGGAACAACTCAGCATAAAAAAAGGTGCCAATTATTGCGTCTGCATTGGGTGTTTACCCAAATGAGGGAGACCACCAATAATTCTATCTTCGTTAGGGTTGAGACTAGGACCAATGGTGGTATATAATAGTATACTCATACACTGAATTCATTTACCTGTCATTTCCTAAAGTTACACCCTTGCATACCAGGTCTCTCTCTCTCTCTCTCTCTCTCTCTCTCTCTCTCTCTCTCTCTCTCTCTCTCATTTAGAATAACTTCTGAACCACGCTTCACTTTGGAGCAACTGCTTTGTGGCCCAATCAGGCTGCAAAACACTTACCCAAATGAGAGTCATTTATGATCAGCTACCACCACCAACACCACCACCACTACCATTACCATCATCACAGCTACCTTCACCACCACCACCACAGCTACAACGACCACCACTATCATCATTACGGTTATCACCACCATCACAAGTAATACCATCACCACCATCATCATCACAGCTACCATCATCACAGTCACAACCACTACAATCATAGCTACCACCACCACCACCAACATTACAGCTACCATCACCACGACCACCAGAGCTACCAACCCCACCATCACCAACACAACTACCATCACTACCATAAGAGCTACCTCCACAACCAGTGGCACCACCACTGCCACCACTATCATAACAGCTACCTCCACAACCACCGGCACCACCACTGCCACCACAGCTACCACATCTACCATCATCATCACAGCTACCATTACTATCATCATCATCACAGCTACCGCCATTGCCATCACCACCTGTAGCACCAGGGCAATGTGCCAGGCTACTTCTACAATGAACACGGATGTAGGATGTATAAATATGAGCAAATGAAGGAGAATGCATGAGAGGTGAATGTTTCACGTTCTTTACCAGCAATAGTGAAGCTGGTATTGTTTTCAGTTTGTCTTTCTGTCTGTGTGTCTGTATGTGTGTCTGTTGGCAGGATAACTTTGAAACCGCTCAAAATATCACCACAAAATTGTACAGGTGAGTAGTAGGGATGAGAAGCTCGGACGAGTTTGAAATTGGTGAGAGTACGTCAAGGTGAAGGTCATATTCCGAGCCACACTAGACATGTATCAACTCGTGACTGGTATGATTCCCCACTTGGGAGGGCCTGTAGTTCTCTTTCTTTTGTTATCTCTTTATGTCCCTTTCTCTTCTGCCTGTTGCCCCCCCGTTTCCTTGCTTGTTGTCGTCGTGGATGGGGCTTTGGAGACGTTGATTGAGACTTGATGTGTAGGGAAGCTATAGCAGGGTACTTTAATGCAGTCAAGAAGTGTGGGAGTCTGGTTACTGAGTGGATGTTGTACTTACACCTCCACTCTGCTCTACCCTGTCCCCTCTCCTTGAGTCCCTGTTGCTGTCTGAACTAATTTTGCAAGGCTCTTTTCTTGTACTATTGCTTCTTCTTTCCTTTTCTCCTGTCATCTCTGTCCTATCTTTGGCATTAAATAGTGTGGAAATTTCCACTTTCATCAAAATTCTCATCTGTGACCTCGAGTAAGTTGCAACAGGAAGGATATGGGTGTGCCTGTGGGCTATTGGTCTGAACAATTGTGGAGATCATGGTGGTTCGGCACTACCTCAGTATGTGGACCTTTGCAGAGGTAGACCTCTGCAGAGGCGAAACTGCTGCTGAGCGGTAGCTTTCGGTTCCAGGGATGCTGTCACTTGGCGGTAGAACTCTCGGCCAATAGCCGGTGGCCCAACATTGTGCTGGAGGACTTGGTTCTCCTGCTCGATGATGCTATCCCTTCTAGGGTAAGGTAGGGAGTGCATGCGAGGAGCTTGACCTCTACCTGGGTCGTTGGTCAGGCCTCTAGACTCCGTGTTCCACCCAAACAGTCCTTTCTTTTTCAACATTCATGATGAGTTTTTTCCTTTCCTCAGTAAAAAATTAATGGATAATGGCACAGATTCCCCCTCCCCTGGTTCTGCCGATTGTTTGACCCCAACGACGACCCCGGCCTCTCTTCCTGGACTTTCTCCTGGTCAGGCGGATTCCCCCTCCCCTTCTTTTCCGCGACATTCCTTCTCTTCCTGTTCTCCTCCTACTTCGTCTTCTTCCTCCTCTCCTCATATAGTTACATCACCATCTACTTTACCCCAGCCTGCCTCTCTCCCTGACGTCCACATATCTCCAGCTCCCGCTTCCTCAACCTCCCTCATCGTCACGCTAAAACCTTTCCAGATTCCAAATGACATCACAGGGTCTTCAACCCCATCTAGCAACACGTCACTGACCTCCTCTACTTCATTTGCAACTCAGTCTCCACTCCCTTCCTGTACTTCTCCTCTTTACTCCGTTATTTGCTCATCTACCTATATCACTGCTTCTACCTCCCCTCTCCTCATCTCCTTCCGCCCCTGCTCTTCTATTTTCTCTGCCGCTTCCCTTCCATCTTCCTCACTGTTTGACCCTGGAACTTGGACTAAGTTCTTCAGTATCCTGGCTGGCTCTCCTCTCTTCTGATGACCTTCTCTTTCAATTGCAACTCATCTGTCAGGTTGGTCCCAATGTTCTCTTTCACTCCCGTTTCGATGACTCACGCCTAGTTACCATTCACTCTGAACAACAAGCTGCAGCCATGTCTAAACTTGTTTACCCATCAGGAGTCCCTATCCATGTTCAACGTGATAAGCTTCATAACTCACGTACTGGCACGGTTGTCTTACCAACCTCCCTTAAACTCGGAAACAGGTCTCTCCTAGAGTTTTCCCCAATAATCTTTGACATACTCACCGAACAGGGTTGTCGAGTCCAGACCATGACATGTTATTCTGTCCCTCCTCGAGGTAACCACCGATGTTCTACCAATATATCCAAGATTACTTTCGACTCTCGCACTCTCCTCAACCATTATCACTGGAGGTATATGACTTCCAGTGAGGGAGTTTATCCCCTCCCCCCGTCAGTGTACTTCGTATTGGAGATTCGGCCATCCCGTAAAGTATTGCCATTCTTCCCAACGTTGTCCTCTTTGTGCACAACCTGGTCACTCCCAACCTGAATGCCCTGCTGTTGTCTATTGCTGCCCAAATTGTGGTGAAGCACATGCTGCCTTTCATCGCAACTGTCCGACCTATAAATTTGAATTAGAAGTTGCTAGAGTTCGTTACTATGGGGGGCTGTATCTTCGCGAGGCACGTACTTGTGTTCGTCATCGGGGTTTTCAAAGTACCGCCTCTTATGCCAGCTGCCTTCATTCCTCTCTTTCACAACCTTCTTCCTCGCTTCCATCTGTATCTACTTCCCCTTCTGTTCCTGTTGTTCCATCTGCTTCTAACACCAGTATTATTTCTTCTTCCCCTTCAGAATCTGTCTCTGTATTTGTTATCCCCTCTTCTCTTCCCACTTCTCGTCTTTCCACCTCTCACTCTATCCCAACCCCTGTGACTGTTGTCCCCTCTTCCCTTCCCCCCAATACTCCTATTTCCATCTCCCCTTCCTCTCTACCTAAACTCTCCTCTAGTTCAGCCTTCTCCTTACAGACTGCTCTTGTTCCTGTCTCTAATTCTTTCTCTGTTTTGGACTCCTCTACCCCTACCTCCTCTCCATCCCCTTCCTTATCTCTTCCTTCTTCTCGTCCTTCCCCCCATTTCCAACTTCGTCCTGCCTCTCACTCTTCCAGTTCTGTATCTCATACCAGCCATTTGACGCCTCTAGCCCAACGTAATATTCGACCCTCATCCTCCTCAAGTGGTAAGTGCAGACTGCCCATCGCGACGGACTCTAAGACCTCTTCTGCCCATCCTCCAGCTTCTTCGGCTCGCAAAGTCCGTGTGACGAATACCCACCCCGCCAAATCAATACACTGTACCTTGTCGAAACCCACATCTAAGCAGTCTCCTCAGTCACGTTCCCCCACTCCACTGCTGGCTACATGTGACACAAAACCTTTTGGCCATGATGACTGTGAAACCATCCCTATGATTATGGATTATATTTTAACCTCCACAATAGACTCAGCAGACAATGCTGTACCCGCTCCTTCCACCCACTCTGTTGAAATTCACCCTGTGCCGCCTGACCTCCCTGCCACTCCTCTTCCTCCTTCATCTCCCCTTCCTTTATCTTCTGTCCCCTCCTCCTCTTTGCTCTCCTTCTTTTCCACTTCTTTAAGTACTCCTTCCTCTCTATCTCTCCCCATGCCTCCAGGCTATGGTGATCATCCCACTCGTCCACCAGTTCCACCTTCAGCCCCTATTCCTGCTATCGTAACGACTCGGTAATATGTGTTACTACTCTGTATTTTACTTTGTGTGTACTATATTTTACTTCCTATGTATTATATTTTACTTCCTATGTATTATATTTTACTTTCTGTGTATTATATTTTACTTCCTGTGTATTATATTTTATCTTAGTATTGATTTCTTTGTATCTTTCTCAGATTGTATTTTTCTGTTAGGTTTTTTATTTTTATTTTTTAAGTTTTAATATGTCTGTTTTACAGTGGAACATACGAAGTTTTACAGCCCATCGCAATGACCTTTGCTATCTTCTTTCAGTTCACTGTCCGTCCTTAGATTGTTTACAAGAACCCCGTTTGTCTTCCCCTCCGGCACCTATCCCCGGCTATTATTTCTTATTCTGTCCTGCTACCCTTTCTGTTTCAGCTATCCTAGACCGCCATACAGTCCCTCTTGAACATCTATCCATTAACACCACTCTTTCATGTCATTGTATTCGTGTTTTTCTTGGCCGTTGGATTACGATGGTTTCTGTTTATTTCTCTCCCTCCCTGACTATTGATTTCTCTGCCTTATCTCTTTTATTATCCGAGTTACCCACTCCAGTTTTACTGTTGGGATATTTTAACTGTCATCATGCTTTATGGGGAGATGCCGTTACTAATTCGCGTGACCACCACCTCGAGTCTTTTATTTTTAATAATGATTTATTCCTATTGAATACAGGAACTTCAGCGCATTTTGATGCTAAAACTCGTACTTTCTCCTGTCTGGATCTCTCCTTGTGCTCCCCTTCCCTTTCTTTAGATTTCCATTGGTCAGTTCGTTCAGACGCTGTATATAGTGATCACTTTCCTGTCAAACTTACTCCTACTACATATTGTCCCATACTCAGACCCCCTTAATGGAGTTTTCCAAAAGCTGACTGGCCATCATTTACTTCTTTAACTGTTTCTTCTATACCTTCTTCTTCCTTCTCTACTGTTTTAGATATGCTCACCTATTTTAATGTGTTAGTTCTGAGTGCAGCTTTGACTGCTATTCCTAGGTCGTCCCATCCTTTAACTTCGAAGTGTGTGCCATGGTGGAATTCGGATTGTACTGTGGCACTCTGTGTTAAACGTGCACGTTGGAAGAGTTACCTACGCTAACGCAACACCCCGGATGAACAGAGTGCATTTCTACTGCTTAAAAAGGCCCGTGCTCTTCTTCGTAGGATTGTTAAACGGGCTAAACGCCATAGCTGGAAATCATACGTTTCTATCATTACTACCAATACACTCATTGCTTCCGTCTGGAAACATATACGCAAAAGCATCTTCCCATGCCTTCCCCTGTCCTCCATTTAGAAGGGGAGTCAGTTGCAGATTCTCATCTAATTGCTAATGGCTTAGGTCTTCATTTTAGTAATGTTATTAGCGGCTCTCATCTCTCACCTGCATTCCATGCCCTTAAAGCTGCTGCTGAATGTACACCTGTTGTCTTCCAGCTGTCGTCTAGTTAGTCATATAACGTGCCATTCACGCTCTATGCATTGACCTCTGGCTTTCGTCTTTGTAAGAACACTTGCAAGGGTCCTGATGGCATACACTATAATATGCTCCGTCACCTTTCCCTCCAGGCCCTGGCCTTATTATTAGCTATTTATAATCGTATCGGGACAGAGGGTGTTTTTCCTCCCTCTTTTCGTAATGCTGTCATTCTCCTATTTCTTAAACCGGGAAAGCAAGACCATACTCCTCAAAATTATTGCCTCATTGCTCTTACTAGTTGTTTTCCTAAAGAATTTTCTATCAGCTCATTTCTTTAGAGTCTATGTTCAACATACTTGTTCAGATCCATTCTCACAACACGAAGGTGTTCTCCAAGGCAGTGTTCTTAGCACTACTCTTTTTTTATTGGCAATTAATGTGATTTTTTTCTTTATATGTAGATGATTTTGCAATATATGCTTCAAATTCTGATATCTCCGCCCTCGGTGATCTTATTCAATGTGCAATATCTGCGCCTCAGAATGGGCCACTTCTCATGGCTTTCAGTTCTCACCTCTTAAGTCTCATGCTATTACTTTTACTCGGTCTCATCTTATTTCTCAACCACCTCTTTTTCTCTATGGCTCCCCTCTCCTATACAAAACCTCCGCTTCCTTTCTTGGCCTTCTTTTCGACTCCCGTCTTACCTGGAAGGATCATATTGCTTCCTTGAAAATCTCAGCCTTGCCACACCTCCGTCTCTTACAAACTTTGTCTCACGTGTCGTGGGGTGCTGATCGGACTACTCTCCTTCATCTCCATATTGTTCTCGTTCTCTCCAAACTTGACTGTGCTTGCCAAGTTTATTCTTCTGCTTCAGACACCGTACTCCAACAACTTGATTCTGTGCATCATCACGGTTTGTGTCTGGCTCTTGGCACCTTTAAGTCCTCGCCAGTTGAGAGTCTGTATGCTGAATCAGAAGTTCCATCACTCTTCCTCTGTCTTGCTCTACTTTATCGTGCCTATGCTAAGTTGCACTGTTTTCCTCATACCCTTTCTCTTCTAACTCCCAGCCCGGACTTAGACATGTTTTCCACTCCTAGGACCAAGCCACCTTTTGCAGTTTGAGCTCGCACTCTCCTCTCGCACTCCTTCCTTGCTGTTAGTAATGTTTTCTCTTTTCACACGTCTTTTTCTTCCATGGCTACTTCTGCGACCCCACGTTTGTCCTTCCATTTTCCCTTATTCCAAGTCCAATTCTCCTTCCTTCGTTCCCCGCGCCCGTTTTTTTTTTTTTTTTTTTTTTTTTTTTTTTTAAATAACAGAACGGAGGAAGGAAAAACAAATGGAGAAAAAAAATAATCCATACACCAGATTACTGGTGTCCTCTGTTCATAAAATGTCTGTAACAGTTAGACTTGAACAGTTGTAGGTTGAAGTTTGGAGGAAAACAACTCTGGGGAAGCGAGTTCCAGAGAGATGCAGTTCGGGGAATGAAAGAATTCTGATAGGCAGAAGTTCTGCAATATGGTTGAGTGACATTCCAGTCATGAGCGCTACCAGATGCCCGTGTAGCACGAGGGAAGGCATGGAGAGGTGGCACCATGGACACAACTTCGTCTGAGCATTTGCCAAAAAAATATCTGTAAAATAATGCAAGGGAGGCAACATTCCTTCTTACTTGCAGGGGAGGTAGTTTATATGTAATGGCAGGGTTGTTAATGATTCTAACAGCTTTATTCTGAATTTTGTCTAGTTGTCTTAATGCAACCTCTCCACAACCATTCCACAAGGGTGAGCAATATTCAAGCTGAGAGCGCACATGACTCTTATAAATTATAGCTAACTGCTCATCGGCGAAGAAGTTACGGACTCTGTACAATAATCCAAGTTTCTTTGAGGCGGTTTTAGCAAGTGATCTGACATGAGAGGTCCAGCTGAGGGCACTGTTAAGTGAGACACCAAGAATTTCAATACTTTTGGAGATGGGAACATTAGTAGCACTGAAGGTAATGTACGAATCTGGCAATATCTGTCTATTAGTAAACTGTATATATTTAGTTTTACTAGCATTAAAAGAGACAAGGTTGTTTTGTCCCCATTCACTGATTGTAGATAGATCTTGATTTATGGAGATGGCTGTATTGAGCTGAGAGGTAGAGATATTAGACTTTGTAAATGGATGTCTGAGTGTGAATGAACTATGTAGTGTTGAGTCATCTGCATATGAGTGAATGGGATTGTGAGTGACAGATAAGAGATCATTAATATGAACCAGAAATAGGGTTGGCGCCAGAACTGATCCCTGCGGCACGCCGGCGTTAATTGAGTGGAAATTCGAATATACATCATCTACTTTTACTCTTATTTTCCTGTCACTAAGATAAGAAGAAATCAAAGGAACAAAAGACGTTAGTCCATAGCAAGGGAGTTTGGACAGCAGGGAACGGTGCCATACTCTGTCGAAAGCTTTAGAGATATCAAGAGCTACTGCATGAGTTTCTCCAAAAGATCAATTGATTGATGGATGGTATGAGTTAAGAGATTGAGTATGTCAATGGTGGATCTTTCGTGGCGAAAACCGTATTGTCTATCATTAATTAAGTTGTTGGATTCAAGATGTTTAACAATATGCTTATTAATTAAAGTTTCAAATACCTTACCAAGAGAAGATGTGATAGCTATTGGTCTGTAATTGGAGGGGTCAGACGAACTTCCTTTCTTCGGAACTGGGTGGATATTGGCTTCTTTCCATGAATTTGGGAATAAAGAAGTACGTATGCATAGTCTGAATAATTTAGCTAGGACAGAGGCAAGTTCAGGGGAACACTTTTTCAAAACAATTGGCGGAATTCCATCTGGACCTGGAGCTTTGTTGGTAGGTAAATTGTCTAGGATGGATTTTACAAATCTTGTCTGTATTTTAAGTGGGGCAATTTCGGGAGAATCAAGTTCCAGTACTGAGACATTCTGGCTGGTATCATCTATTGTAGAGTTTCTTGCAAAGGTACTAGCAAAGATATCTGCTTTCCCACGTGGGTCATTTGTAATATTGACCATCTCTCTCACCATTCCTCTGCAGTACCTATATACACCGATGGTTCAAAAACCTCTGCAGGTGTTGGATTTGCGATTCTCTCTCCTAACACATTTTATCATTTTAGCCTTCCTACTTATGCAAGTGTTCTAACAGCAGATTTATATGCCCTCTTGTTTGTGTTGCGGTATACTTGTCGTGCCACCTCTCCCTGATTTGTGATATTCTCTGATTCATATAGTGTTCTGTCCCTTCTACAGTCACCGTCTACTTCTCACCCTTTAGTCCTTCGTATCTTGGAATGGTTGTTCCGTATCTCATCTCGTCATAAAACAGTCCAGTTCTGTTGGGTCCCAGGATATTTGGGCAGCACGGGCAATGAACGTGCTGATCAGTAGTTGGCTCGCATGGCTTTTACCAGAGATGTCTTCATTTCCTTCTTCATTCCAGTCTCTGACCTTCCTCCTGCTCTATCTTCCTTCCTTCAACACCGGTGGCAGTCTTGTTGAGACTCTATCACTAATAATAAAGTACGTGTTGTTAGCCCTTTTATTTCCCCCTGGATGACCCCTTGCCACCGTAATAGGAGGTGGGAAACTGCTGTAGCTCGTCTTAGAATTGGTCATACTAGACTTACCCACTCTTATTTAATGTCTGGCGGTTACCCTCCCCTTTATACTCGCTGCAATACCACTCTCTACGTACGGCATATTTTCCTTGATTGTCCTCTTTACACTATGCAGCGACCTGTTGCATTTCCTTTTTTGTCTTGCCTCCAACGTCCTCCCCTTCTTGCAGACTTTCTCCGAGAATCACCGTATTTTTCCCTCCATATCATCATATCCTTCCTCACCTCTATTGGTCTTCTTTCCGATATCTAATTCTGTTCCTTACTTCAGTAGCCTCATCTGTGATATGATAGACTTCTTCCATTGACCCACTTCTTTCACGACGCCCTATCTGTGCTCCCGGCCCATCCAGCGTACACAGCTTGTAGCCGATGAACCGGTTTTGTGCTGGATTTTGGCACTAGGTTCCTATTATTATTATTATTCTGCCTGTTGATGCCACTCTACACAGCGGAAAGAGGCAGTAGATGAAAATGAAGAAAAAACTTTAACTTAATTTTCTAATAAACATTTACTTTGGCCACAAGACAGATACTCATTGTTTTTGTATTTATATTATGATATTGTAGATACTAAAGTTTCTGCTAGGGATGGTAGAGACCTGTGCATTCTACAGGCTGTCTATATGCTTCATCTCAGACACAAAGTTGAACCATGACTCAGGTGTCAAACTGTTAACCAGATAACAACATTGTTCTCCACACATTGCAACAAGTTCTTAGCCTCCTTCTTTAGGACTGCGTATTTTTGTTTAATTTTCTTGTTTCCGCACCTTGATCTTCGTTCACCTTTGCTGGTCAGTCCTTTTTTGGTTGTAGGCTACACTGCTACATCCTCCATGTTTTATGTTTGAACAGTTTTCTTTTAGTATATAATTGTTTGAGGATGTGAGAATGTAACTCATGAAACATCACGCAACTGTAACTTCCTTCAAAGATGATAAGGGTGTTTTGTAGTTCATCTAAAACTTCTGCTACAAATTTGTCCATCTCTGGTTGCATCTGTGTGCAGTACAGATTGATACAAAATATATCTGAAAACTGATTTTTTTTTTTTTTTTTTTTTTTGGCAGGATACTGATAGTAACATATGTTATGTCACAAAACGACTGTAAAACTGTTGTTACAAATGATTTAATATTTTTCCCGAATTGGACTGATGTCCGTATATATTAGTGCATATCTAACAGTGTATAACATAACGAGAAAGAGCATTTCTTGCAACATTTGCCATTCCAGGGACATATTCAAACGTTGGATTATAGTCATTAACAACGGCCCAATGCACAAGACAACCATTAAGGTTACATCCTCGAAACAGGTGGCAAAGAGGAATGCCGTCTGTCTGGATATGAATAGGGTAACCGTAAATGATGCAGCGAAAATGTTATGGGGACCAGACCATGGCGAGCGCTTCCCAGTGAGTTACAATGTAATTTTTCTCTGCGGAGTTTAATGCTCGGTAAGCACAGGCAACGACACGTTTCCTGTCTTTGAGGTCATCTTGCATGAGCACTGCACCGAGGCCCACTCCGGAAGCATAATACAAAAGGTTTGGAGTAATCAGGGAACGCCAAGACCGAAATTTGTGCAAGGGCAATTTTCAGGGCAGTAAACACAGTAGCCTGTTCATCTGACCACATAACAGGCTCGTCCTTCTTCAAGAGTCTATTTAGTGGCACAGCAATTTGGGCATACCACTTGATGAAATGACAGTAATAACCACTAAGACTAAAGAAACTGCATACTGCATCTGTACTGGTACGAATAGGAAAGTTGATGACTGCAATTACCGTTTCTTCTGTTGTGTGTATGCAACTAATATCGACGACATGTCCTATGAACTTCAGCTTCTTACGCAGGAAATAACACTTTGACAGCTTGATTGTAAGTCCAGATTTTTGGAGTCTAGTGAATACCTGTGTTAATTTTTCTAAGTGTTCCGGGACATAGCGACTAGTGATAATGACACCATCAAGATCAGCAAAGGCTCAGTGGCCTAACATACCGGCAAAGAATGTGTGAATGCAGATGGGGCATTTCTCAGGCTAAACAGAAGTCTACAGAACTGGCAATTACTGGATGGGATGCTGAAGGCAGTGATTGGGCAAGATAATTCCTCCATTTGTACTTGCCAATAGCCACTCGACAGATTCAATGAGGAAAATACGCAGTTACTGTCTCCTAGTGATTCCAAAAAATTAGCGAGCACAGGAACTGGGACTCTATCCAAAACAGTCAAGGCACTGACGTGGCGGTAGTCTATGACAGCGTGCTATTCACCACCCTTCTTTGGAACAAGGAATAACGGACTGTTCAGTATTGTCGATTAGCATCATCTCCTGAATAAGAGAATCATCTTTATGTTGAGTGTGAGATAAGTGATAGGCAGGAACATACACGGGTTGAGCACCAGGCTGTAATGTAATTGCATGTTTTATTAAATTAGTTTTGCCCATGTTCTCACTGGGCAGAGCTACGACTTCGCAGTAGTCTCGCAAAAGATCAGGCAACAGATTTCTGTGTTCAGGATAATTGCCCCATTTCACAAGAGACTCAAGATTAGTTCGGGTAGTATTGTCAGCAGAATGAACAACTGAGCACACATCTGCCACAAAGAGTGGGAAATCTTAGCATACATGTATGGCCACTGGGTACACCAAAAAATCACCAACCTGTGTCCCAGCATGCAGCTTAAGTGGTGCATTGGTAGTGTTGGCTAAGTACAAACAACATAAACCGTCGTGTGACACCGAGCACATTACTCAAGCTCTTAACACAACAGGTATCAGGCTGAGAAATTGCAGTAACACTTCTAGATGACCCAGAAATCCTCAATACAACCTTACTATATACATTAGTGGGCAAAACCATGCACTGTTTTACCACCGATTGATTGGGTGGTGACTGGTGAGGACTGCATTACTGTATGTCTACCAGTGGTAATGAGGTAGGTAATGGTAGGTAATGACGAGTCCGATGACGCTTCACTGTTACAGGATGGCTCACTGGGATGATCAATTTCATAATCAGAGTGACAAGCTGAGGAATACAGGGAATCAGTAGCTGAATCATGTATGTCAGAGGAGGAGGATTTGATAGGGGGGGAGGAGCAGAAAATGTATCAACTTGTGACTGGACGGGAATCTGATTTCAGTCACTTGGCACAAACCAGTCTTGAAGTGCAATGCCTCCACGTGCCGGTAACACACTGATATCTTCATCTGCCATGGTTTTAACACCCAGTAAAATGTCAGCAGGACAGCTGATCCAAGGGGTGACTTAGAAATCAGCAATAAATGGATCAGCTGAATCATGTAGAGAAATTTTAAACTGAAATTTGCCTTTGATGTTTAAATCTGACCCATCTACACTGCAAAGACGACAACTGGAGGGCTCAAGGAGGGTAACCTGTTTTGAGCTGTTACATTTAATACTTGCCAATGCCTTTTTAGTTACAAAGCTGATGGAAGAACCTGAATCCATAAAGAGCGAGACATTCACTTGATAACAGTTTCCATGCACAACTACCCTTAAGCAACCTAATGTGTGTGTGGGTGTGTTTTTTTTTTTTTTTGCGAGGAAGAAGGAACCAAAAGCCAGGAGCCGGCAATTATTGTTCCTTCCAAGAGAAAAACAAAATACAAAAGAGAGCCAAATTCAAGATGCGATCATTTAGAGATGTCAGGGCACACTGCGTTTGAAAGACTGGAGATCATAGGAAGCAGGATATACAAACAGAAGGAGACAGTTCCAGAGTTGACCTGTTGCATAAATGAAGGACTGGGAGTAACGGTTAATTCTTACATTAGAGATTTGGACAGAAAAGGGATGAGAGTTTCCTATTAGACGGGTGCTACGCACCCGACGTAGAAGTGGAGGAATGCATGCAGACAGTTCAGTGGAGTAGTGACCATTGAAGTAGCGACGGAAAAGAGATAAAGATGGAACAGTGTGGTGAAGAGACAGAGGTTGAAGGGAGTCAGGAAGAGGAGGAGAGTTAATGAGACGAAAAGCCCTTGACTCCACCCTATTGAGAAGAGCTGTATGTGGGAAGCCTCCCCAAACATGAGAGCTGTACTCTACACAGGGGCAGATAAAACCCCTGTATAGAGTCAACATTTGTGCAGGGGTAAAGAAGAAACCGAGTGGGCTTAGCACACCTAATCTCTTGGAAGCAGATTTTACAAGAGATGTAACATGACCTTTCCAAGATAAGTCCCGAGTAAATGAAACCCCAAGCATGTTCAAGGATGATACAGGATTAAGCTGAACATTATTAAACATTAGTGGGTATACCTGTGGAAGATTTTGTCGGGTTGATAAGTGTAAAAACTGAGTCTTTGATGCATTACAAACAACCAGATTATTTTTACCCCAGTCAGAGATATGAGCCAAGTCAGACATTAGGTGTGCCATAGCCTCATCCCTTGTTTTTGTGAAGTAACTGCTGAGATGGACGTTGTGGAAACCGAATGGAAAGGTGAAGGGTGGAGTAATCAGTGTATGAGTGAATAGGGTTAGATGTACAGCTTAGAAGGTCACTGATGAATAAAAGGAAGAGAGTTGTTGATAGTACAGAGCCCTGAGGAACACCACTGTTGATAGATCTAGGAGGAGAACGATGGCCGTCTACAGCAGCAGCTATAGAACGACCAGAAAGGAAGCTAGAGATGAGGGCACAGATAGAAGGATAGAAACCGTAAGAGGGCAGTTTGGAAATTAAAGATGTATGCCAGACTCGATAGAAAGCTTTTGAGATGTCAAGTGCAATGGCATAACTTTCGCCAAAGTCCTGAAAGGAGGATGACAGGGAGTCTGAAAGGTAGGTGAGAAGATCGCCAGTGAAGCGTCCCTGACGAAACCCATGCTGACGATCAGAAACAAGGATGTGATAGGAAAGATGCTTTAGGACAGGACGGCGGGTCGTCGCGTTTGCGATTTTAGTAAATTTTGAATAACCGCGGGCAAGTAGGCTCCAGCTGGTATTGTCTATCAGTACCACCACCCTCTAGCTACAACTAGCATACTTTACTTTTGTACTACTGACCTCAGTTGTTGCCAAATATCGCGTTTTCCCCCCGTCCCTCCCCCACCCCCCACCACGGCCCGGCCAGCCTGGCTGTGATACATGGCAGCGCTCTGAGCGCTCAGAACTGTAAATCTGCTATCTCCTCTCACAAGCAGTTTATGCTACTAGGAAACGCTTGTTTCCCCAGTTGTAACACTAGCTATTTTTCTCACGGTTTGCCTCTGTTTAGCGTCAGTTTACTGCAGGCTTTCAAAGTGAGATTATGGCGAGTTCTAGCTCTTCCCAGTCAGTGCAAGCGGCCGACAGGAACGAGAATAAAGTGGCGGACGTAAGGCAGAATAAAAAGCGCGCCGTGGTCATCTTTTGGGAAGTAATATGATTGAAAATAATGTAGTGTACATGTTTTTAGCTGTGAAAATGGAAATGTTTGTTGAGTGACGGGAAGACCGCCGCCACAGTGCATGTCGGCCGTACGCTCCGTTGATTTTAGCCTTATTTTCAGTGCTTATTGTACAAATACGGATTCCTAACTACCTTTACGTTGTAGTATAAAGTTTACTGTGACAGAATGAGGCTGTGGTAGAGGGGAAACCGGGTTGCTGGAGGTGTGAAAGTGAAGATTTGGTTACCCAACTTTGCAAGTCTCCACAAGTCCTTGGGTAGTCCACGAAGGCTCAACACCTGTCTCTGGAGAAAGCTGAATGTAAGTACTATCTGCCATACCAAGTATAATGTTCTAGGGTTAATCTCTGATTTTTGGCGAATATTTTCCTACAGGTACTCAGACCGCGATACAACCCCGCCACTCGGGGGATATCGACTGTACACAGCCGCGTTTTAGGGGTTAAAATTTTTCTATTAAGAATTGACTCGAAAACTTTTGAGATACAGGATGTTAAAGCAATTGGACGATAGTTAGAGGGTTGGGAATCCCACCCATCTTTGGGACTGGCTGAATGAGAGCAAACTTCCAGCAAGAAGGAAAGGTACAAATTGAAAGACAAAGGCGAAAGAGTATGCCTAGGCAAGGTGTAAGCACAGAAGCACAGTTCTTCAGAACAACAGGAGGGACTCCATCAGGCCCATATGCCTTGTTAGTACTGAGGCCTGTGATGGCAGAAAATATATCAGCTGAAGTAATTTTAATGTCAACCATGAGGAAGTCAGAGAGGGGAAGTGATGGAGGAACAACACCGGAATCGTCTAAGGTGGAATTGGAGGAGAAAGTCTGAGAGAAGAGATCTGCTTTATCAGTAGAAGAAATAGCTACAGAAACATCAGAGTAGAAAAGAGGAGGGAAGAATGATGAGGTAAAGTTGTTAGAAAGGTTTTTGGCAAGATGCCAGAAGGAGGGGAAAGAATTCTAGTTGGAGAGTTGAGAGCTTTTAGTACGGATGAAATTATTTTTATCAGAGCGAAGAACAGACTTAGCACGATTTCGGGCAGAAACGTATAAAAGATGTGATTCAGGGGTGGGTTGGCTCCGGTAACTATATACAGGGGCAGTTCAGGGTGTTTGGTAACTCCTATGTTGGAGGGTTTCGAGTGTTGAGCTGCTCTTCCTCCGAATGCTGTCATGCAAGAAAAAGACATTTATTAGTGGTATGGCTTGTGGATTCTTTGTGATACTTACAAAATTGACTGCTGGACTGTGGAAATGAACGTCGTCACCAGCTATCATTGTGGTACCTACAATATCCTTGGCCGAACCACAAAGGTAAACGTTGGTGTCTGTTACCACGGGATTGTCTGTCCATATGGAACTGTCCTTGCCTGCGATAACAATTTGACCTATGATATCCAGAGACACCACAGTGCCAGCAAACAATAAAAAGACTTCTTGCTCCAATGTGCTGTCGAACGATCATGCCCATTGGACAGGCAATGACTCGAAGCAGCTGTAGGCAATCTGAGTTGCGAGTAACAACGATTAATAGTTTAGACACCATTAATGGAGGAGCATGAACGAGCAGGAAGATGTACAGCCGCACCCGTCACTGATGTTCACATATGTGGTTGGGACTGTGAAAGTTTGTAGGAGACTCCACTGGACGGAAAATGAGAGAGAGAAGGGGAAACCAAGGTAGAAGGAGTAGTGAGAGAAAGTGATTATGTAGGGAGTTGTGGACTGACAATGGTAATTGAAACCGTATGGATAGGAAAATGGAAAACTGGAAATGAAGGTCAGTTTGAAGTCCAGGAGTAAGGGTATATGGGTTATAAGTATTTGATTGACCCAGGATAGTAGAAGTAGTTGGATTAGACATCGTAGTAGAAGATGAAATACCTTCAGTAATAGTAGCTGAAGCAGTAGTATTAGTGGTAGTCGAGGTAGGTTTCATTTAAAAATTACCACTGCAAAGCAAAGCTGTTCCATTATTATTACCACTTCCTATTTCATTATGATCATTTACTGGTGAACTGGAGAGAGTTTCATTCGTTTGATGTAAGACATATATTATCAGAGAGGCTTAGTCTGAGCAGGGAACCATATAGCCACACTTATGAAAATGAATTATATTCACCGAACACGATTTGAAAGAATAATGGCGATGTTATGAAAAATGAATAAAGAATGAATGAATGAAGAATGGAATAAAGAATGACTGAAAATGAATTATACACAGTGAACATTATATGAAAAAAAAACTAGCAATTTTTTAAAGAATGAATAAAGGGAGATGAGAGAAGAAGGTTAACAAGAAAAATGAAATTTCTAACACTGTGAAAGAAATAAAACACTGAATGAAATCAGAAATGAATAATAATTCTAATCACAATATTTAGAGAAAGTGACAGACAATCTTTAGAGATAGTGAAAAGGTGGCATGGGAACAGTAAAATAATAATTACAAATTTATTCACTAAGACTGAGGCAGGTGTTCGGCAGGAGTGTTCACTCGGATGAGTGTTGTGCTGGAGTGAGGTTGTAGACTCCACCCATCTAGGAGCGACTGGAGAGAGCAGGGTGACGCAAGTCTTGACGTGGACGGATGTGAGTGGTGTAGCTTCTCCCACAAGGTAGAGTGGCTGAGTTGACAGGAGAAGCCTGATGATGAAAAGCCGTGACGTGGGATGGTGTGGCTGGCCACACACCCGCCGCTAGATGACATGGCTATGACATGGAGTCTGGGTTTGGTCGGTCTTAACTTGTCCGGGCAACTTAGGTGGACAACTCTTTATGAGCACTGGCTGTGGGTGTTTCAATGCAATGGGTGGTGACATAATGCTTGCCAGCGGGGTGGGTAGGTGTTTGATGGTGTTAGGCAGCAGGTTTGTAACAGGATGATTTTCCCTTGGGGAGGGGGGGGGGCAGGTGCAGGAACAAAGAGCGATGAACGTTTCCTCACCATGGAGATGCAGGACACACACACAACCCAGCTCAACATAGGAAAAGGCAGGAGGCGACGTGATCTGGAATAAAAAGTATGTGCAGGCTCCGGAAAGGCAGGCCATTTGCAGAGGGAGCACAGGACATGCAATGAATGGCAGTGCACCAGTAGAGCAGAAGCCGTTAGTTGTTGGTGAGGCAGTGGGTCGCATGGCACAGAGTGTAGTAGGGCGGCTTCACACAATACAGGGTGTGTTTTGGCGGCAATTTTACCGAGAATATTCGTAGTTGTGCATCTTCTTCTTGCACACACTTCGCTGCCACCACTTATATACAACCTTTAAGTCAAGAAGGTTATGTCCAAAGTCCGATGTGTTTTAATGATTTTTATTCTTGACTAGAAGATTACAGATTTGCTCTGTTTGAGCCCTGCCTTTGAACTCATTCAGCTGGCCGGTGCACTTCTCCAGCTGACATTGCACATTATGTTATGTAAACACAAGTGGATACACCTACACATGACTACACCTATAACTTATATAGGGCCAAAGTTATACACTCTTAGATATGCTCTATAATATACTGACCTAAGTCTAGTTTGCAACAAGTTATTAAATCATTAGTAACTCTGTATGCATGAAATAACCTGTGTTCATATGAGTCACACTTATTAACTAAAAAACATATTGGAGTACCTAATGATTTTATAACAGTTATTACGAGCATAAGGGCAAGGCCTCCCACTGCATGTTGGTGCAGGGCTTCGACAACACACAGTCTTCTTCACAGTGTGATGAACATTGCAAATTGGTTGCAGAGAAATTGCTATGTTTGCTGACTTTGAAAATGATAATATCAAAGGTTACGTTTTTATTCTTTTTCTAGATTATCATGCATGTACAATATTCTCCATCCCTTGTAGGAACAATTAACACATCTTACCTGAGGGGGTCTTTCTATATGACCCCATGTGGGTCATTCTGCTTAAACTATTTCCATGGATATTCATTTTATCTGGGGAGGTATAACCCCCCAAAACCCATACATTTTGGAGACTGATGACATTCATTTCTCACACTCTGATGCTAATCCCACTTTGTTATTTTCAACTTTGTACCATACCTCTTAATTCAGTAAGCTTTTCACCCTCTTCATTTATACTCTAATGAGACAGACAGACAGACAGACAGACAGACAGATGTTGTTTGTTGGGGTTTATTTGCCGTCACCCACTAAGAGGGGCATTAGGCCAAACAAAACAGTAAATATAGATACAATGAAAAGAAAAACAGGGCAGGAGGAAAGACGACTGGTCTACGGACCCAAACGAGCCGGGGCATAAAATAAAAGGCACGGAGGTCAGCAAGGCCGATCGTCTCGCCCCTGACAATCGGGTTAGATGGAATACCCACACCCAGGTCGTCCACCTGGAAAAGATTGTACAGGGTCTTATAGTACGACTCACCGAATTGACATGACCAGAAAATGTTGGTATACAGACATCTCTACCTGACGGTCTTTGGCCTTGAGTGTAGGGCGAGATGGGCTGCCCTCCACAGCTGAAGGAGGACTCAGCGACTTCAATCTTGGCCGAGGAGCTGGTCGAAGCATCCTCGGCCATAGAAGTGGTGCTGGGAGGAGAATCCTGCCCCTCGTCATGTGCAAATGATCGATGGTCGTCGCCAGAAGAGTTTACAGCCATGTCCATGGTCTGGTCCAGAGCAGGGTTGATGATGAATGACAGACAGTTTCACTGACTTAAAGGGGCGTCAAGCTGCAGTCGCTTCCGTGGTGTCTTGTGGTAAGCGGTAGGTTGCGGATGTCGAACCTTATGCTTCTGACGACGACAGGAGGCAGGAAGCATATCACAGGCGAAGTACTCGCGGATGACAAGGCGAGCAAGCCCATTCCCCTCAAAGATCCTGGGGAGAAGAATGAGCAATGCCCCCTTGTCACCCCACAAAAAGCCCTAGTCGTCGCTGTGCACATCTTGAAGATGGTGCTAACTTCTTAAGGACTTCCAGGAACTCTGGCCTGAAGTCCCCCCGACCAAGCGGTGCTGCTGGGCTTGGGTGGACCCTGCATGGCAATGCCCCCCAGCCTGGTAACATCTCTGGCCTCAGGACCCTTAGGAGTCCCAAAGATGGCAAACTCCACCGCCTTGCCATCCCCGAGATAGTTGGTGATGCCGTGGATTTGGTGTAACTATGGCTTGGAGGTGCACAAAGACATCAGCGCCAGTGTCCTGTCGCTTGATGATCCCGTACCCCGTCCTACAGTTGAGTGAAACCACAGTCCCCTGGATTGGTAACACAGGCATGGTTGATCCATTAAAAGCCCTCCTCAATGGCTTGTAGGCTAAAGTAGGAGAGCGCTGGAAAAGGTGTGAACTCATGAACTGCTGAGCTCGAACTCGAGTCGAGAGAGAGAGAGGTAGCGATGAGTTTTAATATCTCCTAAGTAACTGCCTAGACTTTCGGGAGAGACAATTTTTTGCACATGGCTTGCTAGGTTTGCCCGATCTTCCAGATGATGTCGGGTTTATAGCATCATCTTACCAAAGGAAAGAAGCATGTAATAAAGACAAAAAGTTAAAAATGAAAAAAAATGTGGAAGAGTAACAAGTTACTCTAAATTCTAAATTTCTTATTAATAAAAGACAGTTTGTTGAAAACTGGAAGACCATTGGAACGGAAAAAAAGAAAGTGGCGAAAAAAGCTGATGGATATCCACGTGCTTTGCCTACATCTTTTTACTGGTGAATTTGACGTTGAGCAGTTGGTTATTTTTTACGCTGTTCATATATGGAGACACCGAAAAACATACCAAGAGAGATGAAAGTGTGACAGATAAAGTTACCAGCAATTCTGGAAACATTGATGTCCTGTGACGTCGATTGAGCAAAATCAGAATATAACTAATGAAAATCACAGCATTTACGGCGGATGAAGAGTAATACTGTCACTGTGCTTTTGTGGCTGAACGGACAGGGTATTAATCTACTGTCTCTTGTAAATAACGCAATGTACTTCACAAAATAAATAACAAAGTATAACTGATATATAGTACTAGTTATCAACCATGGCATCTTTTCTCTGGCATGTTAACACCATAGACCTGGGAACCATTGACAGAGTAGGCGTATCAGAGGCGTAGTTAATATTTGTGAGGTTTTCTTTCAGGTATTTTTTTTTTATTAGTGTTTACCATACAATTATTACTTCCTACTTTCCAGATTGTGTTGTAATTTGAGATAGTTACTCACCCGTTATTATTTTCTATATATACAGAACAAGTTTTATCTTCAACGTATTCTCCTCATTCTTAGAGCCATTCAGGTCTAGCGACAGACTCAGGCGGATTTCAATTACAAACTCCAGATTGTCTCAACACTTGTCAGTGCTTTAGGATTTATAGTGCTGTTCACTGTAACCTTTCTCTGCATAGATTTATGGCATGTCTTGGGTCAAGGAGGTCAAGAGTTGTGGGGGTCTCGGTGGTTTTAGAACTATCCACGTGGGTACAATCACAGCTTTGCAAAGGCGGATGCAAGTTATCCCTCTAAGGCTTACCAACTTTCTGAAGTTCATATTTTTTACCTACAGAACATAATTTCTGAGAACCTCAAAATCCAAGCCCTGTGTTAACTTAATCGCAGACTTTAGTAATAAAAGTTTATAAGTTCGTTCATATAAGCAGGTGTGAGAGAAAGCGTGGCAAACGAAGGAAGGAAAGCAGGACTGTCTTTAACGTAGCCAGGGAGGTGGAGGATTGACTGGTGCAAAGATCTGGAAATGAGAGAGAGAGAGAGAGAGAGAGAGAGAGAGAGAGAGAGAGAGAGAGAGAGAGAGAGAGAGAGAGAGAGAGAGAGAGAGAGAGATTTCTTAATAACAGAATAGAAGAAGGAAAAGCAAATGAATAAAAAAGTATTTCATACACCAGATTACTGGTGTCCTCCATTCCTAAAAAATTTCTAACAGTTGGACTTAAACAGCTGTAAGTTGAAGTTTAGGGGGAAACAACTCTGGGGAAGAGAGTTCCAAGGAGATGCAGTTCCGGGAATAAAAGATTTCTGATAGGCGGAAGTTCTGTAATATGGCAGTGTGACATTCCAGTCATGAGCACTACCAGATGCCCGTGTAGCACAAGGAAAGGCATGGAGAGGTGGCACAATGGATGCAGCTTCGTCTGAGTATTTTTTTTTTTTTTAATAACAGAACAGAAGAATGAAAAACAAATGAGTAAAAAAAAATAATCCATACACCAGATTACTGATGTCCTTCATTCATAAAATGTCTGTAACAGTTGGACTTCAACTGCTGTAGGTTGAAGTCTGGAGGGAAACAGCTCTGGGGAAGTGAGTTCTTGGGAGACGCAGTTCGGGGAATGAAATAATTCTGATAGGCAGAAGTTCTGCAATATGACTGAATGACGTTCCAGTCATGAGCGCTACCAGATGCCCGTGTAGCACGAGGGAAGGCATGGAGAGGTGGCACAATGGATGCAACTTCGTCTGAGCATTTGCCATAGAAGTATCTGTAAAATAATGCAAGGAAGGCAACTTTCCTTCTTACCTGTAGGGGAGGTAGTTTATTTGTAATAGCAGGGTTATCAATCATTGTAACAGCTTTTTTCTGAATTTTGTTTAGTTGCTTCAGTGCATCCTCCCCACATCCATTCCACGAGGGTGAGCAATATTCCAGCTGAAAGCACACATGACTCTTATAAATTATAGCCAACTGCTCGTCAGTGAAGAAGCTATGAAATCTGTACAATAATTCAAGTTACTTTGAGGGGGTTTTAGCAATAGATCTGACATGAGGGGCCCAGGTGAGGTCACTGTTAAGTGAAACACCGAGAATTTCAATACTTTCAGGGACAGGAATATTAGCAGCATTGAAGGTAATATTGGAATCTGGCAATATTTGTCTATTAGTAAAGTGTATATACTTGGTTATACAGGCATTAAATGAGACAAGTTTTTTTTTTTTTTTCCCATTCAGTGATCCTAGGTGAGTCTTGATTTATGGAGATGGCTGTACTGAGTTGTGAGTTAGAGATATTAAACTTTGTGATTGGGTGTTTAAGTGTAAATGAACTGTGAAGTGTTGAGTCATCTGCATATGAATGGATGGGATTATGGTTGACAGAAAATAGATCATAAATATGAATTAGGAATTGGGTTGGAGTCAGAGCTGATCTTTTTGGCACGCCGGCTTTAATTGAGCGGAAATTGGAATATACATAATCTACTTTTACTCTTATTTTTCTGTTGCTGAGATATGAGGAAATCAGAAGAACAAAAGATGTAAGTCCATAGCAAGGGAGTTTGGATAGCAGGCAGCGGTGCCACAGTCTGTCAAAAGTTTTAGCAATATTAAAGGCTACTGCATGAGTTTCTCCATGTTGGTCAATTGACTGATGAATGGTGTGAGTCAGGAGATTATGTCAATGGTGGATCTTTTGTGGCGAAAACCATACTCTTTATCACTAATTAAGTTATGAATTCAAGATGTTTTAACTATGTGCTTATTCATTACGATTTCAAATACTTTACCAAGACAAGATGTGATAGCTATTTGTCTGTAATCAGAGGGGTCAGAGGAACTTTCTTTCTTCGGAACTGGGTGGATATTGGCTTCATCCAGGAATTAGGGAATTAAGAAGCACGTAGGAGATAAGCAAAAATTGTGCAAGAAGAGGAATAGAGAAGGTGGGAAAGTAAATGCAAAGAACGGGAATGAGAACGAACGTTACGTGGGGGACTGTGTAAGGGAGGGTTGAACAGGTATTTTGCCAATTAAGAAGGCAGTCATTAAGGGATGAATCGTGACACAGTAATTACAAACTACTCCATTAGTAACAGATGACATTGACAATATAATCCAGATCCAGAATACATTTCAAAATCGATTAGTTATTGTGAGTAGAGATTTAATTATGATACTGAACACTGCAGGAAGACGATGTTGAAAGCTTGAATGTTAAGATCATGGATGTGTAGATCAGCTCACAGGCAATATTTATAAAATTGTAGTTTTCCTTTTGCTTCTCTTAGACAATACCCACTTCATTCATTATTGGGAAATAATTTTTGCGTAATGATGACAATAATGATGACATAGTTGATGATAAATATTACGGTGAAGACGATCATGCTAGATATTAGCTACATTTTTTTTTTTCATTCAGAGGCACAGTCATTTTCCCAGTTCTACCCTACCGTTTCGTGCATAAATGATTCTCACACCTTCGTACCCTTCATCAAGATGCTGTCGGCTCTGTTCGGCCTAACTCATCTGTCCTTAAAGTTTCCCGTTTGACCCTTTGTCTGTTATCTTGTGTCCTGCATCCTTTACCTGTTACCTCACCATTATACTTTTATCAGTTTTGCCATATAACATTTATTATATTGATAACTGAAGAAAGGAGTAAATTCATAGGTGTTCCAAGAGTGACTCGGTTACTTAAAGCACTTTATAGAATAACCCCCCCCCCCTCGGGGATAAAGTAAAGAATACCCACGGCTTGAATATCAAATATGTAGGTGGATGATCCACTTCCGTGAGTACTTTTCCCCATATGTGGATCTTCATCATCCAGTTCCTGAATTCGGCCAACCTCATTTATAGCACTGGGAAATTATGATGCACATAATTGCAGGGAGGCTGTTTTGAGGTGTGAGGGTGAAGATATACCCGTAGGTGAGAGTGAAGGTAGGGGTGGGAGTGAAGGTACGGGCAGGGGTGAGTGCAAGGGCAAATGTGATGGTGAGGGCTTGGATGGGGGAGGCAGCGCGGGTGTGTGTGAGGGCAGAGGTGAGGAAAAAAGTAGGATTGAGGGTAAGAGTAGGAGTGAGGGTAACGGCAGGGGTTACGGTGAGGGTAGGTAGCAGGGCTGGGAACAATTATGAACTGAATTGGAATTGATTAAAAACTGTGAATTGGAATTGAATTGGAATTGAGAAAAATATAAAAATTATGTTAACTAAATTGAATTGGAATTGATATCAATGAACTGATTTGAATTGATGACTGAATTGATAAAATAAAATTTTCTACTGTAACATTTGAATTCATTATTGTACAATAACTAATTTACGGTAGAGTCAAACAAGCAGTAAAATGCACAGTTTGTATCAAAGATAAGTTAAAAATAATTTGAAACCGCAATTTTATTTCTTTCCGTTAGATTAATGGTACTGGCTAGATTAAAACTGATTTTGATTTGAAAACATTATATCGACCATAACGAACTGAACTGGAATTGATTATTTTTTTTTTACGAGTGAAGTGAATTGAAATGGAAATGATTAATTCAAATCTTATTCTGAACTGGAAGTGAAATGAAAATGACAAAAATGAATTGACCCCAGCCGTGGGTAAGAGTGAGGGTAGGAGTGATGGAGAGGGTGAGGGCAGGGTGAATGTGAGGACAGGGGTCAGGGTGAGGGAGAGAATAATGCCTGGCTTTTGTGTCCCCCCCTGTGGCGGGGGGGACACAACCTGGCCGCATTATGGGGTGGTACTACTACTCTGCGGCCAGGTTGTGTTAGGAAGAATACTGCCACCGTATTCCCTGCGTGTCGTAAAAGACGACTAAAAGGGGCGGGGTGAGGGGACTAGGGACCCCCTCCTCTGTTTTTTAGTTCCTAAAAAGAGACAGGCCAGAGAAAGGGATGGGGGATGGAGTTATCCCCGTACCCTGAAGATTGGGTCTATGAATGTGCGTGGATGTAGTACGATTGAGGCTAAAAGGGAGGAGATTGGGAGAATGTTTGTGAGAAGAAAGTTGGATGTGTTAGCTTTGAGTGAAACGAAGATGAAAGGGAAGGGGGAATCTATGTTTGGAAGTGTGAATGGAAGATTGTCAGGTGTTGATAGGGGAAGGGCAAGAGAAGGTGTGGCCTTGTTAGTGAGTCCGGAAGTACAGCAGTGTGTGATTGAATGGAAGGAGGTGTCATCGAGACTGATGTGGGTGAAAGCGAAATTTGAACGTGAGTTGTGGGTGTTTGTGAGTGCATATGGGCCTGGTAGTGAAAGGGATGAACAAGAGAGGGAGTCTTTCTGGAATGATGTTGATGAGTGTCTGCAGAGTTTTGGAGCGAATGTGAATGTGGTAATGATGGGAGATCTGAATGCTAGAGTGGGAAATGTAGCAGTTGAAGGCGTAGTTGGTATGCATGGTGTGCCTGGAAGAAATGAAAATGGGGAACGAATGATAGCGATGTGTGTTGAGCGAGAGATGGTGATTAGGAATACGCTGTTTGAGAAGAAAGATATTTATAAGTATACATGGGTGAGACAGGAGGGTGGAAGGGTTGTTGATAGAGCTTTGATGGACTATGTGGTTGTGTCTAGGAATGTAATAGGAAGATTGTTGGATGTGAGAGTTCTAAGAGGGGAGGGTGGAGGTATGTCTGACCACTACCTGGTGGAGGGAAACTTAAGAGTAGGTATGAGATGGGTGAGAGCTAGGAGGGTTAGGTGTGGCAGGGAGGTTTTGAAAGTGAGTCAGTTGGATAAAAGAGAGAAAAAGATAGAGTATCAGGAGAAATTGAAAGATGAGTGGAGCGCAGTGAAAGATCGGGAAAATGGCAGCGTGGAGGAGGAATGGCAGTTGTTTAAGAGTGCTGTGGTGAGGCATGCAGAAGAGGTGTGTGGTGTGAGACGTGTGGGTGGTGGTGTAAGAAAAGGAAGTGAATGGTGGTGCGAGGAAGTAAGTATGGCTGTGGCCGAGAAGAGACGTGCATATGAAGTGTGGCTGCAGAGGAAGGATGAGATGTCATATGAAAGGTATAAGGAAAAGAGGAATAGAGCGAGAAGGGCTGTGCGTGATGCTAAAGTGGCAGCAGATGAGAGGTGGGGTAGGCGGCTGACAGAGAATTTTCAACAGAATAAGAAAATGTTTTGGAAGGAGGTGAAAAGGGTGCGAAAGGGAGAGTCTGGGAAGGAAGAACGAGTAAAAGCAGAGGATGGAAGGATGTTAATTGAGATGGATGCAGTAAGGAAGAGATGGGCAGAGTATTTTGAAAGATTATTAAATGTAGAGGAGGAAAGGGTGGCTGAGATTGTGGCGGATGGAAGGGTGCAAGGAAAAAATGTGTTGGGAGAGTTGAATGATTCTTTGATCACGAAGGAGGAAGTGGAGAAGGCAGTAAAGGAGATGAAAACAGGGAAAGCTGCAGGTATGGATGGGTGTGCTGTGGAATGCCTGAAGGGTGGTGGAGTGACTATTGTTGACTGGTTAGTAAGATTGTTGAATGTGTGCTTTGAGAAAGGTATGGTGCCAATTGACTGGGCAAGTGCTTGTGTGGTCCCGTTGTATAAAGGCAAGGATGATAAGTATGAATGTACTAGCTTTAGGGGTATAAGTCTGTTGAGTGTTGTAGGTAAGGTGTATGGCAGAGTGTTAATTATGAGAGTTAGAGAGGGTACAGAGGGAGTGATTAGTGATGAGCAGTGTGGCTTTAGGAGAGGGAGGGGATGCGTTGATCAGGTGTTTGCTGTGAGACAAGTGTGTGAAAAGTATTTAGCGAAAGGCAAGGATGTGTTTTGGGCATTTATGGATTTAGAGAAAGCGTATGATAGAATTGATAGGGAGGCTTTGTGGACTGTTTTAAGATTGTATGGACTTGATGGTAGGTTACTAAAAGTGGTGAAAAGTTTTTATATAAATAGTACAGCGTGTGTAAGAGTGGGAAATGCTGTGAGTGATTGGTTTCCCGTGAGAGTGGGGCTGCGACAGGGATGTGTGATGTCACCTTGGTTGTTTAATATTTACATGGATGGTGTTGTAAAGGAGGTGAATGCAAGAGTTTTAGGTGGTCTGAGTCTGGTAAATGTTGATGGTGGAGATTGGAATCTGAAGCAGCTGCTGTTTGCAGATGATACTGCACTGGTGACTGATTCAGAGGAGAGATTGAGACAGTTGGTAGAGGAGTTTGGAAGGGTGTGTGAAAGGAGGAATTTGAAAGTAAATGAGAATAAGAGTAAAGTGATGAAGTGTACGAGGTTGATAGATGGTAGGGGGATGAATATAGTTTTGAATGGTGAGTTGCTTGAGGAGGTAGATTGTTTTAAATATCTAGGGTCACATGTTGCTGTGGATGGAAGAATAGATGCAGAAGTGAAGTTTAGAATAAATGAAGTAGGAAAGGTGCTGGGAGGAATGAAAAAAGTGTTTAAATGTCGTTCGCTTAGAATGGATGTAAAGAGAAGGCAGTATGAGGGTGTTGTGGTACCGACTGCATTATATGGGGCTGAAACATGGAATATGGGTGTAGCAGAGAGGAAAAGTTTGAATGTAATGGAGATGAGGTGTCTGAGGAGTATGTGTGGAGTGACGCGTATGGATCGGGTGCGAAATGATGAAGTGCGAAGGAGAACTGGAGTTGTTCAGGAGATGGCTGGTAGAGTTGAGCAGAGGGTGTTGCGATGGTTTGGGCATATGGAGAGAATGGATAATGAGCGATTGGTGAAAAAGATAACTAGATCTGATGTGAGAGGTGTAAGGCTGAGAGGAAGACCACGAATAGGATGGATGGATAGTGTGAAGAGAGCGCTGGATGTGAGAGGGATGTCTGTCGAGCAAGGAAGAGTGGCTGTGCATGACAGAAATAAATGGAGAGAAATTGTGAATAAATAAGTGATGACGCAGCCCTGAGGGGATATTCTCCCGCATTTGGTCTGATCAGCTAGTCAGGTCAGGTGCGGGTAAGGGGATGGGTATGTTATGATGTGGCAGGGGTAAACCAGCTCTGCTGTCGGGCCCTGCTGCGGATGTCACTGATTGCATTGCGCAGTTGACCCTTGTGCGGTGTGGTGCGGTGAGGATCTGTCCGTTCTCCCCTTTGGGGCTAAGATATGAATGAATGTGTTTAAATGGATGAGTAAATGGAGAGTGTGTCGTCCTGTCTCGGCTACCTCCCTTTCCTTGGGGGAAGCAGCCTAGGTATATAGATAGATAGATTTTGAATGGAAGCCAAAAAGGCCGAGATCTGAGTGGAAAAGTTAGTCATAATTTATAAAGCTTCGAATAAATTATTCCTGGCAGGGTGATTGCTGAGAGAGGGAGAAAGGGAAGGAAGAGGAGAGATACTGTAAGGGAGTGGAAAGCGGAGGAAGAGGGTAAGCAGGGGGAATGGAGGGAGGAAAGAATACAGTGTGATGAGAACAAATAAACGAGAGATAAATAGATAGATAGATAGATAGATAGATAGAGAGAGAGAGAGAGAGAGAATTTGTTTTGGCGATGGAGGGGAGAATTATACACAGGAACATAATTTATCTAGTCAGACTGGAACCAGACACGCTCCTGCCCAGAAGAAATGACCGATGTTTGCCTCGAAACTAAGAAGTTTTTGTTGTTGTGCTACCCCAGTCTGTCTTATCGTGCAGACTCAACAACCACAGGCAATCAACTTGTCCTGCATGGCTGTCCCGTGCAGTGAATCTGTGTTCCCATCCGGCTAACAGCAGCTCACCACAGCAAAGCGCGGGGATTAGTGTGGTTTTGTTCCTGGGGGATGCCGCTCTTGTTTCTCATCGCCCAGTTGACAGGGTACCATAGTAAGCTACATGAAACCATTTGGCTTGTCACCCAGTATTCAGCTACCTGACGTGGAAAGAAGAGTAGTATAATGTTTCAGGGAAGATGGGAGAAATAGGAAGAAAGGACAGACACAGGATAAGAAGAGACATGAAGAAGAATGGCAGCACTACACCAAGTGAGTGATGATGGGCACCCGCACCTACCACGTACTGAGAGTAGGTAAAAGAGGTAACAGCCTGATCTATATTACTTGATATTTAGGCTAAACATTAGTGTCGGGCATGCTGCGAACTAACAAAAGAAGGAAAAAAACCACAACAAGAATGATGATTACAGCAACAACAGCAGCTACAACAATATATACATTTGCGACTCTCATATATCCTACTGTGAAGGCAGTAAGTCCTCTAGTGTCCCACGGTACCTTAGTTTCGACGATTCATAGAAGGTATTAATGACCACTTGCTAAGGTATTTTCACTGAATTTTTGCTGCATTAAGATGACGGAATTCAGCTTTGGAGATAAATATCCAATTACAGGGGTGACATGCGGCCATGACTAACCCCTTCACCACTAGAAACCTTTCCTAAGCTGAGGAAAAATCATCTACTGTTAGCATGAGCAAACTAATGTATACGTCACAGGATTAAAGTTGTTAATTACTATCATTCGATTGTTACTGTATTATCGGTCAGGGAAAACTAGCAAATATAAATATACCAATGTGAACAGACCCACACAGGCATTATATCCTGCTACAAGAGACGATTTTATTTAGCTGAAATTATCTGTACGCAGCTGTGGTGTGACGAATATTTACTGATGAAATCTGCTATTTATGGTTTTCTCTCAGTGCCTAAGTACGGTAATGTTAATAATAACCGAGATGCTGGCAGGAAACAAAATCGCATTGTGAGGACGTTTAATGGACACTGTAATATTATATGACAGAAACCTTCTCTCTTGAGCAACTTCAACAGTGTTTGTTAACCGTTTGAAATCAGTGATGTCTTTTGTAATAAAACTTTTCCTATTTTCAGTTTTATTCAAACGTATTAGAGATTTCTTAGACTGCAAGGTTCAGTAATAGTATTCACTAATCCCATTGCTAACTCCATTTGGAGGGTCTCCATAACTGAATAAAATCTACTGGCAGTAAAGCGATTAAACCAGAAAGTGAAAGTAATTGTTTTAAAGAGGTTTAGAGCAAGAAGTGTGCTGCCGCGTTGTTGTAGCCGTTGTACTGTGATGGGAATACAACAGCGATAATGTTAACAGCATCAACGACGATGACGTCGACGGCAATAACATCGACGACAATGTCATGGTGGTGTTTACAATGTGCTCACTGGTCACCAACTCACTCTCCTCCATGATAGCCTCAGTCACTCTCAACCTTCACGTCTCACTATCCTCTTTCCTGTTATCTTTCTTCGTCTCTGCTCCCCATCTTCTCTTCTTTCTTTTCCATTTCCGTCTCTTTCTTCTTCATCTACTGGTATTGCTTTTCCTCCTGCCCACCACTCGTGCTGGGTCACGTCCTCTTTCTGGCCTGGAGTCATGTCTCCAGTCCAGTAGATCAGGTTAGGAGGGAGTGACATACGCCTCCTTCCAAATTATCTACTTTCTTCCTGTCTTTGTGCATTTTTTATTCTATTGTCCCTCTTCTTTTCTGCTCCTCGTTGTGTCCTGTATTTTGTTTACCTTTTCGTCTGATTTTATATTTTTTTCTCTCTTTCTTTTACTCCCTCCTTCATCTTTATTACCCTGTATATTTTTTCTATCCTGTTATTGTCTAATGCTGTCATACAACTTCACCTCTACACTGTCAGTTTCTCTCCACTGATGTTAACAATATTCTGGGGCGCTTCTTTCCTATTGCATTATTTCATCTTTTTCACCTTATTTCCTCTACTTTCTCCTTAAGTCAGTCTTCAGCATTTTTCTTGTTTTATTCAGTTCATTGAATGAATTACATTTTGTCTGTGATCCTTCTCTTTCTCTACCACCTTTCCATCCCAGTGTTTTAATATCTTTCATCTATGTATCGTTTTATTCTCATTCCTTCTTTGATAATTATTATTATCTTCCGTACACCCATTCCATCCTTTATATCCCTTATTTCCTCTTCTTTCATTAATCGTTTACATTTTTTACTACATTCTCATATCGCATACCTCTCGTCTTTTTAATATATTAATGTTCTCATTTTTTCCTAATTTATTTTACCTTCTCATTTGATAGTATATAATTATATACTGTCTTATTGCCTCTTTCCCCTCCTCTCTACACCCTGTAAAATTTTTTGTCCTTACTTCCGCTCGCTTTCATCACCTAATTGTGGCTGTTAACTTTTGTCTCCGTCATCTTAACCCCTTCCTTTTAATGATACATTTTCAGTTATATTCTTGGTATTTAGGAACCATCATATTAATATAAAGTAAGGCCTCTCATAGTAAAGATGAAGGCTACATTTCAATCGTCAAATCTCGAGGATTTTCCCAATGATGATTAAAATAGTCTCGGGAGAACAATGTAAGATAAAATACCTGGTTCATTATTATCAAAGGAAGGTCTTTCATCCATGCTCTGATCCAGCATAACTACGCGAAAAGACATGGTAAAACATTCCCTCCCCCTCTCCTTCCCATCTCCAAACTCTCCACCATCATGTCTCCTGCCCCACCCCCGACTCCCTCCCATTTCCAAACTCTCCGCCACCCCGCCTCCTGCTCCCCCCCCCACCCACTCCACTCCATCTTCAATCTCTCCACCACCCCGTCTCCTGCACCCTCTCCCCCACTGCTTCCCATTTCCAACCCCTCCACCACCCCGTCTCCTGCCTCCCCTCCCCTTTTGCTCCCCTCTCCAACCTCTTCATCACCACGTTTCCTGCTCCCTCTCCCACATTCTTTCCCATCTCCAACTTCTCCGCGACCACGTCTCCTGCAACTACCATCGCCATCGTCATTCCTTGGGATGAACGTTTCTTCGATCCAGTGTGTTGAAAATCAGTGGGGAAAATATTAGATGGATTTACCAAAAGAAAGAGAGAGAGAGAGAGAGAGAGAGAGAGAGAGATTCTAGTAATAACATTTGCTGACTGGCAGCCTTAATTAAAAAGCTTAGATTCTTAATGACTGGCAGATTCCACTGAACACTACTTATTACCGTCATCATAATTATCACCTTAATCCTATTAGCCACCTCGCTACCATGACGTATACTTGGAGTTCATATTTCCTATAACGATACGATTATATTTTGCTTAGGAAGGCCTCATTCTAGAAAAGCATTCAATGAAGCATTTTTAACTCCTCCAACATGAAAAGCCTCCAGCTCTGAGCCGCACCGACTGGATATACCATGTGAAATAATAAAACAAAAAAAAGTCGTAGTAAAAGATTTAAATATAATAAGCGGAGTGAAAAGAAAAGAGTAATAGAATGAATGCAAGAAAGCAGGATTACTGTCAACAGAGTATCTGCTACGAGGAGCAGGGGTTGCCGGCGTGTGCCGGTGTGGCAGCGATAAATAACTGCAACAATTGCGATAAATCATCATCATCATCATCATCCGGACCTCCTTTCCCACACAAGGGCAGGGTGAGGAGTAGCAATGACCAGACAGCCCAGATTTGCCCAATCCAATGGGCCACTCTTCCATTTACACATCATAAAACCCCCGGAATCCTGGTTCCATCACATACGGCAAAAACATTCACCACGCTCTGCAGCTCCACACAAGAGTATCCAACTGAGTCAGTCCAGACGCTGCCATGTTAAAAAGGGGTGCCAAAATCCCTGATCATGCACCTCTCCTCACAACATTCATCCAGCTTGATCTCTTGTCAGTTCCCTAGCCTCACCGACTTCCAAACCTCTCTTCATCACACACTCATCCACCATATCTCTCCACATTCTCCTTGGCCTACCTCGCCTCCTGTAACTTGCTATACTTTGGTGATAGAAACTCCGTGTACAAACAGCTAGATAAGGAGTTTATTACAAGCTCACAGTAAAATAGTCTGCCCGTCTTGGCTGCCTGCTATGAACTGAACTGTTGTCCGTCTTCCCAGGCTTCAGGTCCTGGGAAAGCGTGCTAGGTCAGCAAGTTTAGTGGGGGCATGTCTGCATTGGGGGGGGGGGCATATATACATCGGGGGGTAGACATATTGTGGAGGGGGTACACTACTCCCCCGGGTAGCTGAGAAGGTGTCTCCTGACACCAGGAGGTAAAAGGGGTTTGATTATAGTATTAAGGCAAGGTCGGGGAGGTTTGTACAAGGGATAAATATGATACAGGGGCAGTAGGGGAGACATGGCCATGTTGAGGGGAGGGAATTTGAAGGATATATTCATATAAGATATGCAAGGATTAATAGGTACGAGTCCAGTAAGGGTCGAAGGTATACATAGACATAATGGGAATTACACAATAATAGTTTGATACATGATAAACAAGGAGTAGATATGAGAGAGCGCTATTGTTCTTCGTTCATTTTTTTTTTTTTTGTATTTTCTGTAGGATACACTGTCACTAAGTAATGCATTAAAGAAATACCATCATTTTCTAGTAGGCAGAGTTCTGTTCACAGTTTGGTTAAGTGTCAAATGGCATTGGTAGTCACTGAATGTGAGGGCACTAAGTACGGGGAGTTTCTACGTCGTGTGTAGGGTGTACTATGCCTGTAGCGACTCTGATTTCCTGGAGCCGGCGTTCCATTTTTCTGACACAACAATGCACTGCACATATGATGAGTAGAAAACCTATGAAAGCGATAACCACAGGGGGAAACACAACTGTTGGATGAACCCATGAACGGCTGAAGGCCAGAGAAAATTGATCCATAATGAAATCACTGTCATTGAGGAAGGTTAGCATGCGCAAGTTAGGGGAGGTGATGGAAACGTTGGCAAATGGTAGGGTTGAAGCCATGTCAATTGGGTGAAAGATGTCATAGGAGTGTTTACAGACAGCTTGGTGATAGCGAGTGGCGTAAGTGATGATGGACTCTGATTTGATGGTACAATAGTCAGGTGCTTTGTAGAGACCACTAGCAGGGACGGATCGAACCGAAGAACCAGGACACAGGATTGTGACAGAGATGGGAACAGCAAAGAAGAAGTACTGGACATGGTTGAGGTGAGCATGGTGGACCGGGAGGTCAGGAGCTGGTACAAAAGAACAGGCCGAGTAGATGGAATGGTTGCGAACTAAAGCAGACTCACAGGGTGTAGCACTGCTAGGGAAGATAGCGAAAAGGTGGGCAGCACAGAGACGAGAGGTCGGAGTAAGGGAGGAACATTTCTGGAGGTCTGTGGAAGAAAGGAAGGCAACGGAAAGATGATCATGGGAGAGAAGGAAATATCCTGAAGGAACAGATACTTGTAACAAGGAGTTGTTGAGGCAGAAAGGGAAGGGAATGATGTGGAAAAGATTAAAGGTTACGGCAGAACAGACAGGAATATGGACGACGACGGATGTGGTGAGAAGAGTGGCTTCGAGAACAGGATAATAATATTCAAGGGAGGAGTAGGGGAGGACTGAGGAGAGACCGAAGGTGGAGTGAGCCCATTCCAGGATAGAACGGAGAGCTGAGACAGGTACTAAGTCGGCAGTGACACGTCCATTGATAGCATCGACCAGGATACGAACCAAGGTAGAGACTTGAGACAGGAAAGAGTCAATGGCCAGTTGGAGATTATCCATGTTGAGTTTGAGGTAGAAGAACTGAGAGATAACGTTGAGATCTGAAAGGTGGCGTTGTAAGATATCGGTGAAATTGTTTAGAGTGGACGTGACTTCATTGAGGTGGGTCGTGAGCTTCTGTAACATTGTGTGTTGGATTGTAATGACTCGGCGTTGGGATTCTAGAGCTGAAGCTAAATGAGTGAGATCAGATTTGAAGCCAGAAATGTCACGGGCTGTAGCAACGCCAAACAAGCCACTCAGAATCTCACCGCCGAAGTCGAAGAGACCTCGTTTCACACGAGAACGGCCCACGGGTGTCTGAATGGAAAATGTGTCATTGAGCTCAGTGAATCTGTTACTTATGTATTGCAATTGCCAGGAGAGTGGTAGGAAAAGGTTATAGAGATACACATTCGGGTTGTGTGTCCCCATGATGGCCGTGAGATGGTTCCTGATTTCATGGAGCTGGTGCGCGTAGGCAGGTAGGGCAATGGCTACGTCGGCCAGGGGAGCAAGATCGTAGCGCAAGGAGGCTACGTCTTCGATAAGCATTACTTCGCCTCCCGAGCCGACCAAGGCCCCGGGACGTACTCCACCATCGTCCTGACCTGACTCAGACCCCAGGAGGGTCAGCACTGCCAGCAGGGAGATCGCTAACATCGTACCTAGAAAATCAGGGTAGAGTTAATGGGGGTGGTCGTGAAGAGGTTGATGGGCAGAGCGCAGATTGGGCCGATATTGATTGGGTGATGAATGAGCAGGTGGAGGTGGAGAGGAAGGAGACTGAGGGATAGGTGGAGACAAGGTAGACTGAGGGATGTGTGGAGGGGAAGAGGGGGCAGTCGGTTGTGTAAGTGACTCTTCCAACATGAGGCCACGGGGTGCTCGCTTTAAGTCATCGACGTGGACCCATCTGGTGTCCTTAGTGGACAGGTCCTGGAGGTGAAATTTGTTGCCTTGTTGAGTGAGGAAGCAGTGAGATGTGCTTGGCGCAAGCATCGGTCTTTACCTGGATGGGAAGCTTAAGGAGTATTATGAACAATATGAAGAACCCTTGGTATCAGGGCAGTGGGGACAACAAGTTGGCGTACTTCGCGATTGGGCATATCTTTGCCTGTTAGCAGTGTTTTCCTGTACAAGAGATCATCATCTAGCATGAACTCATCTAGTGATACTGGCAGAGTAGATAAGGTCGAGGCATCGCCAGATTCTAGGAAATAAATGACTTTGGACCACATGGGGTCTTGGCGCTGAAAGTTTCGAACAACTTCTGACGTTAGTGTAGTGTTTTCAGTTACTTCAGGCTGCAGTGATGTTATAGCTGCTGCTACGTGACGTGAGAGTGCGTCTGCGACTACATTCAACTTGCCTGGTACATATTGAAAAGTGGGCTTAAAGTCCTGGATGATGACAGACCATCTAGTTAACCTACCTGTTAGGTTGCGATTGTTGATCAAATCACATAGTGGAAGGTGGTCTGTTTGGATATGCACTGGATAACCATAGACTATATCTCTGAAATGTTTCAAGGATCAGACTACCGCTAGCGTTTCGAGATCTGTGACACTGTAGTTACGTTCAGCGGTTGTTAGGGTGCGACTACCATACGCTATTACGCGCTTCCTTGATGCTTCATCAAGTTGCATCAAAACGACACCAAGTCCAGTGCCTGAGGCGTCTGTGCAGAGAAGGAAGGGTGTGGTATAATCAGGGAATGCTAGAACAGGGGCATTTACAAGAGCTGTCTTTAGCTTTTGGAAGGCCTGTGTCTGGTCGTTAGTCCAAACAAAGGGCACATTCTGCTTGAGTAAGTGGGTCAGAGGAGCGGCGATCTTTGCATAATCCCGTATGAATCGACGATAATAGCCACTGAGGCCCAGGAAACTTCGTACAGCTTCGGTAGTAGTAGGTTCTGGGAAGTTAATAATCGCCTTAGTTTTATCCTCATTAGTATGAATGCCTTGTGCATCTACGACATGGCCTAGGAATTTGATTTTCTTTCGCAGGAAGTCACATTTACTGAGATTGATTTTCAGGCCTGCGAGATGGAGGCGTTCAAAGACTTGCTGGAGTTTGGTAAAATGATCAGGGATGGATTTACTCACAACAATGATATCATCTAGGTAAGCAAAAAGAGAGTGTCCCATCATACCGCTGAAGACTGAATGGATAAGTCGCATGAACATGAAAGGAGCATTTCTCAGACCAAAAGGGAGTCTCTTAAACTGAAAATGTCCGGAAGGGGTGCTAAAGGCTGTAACTGGGCGAGAGGACTCTTCCATTTCGACCTGCCAGTACCCGCTGAGGAGGTCTAAAGATGAAAAGACTATGTTATTTTCACCAAGGGATTCTAGCAAATCAGTGAGGACGGGTAACGGGAAATGGTCTGGAACGGTGACAGAATTGACCTTACGATAGTCGACTACTGGTCTAAAGTTGCCGTCCTTCTTTGGTACTAAGAAAAGTGGGCTATTCCATGGACTGACGGAGGGTTCAATAATGTCTTGGTCTAACATGTTCTGTACCATTTGATCTGTCTGCTTTCTCTGGCTGTGAGGAAATCGATACACTGGTATGTAAATCGGCTGAGTTCCTGGTAGTAGTTGAATCGTATGTTTGACAAGGTCTGTTCTACCCATCGGTTCATCGGGTAAGGGAACCACGTTTCTGTACGAGGTCAGAAGGTCGAGGAGTTGAGGCGTATTTTCTGGGAAATCTGTGCAAGTGAGATGTGAGAGCATATCGGGTGAATATGTCGGCGCAGATCCTGTAGAGTTAATAGTACATACACCGATTGGCGTACTGTCATCAGTCTGAATAGTAGGAATTGAGGAATCCTGGCACACCTTTACGGCCGCTGGGTATACTAGGAAGTCTCCAATCTTTACACCACTTTTAAGTTTTAGTGGAGCATAAACTGTCCTCTAAGACGGTACGCCACGCTGACTCATAAGTCAAACCATTCACACAACATGGCTCAGGTAGTGTTAGTACATCCACTCCTGCTTTCGCACCGGCAACACAAACAGAGACTTTGGTGAACTCATGCGGTAACAAAATTGTGCATGTATTCGTTACTGCACGTTTCATCTCTGCGTGTTGGAGAAGATCATTCAGACTGTGTGAGGTAGGTAACTGAGACATGTCTGAGTCAGCGATAGTGTTGTCGGGAGAGGAGGTAAGAGCCATGTTCGATAGCTGAGATGATGTATCAGTAGACATTGAGGAATTTATGTCCTTGCTCGCAGTCAGGAAAGGAATGATCTCTGTATTCTCAGATGATGATAGTGGTGGTTTGGGCTGGGTTGGACTTTTTGGTAGTGATAGGGACAGAGGTAATTGAAGGACTGATTTGATTGTAAGAACAGGACGGGGACATTCCACAGTGTAAACCGGGAATCCAGAAATGTCTATACTACCACAAGCAGGTAATAATGCAATGGAGTGTTGTGCCATGGTGGAGAAACCAATAAGGGCATCTGCGGGATACTGCAAGTCATTAGTGACATGAAATTCAATGGGGATAGGGGGCAAATCTCTGTGGAGTTTGACTTAACCTTAAACTCTGAGCCGTTGACACCACATAGGCGAATGTCTGGTGGTTCTAGGAAACTGACATGGTTGCGATGCCGATGAATAATTGGTAAGGAATTGTCGGAGATCAGATTTACTATAGATCCTGTGTCCAAGAAGAATGACGTTGGTATGTCATGACTGCATCCGAGAATGACTAAACCCGAGGATGTTGTGGGACCTACATGGCGGATGGGGAGTTGGGTTTCTGGTTCTATGTGATATTGGGCCGATACGGGCGCGGCGCTTCCCCCGACTGTTGGCGGTTGAGGTAACGACATTCCTCAGTGGTGTGAGTCGTGCTAGATTTGTGGTATTTGCAGTGTAGACGACGTGAGCAGGAAGGCATACGCTGTCTGATTTGGGAGTGAGGACGTCTGTATGTGCGGTCGCAACTGGATGCTCGATGTCCAGGATGACCACAGTGCCAGCAAAGAATCGAAGATTGTCTGTTCCGTCGGACGCTAGATTGATCACGACCTGCAGTAGGAGAGCGATGTGTGGCAGGTCTGCCGCGTGTGGTGGGACGGGAGCGAGATTGGTCTGGGGTAGTGGAGGTGTGACAGACTGAGGAGGCCAAGGGTTGGGTGGTGCCCTGACGCGTGTAGTTCGAACCTGTTCTTTCATGAATGGCTTTAGTGACCCGAATAATTTTATCTCCTGGATTGAAACCGATTTCCAAGGCTAGCTCTCGCTGTTTAGGAGTAAGCCAGTGAAGGAATCTCAGGTAACCAATTAAGTCAGCCAAGTTGGTGAGTGAAAGCATTGGAACGCCATTCTTGTCTTCTAACCATTTCGTGCCTACCAGTAATTGGAGCATCTCACTACTAGTTGCTTTCATGGCGGCGGCAGCTTCGCGGAGCTTGGCATGTTGTGCTGGGACCCTCAAGTCCTCATCTAGTTGGTTTAGGAGATTAATGAATCCCATGAGAGATGCGGTATTTGAATGCTGGCAAAGGCTGATGAGTTCTGAACAAAAATCAGCAAAGGTACGAATGCTATCGAAGTGTCCTGCACGGATCGCGGATCCGATGTCCAATTTGCCGTGGTGCAAGCGACCCATGAGGTAGGCTACTTTGAGAGATTCATCGGTTATCTGTCTATTGTGGATTTCTGTTTCGACTTCTCTGAAGAAATCATAGACAGACCAAGTTGGGTCCTGGTCGGTAAATTTGGGACGATTGCCATCGTCGAGATAGATAGACTGGGGAGGGTTGGCCATGGCTGGAAGTGCAGAAGTGGCGGCAGGAGAGGTGTGGGAGAGTGAGAAGGTAGTGGCAGTTAAGGGCGAGGAAGATGGGGTATGGAGGGAGGCAGGAGAGGGAACGACAGGGGAAGGAGTAGAGGAAGAAGAAGGGAGTGTAGAGGCAGGAGTAGAGGAGGAGGTATCTGGATTTACGAGTGTAGGAGGGGTAGTAAGTAAGTCTGCGGGAAGTGAAACGGGAGTCTCAGGTACAGGGTGGTGGTACTCTTTGCCACTTCGTAAATGAGTGATTGGGTTAGAGTCGGCAGACGGGGTATGATCATGTGATGTTTCCGGGTCGAGAGGGCTGGTGTTAAGCAGATGACGTGGAAAGTATGACATTTAATGCGGCAATGGAAAATGAAAGGATGAAGAGGGATACGTAGGTGGAAATGTATAATATAACAATGAGAGAATGGAATACACGAGTAGGTGTGAAAATGAATGAAGGTGCGGGGATGGATGGTTTATAAATAACGTAGGTGAAGATGAAAACGGGGTTATGGAAATGAGATGGAATATTTACAATATCCAATCTGTAGAGAAAATCGAGGATAATCTCTATAGAAAGGTAAGGGATACTATATTTACACAGTAGAGACGGGATTGTCGAGATGTATGACGTGCAGGGGTGGCTGTGCGTAGCTGGGCTGGGGCGGGGCAGGGCGGGGCGGGGCTGGGCGGGGCGAGGCGGGGCGGCGGTGGAGAGACAGCTGGGCGGAGAGGAGAAGAGATGCCGCGATGAGTCACCGGCAGGGAGTGGTGGTCTTAGGAGGCTCACGTAACACAGACCAGATGTGGCGGCAGCAGAGGCCGGTGGTGGGTTGTGAGGGCAGATGTTGGTTCGAGACAGGTATAGAGCTGTTGAGTTGCAAATGCAGAGAATGGTGGAGGGCAGGCAGTGGGCAGACAGTGATAAGTGGCACCGTGGGGGCAGGAGTTATGATGAGTTCGGAACAGGTGCTGGGAACAGGTGCAACAGGTGCGTAGGTCGGCGACGGTGACACTTGCGGTCAGGAACAAGGCATGTGGGTGGGGTTGTTTGAGAGGTGAGCACTGGTGAGAGAAATTGTACACTCGGAAAGCACAGCCAGGTATTACACCACTAGAGGCACTGAGGAGGGGCGAGGCTGGGAGATGCGAGATGTCGTGTATCTTGTGGTGTCACTAAAAATCGGAGGAGGCGGTCAGAATCTGATGGTTTGAAACACCGCTGCTACCAAATGTAACTTACTATACTTTGGTGATAGAAACTCTGTGTACAAACAACTAGATAAGGAGTTTATTACAAGCTCACAGTAAAATAGTCTGCCCGTCTTGGCTGCCTGCTATGAACTGAACTGTCACGCCGTCTTCCCAAGCTTCAGGTCCTGGGAAAGCGTGCTAGGTCAGCAAGTTTAGTGGGGGCATGTATGCATTGGGGGGGGCATATATACATCGGGGGGTAGACATATTGTGGAGGGGGTACACTCCTCCCTCCTTCAAATTCGCTCAGATATACCTTTTTCACCACTCTATTGTTATCCATTCTCTCCACATGACCATACCATCTCAGTACACCCTCCTCGATTCTGGTGCCCACTGACTTCCTCACTCCACACCTTTCACGAATCACATTATTTCATATCCTATTCACCCTTTGTACTCTACTTACATTCCTCAGCAGTCCCATCTCCACTGCTCTTACACTTGATTTTTCATATTCATGCCACACCATAGTCTCACATCCATATGTTAAAGTTGGCACTAACACTCCTTCATGTACGCCTCGTGCAGCTGCAGCACTCAAGCCTCTGTTTCTTATTAAGGCCGTCATTCCACCAGCTACTTTTCTTCCTTGTGTCACTCTACTTTCCACTTCTTTTGCACATTTTCCTCTCTTTTCTATCACTGTACCCAGGTATTTAAACTCTCTCACCCATTCCAGTCTCTCTCCATTCACTGGAAGTCACCTGCACACTGGAAGTCACCTTCTAATTCAATAACCATCACTTTACTCCTTTCTACATTTACTTTCAAGGCACGACGCTCACAGACATCAGCAAAACTCTGCATTAGCCTACCAAGTTCTTGTCCGGTACTTGCAAGCAGTACTGCATAATCAGCATACAACAAATTTGAGATATTCCCTCCATCACCATTCATTACCAACGCCATCCCTCTCTCCATTACTCGTGTTTTTACTTCTCTCATCATCCATATATATATATATTGAACAACCATAGGGACATCACACAACCTTGTCACACTCCCACACAGATCGTGAACCATTTGCTTAGCTGCCCATTACTTCTTACACATGCTTTGATACCGTCATAAAAACTCTTGACAGCACCTAGCAGCTTACCCTCCTCACCGTGGATGCGCAAAACTTTCCACAAGCCTTCTTTGTCTACTTTGTTGTATGCTTTTTCCAGATCCATGAAAGCCATAAACACCTTATGGTCCTTCTCACAAGCCTTCTCTGCTATCTGTCTCACTGCAAATATTTGATCCACATATCCACTGCCACTCCTAAAGCCACCTTGTTCATCACTCACTAGGACTCTAACATCCCTCTTTCTTTCTGTATAATAATTCTTCCATATACCTTCCCTACCACAACCTTCCCTACCACACTCAATAAACTTATGCCACAATAATTCTTGCACTCACTTCGCTCACCCTTATTTTTGTACAGGGGTACAATCACAGCCTTTTCCCACTCTGAAGGCACAGTTTCACTCATCCATGCCTTCTTACATATCTCCAAAAAGCACTTCATTCCAGTCTCTCCACTACACTTAAGCATCTCTACATACATCTCATCAACCCCAGCTGCTTTCCCATTGCGATAAACCTACATTGAAAAACTCAGCAGCTGCAGTACGAATCCCACATTTGCTGTGCTTAAGCCGTTCAATGAGCTGAATATTTTCTCTGTTGAATAATATAATTTAGCTATATACCTAGGCTACTTCTCCCAGAGAAGGAGGGTAGCCGAGACTGAACGACACATCCGCAATTTACTCGTCCACACACACACATTTGTATCTTAGCCCCAAGGGGAGAAGGGACAGATCCTCACCGCACCACTACACAAGCACGAGAGTCAACTGCGCAATGCAATCAGCGACATCTGCAGCAGGGCCCGACAGAAGAGCGGGTTTACCGCTGTCACATGATAATGGACCCATCCTCTTACCCGCACCTGACCTGATCAGCTGATCAGACAAAATTCGGAGGAATATCCCTTCAGGCCCACATCACCACTTATTCATTCACAGTTTCTCTCCAGGCATTCCTATCAAGTGCAACCACTCTTCCTTGCTCTACAGACAGCCTCTTGCATCTAACGCTCTCTTCACACTGTCCATCCATCTTATTCGTGGTCTTCCTCTCAGCCTTACACCTCCCACATCTGATCCAATTATCTTTTTCAGCAAACGCTCTTCATCCATTCGCTCCATATGCTCAAACCATCCCTCAAATCATATATATATATATATATATATATATATATATATATATATATATATATATATATATATATATATATGTATTTATATATATATATATATATATATATATATATATATATATATATATATATATATATATATATATATATATATATATATTGTGTGTATTCTACAGAGAGAGAGAGAATGAGAGAGAGAGAGAGAATTGGAGGTGAATCCCCCGAGGTAGGCTCAATGAACTATAGAGCTCTGCACGGCAAGTAGAGCTTCTTGGAGAGATGCTACCCTGGTGCGGGCTCGAGCTGCCAACCCGACGGTCGTGAAGTGCGAGCAATACCACTGGCTATTCTGGCCAGAGAGAGAGAGGACAATGGCCCGTGTAGCCTGACCTCACTAAGGTGCGAGGCGGCAGTGGCATGCGGTGATAAGTGGTGCTAAGGTATTTAAGTGCTAAGATAATCGTGTTAAATGGCAGCAAGTGACATTAAGTAGTGAGACAAAGAGACTCATTCCTGGACTACGGTGGCTGTGGCACGACTGATGACAATACATTACTTAAATCATAATCTCCAACATCGTGGTACGCATCTGATCCGAAGAATCTTCCCTTCACCCCAACTACCGCTGTAAACCACCACACCACAGGGAAGGTAATTTTTTCCAATTTACGAGAAAAGGCGGGTAATCGTACGTATCTAGGACATTCGCTATATTATTGAGAAAAACAACACCAATAACCAACCTCCATAGTTTATATATATATATATATATATATATATATATATATATATATATATATATATATATATATATATATATATATATATATATATATTGTTACGAAACAGAGAAAGATAATGTACACTTTAAGTGAGAATACGAAGAGTCACTACTGTCCCGTAAAGTTCCAGGTTCAAAACAAAAGAGTTAGGTAAAATTACAAGTTAAAGTTTAATGCTTAAATTAACAACAAAACATTCAGGACTCATAAGATAATGTAATGGCAAATAAACAGGTTAAATATATGGTTAACTGCAATAGCCTCTATTAACACGAAATTAGCAAGAGTAAATTTATCTAAGTCAGCCCTGATAAAATGAGATACCAGATAATACTCAGTGAATGCCAGATAAATAATTACAGATACAGACTATTATCAAAAATGACTGACATAAAGATCCATACATGAATTACAAAAACTTCACTAAGCCTACAAATTAAACTTATGCTATACAGTACAAGAAAAAAATGCAACAGTTATACTCAAATTACACACAGCTGCTAGATGTTTGGAGATTTCTTGAGCACTCACAATAATAATATCTGTACAGGGGAGGACAGAGATGTGAACAAAGTGAGGAGCAGATCTAAGTGGCAATGATGCAGAGACTGAGCTCATTATATAGGGGCCGGCAGAGCCTGACACAACTTGTAATAAGGACGCGCAAATGAAGCGATGGGGACAAACGGTCGACAATCCCGCACTGAATAACAGAAAGGACGACTTACTCTACTATAACGGTAGAAGGGGGGGACTGAGGCAGAACACGCTCGTGATCAAACATGCAGCATACTGTGCGTTAAAATTACACAAAGGATGATGAAATCATAGGCTATGTAACAATATATATATATATATATATATATATATATATATATATATATATATATATATATAAATATTTGGCTTATATGATCTGTGTAAGAATAACACACTAGAAAAAAAATGTCCTAAATATCTTAAATCTGTTGACTGGAATATTATATTACTGAAATATTGTGGATGTCAAAACAGTATATGAGAGCACCTGGTAAATGAGAGAGCATGAGAATGTTGTTTGACACAGTAATATCAAAGTGACACTACGATGGCAGGAGGAGGAGGAGGAGGTGGAGGAAGGGGAAGGGAAGGAGGGGGAAAATAAATCAGTCATAGATGGAGGAAAAATGGAGTGCGAAAGAAAGGCAAACTAAAGTTTTAAGTGTGTTTTTATCCACTCTTCCGTGCGAGTATATTTGTTTTTTTGTTTTTTTTAATGTAAGATAGAAGGAACCAAAGGCCAGGAGCCCTCAAACCATTCCTTCCAAGAAAAAACAAAAACAATACAAAAGAAAGCGAAATTCAAGATCTGTTCATTTCGAGATGCCCGGACACATTGCGTCTGAAAGACTGAAGGTCATAGGAAGTAGGAAATACAGACAGATGAAGACAGTTCCAGAGTTGACCTGTTCCATAAATGATGGACTGGGAGTAACTGTTAACTCTTCCATTAGAGAGTTGGACAGAAAATGGATGAGAGTTTGTTGCTAGACAGATGCTACACATCCGTCGTAGAGGTGGAGAGATGCAAGCAGACAGTCCATTGAAGTAGCGATAGAAAAGAGATAAAGATGCAACAGTGTGGCGAAGAGACAGAGGTTGAAGGGAGCCAGTAAGAGGAGGAGAGTTAATGAGACCAAAAGCCTTTGACGCCACCCTATTGAAAAGAGCTGTATGTAGGGAGCCTCCCCACACGTGAGAGTTGTACTCTACACAGGGGCGAATAAAACCCGTGTATAAAGTCAACAACTGTGCAGGGGTAAATACATTATGGAGCTGGGTTATGAAACCTAATCTCTTGGAAGCAAATTTTACAAGAGATGCAAAACGATCTTTCCAAGATAAGTCCTGAGTAAACGAAACCCCATACATCTTCAAGGATGATGCAGGATTCAGCTGGATATTATTAAACATTAGTGGGTACTCCTGTGGAAGATTGTGTCGGGTTGATAGGTGTAAAAACTGAGTTATTGATGCCCTAAAAATAACAAAATTATTTTTGCCATAGTCAGAGATAAAGCCAAGTCATACATTAGGCGAGCAATAGCCTCACCACCTGTTTGTCAAAGTAACTGCCGAGATGGACGTTGTGAGAACCGAATGGAAAGGTGAAGGGTGGAATCATCGGCGTAAGAGTGGATAGGGTTAGATGTACAGCTTAGAAGGTCATTGATGAATAAAAGGAAGAGAGTTGGTGATTGGACAGAGCCCTGAGAAACACCACTGTTGATAGCTCTGGGAGAAGAACGATGGCCGTCTACAACAGCGGCTATAGAACGACCAGAAGGAAGTTATAGATAAAGGCACAGATAGAAGGATAGAAACCGTGAGAGGGAAGTTTGGAAATTAAAGATTTATGCCAGACTCGATCGAAAGCCTTTGAGATGTGAAGTGCAATGGCAAAGCTTTCACCAAAGTCCCGAAAGGAGGATGACCAGGAATCTGAAAGGTAGGTGAAAAGGCCGCCAGTGGAGTGTCCCTGACGGAACCTATACTGACGATCAGAAAGAATGTTGCGATAGGAGAGATGCTTTTAAATTATTCTGTTATGAATAGACTCGAAAACTTTTGAGACACAGGATATTAAAGCAATTGGACGATAGTCAGAGGGTTGAGAATGGTCACACATCTTTGGGACCGGCTGAATGAGAGCAGACTTCTAGCAAGAAGGAAAGGTATGAGTTGAAAGGCAAAGGCAAAAGAATTTACCTAGGCATGGTGCAAGCACAGAAGCACAGTTCTTGAGGACAACACAAGGGACTCCATCAGGTCCTTGTACCTTGTTTGTATCAAGGTCAGTGATGGCAGAATATACATCAGCTGAAGAAATTTTAATGTCAGCCATGAGGAAGTCAGAGGGGGTAATGGAGGAACAGGACTGGAATCATCTAAGGTGGAATTGGAGGAGAAAGTCTTAGCAAAAAGATCTGCTTCATCAGTAGAAGAAATAGCTACAGAGCCATCAGAGTAGAAAAGAGGAGGGAAGAATGATGAGGTAAAGGTGTTAGAAAGGTTTTTGGCAAGGTGCCCGAAGGAGAGGGAAGAATTCGAGTTGGAGAGTTGAGAGCATTTAGTATGGATGAAATTATTTTTAGCAGCGTGAAGAACAGACAGCACAAATCCGGGCAGAAAAGTATAAAAGATGTGATTCAGGGGTGGGTTGGCTCTGGTACCTTTTATAGGCCCTCTCCTTGTTGCGGACAGAATTAGAACAAGCGTGAATAAACCAAGATTTTCTTGCACTAGTCAAAGGATATGAGAGGGGAATGTATACTTCCATGCCCAAAAGAATAATCTCTGTACTGCGCAAGGCACACTCAGATGGCTCACGGCCGTGGAAGCAATAATCATTCCGTGGAAAATAAAAGAAGAACTGCCTGAGGGCTTCCCAATCCACAGCTCCAAAATGCCACATTCGACATTTCTTTGGAGGGTCCACAGGCCGTACCGGAGCAATAGGACAGGTTAAGGTAATAAGGTTGTGATTGGTGGAGCCCAATGGAGAGGAAAGATTAACAGCGTAAGCAGAAGGATTAGTTGTAAGAAAGAGGTCAAGCATGTTGGAGCTCTCTCCAAGGCAGTCAGGTTTATGGGTAGGGTTCTGTACAAGCTGCTCTAGGTCATTAAGGATAGGAAAGATGTAGGCTTGTTCACCAGGTGGATCAGTGAAAGGAGGGGAGAGCCAAAGGTGCTGGTGAACATTGAAATCTCCTAAAATGGAGATTTCAGAGAAGGGAGAAGTGGATAGAATGTGTTCCATCGTAGAAGTAAGATAGTCGAAGAATTTTCCATAGTCAGTAGAATTAGGAGATACATAAGCAGCACAGATGTATTTTGTCATAGAATGATAGCAAAACTTAAGCCAGAGAGTAGAGAATTCAGGAGAATCGAGTTCAGGAACACGAGAGCAAGATAAGTCGTTGCGTATATATACACAACAGCCACCTTTGGCTTTGAAATGAATTTTGAGAATGTAGGAGGAAAAAGAAAAGGGTTTTCTGTCAGTTGCCTCAGACAGCTGAGTCTCTGTCAGGAAGAGAAGGTGAGGTTTAGAGGAGGAGAGGTTGTGTTCAACAGAGAGAAAGTTAGAGGAAAGGCCGTGAATGTTACAGAAATGAAGAAGTGAGTCAGACGGTGGTTCCAGGCATCTCGCTGAGTCGTCACCGGGAGATGGGCGGATGTAGGCATTTATGGTCCACCCCTTGGGGACTCCGAGGCCTGGTTATTCTGTGCAATTTATTTTAATGTTGAAAAGAAAGTGTAGTGTGTACTGTGCATGTAGATTGGTGTTGACAGTCAGAGAAACATGTACTGGAGAGCATGGTCTCCTACTCTCTGTGTTACTGAAACACTGAAAAAAGTTCAGCAAAGGGGGAAGGTCAGGAACTAGTCCCGAGGGCTGATGAAACGGGAGCCCATCTCTCCCTGTCATCAGCTTTCCATCCACCTTGGGAGTACTGCCCTGCTAGACTAGTGCTACAGTCTACTTCTCTTATACTGTATATTACACTATAATTTCTACTATATACAAAGTTCTATCTTTTGTGTTTGGAGCACTTTCTCCAAATTATATGTAAATTCGTCACAAAGACAGTGTTTTAAGCTGATTCAAAATTTGAACTTATTTTCTGGGAGATTTTTTATTCTAAAGTTAGCTTAGGTTAGGTTAGGTTAGGTTAGTTAATGATAATAATTAGGTTACTTAATATTAATAAAAAATAATAATAACGTATAGCATTCATCTCCTTTCTCCATGCGTTGATAAATCCAGCCATGGTGGATAAAGTATAGCATTCATCTCCTTTCTCCATGCGTTGATAAGTACAGCTATGGTGGATAACGGAAGCGTGCCACCATACTGCTACATTCCTTTCCTGACAGAAATTACACGTTACTCGTTACAGCCGCGTTTAGAGCAGCGCTGCTGAGCACATCCAGCACGAATGCATGTATTCATCGAATGCTTATGACGGCGTAACTTAGGTTTTGGAAGTTTTGTGTTTATACTTAAATATTACTTGTTATCACTATTACCTAACCTAATTATTATTTTAAACTAACCTAATTTTTTAAAATAAAAAGTTCTCCCCCAAACTAATTCAAATTTGGACTCAGCTTAAGGAACTGTATTGCTGACGAAATTTGCATAAAAATGAGAGAACGCGCACCAAACATAGACTAAACGATCGGCAGTCTCTCCAAATACCTTGAATATATGAATAAAATGTGTAATAGGTTATTGCACTAGAGGAATAAATGGCGAGTCCACCAAAGATTGCAGTGTGTTCTTACCTAATTGTACTTACCTAATTGTATCTTTACAGGAATGAGTCAAGCTCGTACTGTCCCGTGTCTTAAACCATATTTATCGTACATATCCTTAAATTTGTGAATTGTTTTGGCACACACTATTTCATGCGGTAGTGCATTCCATTGATCAATTGCTCTGTTTGGGAAACTGAATTTCCTTACGTCTTTATCACCTCTCTTCTTATGCAGTTTTTTTGCGGTGTCCTCTTGCTGATGCTTCTCCATATGTTAAGTAATCATTTATGTCTATTTTCTCCTTTCCTGATATGCATTTATATAGCATTATCATGTCACCTCTTTTCCTTCTCTCCTGTAGTGTTGGTAGATTCAGTTTATTTAGTCTTTCTTCGTAGCTTAGGTCCCTTAAGCTTGGTATCCATCTTGTAGCGGCCCTTTGAACTTTTTCAATCTTGTCTATGTGCTTTTTGAGATGAGGACTCCAGACTACTGATGCATATTCCAGGGTTGGTCTAATGAATGATGTTATTATCCTTCTTAGCATGTCTTCATTTATGTATGTGAATGCTATTCTCATATTTGCAAGCAGTGTATACATGTTCCATACCTTCTCGCTGATGTGGTCAGCCGGAGATAGTCTGTTATTGATAATCACACCTAGGTCTTTCTCTCTTTCTGATGTATATAGGGTTTTGTTTCCTAACTTATAATCCCAGTCAGGTCTTTTTCCACTTTTACCAAACTTGATTATATGACACTTGTCCACATTGAATTCCATTTGCCATGTACTACTCCATTCATGAAGTTTATTTAATTCTTCTTGTAGCTCTTTACAAGAGTCTGTGTTAGTAATTCTCCTTTGTATTTTTGCATCATCTGCAAACATATTCAGATAGCTCTCATTTCCAGTGTTACTGTTTATATCATTTATATACACTAAAAACATGATTGGTGCCAGCACTGAACCCTGTGGTACTCCACTAGTCACTTCTTTCCATGATGAGTAGTTTCCTCTTAGTACTGTCCTCATTTCTCTTTTTATGAGAAAGTCTTGCATCCAACAAAACAGTTTGCCTCGAATTCCTCCTTGATGGTACAGTTTCCATAAAAGTCTTTGGTGTGGTACTGTGTCAAAAGCTTTCTTGAAATCTAGATAGATACTGTCAACCCATCCTTCCCTTTCCTGTATTGTGTTTGTTACTCTGTCATAGTAGCTCAACAGATTAGTAACACATGATTTTCCTTTTCTGAAACCAAACTGTCTTTCTGTTATCATATTGTGTTCTTCTAGATGATTTACCCAAGCTTTTCTTATAAGTTTTTCTAATACCTTGCTTACAACTCTGGTCAGTGATACTGGTCGGTAGTTGAGTGGATTTTGCCTATTTCCTTTCTTGAATAAGGGGACAATATTTGCTTTTTTCCAAATATCTGGTAGTTTACCTTGACTCAAGGATTTCTTGAAAATTAAAAATAATGGTTTACATAACTCCTTTGCACATTCTCGTAATACCCAACATGAAATTTCATCAGGACCACTTGCTTTTCCTCTGTCTAATCTACTTAACTCCTCCTGTATTACTTTTTCTGCTATTTGTATATCTGGTAGTATGTGTGGACATGCGTGTTCCACATAGTCACTCTCAAAATTTTTTTCTTCTGTAAAAACTAATTGGAAATTCTTATTTAGTGCTTCACAAATATCTTTCTCTTGTGTATAAGTGATTCCCTCGTCCGTAATGGATTGTATTATATCTTTTACTTTAGTTTTGCTTCTGATATAGCTGTAAAACAGCTTTGGTTGATCACTACTTTTATTTATTATATCCTCCTCAAACTGTTTTGGGGCTTCCATCCTTATTCTTGTATAGTCGTTTCTTCCCTGTTTGTAATTATTGTACGCCCTTTCACTATTGTGTCTTCTGTATCTATTCCACAACAAATCTCTTCTTTCTTTTGATTTTTTACATTCTGTATTGAACTATTTCTGTATTTTCTTATCTGCTTCTTTGTGCTGTGGGATGTACTTCTGGACTCCTATTTCATAAAATTCACAAAATTTTTTATATACAGCATTTAAATCTTGTCCTCTAAGCTCATTTTCCCAATCAACTTCTAAGAAATACTTCTTTAGGTCTTGATAATTTCCCTTTTTATAGTTTAGGCTCTTTTTGTAACTATCATTGCTGTTTACTATGTCATATGCTATCCTGAAGTTATAGTTTAGTACTGCATGATCGCTTTTGCCGAGTGGAGGGTGATATATTAAACTGTCAATATCATTTTCTTGCCTTGTAAATATTAGATCTAGCACTGAAGATACATCAAGTCCTCTTTTTCTGGTGGTTTCCCTCACATGTTGCGTTAAGAAAAACTCTTGTACGAGATCCAGGAGCTTTTGGTCCCAACAGCTTTCTTGGCTATTTATATCTAGAGTATTCCAATTTATATTTGTATTGAAGTCCCCAGTTAGTATAATTCTTTCCGATTTCTCTTCCATTTTATGTAGCAATGATCTTATACTCTGAATTGTACTCTCTGCCAGGTCCTCATATTCGTCTCTTTCCCATGTGTTTGATCTGGGTGGCATGTACAAATTGGCTACAATTACTTTACCTTCAGATGTGTCGATCTCTACTGCAATCAGTTCTACTTGTGATTGTATATCTAGTTTTATTTCCTTGACTTTTTGATTTTTCTTAGTTAATATTATAATTCCTCCTCCTTTTTTTAAATATCTGTCTCTTCTCCATATATTGTATTCCTCTAAGTTTAGTATGTCATTTGATATCCTTGGTATTAATTTTGTTTCAGTTAGGCATATTATTTGTGGTTCATTTTCTCTGACATAATCATTCATCTCTAGTAATTTAGGTACCATTCCATCCACATTTGAGTACATCAACTTTATCATCTTGTTTATATACTTGTCCTGACATGGTTCTACTACCTTCCTCCTTTTTCTTCCATCCTGTTTGTGTACCACTTTCGTACCTGCAATCCTATTACTTTGTAAAAAAATTTCTTCTTGTCCTCTTCTGATCTTCCCTCATTTTTTGTTTTTGCTTCCTCCCTTTTCTCTTTCAGTAATTCCATTTCCTCTTGTGTTAGGCATCTTTTTATCCATACATTTTTGAACTCTTCTTTTTCCTTAAGATTCTTTGCATTTTTTAGTATCTCTTCCACAGTGTTTACACTCTGGAAAGTCACCTTTAGAGGTCTTGTCTTGCTTTTCTCGTATTTCCCTAACCTTTTGTGTTCCTCTATGTCTTTAATACAGATTTCTTCTGATACTTCTTTCAGTAAGCTCATTACATTTGCCATCTCCTTTTTGTCTCTTGTGATCTTGTTTTTAACTTCATCCTCTTCTATACCAGTGATTACTATTGATTTGTTTATCTCTACTGAATCTCTGACTAACTTTGGATTGTTTTGGATTATTCTTTTCACCTCCTTTTTAATGCTTTTTTCCTCCACCCTTGTTTCTAAGTCTTTCTTTACTTTCACCATTTCTGCATACGTGGTTTCTACATCATTTTTGTAGCTTTGCACAGCTTCATTTACTTGTGTTATCTTCTCCTCAATATCACTGCTCTGGTCAATAAGACTGCTAACTTAACTAATTGTCTCTGTGTCATTTTTGAACTCTTCCATAATACTCTCGTGATTGACTACTGTACTTGCCATTTCACTCATTTTCTTCCTAAGTGTACTCAATTCCACGGTTAGTTCACTGATGGTTGTGTCTTTCTTATTGGCCTCCCTTCCTAGTTTTTCTATTTCTTCCTTTTGCAAGTGCATCTACTTCTTTATTTCATCAATTTCATTTTTGAAAGCCATTTCTGTTTTGTTTACTCGTTCAACCAGTCTATTGTGGGTCTTTACTTCAACCAGTTCTTGGTAGAAATCATCATTTTGCCTTTTACCTTTATCCCTTTTCTTTTCCAAATTTGTTTTACTGAAGTATGTATCCATTTTGGAATACTTAAAGTGCAAAGCATATACTTACAATCTCCGTCTTGTTGTAAACAAACCTCAGAGATGACTCAGCGTATTCTTTCGTCTTGGTTCTATTTCCTGTTTTTACAAGTCTAGTTGAAACTTATTATTTTTTTTCCTTTTTATAATGAACAATCATTTAGTCTAACCTGTACTGAGCTTGACTCATACAAGATACTATTTAGGTAATGCCACTGGCCGTGATGATTTGGTGCGGAGCGCCGGTGTCACACGTCCACCTAGCTTGAATCTGTGTGTGTGTGTGTGTGTGTGTGTGTGTGCAACACAGAGGATCTAATTTTCAGAATGAGAGCGAGACAGACAGACAGACAGAGAGGTATGAAAAGAGAAGGAAGAAAGATTAAGGAGTGAGGCATTTTTTCTGCTGGGGAAAGTAAGAAAAGCAAGACAATTTGGCACTTGTCGTGTGGGAGAAACGTGGAGTTTCGGGATGGTTAGACTGAGGGAGAGAGAGAGAGAGAGAGAGAGAGAGATGCTGTCAGTTAAGGCTAGTGAACCATCTAGTGTTTTTTTTTTTTTTTTAAGCAGTCATGAAAGTAATAAGTGAAAATGAGATAATTATCATTTACTCCCCGGTACACCTTCTCAGCTGCATCTCACAGGTGAAACTAGCCACACTTCCGTATTTCGTCCGTTTCATTTGATCTTGAATCCTCTGTGGGAGATAGTTGTTCCATCTTGCTCACACACACACACACACACACACACACACACACACACACACACACCTTTCCCTGTGGCCTGCCCATTGCCAATCTTTCGCTTCTGTATTTTGTTAGTTCTTTTGTTTTTTGTTCGTCCATATTATGCCTCCCACTCACTGAATTACCGCATCAAGGAAAGTTTGTTTACACTGGTGTGTGAATAAAAACTACTGCAGAATGAATAACGTAATTTCTATTGCTAATGCACTGTAAGTCTTCTCTCTTGCATATTATTTCCATTAATATTCTCCTCGCGATTCCGGTACTTCTGACAACTGAACCTTTTTCAAACTAGTAGTGAAATGCATGGAGCTTTTTAAAAGCAATACTAAAAAAAAAAAAAAAAAAAATCCATCGTCATCAACATCATCATCATCTCGTTGTTGTCGTCGTCGTCGTCCTCTTCCAAAAACTTTTGTAAATGTTTATTTGAGAAACACATAGGAACATTGCTGCCTTATCATCTTTAAAAGTTTAATAAATTCGGCATGTTATTTCTACTACTTTGAGGTGGGTTGACCCTCACAGTGACCACATTGGGCCTGTTGGTAGCAGACCTAAGAACATCCTCATCATCTAAGAGCTATTGTATAATTTGATGGTTAGTAACCAGAAACCTAGCCATAAAGTTAATATATCAGCAATATTGTGGAGATGATCATTAGCCTATGTGAATTATTACAGAGGGACGATAATAAAGAGGCAAACAAATACATACTGGTGATGTGCTCGATTATTTTTGCGCAGCACATGGTATTGTGGTAGGTGGGGGCGCCCATCATCCACCCACTTAGTGTTGTGGTACCCTGTTTTTAGGGTGGCTTTATATCGAGTGGCCAGCCAAATGATTTCCTGTAAACCAGGAAATCATTTACAACACTGGGTGGTAACCTTATAACCAACCGACAAGTGTTCCCTACGTGACAGCAAGTGGGTTGGCAGAGGGTTAGTGCCCCTCCCAGGAAAACAACTAACTAAAAATGCGAACAAGAAGCCTCGAACCAGGACTGACCTAAATGTGACGACTAAGGACAGAACAAAGGACATAATACGGATGACGACGTGGAATGTAAGGGTTGCAAATGATGAGGTGAAAGAGAGAGGGATTGTTCTTTTTTTTTTTTTTTTATGTGACCGACTCTGGGCATAGGCTTCACAGCCTGCTTTCAAGGCCCAGTAGTCCTCCTACGTAACGCAGACCTCTACATGTCACCACTTCGGCGCTAACACCCACCGGCCATACTGAATACATGCTAGGGCTGTCTCATACAGGACTGGTGTATTGGTTTTAGAGGAGGTATTTTACGACATGTCGGCGGGCCTTTTGGTAGATCAGTAAAGTCTGATTTTATGAAATTCAAATCCTTAAACTGTTCCCTGCCTCAGCGGGATTTGAACCCGGGTCCGTCAGGACTGCAGGCCAACTCTCTACCGATTGAGCCACCGCCTCCCCCAGGTGCTTGAGGGTGCGAAAGTGGATGTATGTGGATTAACTGAAACTAAATGGTGAGGTGAGAGAGTGAATGGGAGTATGGATGGGGTACATGTGCAGGAGTAGGTGAGAATGAGAGGGCAAAAGAAGAAGTGTGTATTGTTGTGAGGAACAGATGGAAGGAGAATATAAGAGTGTATGGATCAATTGGTTCAAAGATTGTGTGGTAAGACTGAAAGTTGGACTACAAATGTGGGCGATTGTGTGCATGTATGCACCAACGCAAGACCGTCCAAGCAGAATGAGAGGAGAGTTCTGGACAAATGTGGAAGTGTGCATGGAAAAGTTTGAAATGAATGAAAGAGTGTTTTTGATTCGTGATATGAATGGTAAAGTAGGTAATGTGAAGGTGGATGGAGTAGTTGGTGAGTGGGGTGTGCCTGCTGAGGTAGATGAGAATGGCAGTGCTTTAGTGGACATTTGTGCCGGTAGGGGGTTGGTGGTAGCCAATGCCCTCTTCAGGCACAAAATGATCCACAGGTATACATGGCGAGTGATGAAAAGGGTGGATGGTGAACTGAATGAAAGGAAGACAATGATTGATTATGTGTCTATGGATGTAAGGATGCGAAGATGTGTAATGGATGCAAGAGCATATAGATGTTGGGGGAGTGGACTATTTAACCACCACTTGGTGGTGGTCAGAATCAAGGTCCAAGTAAAATGGAGAAATAGAAGAAGGGAAGGAAGGGAGGAGGGAGTATATGCAAGGAGAGTGGAAAGATTACAAGAGGATGAGAAAGAGACAGAATATAAGAGAGAAGTGGAGGAACTATTGGGTAAAAATGAATTGGAGCAAATGAAGGGGCCGTGGAAGGTGTGTGCAAGATATTCACAGAAAAAATATGTGCAGCTTGTGAGGTGGTATGTGGGGTGAAGAGGAGACGAAAGGGGGTGCAAGGAATAGCATGGTGGAATGAAAAGGTGAGACAGGCTGTGGCAAAAAAGAAAATAGCATTATAGTGAGTGGATGAGAAATAGGGGCACGGAAGAAGTTGAGAGGCAGAAGAGAGACTTATATGTAGAAATGAAGAGAGAGGTGAAAAGATTAGTACGAGACAGTAAGAAGAGAGTGGATGAGGACTTTCGAAGGAATTTGAGCGTCAAGTGGAAGGAATGTAAGAAAATGTTCTGGAAAGAGGTAAAGAGAGTCAGGCAGGGTGCCAAAGAAGTTAGCTGGAGAGTGAATGATGAAAATGGTAGATTACTAGTGGAGAAGGGAGAAAAAGTGAGCAGATGGAGAGAACACATTAATGAATTGTTGAACACAGAGAATGAAAGTAATGCGAGTATAAGTGGCTGGGGAATGGCTGGGAGAAGGAAGGGTGTGAGAAGAGAGGAGGAAATCAGTAGGATGGAAGTTGTGGAAGCAATGAAGAAAGTCAAAATGGGGATAGCCCCAGGAATTGATGGAGTGTGGGGTGAAATGCTGAAACATGGGGGAGAGATAGTAGTAGAATGGATGTGGAAGTGTGCAGATTGGCCTGGGAGGAAGGTAGTGCCCCAGAGGATTGGAAGTCAGGTATAATTATTCCCTTGTACAAAGGGAAAGGGGAAAAAGAAGTGTGTGATAATCACAGGGGCATTTGTCTTCTTAGTGTGATAGGAAAAGTATACGGTAGGATACTTATTGACAGAGTTAGGGAAATAACAGAGGAATTAGTTGGAGAAGAACAGAGAGGCTTCAGGAAGGGAAGAGGTTGTGTAGATCAGATATTCATTCTGAGATCTTTAGTGGAAAAATTTCTAGAGAAGGGAAAGAAGTTGTATGCGGCCTTCATGGATTTGGAGAAAGTATATGATTGGGTGGATAGACAAGGATTGTGGAAAGTATTAAGAATATATGGAGTAGATGGGAAGGTGTTGAATGCTGTGAAGATTATGTATGAGGGTGCTAAGGCTGCAGTGCGTGTGGATAGTGAACTGAGTGAGTTTTTCTATTTGAAGGATGAGTTGAAACAGGGATGTGTCATGTCTCCATGATTGTTCAGTCTGTATATGGATGGGGTTATTAAAAAGATAAAAGGTAGGCAGTGGATGTCGGAGTGGCCCTAATGAGAGAGGGCAGTGTTTGGAAACACCCTGTACTGTTGTTTGCAGATGATACTGTGTTGTTAAGTGAAGCCGAAGGGGAGCTGCAAGGCTTGGTGGATGAGTTTGGGATAGTGTGTAAGAAACGGAATCTAAAGGTGAATGTAGGGAACAGTAAAGTTATGGTCTTTGAGAGAGGTGAAGTCAGTGAATGTACAGTGAGGTTGGATGATGAGGAAATGGAAAATGTAAGTTCGTTTAAGTACGTGGGTAGTGTGATGAATAAGGATGGAAGTTTGGAGGGTGAAGTGCTTGAAAGGGTACAACAAGGAAGAAAGGTTGCTGGCTCCTTGAGGCAGTTATAAGAAAGAGGGAAGTGAGCATGGAAGTGAAAAAGTTACTACATGACAGTATTGTGA
>NC_136955.1:37712934-37902934 GCF_032717465.1 Coenobita brevimanus
ACAGGTTTGTTGGTAATATTTAATAATTCAGTTGATTTTGGGGGGATCGAGGAGTGGACAGGACAATAGTGCGCACGCATTTCGTTGTAGTGAGCATTGCAGTCGAGCATTTACAGGTGTTTGGGAACAAAGTATTTGGTAAAAAATAATAATAATAATTTAAATTTGTTTGGCATATACATTCTTTTTTAATAGCTGACAGATAAAATCATGAATGCATTCTGTTCCTCCATTACTAGTTGTATTTCCACTGTTTTGATAACTGAAACATCTTCAGTAACATTTTGTAAATCGTTGATAGGTTTCCTAACTCGTATGAGCACTTCCCTGAACTGCCTGTCTCCCCATTGCCCTCCTGCCTCACCTTTTCCCTCCTGCATCACCCTTACCCTCTTGCCTTACCCTTACCCTCCTGCCCCAACCATCCCCTCCTACCTGATCCTTGCCCTCTTCTTCACTATTGCCCTCCTACCTCGCCCTTGCCCCCCTGCCTCACCTACTGTATATTCTCCTGCCTCACCCTTGCTTCTCACCTTGCCCTCCTGCCCCACACTTGCCCTCCTGTCTCATGCTTACACTGCTGTCTCACCCTTGTCCTCCTACCTCACTTTTGTCCGTGTGCCACATCCCTGCCGCTTCCTGCCTTCTTCTTACCCATTTCCCATCCCTGGTTTCCTGTTTCACCTCTGCTTCCTGCCTCATCTCTACCTGCCTGCCTTGTCTGTGTCTGCCTGCCTTACCCACACCTCACTCGCCTACACCTGCCTCACTCAAGCCAGCCATACCGAGATCTGCCTCTCTCACATATGCCAAACCATTCCTGCCTCACACATGTCTGCATCGCCGACGCTTTCCTCACCTCTGCCTGCCATACCCATGCAATCTTCATTCGTGCCTGTCTCAACCATACCAGTCATACACATTCCTGCTCTACTTATCTTGCTTTCTCCATGCCAGCTTAACTCATGTCTGCTTTATGCCTCCCTACATCGCTCATGCCTGCCTTATCCATTCCTTTCTTAACCACGTCTACCTCACCCATGTCTGCCTTATTCATGTCTGCGTTAACTATGTCTACTTTAAACTTGTCTGCTCTACCTATGCTTGCCTCACCCATGCCTACCTCATCTATGTTGCCTTATCCATTCGTGCCTCACAATGTTACCTCTCCAGTCATTGCCTTGCCTTACATTTCTACCTCACCCTAGTCATTGTCCTGCCTCACACTAGTTATTTTCCAGCCTCACCCAGGTCACTGAACTGCCTCACCCGTGTCATTATCCTCCTTACCCTGGTCGGTATCCATCTTCACCGTGGCCAGTGTCCTGCCTCACCCTGGCCAATGTCCTGCCTCACCCTGGTCACTGTCCTGCCTCACCCTGGACACTGTCCTGCCTCACACTTGTCACTGTCCTGCTTCACACTGGTCACGGTCCTGCCTCACCCTGGTCATTGTCCTACCTCACCTTGGTCAATGTCCTGCTTCACGCTGATCAATTCCTGCCTCACGCATGTCACTGTTCTGCCTCACCTTGGTCACTGTACTGCCACACCCTGATCACCACCCTACATCACCCAGTCACTGTCGAGCCTCACCCATGTCACTGTCCTGCCTCATCCTGGTCAGTGTCCTGCCTCACCCTGGGAACTGTACTGCCACACTTTGGTCACTGTTCTAACCCACTCTGGCCATGTCCTGCTGCAGACTTTCCCTTGCCTCAGGTGGCGAAAAAAATTAAAATATTTATTTAATACAAACTTGTGAACTTCGCCCAGCTTTAAAGCAGTCACTAATGACTCAGTGTGTGTGGGCGGAGGAAGGAGCTAATCCCACCAGCTTCTCTGTATGTCCATAACACTAAGGTACCAATAATCATATTTCTGACATGAAGACTTCCCCTAGAAGGCTATTGTGTACAAAAACACTGAATAACAAGTAGTCCCTTAATCCCCTGTAGGTTGGCATATTGTGTCATAGACTTGATAACAGACAAGGCATGCGTGGAGATGGTCTCTAATCCTCTCACAAGATGGGGTTTCTCCCTATTTAGATTTTTTCTTTTATATGGAAGATGAACAAAGGAAGGAAAAGCAAATCCCCCCCCTCACACACACACACACACACACACACACACACACACACACACACACACACACACACACACACACACACAAATCAGATTACAGGTGTCTTCCATTCAATAAAATAACTGTAACAGCTGGGCTTCAACTGCTGTAGGCTGAAGTTTGGGGGAACTAATCTGGGGAAGAGAGTTCCAAAGAGAAGCATTTCTGGGAATAAATGGATTCTGATAGGCAGAAGTTCTACACTATGGCAGGGTGACAGTCAAGTAATGAGCACTAGCAGATGCCAGTGTTGCATGTGTGGAGAGTTGGCACAATGGACGCAACTTCATCTTAGCATTTGTCATTAAAGTATCCCTAAAATAATGCAAGGGAGGCAACATTCCGTCTTACCTGCAAGTGGGACAGTTCATTTGTAATTGCTGGGTTATTAATTATTCTTATAGCTTTGTTCTGAATTTTGGCCAGTTACTCGGTGCAACCTTTCACCATTCGCTCCACAAGGGCAAGCAATATCCGAAATGAGAGCGCACATGACTCTTGTAAATTTTATTTAAGTGCTCGTCCATGAAAGTGTTACAGAATCTACAATTATCCATGTTTCATTTAGGCGGTTTTTCCAAGTGATCTAACGTAAGAGGTCGAACTGAGGGGTACTGTTAAGTGAAGCTCCGAGAATTTCAGTATATTCAGAGACAGGAATATTATGGCATTGAAGGTGATATATGAATCAGAGAATACCTGTCTATTTGAAAACTGGATATATATGGTTTCTATAGTATTAAATAAGACAATGTTATTTTGTTCCCATTCACGGATCTTGGATAAGTCCTGATCTAAGGAAAATGCTGTGCTTTGTTGGGAGTTAGAGATATCAAACTTTATGAATGAGTGTTTAAACATGAAGGAACTGTGAAACATTGAGTCATCTGCATAGGAGTGAATAGGATTATGGTTGACAGACAAGAGATCATCAATATGTATGGTTGGGGTCAGAACGGATTCTTGTGCCACACTGGCATTAAGTGGGTGGAAATTGGAATATAAATCATCTACTCTTATGATTATCTTTCCGTTGCTGAGATATGAGGAAATTAGTGGGACAAGGGACTGTAGGCCATAGCAAGGGAGCTTGGACAACAGGGATTGGTGTAAGGCTCTGGCAAAAGCTTTAAAAGTATCAAGGGCTACTGCATGGGTTTCTCCAAGATGGTCAGCTGACTGATGTCTGTCACTAAATGAGTCGTTGGATTCAAGATGTTTAACAATGTGCCTACTAATGGCAACCTACAATACTTTTCTTTGAGATGTGATATCTGTTGGTCTGAATTCAGAGAGATATGACGAACTTCCTTTCTCTGGATTTGGGTAGATACTGGCTTCTTTCCAAAATCTGGTGAGTGAAAAAGTATGTATGCATAGTCTAAAAAATTTAGTTAGAACAGCAGCAAGTTTTGGAGAACGCTTTTTCAAAACGACTGGAGAAATCTGTGCCTGGAATTCTGTTGATTGGAAAATTATCTCGAATAGATTTTATATATATACTTAGTTTGCATCTCTAGTGGTGCAATTTCGGGAGAGTCGAGTTTTAGTACACGGACATTCAGACTGACTTCCTCAAAGACAGAATTTCTGACAAACATAGTGGGAAGAATGTTAGCTTGTCCACGTGGGTTATTTACGTTGTTTCCGTCTGAAGATTTAAATGGGAAAATGGTTGATGATAGTTAAAGTCAGCATCGAAAGAACTGAGAGCTGTGCAAAATATTCTGTTGTCATTACGAATATTAAATAGTTCGGATTCTTGGTTGTGAGGAACGTTTGTTCTGGCGAAATTTATTACTAATTTTCCGAGGTTTCTAGTAATTGTAAAGTGATTGAGGGATTTGGTAGTTTTTTTGCATTCAGTAAAGGTTGTAAGATAAAGACTTTTGTGTCGTTGCTGTGTCACAGTCACTGTCGAACCTTTCTGGGGAATCTTATCTTTTAGCAGATTGTTGACATGATATGAACAATTCCATACCAACTTGCATTAAAAGTCATTAATTTGGGGCAGGGAAGAATAATACTGATGTAAGTGGAGAAGAAAGACTGCCATGGCATATCAGCTCTATATTTTCTAAATCCATCCCAGTCTAACCTATAAAAGTGCCATCTTCGTCGAAGGTACAGTAGAAAATGGTGAATAATGGCAAGCTAAAAGAAAAGCTAGATGGTATTTTTTTTCTTGCAAAATCCTCCTGCAGTCGGAGGCATATGATCGCAGCTTCGTCAAAATTTTTAGCAAGCATGCCATATATCCCAGGATATTGCTCACAAAGTTTGGATTCAGTTTGCCCACTTGTTTTTGAGATATTTTGGGCACACACACACACACACACACACACACACACTCACACTAGCAGTTACATTATCACCTCGCTAGGCAGGTGATAAATATAAGCGTCTTGCCCATCCCTTCTTAACAAGCCCATAATCGAGTCAAAATGTTACATCTGTGATGCCCGATCCCTTTTATTGGATGTTATTGTTTGAGGCTGACTTACAACGTGCACCACAATCGTATCCCTAGGGTTCGTTCGACCCTTATCCTGATATTGTTGGACTAACTGTGGAATCGGTTGGGATCCGAGATTATTCAAAATTAATTTGATTCTCTCTATCAAATATCACACACAAGGAAAATTGGCCATTCTTAATAATTACTAATAGGAAAGAAATTTGGTAGCTTGATCGTGAGTAGCGTGACAATAAGAGAATTTTTAGGTAGTGTAACAATAACAACTTTGGGTAGCGTGACAATGCAATAACAGAACTTTATACTCCCAAAACCAATTCAGCACAGGGGTCGAAAACAATTCCCACCAAGGGACGAGGGTTATGAGAAGAAGTTATACAGGATTTGAGAGATATAAGAGAGGAATGACAGTGAAACTCAATAAATTTTCAAAATGCTGAATTTTCTAATATCTCTCCTTTCTTTAAATAACATTACATTATATTATTTAATTTACAAATAAATGACAACTTAAATTGATTTTTTCTCTAAGAAATGAAACTTTACTTTTTGATAGAACTCTAGATTTTTCAATCATTTAACACATTATTTATTCACAGTACACAGAATCTTCTCCACAACGAATTTTATATAGGCACTTATACCTCAGTTAGCCAACAAATGTTATTACTCTTTAGATCTCACTCCTCCCCAACATCAGTGAAACTTAACATAAACAGTTCGCCACATTCAGGACACTCGTGGGCATACAGGCTTTCTCCGAGCACATCAGGCGAGGGAGTTTGCCTTGGGGACTCACTAAACAATTACATAATCAAAAGAACTAATCATTGTTTTGTGTAAATGGTGAGTGTACAATGTAAATCCTAACGAACTTTGCTAGGGTAGTTACAATATGGCGGTTAGAGGGGAGTTTTTGAGGTGGCGTTTTCACTGCATCTGTACATGGCGCGGGGGCAATATTGAGAGTTAGTATCATTACGACTTAGGTAACAATGGCACACATAATATCTCTGAACTTTTACAACGCCAGTATGAACAAGGGGGAAGGGAAGAAAACAGAGTAATGAAACTCACTTGTACATTGCGCGGGGGCAAAATTGAGAGTGAGTCGGGAGCTGGCTAATACCCCCCTCTGTTACTTTTCAAAATGCGGGAAACTAAGCGACTTGGATGACGTGTAGGGTGTCATAAAATGACTAAATGTCATAAAAGACTTTGTGGTTCCTTTTGGTTGAGTTATATATATATTAGACTTATGGACGAGCGGTTTTTATATCTTGGAGTAGCTTCCCATTTGTCATGTAGTGACAGGAGAGGTAAAGAATAGTATGGGACTATTTTTATTTGTCTTGGAAATATTAACAAGTCTCTGTCTCGCTCTCGCTCCCTCTCTCTCTCTGTCTCAAGTTGCTAAGCCCTTCTCCCCATTACCTGCCTGTTCTAAGGTTTGTCTCCTTCTGCTCCTGCCTGTTCTGTGGCTACCCTCCCTCTGAGCTCTCTTTCCTAAATTCTGGTGTAGCAGGGGTGGGTCACGTGTGTTCCTTGTGAGTGGAAAGTTCTAGCAGCCTGTGTGTATGTGTGTATGTGTGTGTATGGTCACTAGGCGCTGTCGTGTGCCTATCAAGCATTCCTCAAGTTAAGAGTGTGTAAGCATGTTTAGCACTGCTCGATTCTCGCAGACACAATACAGTACCTTCTCATCATCTGACTCCCTGCTTCTATCTGTCTCTCTATCTATCTATTTATCTATCTATCTATTATGATTTGCAATTATAATATGGAGTCTGGATAAGGGTACTTTTGCTTCACCCGCATATGAGGGTCACAACTCTAAACTTCTGATTCTGAACGGATACAGATATTAATTTTCTTTACTCTCAATCTGACAGGGAAAATTTAGTTACTCTAATTATCCCACACAAAGAGTCGTAAATTGAATCAACAGCGGTTACTAGCAACCTCTCGGAGGAGGAATACATTACCCAACTATTACGTCATGTCCTCGGGTACTAGCTAACTAAAATTTTTAACGGCTTTCCCCCTCTATACGATATTATTTCTTCTAAGAGCATGTTAATCGACAACATTATGATTTTACTATGATTACATCAGATCCGATTTAATAGAAAATGAGTACAGACGATACGCCACTCAAATATCCCACGTATGCTCCCAGCAAACTTCACCTACAACATGTACAAATATTCTTAAGGACTAGCACAGCATAAATAAGATTTATGATCTTACAGCTACAGAAATAATAATAAAAAGAACATGTATTAACTACTAGGTACAAGCATGTTTCTATACCTTAAGCCTAGAATGGATTAGGGTAACATTTACAAATATATAGCTTACGTACTAAAGCCTTAACTTACATGACTTTCAAATGTGTATAGCTTACATACTAAAGCCTTAATTTGCATGACTCTCCCATGTTTTGACTCTTGTGGCATTACACGGCTCTCCCCCTCCGGAAGCTAAATTTTCCCCTGTCCACTCCATAACACACAGCAGATTACTAACCAAGGGAGGTGTGCCAACGAGAGAGATATTACTAGTCAAGCGCCATCACCTTTTACTCTAAATAGACTTTAATTTCTTTATAACACTCTCAACATGACAACTCTTTTATCCCCTCATAAGTGGTGCTCTTTCGGCCCACACGTAACACCAACCACATACCCCTGGGGGTTGTTTCACCTGTCACATCTCTCTCTTTCCCCATTTTTCTTTTGGTGAAGATATCAGTGCCCCAGCCAGCCTCCTGTCCGGGTCAAGGTTATCCACCCACCTGGGTTATGATTAACACTCTCGATAGCAAGATAGTCCCGGGGGCGCCTCCACACTACTCTCTCAAACACACCTTCGTTTATTCCTCAGATTCATTCAACCATGTGCTTCCAGCCCTCCACCCGGCATACTGACTAGCGCTTGCTACGTTCTGAAGTGACCCCCCTTCACCACGAACCGTGCTGACTGTAAGTTGAGGGATGAGCTAGCTTTCCCCCTCGAATTAAAGCACTTGTCCCCACTTCAGCACTAGGTCTACTCTCTCTTTGACCTAACTCTGAGTTTGATATTTTTTCTTTCATATAACACCTCTGGCGGTTGACTTTCACATGGTCTGGCTTCGCACACCAACCTTTGCTGTCTCGGAACACAACTTTCCACCACAATTCATCACTAACATTCTTCAATCAACCTCCGGGGAGGCCTCCTAGTTCGAAGAGGTAGGTTCTCATCCTCGGGACACGGGGTAAACTCCTCCTCAAGAGGACCCAATAACCACTCCTCGCTACCACTGTTCGGCTTCACTTTGTTCGCTGCCCATTGTACTTTGTTTCCAGTGAACACATTTTCTAACACATATCCTCCCCTGTCCAATAATACTTGCACTACTCGGTAAGGCCCATCCCATTTCACGTTAAATTTTCGACATACTCCTGGGATAGGGGTCTCCAGTCTTATCCACACCAGACTGGTAACTCCTACCAACTGATTCTTATGCCGGCGGTTCGCCACACTTCTATACTTTCTGGTCATTTTCTCATGGGTCTGTTTAATTAGCTCGTGAGCAGCAGCCAACTCGTCCTCTTCACCATCAACACAAGGCAAGGAAGCACTAACAATTCTAGGCAGGTAGCGAGAGAAAAATGCGAAATAGGGATGGTGTCCCGTAGAGGAGTGCCAGGCCTGATTCATCATAACCTGGGTTGGTTGCAGGAGTTCAGGGCAGCGGAGAGGATGCCCATTACTCAAACAGGCCAGCACACTCTTGAAGGTGCGGTGCATCCTTTTACCCATCCCATTACTCTGAGGATGATATAGCGTAATATACCAGATTGTAACATTCCGCCTCCTGCAGAACTGGAACTCCCGACTGCAGAACTCTCCTCCGTTGTCCACCATAACCCCTCTTGGAGTGCAATAGTCTGCCATAAACTGCCCTAGGTTGTGTACTATCGTGTGTGTATGTTTTGTTTTAAGAGGATAGAGTTTAACATACCTAGAGTAGTGATCAATGTCATCACGTAGCGATAGCCCTGTATTCCAGCAGTCATATCTGTCAAATCTATACTGATTCTTTCAAGTGGTTTATCCACAGGTGGAAACTCTTTATACTGCTGTTGTAGTCCTGCTTCGCCTTTGAATCACTGACAGGTTACACACTCTTTTACATACTGACAAATATCTACTTTCAAATTAGGCCAGTAGAAGAGTTCCTCTGCCTTTTGGATCGTTTTCTTCTGGCCCAAATGTCCAGATGTCTCATGAGCTAACCTCATTGCTTGACCAATCATGGTCTGTGGGACTACTAAATAATATTGGATAGTGCCATCTGACTTAACCCTGGTGTAATATAACAATTCATTTTGAAGTGCAAATTGACTTAGAGCAGCTTTAGGCAGTATTCTGGCAGGAAACCTTTCACCTCGCAAATATTGGATAAGTTCTTCCCACATTAGATCTTCTTTCTGCTTATCTCGCATCTGTTCCCTTGTCAGTCCCAACCAATCAGACTCTGGTGAATGTACTATGACTCGAACGGGTCTAGATAACTGATCTGCTACATAATTATATTTGCCTTTGACATACTGAATGTTGTAATTAAACTCTCGCATTTCAAGTATCCATCTATTCATACGGGGTGATTTAGTTTTTCTCTTAAATACACTGGTTAGCGGTTGGTGGTCTGTAACAATCGTAAAAATGTTCCCCCATAAATTATGTGAAAAATGGCGACACGTTAACACTATCGCAAGAGCTTCTTTGTCTGTCACTGAGTATCGGGTCTCACACGGTCCCAATGTCTTTGAAAAGTACCCGATCGGTCTATCTGTCCCATCTGGTTGGATCTGACTCAGAATGCCTCCAACCTGTGTATTACTAGCATCAGTGGTGACGATAAACGGTCGTTCTACAATCGCTCTGACCAGGATAGGTGCATTAATAAGGCATGATTTCAGATGTTCGAATGCCTCCTGGCACTGATCTGTCCATTCAAAATTCACTGTTGATTTGGTTAGATTGGTTAGGGGTGTGGCAACTTTAGCAAATGATGGAACGTGTTTCCTGTAGAAACCACACATACCCAAAAATCGGCAAACTTCTTTTACATTGGTCGGCCGCTTCAATTTGGAGACTGCCTCAATATTTTTAGGATCTGGCTTACTACCCTCGGCAGAGATTTTATGTCCAAGGAAAGTGACTTCTTTCATCCCGAATGTGCATTTACTCAAATTCAACTTCGCACCATTACGGGTTAGCAATGCAAACAACTGACTCAGCCGGTCGAGTAGGGTCGGAAAATCATGGGCCCACAAAATGATGTCATCTAGGTAATTTTTTATCCACTCGTCGCAATAATGGTGCTAAGACGGCCTGAATACGACGTGAAAAGATAGCTGGCGAGCAATTTAGCCAAAACGGGAGCCTTCTGAAACTATACAAAGTTACTCCATCACTGAAGGTCGTGAGGTCTCTACTTTTTTTCATCAAGCATGATTTGGAAATATGCCTCCCGCATGTCAAGAGTTACATAGTACTTATATCCCGCAGCTTGTTCTACTAATTCTTCGAGTCTGGGTAGTGGGTATATGTCCGTGGCAAGATGAGTGTTTACTTGTCGATAGTCCAGACACATACTCTTACATCCATCTGGTTTGTTAACAAGTACTATGGGAGAGAGCCAGGCCGTGGTCGACCTCTCAATGATCTCCCTATCTTCCATGTCCTGTAACATATCGGCGATGATTTGCTTCGCCTGTTCTGGATAACGATAGGTCGGCCTGCGACTCGGTTGAGCATCGGCTACCATAATGTGTGCGGGAGGACCAGCAATAGTACCCAACTCTCTCTTATCTAGAATGAATAAAGGATCATGCTGGAGGATTACCTTGGCTAACTCGTCCCTTTATTTCTGCGTGAGATGGCTCCACGATTGCTAGTTGATCCGCTTGTTCAGCCTTTGTACACGCGTACCACTCTCATTTACTTCGTCATTATTAGGTAGCAAATCATTATGGATCTGAGTTACACTTTGGATTGTACCTGGTGACTGGTCCGGCATTCTTTCGTATGAACCCAATATTGTACCTCTCTTGAATGTCTTATCTACTTTAGATACATTATTAAGGGGCAGATGTATTTGTCCCTCTGAGTTCACTTTCACTAAGTATGGATGACTGTTTTGGCTGAACCTGGTTTGTGGGTGTACGATTAGCGTTGTTTTAGGTACTTCAGCGACAGGTACGGCTATGAATTTGGTCTGATAAGGACTAAATTTTTCTGCTTCCAATAGATTTATCTGTGTCAAGTCACTCTGCGTAGTTATCGATGCGATCGGGCAGTCCTGACTCTCTGAACTTTGTTGCGTTGTCTCGGGATGTGATTGACTGTATAGGGGGCTCCATCCCACATCAACTCCCTTTGTGCTCATTTCCAGATTAGTGGTGCCTGTCCAATTACGTCGCACCCCAAAAGCATTTCAGTCCCAAGATATGAATTTGGTACCACTGGGCACCATTGACTATATACTTTATCATCACCTATGCCGATGTTGACCTTGATCATGCCCAGGATTCTCAACGGAGCACCCGTGACACCTTGCAAGTTAGGAGGGTTTTTCTGTGTATTTATTTCCCCGCCAAGTCTACGAGAGGCCTTTTCCGTGATCAGCGTATGACCACTCCCAGTGTCTACTACTGCTTCTAATATTTTAACATTAACGTTCACACTTATGGTAGGCGAAGGTAAGCCTCCGGTTAGTCATATCTGTGTATTCGTATTCTGGGTTCATTGTGCATTTATGACTGGCTCGTTCTGTCCAGCAATCGGAGTCGGGGAAGCCTGCGCATTCACAGCCGACTGAGCCTGCCCCACTCGTCCGGGACAACCTTTATTTCCACGTCTACACTCGAGTCACCTGCAGTCGAAACAATGACCCGGAGGTGGTTTTCGCCAGCACTCTTTCAAATCATGTGAGGAAGCTAAGCAATGAGGACAGTACTTCCGTCTGGTTACTTGTTTAGTTTGAACTGCTGTTTCATTTACTTTAGTTAGATCAGACTTCAATTCTCTTATTTGGTCTCCTAACTCATTCATCACGTCATTCGCGGCTACTGCAGCGTTATCTGTCTTTACCGTCACAGGGGGTTGGGAAACGGACTGAGAAACATTGAGACTCTTGCAAACCATTAGCTGATGTATTAACTCTCCCAGCATATCTCTCTTCTAACAATTGTCTCATGCTCTAGTCTGTCTATGAATTTCCTCAGAGGGTATGAGTCGTCAAGGAAGCCCTCCAGCTTCTCACGGGACTCTGTTGGCAACCTATACCATAGCTTATGCTTCAACCTTCGATCTCGACATGGGAATTTCTCGTGAGGGAATCTCGATTCCACTACCGCATGTTGACAAATGTAACGGTGTACGAACGATTGTGGGGGCTCTTCCCAACTATATGTCATACCATCCAGCTCTTGCCAGGCTCGGTCTATCGTCACTTCAACGGCAAACTTATCTCTAAGGTACTGTTTGAGTTCTGGCCAGGTGAGTACATGATGTCCCTTCTGATAATTTTGTATGAACACGGCCAGTTCCTGTCCCATTCGTCCCTTAGCTACCTGTATTCGGATCTCGTCGCTCTCATCTACCTGCTCTACTAACTCGAAAAACATGTCCAATCGTGCGGTAGCCTCTAATCCTTGTAACGTGGTTAACTCCAATATAGGTATGTCTCGCGGCTTGGCAAGAGATTTCCTAGGGACCATTGTCCGTGAGTTAGGGGTTGAGTGGATTGGACCTGGGTTAGCACTGGGGCTATTAGAAAGAATTGGAGGGGGGACCAAGTCATTCACGGTGTTACTATCTTGCGTCTGGGCTTCAATATTACGAATTTCTCTGGCAAGCCCTTCCATGGTTTCTACTATTGATTGCTCTACTTCAGGTCTGGATAAAAATAACTGCCCTGGTCTAGACATTTTTAACATTCAATACTATTACTCTTCCACTACTTCTCTGATATCCTAAAACACTTTCGCAGGGGTGCATTCCCCGTCAATGTCATTGCTCCCTAGCCATAAAAGGACTAGGTCGTATTCCCACTCTAAGACAGCATTCAGCCGTTGATCATGAAAAAAATTCCTAGCTCTGGCCCCTGGCCATCTAAAAATCCGCAGCTCAACATCCCTCACCTCCAACCGTCTCGGGATTTGGCTGTGTCCCACCAAAGCAACCTTTAACATTCCGTCTCTTTCTCTCGGCTTCTCCTCACAAGCCTGTAACCTTGGGGTAATGACTGGGAATTTATCCCACTATGTTATCACTATTGTGTGACTGGGAATTTATCCCACTATGCTGTCACTATTATGTGACTGGGAATTTATCCCACTATGCTGTCACTATTATGTGACTGGGAATTTATCCCACTATGCTGTCACTATTATGTGACTGGGAATTTATAACACTATGCTGCCACCATTATGTGACTGGGAATTTATCCCACTATGCTGCCACCATTATGTGATCCCCGATCCCTTTTATTGGATGTTATTGTTTGAGGCTGACTTACAACGTGCACCACAATCGTATCCCTAGGGTTCGTTCGACCCTTATCCTGATATTGTTGGACTAACTGTGGAATCGGTTGGGATCCGAGATTATTCAAAATTAATTTAAATCTCTCTATCAAATATCACACACAAGGAAAATTGGCCATTCTGAATAATTACTAATAGGAGAGAAATTTGGTAGCTTGATCGTGAGTAGCGTGACAATAAGAGAATTTTTAGGTAGCGTAACAATAACAACTTTGGGTAGCGTGACAATGCAATAACAGAACTTTATACTCCCAAAACCAATTCAGCACAGGGGTCGAAAACAATTCCCACCAAGGCACGAGGGTTATGAGAAGAAGTTATACAGGATTTGAGAGATATAAGAGAGGAATGACAGTGAAACTCAATAAATTCTCAAAATGCTGAATTTACTAATATCTCTCCTTTCTTTAAATAACATTACATTATATTATTTAATTTACAAATAAATGACAACTTAAATTGATTTTTTCTCTAAGAAATGAAACTTTACTTTTTGACAGAACTCAAGATTTTTCAATCATTTAACATTTTATTTATTCACAGTACACAGAATCTTCTCCACAACGAATTTTATATAGGCACTTATACCTCAGTTAGCCAACAAATGTTATTACTCTTTAGATCTCACTCCTCCCCAACATCAGTGAAACTTAACATAAACAGTTCGCCACATTCAGGACACTCGTGGGCATACAGGCTTTCTCCGAGCACATCAGGCGAGGGAGTTTGCCTTGGGGACTCACTAAACAATTACATAATCAAAAGAACTAATCATTGTTTTGTGTAAATGGTGAGTGTACAATGTAAATCCTAACGAACTTTGCTAGGGTAGTTACAATATGGCGGTTAGAGGGGAGTTTTTGAGGTGGCGTTTTCACTGCATCTGTACATGGCGCGGGGGCAATATTGAGAGTCAGTATCATTACGACTTAGGTAACAATGGCACACATAATATCTCTGAACTTTTACAACGCCAGTATGAACAAGGCGGAAGGGAAGAAAACAGAGTAATGAAACTCACTTGTACATTGCGCGGGGGCAAAATTGAGAGTGAGTCGGGAGCTGGCTAATACCCCCCTCTGTTACTTTTCAAAATGCGGGAAACTAAGCGACTTGGATGACGTGTAGGGTACTTTTGCCTCACCCCCATATGAGGGTCACAACTCTAAACTTCTGATTCTGAACGGATACAGATATTAATTTTCTTTACTCTCAATCTGACAGGGAAAATTTAGTTACTCTAATTATCCCACACAAAGAGTCGTAAATTGCATCAACAGCGGTTACTAGCATCCTCTCGGCGGAGGAATACATTACCCAACTATTACGTCATGTCCTCTGGTACTAGCTAACTAAAATTTTTAACGGCTTTCCCCCTCTATACGATATTATTTCTTCTAGAAGCATGTTAATCAACAACATTATGATTTTACTATGATTACATCAGATCTGATTTAATAGAAAATGAGTACAGACGATACGCCACTCTATGGGCCAACTATTTAGTTTTACCCTGTGACTTTGATCTTCGAAAATTACTCTCAAAATCGATTTTTTTTTTTTTTTTCGTTTTAGCCTAATCCTTGACCCTTCCATTAACTCTAACTCAAATATCAGAAAAAAAAAGTTTGAGTTGACTATGCATAGTGACTTTAAACTTTGACCCTTCCCGCTGACCTTTTTCCTTTTACTGACTTTTTCTCAAAACCGAAAGTGTTGAAACCCGAGAACCTCCACAGAGTTTACAGGTATGTAACCGTTTAAGCTGAACTTATCCTGTGATCTTCACCTTGTACAGTACGTATTGTTCTCAAGAGCAATTGGTTTCGCCAATGGCTATCCCTCAACCCTTCCACCACGAATGATTACAGTTGGATAAAAACCGTTTGAGCTATTTTAACACCTCCCCCCCTCCACACACACACACACACACACACACACACACACACACACACACACACACACAGATGCACGCGCGCTTAAAACTTAACACCTACTGTCGCCCAGCGGGATGTGGGTGTAATAAAGAGAGAGAGAGAGAGAGAGAGAGAGAAAAGAAACCGAATTCATTGAGTGAAGGCCATTGTTAACCGTAAATGTGCTTAATCTCTTTCCAAGTAGTTCTTCCACAGATTTCTGGCATGCCGCACACCACAAACTAATTCGCTGGGAGGCTAAGAGGAGGATCAAACGGAGAAGAGATGAATTAGAATCTCAGTGGCTGGGAGACTGTCAAGCTTTCACTATGATTTCCACCCCAAAAATCTTAGAGGTTCTTAAGCCTTTCAGTGATTGAAGTTTTCTGTTGTTAATTCGTGCTGTGCGTTGCTTACCAGTAACCAGTACGGCATCACCCAAAACAGCAAATAATAGAGTACACTGAAGCGTGTCCAGAATGAAGTACAGTTCTTTGGTTCAATTCATTCATCTAGGCAATGTATAATGCTTTACTTCATACGACCATTTCTCAGTCGATTTTTCATCTACATCACTGAAAATCTCGTATAGTCTCATTCAGGTGTAATTTCCATTGACAAATTAAAACCTTCCAAACGAAAATTATATATACAGAGAGAGAGAGAGAGGGGGGGGAGGGGGGATCACATGGATGACATCTTCGCATATGTACTCGTAACTGTTGTCTATCAGTACTCAGATGCTTTATGAGATGAACACTAGTAATGGCAGATGAACAGTGTTTTCTTAACAGTTTACTCCCTACCTGTCGCCTTTCGCAAATGGCAGTTATAGGTATTGTAATAGTTTTTCCTCTACTACTGGTGTGAGGCAGCTCACGTACCAATAATCACGCTATTGTCTTTCCATAATCATTCTAGCACACTTGGCAGGTTTTACAAGTTTCTGGATCTGACATACAATAAACATCGAATACAGTAGACTATTTTCTCTTATACAGAAGTCTGTCAGACGTCTATGATTCACGTTTCTACAATTATTAAAGTCGTCTGGCGTTAACTGAAGCATAAGGTTAAAACTGTTCCTACCAAGAAATGGCAAAGCCTTCCACCTGCAGGCTAAAGATGACTCTGATATAATTTATTTCGTCCCCTAGATATGTCCCTGTCTTCTTGCACCACCAGCGCCTAAGAGAAAAAACTTAAAGGCGTCTCGGCTAAAAAAATTTAGGCACAAGAGAAAATCTACAGGAAATTGTGATATATTGGTTTACAAAAGCTTGCTCACGCTTCACTGACCTCGCCTTCACCCATCCTGTGCCGGGCTGGGGAGGGGGGAGGTAAGGGGAAGAGGATGAAGAGGAGGAGGAAGGGAAGAAGGAGATTCAGGGGCGGCTGAGGTGATGGACAGAGAGGTTTACTGATGGACTGACTGATGGATTAATGTGTAGACTGTTTGGTGGAAAGCTAGGTAAAAAACTGGTGGTTGGGTTGACTGATAAACGGATGGATGGGAAGAGAAGGAGCGGAAGGGACTGAGACTGGTTCAAGGATGAATGGATTGATGATTATAAGTGCTATACGTTGGATGTACTGATGTATGGATGGATAAACAGGTGGACAGAGAGTTGCTGAAAATTGAGTACATGGATGGATGGCCTAATATAGGGAAGGGGATATGGTGTTTTTTTCTAATAAAATGAATAAAATCGTTTAAGGAAAGCAATAATAAGACATAACACACATCCTCTTGCGGAAGTGACTGTCGTCAGGATCCGTTTTCCTTCCAGCCCTATGTGTTGTGTCCATAGTTTCCTGTGTTAACCACTTCACAACACTGATTATTCTGTAATTCATTCTCTATACCAGAAGATCGGCTTAGAAGAGCGTGCTAGTGATCATGATGTTAATAAAGAGTATACGTATCGCCTACACTTCGAAGAATCTCACGAAAGCTTAATAAAGTCGACTGGTGATGGGAAGGGTCTAATACAATAAATTAAAACTGCCGTCATTCCTATGGAGATGCATGATCACACAGGTACAGTACAATGACTGATAGGAAGCCAAAACTTCGGTGCAATTTTCATTAGAGAAAAGAGCTCAATATCCAGAGCATCCTCGTTTGTGTGGTTTGACCTTTGACTCCATAAATCCCAGTAAAAAAAAAAAATAAAATAAAATAAATTTAAGCCACCTAAAAATATACATATATGGGACTGGCAATTTGATCAAAGAACAATTGTACCAAGTTTGAAGTTACTTTGTGATGAAACAAAGAAATTGCACGAAACTGAATGGTGTTTGGAAGAAGAAGGAGAAGAAGGAGAAGAAGAAGACTGAGAACAAGGAAAACAAGAAATGAAATAAACCTATAGCATGGTGTCCATCTAGGAGACCATGATGAAAATGCGTCACAGTAACGAAGGTGTTAAAACACGTTGACAATAATTTACATACAGGTGACCGGCTTTGATCATCTAGATATCTTAGTTAGTCACTTAGTATTATATTTGTGTTATATTTCTGTTAAGGCCAAACGATGCTATACACCTTATGAATGGCCACGCATACTGATGGGATAATATTTCAGTCATTGACCATGTTTGTTAGTGAACAAGTTGAAGGAAAGAATGCACGAGACCGAGCTGTACTGTATATAGTACTTATTTTTAAGATTTTTACACAGATTGTTGACAGTACTGAGGGTCAGCCAAGGGGCTTAGCCTAATGCTTTTAGAACAATGTGTCAAAGGAATGTCACATGGCAAGGCCATCTATAAAAGATTTTCTTTGGACTCAGACCAAAATTGGTGGAAGGGTTCAGGGGGTTCAGGGTCAGGGTACGCAAAGGATGAAGGGCTTCTGTTGAGGACAAGCAGTAATTGGTGAACGTCAAAGGTCAACCTGTGTCTGTTGTTGGGTAATAGTATTTACTTCATGTTTGTCAGCATCTGCTGTCCGTGTGTACAATAGTGCATTATGTTCCAGGAAAACCCAGAAAAATTTTATCTACTTGAGGAACTAATTATCTCCCTTACTATTGTAGACATAAATGAACGTCACACCTATTCCTTCCTGTTCGGAAAGTTTCTCCCAAGCTTCATGAAGTCAACTGGAGATAGTAAGAATGAATTTTAAAATACGCTGATCCTGTTAAAGTGACTTAATGTTCTGGCAGCAGTATTAAAGAGTATATTTTTCCACATATTCACTGAATGCTTCAAGGCAGTGACGCACTTTTCATTTCATTGTTACTAACCATACACGATTTTATACGTCTATGTCAGATTTACTGGACTGACATGGGTAGATACGGCCTTCACTGACTGCTTCATAACTCGAAGGCGTTTCTGAATTCAATAAAATTTTATACTGGTAGCAAGAAGATAATGGAAAGTACTGTACATTGTATTAGGAAGAAAGCACATCTCTTAGCATAAAGATGGTACTTTCTCAGCCTGACATAAGAGGACAATGAGGTTAATAAGTATATTGAGCTCTACTTTTCATGGAATATGGGTGTAGCAGAGAGGAAAAGTTTGAAAGTAATGGAGATGAGGTGTCTGAGGAGTATGTGTGGAGTGACGCGTATGGATCGAGTGCGAGGTGATGAAGGGCGAAGGAGAACTGTTCGGGAGATGGCTGGTAGAGTTGAGCAGAGGGTGTTGCGATGGTTTGGGCATATGGAGAGAATGGATAATGAGCGATGGGTGAAAAAGATCACTAGATCTGATGTGAGAGGTGTAAGGCTGAGAAGGAGACCACGAATAGGATGGATGGACAGTGTGAAGAGAGCGCTGGATGCGAGAGGGATGTCTGTTGAGCAAGGAAGAGTGACTGTGCGTGACAGAAATAAATGGAAAGAAATAGTGAATGAATAAATGATGACGCAGCCCTGAGGGGATATTCTCCCGCATTTGGTCTGATCAGCTAGTCAGGTCAGGTGCGGGTAAGGGGATGGGTCTATTATGATGTGGCAGGGTAAACCAGCTCTGCTGTCGGGTCCTGCTGCGGATGTCACTGATTGCACTGCACAGTTGAACCATGGGCCGTGTGGTGCGGTGTGAATCTGTCCCTTATCCCCTTTGGGGATAAGATGCGAATGAATGTGTTCGAATGGATGAGTAAATGAGGAGTGTGTCGTCCTGTCTCGGCTACCTCCCTTTCCTTGGGGGAAGCAGCCTAGGTATATAGATAGATAGATAGACTTTCCATACTTACTCTTGAACTGCTTATATTTTTGTTAAAAAAAAAAAAAAAAAAAATATATATATATATATATATATATATATATATATATATATATATATATATATATATATATATATATATATATATTCTCTCTATCTCTATCTCTCTCTCTCTCTCTGGTTTCTGCACCTTTGTACCGCTGTTCCCCTTTTCCCCTTTCTGTTCTCCTTCCTCTCCCTCTCCCTTTGTTCTTTCCCTTCTTTCATTCCTTCCCTCGTCTTGTTTTATCCCTTTCTGTTATCAAATACTATTCCATACACCTTTATATTCATCCCTCCCTTTTTTGTTCGCGTCCTTACCCAGAGTGAAACAGGGTAACCATTTCACTCTCATGACGGATTATTTCTGTTATATTAGAGGAGAATACGAAGAGGAGTACAAAAGAGAACAGGAATACGAAATAAAGGAGGAGTATAAAAAAAGAGAGATCGAAGTGGGAAAGAAAAGGAACAGATTAGCTAGAGTGGGATTAGGAGAGGAGAAAAAAAGAAAAAAAAAATAGAAAGATGGATAAGTGAGAGAGAGAGAGAGAGAGAGAGAGAGAGAGAGAGAGAGAGAGAGGATGATAACGAGGATGGGGGAGAGGAGAAACAGTTAAGAATTTGGACAGCTTGGAGCATCCACGGAAGGTTGGTGCCCTTACCGTGCTTCACAAGGCTCAAGTGCAACATGTGCCCCACTTGGTGAGTCTGAGGCTTCCCTGGCGACAGTCATCCCGTAGCACTAGGTCGGTGCTTTCCAGTGACTGTCAGCTGGAGATCCCTCACTCTTTCACCCTGACGCACCAACACCACTACCTCAAGACTCGGGAACTCTATGGCAGCTACCATCAACGTCAGAACTCTTACCACCCACCAGATGAAGCTGGCGGCCAACACCTGGTGCAGACAATACAGTAATCATATACTTACATTGTAACAGTGTATTCCAATGTTATTCCTAGTTAATCTGTATTTGTGTAAATTTATGTAGGTGGATAATAAACTGTGCAAGAAGGTATGGATAAAGTTATGTATACATAGATATATATGGGCATATGAAAGCATAAGCAGCATATATTAAATGGAAGTGTATATGGGTGAATACGAGCATATATGCGGAATTATATGGATATGTATATGAACAACTTTGTGCATATAAACATGCAAGTACATACGCATGTGTTGTGTAGAACAAATACAATTGTCTATACGATATGTGTTTATTTACACGCAAATTTCCATGTATACTGTATATTGAAACTGCACTGATGACCACTATACCCACTTACTGTTACAATATAGAGGTTCAGCTATAAAAATAGATGTAGTTTGTATCTTTAGCTTTTGCAGCTGCACTAATATATTAGCTTTCCACCTGTTGTACAAACTGTTTATATAAAAAATGAAAAGAGAGGGAATGGAAAAGCAAGAAACCAAAAAGAGGCAAGAGGGGGAAGGAGTGCGATGATGAGGGATGGAAAAGCAGAAAGAAGGATCACATATTAGATGATAAAGAGGAGAGGCAGTAGATTCTTGCACCTAACCCATTTAATGTGATTTATTTATATTAGGTGAATAAAATCGTCGGTCGTTGGGTCGAATACTAAAATCTTAACTGCCGCTCAAAACGGTAATCGTCATACTGTTTACATTCATAATAACCAAGTTTTCTCTTGAGTATAATGAAATTGTCAGCCGTCAACTGGAGATAATATTAAGCAAGGAAGTCGATTCCCGGTAGGTAAAAGAAAGTGGAGAGAAGAGAGAGGGAGAGAGGAAGAATTGCAAAAAATAATGAAAAGGTAGTACGAAAGAAAGCAGAAGAGGACATCATACTGTTGTATCTGAGAGCGAAGTTTTGCTACCTCCAGACCTCTCTCTCTCTCTCTCTCTCTCTCTCTCTCTCTCTCTCTCTCTCTCTCTCTCTCTCTCAATTGTCACACTAAGCTGTGAAACAAATTATTTCTCCAATAAAGAGATATAGATGGAGTATTTCATACTGTCCAACAGCCAAACAAGTGAATAAGCGAGGTCAGTGCAGAGTAACGATGGTAAGTATATGAAACTGTCAAAATAAAAAGTATTTTCGTCAATAATAGCTGTATAACACGTACTGTACACTCATTATTACTAATCTCTGACCAGAGATGCGTGGCAGGCAGTGTAATGACCACACACGAGCCACGCATTCGAACACAGCCTCTACACTACTGGGTGGGGCAAAGAACTGTAACTAGGCGATCTCAAGCGTTCTGCACTTCATATCTCTGATATTACCATATTATTATAGTTTCCTTCCATAGCATAGTTATCTGCGTTCATTTACAGGGGCCGACTTTTCTTCAATCAGTCTTCAATTGGGCAATTTCCGAGAAGTAAATGAAAGAAAAGGGTTAGGAAGCCGAATGCTAATCGCCCGCCAGAGTATGCTGTTGGCCAAGTCTAAGATTTTGGCCATATCTTGATACCCTGAAGGTTTCATGTTCATAGCACAAGCCGTTCATGAGATATAATGGTGCTAAAGGCGGGCGATAAAAACTAGCTGACTTTTGGCAGCCATTTTGGTGACCTTGATGTTGACCCCGAGTGGCCATTTTCGAACTCGGCCAAGATTTTGGCCATTTCTTGATACCCTGAAGGTTTCATGTTCATAGCACAAGCCGTTCATGAGATATAATGGACACACACACACATACAGAGAGAGAGAGAGAGAGAGAGAGAGAGAGAGAGAGGCAGGCAAATACATTATCGCTCTACCACGTAAGGACAGCGATAATAAACATGCGCCATTATATGTAGGTATTGGCATCATATATACCGTAATAATCATTTGTGAATTAACGGCATTAGTTGGCACACATTTTGACCAGAAGGGGTATGCAGCTAAGACGTTACGTCGGAATAGCGCAACCATTCCCACTGGATGATTACTGGGCCTGTTATCACTGGAGAAAAAAAAATCAAAGTAGCAAGAAATGGTAAATTTTTGCCAATGATATAGGTATTATAAAACATACATACTTGGATTATGCCGTGTGTATGCCGGTTGCTGTGATAGTCGTGGATATTTCTTCACCATCACCTATCAACAGCTTGGTTACAGGCTCGCCTCAAGAAATAGGTCAGTGAAGTAATAAACAGACTAATAAAACACAGTATGAAAGTCAAATAGCATCACGTACTCATTACACACTAAAAGTAACAGCTATGACCAACTTACATGTCTGTTTCTTAAAATGCATATATACTACTTGAAAAGTAATATAATATGTGAAGTGAAAGTGTTTCAGTGATGCTTAGAACATTGTTCATTGAAGCACTAAACCTTTCTGGAACGATGGTTGACCGTGTCTGACTGTGTAGCCTATGACTGGCTACGACTTTGACTAACACTCTGATCAGAGATTAGTAATCATGAGTGTACATCCACAAACTTTCCTACAGTCAATCAGAAACAAGACTGGAGAGGATTCGGAGTTTATAGGAAAGAGAATCTCATCAAGTGATCCTTTTGTTAAGAGTAAGAGATTCCACTCGAACAGCCTTACCAGTTATCCCCGCTCACCCAACCATCACTGGCTTGATGGAGTCTGGGCCACCGCAATCATATGCTCACAACTGAGGATTGACGCTGGAACGAGGAGGCTGAGAAAGTTCAATGGTGCGTAAAACGTACGGTTCAGAATTTTATAATATTTCTCTCAGTTGAATACAAGCGTCTTTTTTTTTTTTTTTTTTTTTATTAATGTATGTAAATGCAACATCCGAATAACTGTCTCTGGAACGAGGAAGCTGAGAGAGTAATGGCACAAGGCATTTGAAGTGGCACTTCGCTACATCAAGACAAGCACATTTACCATCATGTGAGTTACTTAGTTGCTGGTTGGGTTGAAAATGCTTTACAGTCACATGCCTTCGTCAGAGGATGCAAAGTAACGCATCTCGCTCATCGGTACTGAGCAGGGAACAACATACAACAACCTCACAGTGCAGAAACGAAAAATAAAACGATCAGGAGGTGTATTCTGCATCTTCCTTTGATTTAGCAATAAAAAAAAGTATAGGACTGTCAATCAGACCCCTCACTATATCATCTTAATGTCTCTGACGTCTCCTTTTAACGCCCTAGGGATATGTTCTACATCTCACAACGATCCTCATCCAGTGTAAACATAATGGCGTGAATTGTGAATACAGATATAGTGTAGAAGAGGCAGTTGTATTATTTAGTTATTAAACATTACTGCCAAGTTAAATTAATTAAAATTCTTTTAATTCTGATAATTCATTTTTTATTCCATATATGAACCCAATAAGAATACCTTTAAAATATTTCCATCACGTTACATTTTAATACAAAATTTAAAAAGAGATTTAAGTAAAATACAGCAAATTATACATTTCAATCGATCTATACAACACTGTTTTAAATTTAATGAAAATGAAAATATTCAGTCAGTTTAATTTGTAAAACATATACCTAAAGGAACAAACACTATATATTCCATTACTCACATTTAACTTTTCTAGTATTTGTAACTTCCCAGTTTCTTTGCTCCAAAACTTTGTCTGCTGGCCAGTCGTTTCTACAATATTATTATTCTGGTGCGTCCCTATGCATCATCCAGCAGTACTCCGCCATCATACTGATATCCAAACATCCCTGGTACCTTCTTTTCATTTCCTTGATATCCTAATGGAATATTTCACTCTATTCTTCACTCACCACTCCAAGATTTGGAGGGAATATTTCCAAATGCAGTTCCAAAAAGTGAACTTTGAGACTCATGAACTTGACTAACAAATTTCTCAAAATTTCTTTGTCATCTCGATCCTTATTGTTATCTAAAAGCTTATAAATTACTTCTTTAAATGTTACCCAAGCCTCTCGTTTCACGTCGTTCATCGTACGATCAAATTCTGCATCAGAAATCAGTTTTCTAAAATCAAATCCAGTTAAGTCGCCCTCTTTGAATTTAGCTTCAGAAAAAACAGGACACTTTTGGCATAAATACGTAAAATAGGCTTCATCTTAAAACAGGCTCTATCTTTTGATAGGGCGTTGACCAACTGCTTGAGCAATCCAAGCTAATATGAAGCGGTGGTAGCCGAACTCAATCTGGAAGCACCAAGCTAGACCTGATGATGTTTTTGGTACCAAGCTGTAGATTTTTTCTATTTGGCCATTCCTTCTGAACCCAGTGTAAATCTTTGGCTCTGCTGTCCCTCTCACGGAAAAAAAAAAAAAAAAAAAAAAAAAAAACAAAGGCAATTTTGTATACCTTGACTGCTGACCCAGTAAGATACACAGAACTTTCAGGTCCCATCATATGAACCAACGGTGTTCATTTTGGTTTATTTTCTCGAGCAGATATGCCAAATTCTGACACGTTTCTCTTAAATGCACAGAATGAGCAACAGGTGTTGATGCATATTTATGACCATTATGAAGAAGTACCCCTTTCAGGCTTCTTTTAGATGAATCTGTATATAGTCTCCATTCTTCTGCATTATCATCCCTGCCATGTTTCTGCGCTAGGCCACTTACTGTACGTCCAGTGCAATAACTCAAGTGCAATAAACAACTATTTTTAATAAAAATCACTGTGATAAAAGAAGAAACACTCCACTCAAAGTAATTGGGGCAGGCGGTGGCTCAATCGGTAGAGTGGTGGTCTGCAGTCCTACCGGACCCAGGTTCAAATCCCGGCTGAGGCAGGGAACAGTTAAGGATTTGAATTTCATAAAAAGCAGACTTTACTGATCTACCGGAAGACCAGCTGACATGTCGTAAAAATACCCCCGCTAATACCAATACACCAGTCCTGTATGAGACAGCCCTAGCATGTATTCAATATGGCTGGTGGGTGTTAGCGCCGAAGTGGTGACATGTGGAGGTCTATGGTATGAAGGAGGACTACTGGGCCTTGGGAGCAGGCTGTGAAGCCTATGCCCAGCAGTCGGACACATTAAAAAAAAAAAAAATACAAGCACACTACTCAATGAACTGAGTCACACTGAGTTATGTTTGCTGCTTTCTCCAATTTTTTTTTTTTTTTTTTTTTTTTTTTATGTGTCCGACTCTGGGCAAAGGCTCAGGGCCTATTTCTTGGGGGCAGTTGCCTATCCCAAGGCCCAGTAGTCCTCCTACACCTCCGCATGTCACCACTTCGGCGCTAACACCCACCGTCCATAATACCGGTATGACTTATCATTGTTGTGTTCCAGCTATATTCTGGCTTAATATCAAATAAAAAAAACACTATTGCTTTAAACATGAATATTCCATCCATCCATCATCCAATCCTACGTTGCTCCAAGAGGAGTGTAAAAGACTGGAGCTAGGCAAGTTGGTCCTGGCATGACTGACCAGCCTTACTCATCCCTGAGTGGCATTACATGAGCAATAAACCCCAACCACCCCTTGGATATAAATCAGCACCGGCTCAATCCAACTCAAGTGCCTTAATTACTTACTAAACCACCTGGCGCCATAATTTTATATGGTTACCACCCAGCATAGTAAATGGTTTCCTGGTGTACAGGCAACCATTTGGCCTGTCACTCATTCTAATAGTAGAAAATACTAAATTTAACCAAATTATCATTGAAATAAAATATATGTAAAAAATTATATAGTGTGCAATAAAATATATATATATATATATATATATATATATATATATATATATATATATATATATATACATATATATATATATATAGTCACGAATCAAATTCGCGATATTTCCCTTTTGTGAGAAACCACGAACTATTAGTGGAAAACTCACTGTGTATCGCTCAGTTAACCGTTTCTCTCTCCATTTCGGTGGTATACTTTTCAAAACATTTGTCACTGTTTCAAAAGTGATCAATCTAATGCACGTCACTAAGTGCTCTACTGAGCGATACTATTGTTTCTTTATTGTTCGCCCCTGCTTGCCTCAACCGTTAGCCACGCCTTCTTCCGGTGGCTTGTGCGTCCTACCCATACATCGCATTTGAAGGCAGTCAAGTGTCTGTTGTGACGGAGAGAGGTTCTGTGCTCCAGCAGTGGAGAGTGAGAGGTCAGCTAGCACCCAGGCTCCACTAGACTACAGTTCTCCAGGCTCCCACCCTTCGTTGTTGATACACTGCATTCATTGACCAGTATTTTCTTTTCGTTTTCCTAGACTTAAGAGTTAGTTAAGTGTGCTGTTTCCTTACATGCTGGCCGGCTGCGCCGCATGTTTTTTTTTTTTTTTTTTTTGGTGTAAGAATTTAGCTCTTGAGTGAGTGAGTGAGTGCGATCTCATTAATTTGATTTTGAAATGTAATGTTAAATTTATTTTGTAATCAATAAATTTAACAGTTCTTTTTCTTGAGCTTAATGTAATGTAAACTCGTGTTTCATTTCACCATAATTAAGCTTATTTCCCTTATAGCTCCTAGCTTGCATAAACGTTTTGCCATTCATAACTGGTACTTAGGCCAGTCTTGTTGTATTAAACTTAAAATCCGTTGTGCCTTCTAGGAGTTAAGCATCAGCAAAAACCTGATTATTATTATTAGTATTAGTTATTTATTGTCAGGGGTGAAGTAACATTCTCCAGAGGCTAACAGTACTAATAATCAGCATTTGTGAGTAATTAGTCTCTGCTGTGTACTGTTGAGAAAGTTTATAAATTCTCGTTCTGAGAAAATCGGCGAAGCAAGCCAGTATAATCACTGTTTGATTTAGCAAGACAATTTCTTGTCCCTGCTCTTCAATATTATTGAACATTATCTCTTAATATTTGCATATATTATATAAAAACCCCGTGACAATATATATATATATATATATATATATATATATATATATATATATATATACTTATACTGTATGTGTAAGTAATCCCTGTAATATCCGGATGCCCAATAACCAGACCCTCCACTTCAGGACATTTTGGGCCTAGGCCTTTGGAATGCCAAAATGACCAAAAAACATAAAAAAGTAAAAAAAAAAAAAAAATCCTAAATTTTTTCCAACCCTACTTTGAACTTGGTGCGCCACACCAAACAGCTGTGTTTTAATGCCCCCCTTGATTCCCCCTCTCCAGTTACCACCTAACTACCATCCTGTCTAGACACTCATCACAATAGATGCCACATGTGCTCGTTTTTGTGAATAAACAGCGAATAAACTGCAATACCTCGCCACTACACCACATGGAAATTTACAGTGTTGTGCAGTATTATGGAATTAGAAATCAGAGTGCAAAGATTAAGTACAGAGTGCAAACTGGCGGTTGAAACTGGCCTGGCACAATTAAGAACAGAATGTGCAGTGTAAAAGAATTATAACTCACAGTGCAAAGGATTAAGTGCAGAACAACACTGGATTACTGTACGTTCTTCAAGAGCATTTTCATCACTGCCAGAGCCTTGGAGGAGGTTATTAACCTTCGTAACGAACGGCCATGGACGTGTTGTAAGTACCCTGTACACTGCTAAATATTTTCCATACTCCTTTGTAATTCCTCATTCTCTGGTTTCTTTTAATTTATTTAATGCTTTTTTTCCCATATTTGTGTGAACAGGGTTTTAAATAGATGATATGCATGTCCAGTAGGGAGTTTTGTAGGTGGTTTTCTGAGTTAGGCTGGGTTAGGGTCCCTAAGTACCAGTCCAGGAGGCAGAGGCCCACTATCCTGTCGAACCCACTTTCCGGACATGCCTTTGGCTGTATTATATTGGATAATGGGAAGATATATATATATATATATATATATATATATATATATATATATATATATATATATATATATATATATATGATGGGAAGCTAAGAAAAATATTTTGAGAAAAAATGTTATGTGATGGAGAAAAATGGTTTTCATTTTTTAATCCAGTGACAACAATATTATAAAAATCATAGAAAATAAAAATCAATATATACCTGTATTATTAGTCCTTTGTGTGAGGATGACGTTTTTGTCCCTCAGCTCCATTACATCAACAGCCTAGTAACTCATTTCCTACTGTCATATACTTCATGATCAAAATTTTCGTCCATCTGCCTTAGTGCTTATACTGTATTCTTAAAACAGAGGATGCAAATGTGTGATCCTCTAATTTCCCTAGGGTCATAATTCTGTGACACAACTGTGAGCATCAAGAGTGGTTGGAAAGAATGACAGGTTGCAAATATATTCAGCAACGAGATATGGAATCCAAATACACTTTATTCTCATTAAGAAATTTCACAAAACTATCTATCAGAAATTAGGAACCTGTCTAATTTTACAATTTCTGTTTGAAGAATGTAGCTGATTTCTTTAACGCATTGGCTACTAGTAATTTCTCTTTGTTGAATAACTGTCTGACTCTAGTTTGAAGATTGTAGGTTGGTTATATCAGTTACAGAGATGATAAATAGTGATTAGTGCATTGCATTGTAGATAATACATTTTTTGGAATATATGGTGTCATAAGAACATAATGACTGCGTTGGACAATGCCTATCAAAAGTGAACGAGATTTTTTAGAGCCTTTGATTACTCTTGTCTGGACAAAATCGCCTTGTATTGGTTGGGATTCGTCAATAGATGCTTAAAAATGTCTTCATGACATGTTCTTTTTATTCTTTGGCATGGAATTCTCATTCCTGAATACTGTTTGGTATTAGGCAGAACAAAATACGATAATGAGCAGCACCCTCAATAAGCCATCATTTAAATGTTTAGATGTAACGGATTTCAAGCACTCCTCACTGTTAACCCCGGCATTGTTGTGATTCATTATTTTTTTATTGGTACCAAGATTATATTAGTGAGGTTAGAATACACCTCTGGTGGTGATACAGTTAGAAAGATTATTAGCCATTTCAGAATACTGAAGGTTTTCTTTTTTTACTTTTGCTACTATTACTCGCAGTTACAGGATTAGTTACAAATATCCATTAACCATTAAGATACCGTACCTCATATGTATTACATTTCTTTTGCTCCCAAACATTTAATTCAGCAAAATATCCGTGGTCTCAGCACCAGTCTGAATTCAGTTCATTATTTCCTTCAGACCATATCCCCTTTAGCCCTGTTCCTCACAGAACCACAAATCTCTCCCTCTACCGAAGTATCCCCATTTTGTTTTCATGGTTACCATCTCCTCACAAACGTCTGTATCAAAGGTGGCACCTGTTGTTATATCAAGTCTGAAGGTGCAGTTGACACTGTTTTAAACTTCACTTCAGCCAATTTTGATTACTCACTGTATAAACTAAATTATCTAAGTATTACCAAATATATATGTGTGGTCTGTTTCTCCCCCAGTGCTTCTTCAGAACCCAGTGTATTTGACTCCATATCCGTATTTGACTCCATATCCACACGGTTGAGTAACATTAACCTTGCCCTTAGGATCGAAATAAAAATTTTGGGTGATTTTAACATACATAATGTTGAATAGTTATTGCATTCTGCCAGGACTAACGATGCTGGTCTAGAGTGCGAGCTGTTTGCAGAATCGTTTAATTTCACTCAGTTGCTAAAGCAACCAACCAGAATACCAGAAAATCCTGATCATACTGCCCATCTCTTGGATCTATTCCTGAAAATAATCCAGATCAATACAGGATAGAGGTACTGTCACCACTTGGATCCTCTGACTACAATCTCATCAAAGCCTCATTAGTTACCCCCCCAAACCTCCCCGTTCTGAACCTGTCAGGGTGACCCGATGGCACTTTGATAGGGCAAACTGGGATGGATTTAGAAATTATCTTCCTGACATTCCATGGCAGTCAATCTTCTCTGGTGATGTCAATTCTACCCAGTCCTACTTTAATGACGTAATGCTATTTGGCGTGGATTTATTCATACCAAGTCATCAGTTCACAAAAAGATCGAACTCTCCAAAATGGTTTGATAGCAAATGTGACAGAGCAACGGCCTGAAAGTCATTAGCATATAACTCTCACTTAAAATAAAAAACAATTGAATTACTAGAATCCATGCAAAACATGTAGTAAATCTCACTAAATCAAACTTTCTTCAAAATTAAGCATCAAAACTACTTAACAACCCTAATGACAATAGAATATTCTGGTCAAGTCTGAACTCTTTCATAAATAACTTTAACAAGTCATCATCCATTCCCCCACTAATATCTTCAGATGGCAACATTACAAATAACTCGCATGGGAAAGCGAATACCTTTGCCAGTACATTTGCCAGAAATTCTACCATTGAGGAAGACAGCCAGAACGTCCCTGTACCAGAACTTGACTCTCCTGAAAGTGTTCCACCTAAAATACAGACAAGATACGTAAAATCCATCCTAGAGACTTTACCAACAAAATTCCAGGCCTAGATGGAAATCCTCCAGTTCTTTTGAAACAGTGGTCACCAGAATTTGTCTCTGTTCTAGCTAAATTATTCAGACTATACATACACACTTCTTCATTCCCTAATTCATGGAAAGAAGCCAATATCCATCCAATTCCAAAGAAAAGAAGTTCCTCTGACCCCCCTCATTACAGACCAATAGCTGTCACATCTTCTGTTGGTGAAGTATTTGAATTTTTGATATATAAGCACATTGTTAAACATATTGAATCCAACAGCTTAATTATAGACGATATGGTTATCGCCACAAAAGATCCATCGTTGACATACTCAATCTCCTGACTCATACCTTCCATCAATCAATTGACCAACATGGAGAAATTCATGCAGTAGCCCTTGATATTTCTAAAGCTTTCGACAGAGTATGGCACCTTTCCCACCTGTCCAAACTCCCTTGCTATGGACTAACGTCTTTTGTTCGTATGCTTTCCTCATATCTCAGCGACAGAAAAATAAATGCACAAGTAGATGCTGTATATTCCAATTTCCGCTCAGTTAACACCGGCGTGCCACAGGGATCAGTTCTGGCACCAACCCTGTTCCTGTCATATTAATGATCTCTTATTTGTCACCCACAATCCCATAAATTCATATGCAGATGACTCAACACTTCACAGTTCATTCACACTCAAATACTCATGTAGAAAGTCTAATATCTCTAATTCTCATCTCAGTACAGCCATCTCCTTAAATTAAGACTTATCTACAATCAGTGTATGAGGAGAAAACAACTTTGTTTCAATTAATACTAGGAAAACCAAATATATAAAATTTACTAATAGACAGATATGCCAGATTTGTATATTATCTTCAATGCTGCTAATATTCCCATCTCCAAAAGTACTGGAAATCTCGGTTGTCTCACTTTACAGTGCCCTCAGCTGAACCTTTCATGTCAGACCACTTGCTAAAATCGCCTCAAAGAAACTTGGTTTATTATACTGTACAGAGTCCGTAACTTCTTCACTGACGAGCAGTTAGCTAAAATTTATAAGAGTGCATTCTCAGCTTGAAGATTTATCACCCTTGTAGAATGGATGTGGCGAAGTTGCATTAACCCCTACACCACGGGCTTGTTTACCAATGTTTTGCGTGTCCCGCGTGGTTATTCGGGCTCTGACAGACTCTCAAAAAATATTTACCTAAAATCAGTTATTAGTCCTATAATAATAAAATTAAATATGCTTATGGCACATACCTTCAGCTTTCTCCTGGAATGTTTGTTGAGCCTTCGTCGGTTACCGTAGGACTTGTGGAGACCTCTGAAGTAGGGTAACAAAGTCTCCACTTTGCACTTCCCGACAACCCGTAATATGATTACCACAGCCAGATACAAACACTATAAACACTATTCTACAATTTTCAAGTAGTTTGGGATCCATACTCCAAAAAAAACACACTGTGAAAGCAATGGAAATTACGAGCGCGTCTGATCGTCGCACTTGCGCTAGTTCGCTCTAGGTACTCTGTCATTTATTATTCATAAAACCCCTCACACTTTATATTTCTATTACTATATCACACTTATATATATCTGGAGTCTTTCTCCATAAGTTTCCTTCAGTCGTATTAGTTTATTGTCACTGAAGTCATTCAATTTTTCATTCAGTAAAATACGTAGAGAGCCACGGATTCACTTTCACTGTTATAACATAAATTATTTGTACTCATATTCTTATATTACTAATTACTTACATTACTATTTACATTTTCTATTCTATTTTCAATATTTACCCTTCTATTTTACTTACACTATGTTATTCACTGTCACTTTCAGTAAAATAAAACTATAATACACTGTTCAATCATATGAACTGAACATCCATTGCTTTCACCTGCTATTTACACATTATTTACACATTATTTCCAAATCATTCTGCTTCCACACTTGCACTGTTAGAACTGCTTCTGGCTGTGGTAATCGAAGAAGCAGGTAACACAGAGGGGAACCTGGCACTCAGCGCACTGCCAAGAGGTGCATTTATGCTCAGGTGTGTGGCGGGTGGTATGCGCACATACCTGACACCTGCGAATCGTAGCCTTCCTTTTCCCTGTGGCAGGCATAAGCTCAAGTCTGTGCCGATCCATATACGCCCTCTGCTCAAGTCGGTCTGGAAGTGTTACTGGATGGCGCCTTGGAGTTGCTGCTGTCACCCTACCATATCTTTCCAGCAGCTGCTGGACACAATTCCTGGCGAACAACCTCAGGGAGAAGGACTTGGGTGGCTTGACCTTCATCTTGTACAGGATGAAGGCGTTCAGCATCGTCATATCTATCAGATGCAGAAAAACTTTCCTGTACCACCTAGTATTCTTCCTGAGGCAGTCGATCTCACCAATCATCATGTCGGACTTGTCCACCAGCCGCATGTTGATATTATAGTCCAACACAGCATCAGGTTTCATCACAGGTTCGCCTGTCCTACGGTCGACCTTCCCACTGTCTGTCATTTCCCCCTTATGTACGGTGGTGAGCATGTGCACGACCCTCTTGTCATGCCACCATATTGCCAGCATCTTCTCACACTTGCGTAGGTGCACGTCTCCTCGCTGCGAGGTTCCCGCCTCTGGGAATTTGGGGAAGTGGGTACGATTACGAGTACTTTTCACAGTGCTGCAGGAGCCAATGCCGTGCTCAGAAAGGTATTTGGCAAGTTTCGGTGCTGTATAGTAGTTGTTTGTATACAGCACATGATTCCCACCAAAATACTTTTCTAGGAGCACTTTCACTACACAGCCTGAGAAGCCAAGGGGGTGTGTTTTATCCAGATCGACAGTGCCGGCTGAATATATGACGAAGTCAAGGATGTACCCAGTCTTACAGTCGCACAGTACAAAGAACTTATTTCCAAAGCGATGGCGTTTGCTGGAATGTACTGAACAAACCGAAGATGTCCTCTGAACAAAACCAAGGATTCGTCAATGACAACCTTCTGAAAGGGGTGGAGGAATGACATAAACTTATCCATCATTCTGCTCAGAATCTCCCGGATCTTCCAGAGTGGGTCGGTTTGGGAAGGTACATCGTTGTCGGCAAAGTGCAGGTTTCCCATGATGTTCCGGAAGCGATCTCTGGCCATGTACTTATTGAAGGTGGGTGAGGGTAGTAAGGGGTCCATGGACCAGTATTCTTCCAACTCATGCTTCTTGGAGTGTGGCATGAGAAGCATGAGGGCAAAGAACACATACAGCTCCTGCACTCCCAGCATGGACCACTGTTGCATCTTGGCTGCACCTGTACCACTTGCAGCACGTTGTGATTCATACCTGTTGGTCTCATCACATATGTGCTGCATGACTTCGTCATCTAGGAAGGCCAAAAGGTAGTCGACACACTCAGCATTTTCGTCCATAGTGAAGGCAGGCTGAACTCCTGAGGAGCTCTCATCAAAAACTAGATTTTCTGGCACAAAATCTGACCCTTCTGTCCATGCGAAGGCGTCCAGGATTCCCTGTCGTGGCGGTGTAGGGCGGGTGGTGGTGGTGGTGGTGGAGGTTGGCTGTGAGGGAGGTTTATCTCGGTCAAGGTCACTCGCACTGACCCTAGGTTGCCGTACAGCACTAGCAGCCCTTACCATACTAGCTACACTACTTTTCACTCTCCTTGATTTACCTCTACCTCTACGGCCTGCCTTCACTGTTGATGCTGGTGGTGACTCCGACGACGAAGACTCCAGAGATAACTCAGCTGATGATGAAGAAATGAGTGAAGTGGGGCTTGGGGAACGGGGAGGTGAATGCACTCGTGACTCATGGTGGGCTGGGTCACGTGGGGGCATTGTTCTAGGGCTAACACGCCGCCTTTTCACTCCCTTCCCAAATTCCTGTCCTTGCTACACTAAAGGCTCCTTTCCCTTGGAGCTAGACACTGATTCACACACTGTAGCACTCGTTGTTGCTGTTTCTGGCACGATAACCTCACCTGGCTCATCACAAGATTCACCCGAATCGTCATAGTCACTGTCCATCATAATCATGGACAATTCTGCCAGTTCACGTGCCACTGCAGAGTCACTAAAGCCTTTCCTGCTTGCCTCACTACTTTTCTTAGGAGTAGAGGTCACGAGGCCCTTTGCAATGGGCGCAGAAGCGGCAGGAATGGTGGGGCGCGAGTGCGACATCGTTTCTCTACAGCGGAGGAAAAGGAACTAAATGCCGCGGCTTATCTGAGAAGGGAAGGGTTGACAATGACACTTTAGGCTGACTGCTGCTAACTTACAGGCTAATTTTTTATAGGTAGAAAATCTCGGCAATACATAAAGAAATAGGTAGTTCCAGGTGAATGTAAATGTCAATTAGGATTCTCCCTTTCTCTCTGATATATATTTTTATTACAGGCATTGATTACAAGGCATAAATCAAAGAGGAAATTACCATGGTAATGTAGCGAATGAATGCACATGAGGTTTTGTCAGGTAATAATTAGCCAATTTCTGGTGTATAACACTATCACTTACCTGTTTTTTTTTTTTTTCTGTATATATTATTTTGTATAAGTATAGGGCATAGGGCTTATTTCAATGGATGAAATCTGTGGAAAAATCCGGGGGAAATTTGTGTAGCGCAGCGCGGCGTTGGAGGTGAGGGTAATGGAGGGCAGGTAGGGAGGGGAGTCATGAAGGGGGTAAAATCGCTAAATTGTCAACAATGGATGGGAGTACAAATGAGATTTGGAGTGCTGACTAGTGTTGGACATTGGCAGTACTGATAGATGATAAGGGCCACCACTTGAGAGAACGGGATAATTCAAAATAACACAGAATCACAAAAGTGACGCCCCGCGGTATGATCCATTGTGACCGAGCGTCACGAAAGTGACGCCCCGCAGTTAAGGGGTTAAAACAACTAGACAAAATTCAGAACAAAGCTGTTGGAATTATTAATAACCCTGCTATTATTAATAAACTACCTCCCCTACAAGTGAGAAAGAATGTTGCCTCCCTTGCATTATTTTACAGATATTTTTATGGCAAAATGCTCAGATGAAGTTGCGTCCATTATGCCAGCTTTCCATGCCTTCCCTCGTACTACACAGGCATCTGGTAGCGCTCATGACTGGAATATCACACAGCCATATTGCACAACGTCTGTCCATCAGACTGCTTTCATTCTCCGAACTGCATCTCCCAGGAACTTACTTCCCCGGAGCTGTTTCCCCCCAAACGTCAACTTACAACTGCTCAAGTCCAACGCTACAGATATTTTATGAATGGAGGACACCAGTAAGCTGGTGTATGGATTATTTTTTTTTTAATTCGTTTTTTTTTCCTTCCTCTGTTCTGGTATTTAAAATAAAAAGTAGCGTAAGGGGGTCAGTGACAGTTTCTGTTACACATAATGCCATCATCCACCACAAGGTCGTGACAATCAGTCTTTGAGAAAAGGGAATCAATACCAAGTACTGTATATTTCTGGACATGAATTATTTTCAGTTGTACAGTTAATCCTTGACTCTAAAGAGAATGTGCTGTTGTTGCTCTTCAGCTTCGGACGGTCCAACTTCATGTATTGTTATTATCATTACATGCAAAAAAATGGAAGAGCCAACAGCCAGTCCCAGTTTACCCCTTACCAGATGCAATGAGCCCAAAGATAGGTAAAGTGAGTCCAGAATACTCGCATGTAAATACAGGTTGTTGTTCTATGTTCCTAGCGTAGTTACGTAATAAAAAAATATTGAACCATTTTTTAGGGATCCAAGTCCATGTGCTGAGCATCGGACGTTCACTCATATGGGTATCTGTGATCACTAGATCTCCTGACTTTTTTTTTTTTTTCCCACTTTTTGCTCCCAGTAATATTCGAGTCAATAATGCACAGTCTTCTATAGTCACTTAATAAATACTAAGAGACGGTAATGAAATCAGTAATATACTTAGTTTACTCTCTCTCTCTCTTGTTCCTGATATTTAGCTTTCCTTTTAGTCACTTTTTTATGCATCCAACTGTCAGTTTAGACGCTTGTGTCAATTTTCTTCCATAATTTATCATCCTCCTTTTTTTCACTCTTTCATACTTCCTCATTTCTTCCCGAACGATCTCTTATTTTCTTTCCCTCTCTGCCTTTATACACTTCCCTTCCGTTCCCTTCTCCTTTAATACTTCACACTTTCCCACTGTGTTTTACTCCTCCTCCCTGCCAGTCGCCATCGTCATTCCGGATTCCAATTCCGAACTTTTCGCTTCCTGGTAAGACTGATAGCCGATCATCTGGGTCCGCTTGTCTTAACAAATATTGTTTCCTTGTTCTGGATTTTATTTTTAGTATTACTGAATTGTTTAAACGTCTGTAGATACATCTGCCAAGAAACAGGTAACCAATAATTGATGAGTAAGACACAGTGTAATTTACTGCAAGCTCTAAATGTACAGTTCATAAACTACCAGAGCAACATACCAAACTCCTCGAAACAATGATAATATATCCGTCCAAAATTTAAGAACCTGTACGAGGTATCCTCATAGCAAGGTACCGCAGCTACAGAGATATAACACTGTACTGAAAAACTGTCCTGCAGCAAACGTTACGATTCAGAGCGTACTAATCGGAAGATGTTTGGTATAACTGTACATTAAGCAATGTGCCGTACATCACAACCTAGGCCTACACACATTCATATACATATACATATAGATGATACATAAAAAGATAGATAAATAAGAGAGCGTACGAATGTACTGTATGTACGTATAGTCAGACATATCAGTCACGTATGGTGTCACCCTGTCCTCTACAGTCAAGCATTCCTCCCTCCAGCTCGCACACCTCTGTCTAAGATATCCCTCTCCATCACCCCTCTAACTCATCCTCCGTCCTGCCTTCCCTCTCAATCCCCTCTCCACCTCACTAACGTACACTCTTCTAGCGTTTTCAGCCACACCATCACCACAACGCTCCTTCATTTCCTCGATTGTCTGCCTCCTACTGTAACTCAATATGCTCCAAGCAGATAACTGATTTCCACAGGTAAAACTCTTGACCTGTGACTACAGAACTGGATCCAAGCTTTTTTCACGTACATTACGGTCAGTCATTGATTCTTTATTTCTTACTTATCATTGCCTTTCAGTAGACCAACAGAATTTATTTCTGTAATACCCATTCATGTGCTTCATCTTCCAAACTTCCATCCTTTTTCTTCAAACAGTTCATATACTGAAAGGCACTCACTTTCACCATTTCCTGACATTTCAGCCTCGCTGTACTTTTTGGGACTTCATTCTCTCGTGGACCATAACTTTAAGCTACATTCAAAAATTTCGTTTCGAACATACACTCCCATGCTCATTCACAAAGTTTTGGAACTCTCTTTTATCATCTTCTAACAATACAGTATATTCAGCAAACAACACTACTGGCAGTTTCCGCACCCTACCATCTCTCACTAAGGACCCTCCTATATCCATTGCCCTACTTTATATCTCTTATGTCGCTATCCCCCCCCCCTAAAAAAAAGAAAGAAGAGAGAGAGAGGGAGAAAGAAAGAAACAGAACTCCGCATTAAATAAAGCCTATGTCCCACTGTCAGGAGCTTTCCCCACGACGTGACACGATCTTCATGTCTTCGTGCGTCGCCACATGTCGTCATGAGTAACGTGGCTTGACTTTGTGAGTATGTAGCGCTGACGTGGAGAACTTGGTTATGTATTGCGGTTCTTGGTGCTACGACAATTTTTGGAATGTTCAAAAATTGTCGGCGTGGGCGCCGACAAGGAGGAGAACGTGACATGTGGCGGAAGCGCCATTTGTCTTAGCTGTGACTTAGTGTGTCTTAGCGTGTCTTAGCTTGTCGTAGGTTGTCGTAGTTTGTCGTAGGTGTGACGACGTGTCGTAGCAATAACCTGCACTTGGCAACTGACACCTGCCTTTTTTTTTTTTTTAATCAATGGCCTATCGACCATTGGGGCCGAAGCCCCTGGTCATTAAGGCCATATTTATATATATATATATATATATATATATATATATATATACAATATATATATCTACCTATCTATCTATCTATTGCCAGACGCCTCAATCCCGTTTGGGGTGGCCACAAACAAATCGCCTCCAAGTCGCCCTGTCCCCCGCCATTTCACTGCCCTGCTCCCAACTCACACCCCCCTCTCTCATATAAACAGTATATATACAAACATATATACACACACACACACACACACACACACACACACACATCCGTGTATATATACAAACACATTTTCATACACATACACACACACGTACCTATATATAAATATATATATATATATATATATATATATATATATATATATATATATATATATATATATATATATATATATATATATATATATATATATATATATATATATATATGTATACAATAACTTTATAATGTTTTTTTAATATTTATTTTTTTGTTTTATTTTCTCTGATATATAATTATTATTTTACATTATTTAATAGGGAAAAATTCCAAAAATAAAAATCCTTAAACTAATAACCCAAGAGACAAATCGCTAACCTATACTAAATCCTAAAGATACAAATAGCTCGACCTACACTAATGGTAAACATACCCCGACCAAGAGAACACCATGGTCTATAGATATGTAATGCCTTTCTACATTACACACCTGCACTCAACACATGCTGTCAGTCGAGGCAGACAATAATCTAAGATTCATCAGTATATGAAAGAGAACCCGAGGAGTCAGGAACTATTCCATATACGTCAACTGTCGATCCTAATTACGATAACTGTTACAAGATGCTATAAAGAATTTACATATATACAAAAAGTGAAGGACCTCACCCAGCAGAACACCATCGACTGCAAATGCCCAATACCTTTCTATAATGCACACTTGCACTCATCAGCTGGTGACTGTCAGGCGAGGAACGGGATTTACTGTAGGGGACATCAATATTAGAAATTGATCAATCGGAAGCAGGAACCATTTCAAATACACCAGCTGTCAACCCTAGTTAATAATACAATATATACATACTCCAGCCGATAAATATCATAGCCATACAAACAAGTCACATCACTCTATACTCCACCCTCCTATATATAGCCTCGCCCCGAGGATCCCGGCCATCGTCGTGGATCGACATATGTCCTGATATTCTTACCGGTGATTTTGCGGTAACTTAGCGGTTGTATAGCGTGTCGGAGCTTGTCGTTGCGTGCCGTGACGATGTCTTGGGGTGACTTGGAGTCACAGTGATCGTTATTTTTTAACTGACGGATGATCGTAGTGTGTCGTCAGGAAAACGTGACGATTCCTTAGGGTGTCGTGGGATGTCGTAACAATGTCTATGTGTGTTAGCACTAACGTGACCGTGTCGTGAAATGGCTTTTTAGGCCTACCGTTTGAGGTATGATCGTGGCATTTCACCAAGATCATACCTCAAGGGTAAGATCGTGGTGATCGGGGCCGTCGTTGAAGATGAATATGAGACACGGGCGTAACCTTATTCGGTGCAACCCGTCTCATTTTTGATACGCCCTAACTAATTTTTACCAATAAACTCTAGTTTGTAAGCAATGCATGGTCTTACGATTGTTTTCTTATTAAATCACTGGAAACACAACAAATAGTGATTCTAAGCGAAAAAACGGGGTTGATACGAGCATTTTCTCTAAAATTAATGATTTTTCCCCGTGGAGAGCGCTAAACAAAAAGAAACGCTCGATGATGAGTGGAATATCTGGGACAGCCTACGCAAGCCTAACAGGCATCAACACAGCTTCCAGACGTACGATACGTTTCCTATTTTCATTAAAACTACTTTATTTTCTATGTATTATTCATTGTTCATACTTTATGACTCCTCATACGTAGTGAAATGGTTATTTCATGCACTAATTTTATTATCTATGTATTATTCATTGTTTTTTCTCTGACTCCTCATACCCAATGAAATGGTTGTTCGTACACATATACACAGATACACACATGTGCATTGAATTGTGCACACAGATACACACACGTGCATTGTAATGTGCACACACACACACACACACACACACACACACAAACCTCGCGGCTCTTGTAGGCGTGCCGAACGGTTAGTTAGGCATTAATTAGGGGACTGGTTGGAAGTGCTGACGGACGCAGTCATGGCTTGTACTTTCGACTATGTTGACGACCCAGACGAAGATTATTTGGCAGAGGTAGTTGGCGATGATGATGATGATGATGATGACCTTGCCTTGGAGAGAGTAGCTGAGGGCGACGATGAAGATGAGGATCAGAATGATGACATAATGGATGAAGAGAGTGGGTACCAGTCAGATACAGAAAGCCACCAGTGAAAAATAGATTAATCAGTTCTTTGGACCAATGCTTGAACAAACAAAATTATGACGAATTTGTCCTGCCACACGAGCTCAGGGAATATACCTGCATTTTAGAGTAACCCCAGAGAAAATTAGATATCGGTAAGTCAATAACATGGACCAATCATACAGAAGGTAGGCCTGTTGAGAAGATATTGCCCAGTGAAGGATGTTTGTTAGGATAGGCAAGGTCAGCTAATACAGAAATAATGGCATGGAAGTTGTTTATAACATCTAATATGATTGATGGTATTGTAACCCATACTAACAATAAGATTCAAGGCATAGTTACCGAAATTTCTAATACTGACCGTGGTGAAACACCAAACACGTCAAGGTGACTGATGCCATAGAATTGAAAGGCTTTTTTGGCCTGCTCTATGCAAGAGGCTTGTTGGGACAAATTATTACTATAAACGTCTCTTCATGGAAGGGTTTGGTCACCCAATATTTGGAGCCGTCATGTCTGTAAAACGATTTGGTTTCTTACATGCCAACATAACTTTTGACAACATTGATACCAGGCACCAGAGATGGGTACACGATCGGTTTGCAGCAATTAGGGAGCTTTTTGAACAGTTCAATAATTGTTGTTGCTCAGTGCTAGAGCCAGGTGACTTCTTTACCATTGGTGAAACGTTGTATGGGTGTAGAACACAAATAGGGTTCAGACAGTACAATAAGAGCAAACCCGTACGCTACGGCCTCCTATATAAATCTATTAATGCTGTTAGATATCCATTTACCTTTAGGACAGCTGTATATTCAGGTAAACCTGGAGAGCCAGGACCACACTAAATACGCGGTACAGTCCCAATAGTGAAGCTCTGGTAAGTTACAAGCCTCAGTCGACCTTAGAGGTAGGATTATTAGTCTGGATAGATTGTACACCAGTATAGAGTTATTGGAGGTATCTCAGCCTTAGGTACTATAGATTCTACCAGGAGAGGCATACCACCAGAGATAAAGGCAGTCACAGAAAGGGAAGATAGGCCATACCAAGTTTACTGGAAGAAACACGGGGAAAAAATGACACTGAACTCCTATGTAAAACCTACCAAAAGCAAAGGTAAGAAAAATGTGTTACTTCTGAGCACAGTCTCCCCTATATTAGGCATTACCAAGGATGATGATTTGAAAAAAAAAAAAAAAAACAGCTATATTTAAATTGTATGATTTCACTAAAGGAGGCACTGACATTATGGATCAGAGAATAAGTTTTCATACAGTACACACTAAATCTAGAAGATGGACAGTGAATGCCCTTGGCTACATTCTCGACACTGCCAGAGTAAATTCACAGACAATTTATTCATTACATAATAATCAGGACCCAAGAAAAATTGCTTCAATCTCCTATGGCTGGCAGTTAGTGAAGGCATTGTGTAATTGGCAAATTGAAAGAAGAAAAGTTCAGGTTTGTGGTCTGACCAGGAATACAATAGCTAAGATGAATCTGATGCTCGGACAGGGAGATGTAGAGGAGGCCTTCCCAGAAGTAACACATGAGAATAGGTCGGGGAAGCGGGGTAAATGTCATTCATGCCTGGAGTCTATTTATGGTCCAGGATACAATCAGAATCGCCCTAAAGTAAAATTGTCCACGAAACAATGTCAAGTATGTCATAAGCACACCTGTGATCAGCATTTAAATAAAGTATGTACGAAATGCTATGGTAACATGCCCAATCAGTGAAAGTCTTGTTTTGGAAATTAAGAATGCATATGCACGTCTGGGAATATGTATAGATTATGACTGAGTTTACATTATTACGGATTGTTTTTATGTTTAAAAGATATCCTTATATGATAGATGTAAATAGAGATACGGAAGGTGAGGATTTTGCAGCATAAGAATCCTCCAGCTTACTTATTTTAGTTGTAAGTATAGAGTAATAAGGATGTTCGAGTTTGTAGGATCAAAATAGATATCGCCGAACAATACATAGACTAGGAGCACATGCATGGATAGCCCCGAGTTAACGGTTACTACTATTACTTTCGACCTGTAACGGGCTGTGGGTCACTGAGGGCCCTGTTAGTTAATTGGCACTCGTCAGGACCTTTTTAACGTACCAGGGGTCGATGCTGCAGGGGGTGGATCAGCTGAAATGAAGCATGGTCTCGCAGTGGAGAGAAGGAGCTGGGGTCTGATTGACTGCTGTCTCCCTTGAAAGCGCCAGGCAAGGCTCTGGACCTCACCCCTCATATCCACACTGTGCCTGTGCATTAACCAGGGAACAGCTTGTTCTCCGGTTAATAGAGATATAAGGTTTAACCAGAAAGCTACAGGCTGCTCTAAGCGATTTACTAATCCAAGGACTGGCACGTTTCCTGGTTAACAGTCTACTCGTAAAAATTTAATGGTGACCCCGCATGTACGGAGCTTTGGCTGGCAGCTGCATTTTCTCGTGGTGACTACTAACAAAGGATCAAGGGACTGACTTCTGGAGAGACTGACTGGCTGACCGACAAAGGTCTCAATGATAGGCTAGTGATTGACCAGTGGGAAATTACTAATAAACTGACATCAGAAGGACAGTCTACTGACCGAGTTGTAGGTATTTAAGGATTGACGCCTCACTGTGTAACAATTTATATATATTGAAGATATTTTGGATATATCTATCTCTATCTATCTATTGCCAGACGCCATAATCCCGTAAGGGGTGGTCATTTGACTTTGAGTTATTTGTTTTACAGGGAGGGGCACTAACCCTCCACCAACCCACTTGCTGACACGTAGGGAGCACATATAGTCAGGTTATATGGTTACCACCCAGCGTTGTAAATGGTTTCTTGGCTTACAGGAAACCATTTGGCCTGTCACTCGATGTAAAGCCACCTGTAAGGGAAAGAAAAGCAATAAGAAGTGACAGGAAAGATGGGAGAAATAGGAAGAGAGGAGGGCAGGCAAAGAAAAAGAATGGTAAAAGCTATACATAATTAAATGTTTGTTAGTGCATTGTTCAGAATACTCCTTGGGGCATTGCATGAGCAGATAGAGCTACCGTGACCTTTAAATAATTGGTTATAACTGATTATTTTTCTGTGCCTTTCATTTTAATTTGCAGTATTCAAATTTAGAAATTCCTATATATTTGTGACAGATTCAGCCTTCTCAAGGACCCCCTTCAGATGTAAGTAAGGAGTGAGAAGCAGGTAGACCTTAATTATACAACACAGGGGCGGGCAGAACAGGAGGTAGGTAAGGCACAAGGCTGTTGATGTGGAATTTTGCAATTATTGTCTTTTCAAGCATTTTTCTCCTGGTAGGAGAGGTAGAGGAAGGCCAAAAGAGACGTGGGTGAGGACAATGAGACGGGAAGCTGGAGATGAGTGTTGGGGAGATCTTGAGGAGTTAGCACAAGATAGGATGTGGTGGTGTGAGTTCATCGAGGCCCTATGCATCCCCGAGGGTGCCACAGGAAATGATTGATTGATTGATTGACATCTACCGCCTTGTGCCTTATCTACCCCCTGTTCTCCCCGGCCCTTTCTTACTCGCCATCCATTTGTATGGTAAAGGTCTACCTGTTTCTCACTCTTTAGTTACACGTGAAGGGGGTCCATGAGAAGGTCGAGTCTGTTTTGGTCTCACGAATAGATTATATTTCACACTCCAACACAATCCTCACAAACCACCACAGACCTCACACACCAACACAGTCCTCACACACCAGCACAGTCCTCACAATACAGTCCTCACACACCAATACAGTCCTCACACACTAGCACAGTCCTCACACACAACACAGTCCTCACACACCACCACAGTCCTCACACACAACACAGTCCTTACACACCAATACAGTCCTCACACACCACCACAGTCCTCACACACCACCACAGTCCTTTCACACCAACACAGTCCTCACACACCACCACAGTCCTCACACACCACCACAGTCCTTTCACACCAACACAGTCCTCACACACCAACAGTCCTTACACACCAACACAATCCTCACACACCAGCACAGTCCTCACACACCAACACAGTCCTCACACACGAGCACAGTCCTCGCACACCAACACAGTCCTCACACACCAACACAGTCCTCACACACCAACACAGTTCTAGCACACCAGCACAGTCCTCACACACCAGCACAGTCCTCAAACACCAACACAGTCCTCAAACACCAACACAGTCCTCAAACACCAACACAGTCCTCAAACACCAGCTCAGTCCTCACACACCAACACGGTCCTCACACACCAACACAGTCCTCACACACCAACACAGTCCTCACACACCAACACTATCGTCACACACCAACACAGTCCTCACACACCAACACAGTCCTCACACACCAACACAGTCCTCACACACCAACACAGTCCTCACACACCAACACAGTCCTCACACACCAACACAGTCCTCACACACCAACACAGTCCTCACACACCAACACAGTCCTCACACACCAACACAGTCCTCACACACCAGCACAGTCCTCACACACCAACACAGTCCTCACACACCAACACAGTCCTCACACACCAACACAGTCCTCACACACCAACACTATCGTCACACACCAACACAGTCCTCACACACCAACACAGTCCTCACACACCAACACAGTCCTCACACACCAACACTATCGTCACACACCAACACAGTCCTCACACACCAGCACAGTCGTCAAACACCAGCACAGTCCTCACACACCAACATAGTCCTCACACACCAACACAGTCCTCACACACCAACACAGTCCTCACACACCAGCACAGTCCTTACACACCAACACAGTCCTCACACACCAGCACAGTCCTCACACACTATCACAGTCCTCACACACCATGTGGAGGTGTAGGAGGACTACTGGGCCTTGGGATAGGCTACTGCCCCCGAGATATAGGCCCTGAAGCCTTTGCCCAGAGTCGGACACAAAAAAAAAAAAAAAAAAAAAATATTACCACACACCAGCACAGTCCTCACACACCAACACAGTCCTCACACACCACACACGTGTATAATTAATTAATAAGGATAATCTTTTACTTCTGTAATTCATTATTATATAATGGTAATGATATTTGAAAAATTAATGTAACCACTTTCTAAAGGGAGGAGGTTGGGGAAAGTGGTTGGTGGGATACATAGCGAGTTGGGTTCTCGTCCCGTATCCTGGTAACACACTTTTTTAGAGTGTGGCTGAAACTCGCTTAGCTAAATATTATATTCAGTCATTAGAAAGAAGTATATAGTAGTATTATCATCATCATCATTATATACTTTCCGTTTTTAGTCCACAACAGGACTGGACTCTTTACTTAGGGAGGTTTTAGTCAGGAAGCCCTAACCCACGGCCCTGCACGGTTGTTGACTTTATACTCGGGTTTTATTCGCCCCTGTGTAGAGCACAACTCTCACGTGTTGGGAAGGCTCCCCACACAGTTCTTCTCAACACGGTGGAGTCGATGGTTTTTCGTCTCATTAAAGCGGGTATCACACGGGGACCCGTGAACAATTTGTGCAGCACAAAACGGACGTCCAAACTGAGCTTGGACGTCCATACCCTATCACACGGTGGACGTCGACGGCCACCTTCTTTATCGAGTTCACCCCACGCGACTGGGAGGTCACTTCCAACTCCCTAGCAGACGACGTGTTTATCAGCAACAACAATGGGCATGAACCAGATTGTAACTTTTGCAATGGGTGTTGCAGTCCTAACGCTGCAGGATGAGGAAGAAGCCTCTGCAAGAAGACAAAGAAGGGGGAGAAGGAGGGCATTGTGGATGAGAGAATGGCTTCCACGGAGTGAAGAAAGCAGCCAGTATAGAAATCTGCACAGTAGTGCTTTCTTTCCGAGTATGCCTTTCGAACGTGCTCGGGCCTCTCTTGGAAACAATCAATCCACATTCCATCATATTTACATTTTGGTATATATGAAAAGTTTCTATGACAAACTTAAATAAACGTGCGCGGGCCTTTCTTGTAAACAATCAATCGACATTCCATCATAATTAACACATTTTGGTGTAACTTACAATTTTTTGTGACAAATAGAAAAATTAAAAGTCGTATGATAAAAGATTATACAAAGTCTACTGACGGTTGAATTAATTATAATATAATATAATATAATACATCAACTGACTACAATGTTCAAGATAGCAGACGACACACGCTACCTGGCCACAGCTACATGTAAACTCCATAGAGAAGAAGAAGACTACCGAGTCGTGGACGTCCACGAATGGGTCAGGCGGCCTTCCATCCGTGGACGTCCATGACCCTCCCGCGGGGGCGAATTTGGACGTCCACGGTCAGTTTGGACGTCCACGAGTCTCCCGTGTGATAGCCCCTTAACTCTCCTCTTACAGGCTCCCTTCAGCCTCTGTCTCTTCGCCGCACTGTTCCATCATTGTCTCTTTTCTATCGCTACTTCCATCAACTAGTCTACCTAGTAGTGGAAAAAGTAAATCCACTTCAAGTGGGTTTAGGAGTTATGATGGTGAGGGAGAAAGGGAGAGTATTAGTGGTGGAGAGTGAGTGAGATAGTGGTGAGAAAAAAACAGTGGTGGTGAGGCAGGGAGAGTAGGGTAGAAGGGAATATAGTGGTGAGCGTGAGGGTGGAGGGAGGGAAGGTGGTGGTGAGGGAGGAAGATGGGAGGTGGTGAGCGTGAGGGATGAAGGGTGGTGATGATAATGAGGAAGATGTGTAAGCTATCAATTCCATGTTATGGTCGGTGTGTGTGTGTGTGTGTGTGTGTGTGACAACAGTAAACGGTTCACTGATACTGCAGCCCTCAGACAGAAAATATAGCCTACAGCTTTGATATATGGCAAACCTGATAAGCGTTGGTGAATGGTAAAATATTTGGTCATTTGATAATTACATTAATTTTAAATTTGATAATAGTTAAACGTGTGTGTGTGTGTGTGTGTGTGTGTGTGTGTGTGCGTGCGCGCCCGGGTGCGGTACGAAATGTTTGGCGGCGCTTGCTTTGCAACGGCGGCGACGTGTCCGAATGCGTTCCTTTCACATCGTCAAACCAATAACATTACTCAAGATTCTTTTCGTAAGTGTGGGAAATCGCCAAGGGTTGCACCGAATAGGGTTAAGGCCGAATTCATGACTACTGTGTAATTGTACCTTCAATCAGGATTCATGATAAGTGTGTATAAATTGTGAAAAGTCCAGTGATTCCACTTATCTGTTTAAGTATTTTTTAATTAAAAAAAAAATATCAGTTTCTTATCGATTTATGCATGCAAGTTACAGTTGTTTAGCATTTTAATCAAGTGTGTACAGTAAATAAATCCACTGCATTAAACACTTATACAGTCGTTATTAAACACTGACATTCATTACCTAATATGTCAGCATAACTTCTTAATACTTTAAGCGAATCTTTAGTTCCTGAGCACCAGAACAGATGGTTTTGTCATACTCATCCTCCCCGTGACTGATATATTAGTCAAACTGACCGATTTCAGATTTGAGGTTACTAGACTAATTGCTGCTGCCCAGCCACCCAATCTTCCTTCCCAGAGCCTGCTGCGGCCTGCCCACATAGCAGGAGTAGAATTTGTCGTTTTGTTCCATTGTCTCCTCTACTTTATCCTTTACTGAACCACTAACATTTGAATTACCTTAACCATTACCTTCTTCCGCGACTTCTTTTATCACTTTGGCTGCTGCAACACCACTCAGTTCAACAAATTTGTTACCGTATGTTTATCACCACGAGATAAAAATTTTCGCACCTAAAAGAAATCGTCTTGTAGGCTATATTTTTTTCGCTGTGGTCCCCAGTGCATCTTGATGTGAACCCGTTGAACTACATACTGAAACTGTGTTGCCCATTTACAACGCACCATCCTCTTATGGGAAGATATGGAGGAGCTTGAGGGACGTTTATTTAATGAAACAGTTTGCACATCCAACCAATTAAGCAAGTACCATCGCGTGAAGGCGACCCTCTTCACCAACATGGACTATGTAAAATGCCTAAGTAAGTGACAAAGTAAAATGGCTGCCTACTGGTGTGCTAACATCCAGGTACAGATCACTAGTTATGGCACACATGTTTTACCGCGAATGGGAAGAGGCTCTGGCAGCCTTGAAGAATTTAGTTTCTTCATAACTTTGAAGAGCAGAGAGGAAAAGTTTGAATGTAATGGAGATGAGATGTCTGAGGAGTATGTGTGGAGTGACGTGTATGGATCGAGTGCGAAATGATGAAGTGCGAAGGAGAACTGGAGTTGTTCGGGAGATGGCTGGTAGAGTTGAGCAGAGGGTGTTGCAATGGTTTGGGCATATGGAGAGAATGGATAATGAGCGATTGGTGAAAAAGATAACTAGATCTGATGTGAGAGGTGTAAGACTGAGAGGAAGACCACGAATAGGATGGATGGACAGTGTGAAGAGAGCGCTGGATGCGAGAGGGATGTCTGTTGAGCAAGGAAGAGTGGCTGTGCGTGACAGAAATAAATGGAGAGAAATTGTGAATGAATAAGTGATGACGCAGCCCTGAGGGGATATTCTCCCGCATTTGGTCTGATCAGCTAGTCAGGTCAGGTGCGGGTAAGGGGATGGGTCTGTTATGATGTGGCAGGGGTAAACCAGTTCTGCTGTCGGGCCCTGCTGTGGATGTCACTGCTTGCATTGCGCAGTTGACCCTTGTGCGGTGTGATGCGGTGAGGATCTGTCCGTTCTCCCCTTTGGGGCTAAGATGCGAATGAATGTGTTTGAATGGATGAGTAAATGGAGAGTGAGTCGTCCTGTCTCGGCTACCTCCCTTTCCTTGGGGGAAGCAGCCTAGGTATATAGATAGATAGATAACTTTGATCTTTATATATCCCTCTTCTTCAGACTTTCACTGTATCTTTACTCTCCCAAGTTTTCACCCTCTTCTTCGCCCCTTACTTCTTTCCCGAGATACCACTGTCTTCTTACGCCTCCTTTTTTCCACAGTGCATTCACTTCCTTATCTCCCTGCTCCCCTACACTCATTTACTGCTTCTTCCACTTCACATTTCGAGCTTTCACTGTCAGCTACCTTTCCTTCAAAATTTAAGTATAAAGATTGAAAACAAAAAGTTTGAAATTCCTTTTTGACGAGGGTGGAGAGGTCATTAACTTTTACGCTGATCATTACTGAAATCTTTGAAATGACTATACAATTGTTAACTGAATATACATACATACATCTATCTATATACCTAGGCTCCTTCCCCCAAGGAAAGGGAGGTAGCCGAGACAGGACGACACACTCCCCATTTACTCATCCATTCAAACGCATTCATTCGCATCTTAGCCCCAAAGGGGAGAATGGACAGACCCTCACCGCACCACACAGCACAAGGGTCAACTGCGCAATGCAATCGGTGACATCCGCAGCAGGGCCCGACAGAAGAACTGGTTTACCCCTGCCACATCATAACAGATCCATCCCCTTACCCGCACCTGACCTGACTAGCTGATCAGACCAAATGCGGGAGAATATCCCCTCAGGGCTGCGTCATCACTTATTCCTTCACAATTTCTCTCCATTTATTTCTGTCACGCACAGCCACTCTTCCTTGCTCAACAGACATCCCTCTCGCATCCAGCGCTCTCTTCACACTGTCCATCCATCCTATTCGTGGTCTTCCTCTCAGCCTTACACCTCTCACATCAGATCTAGTGATCTTTTTCACCAATTGCTCATTATCCATTCTCTCCATATGCCCAAACCATCGCAACACCCTCTGCTCAACTCTACCAGCCATCTCCCGAACAACTCCAGTTCTCTTTCGCACTTCATCATTTCGCACTCGATCCATACGTGTCACTCCACACATACTCCTCAGACACCTCATCTCCATTACATTCAAACTTTTCCTCTCTTCTACACCCATATTCCATGTTTCAGCCCCATATAATGCAGTCAGTACCACAACACCCTCATATAGCCTTCTCTTTGCATCCATTCTAAGCGAACGACATCTTAACACTTTTTTTATTCCTCCCAGCACCTTTCCTACTTCATTTATTCTAAACTTCACTTCTGCATCTATTCTTCCATCCACAGTAACATGTGACCCTAAATATTTAAAACACTCTACCTCCTCAAGCAACTCGCCATTCAAAACTATATTCATCCCCCTACCATCTACCAACCTCGTACACTTCATCACTTTACTCTTATTCTCATTTACTTTCAATTTCCTCCTTTCACACACCCTTCCAAACTCCTCTACCAACTGTCTCAATCTCTCCTCTGAATCAGCCACCAGTGCATCATCTGCAAACAGCAGCTGCTTCAGATTCCACTCTCCACCATCAACATTCACCAGACTCAGACCTCCACCTAAAACTCTTGCATTCACCTCCCTTACAACACCATTCATGTAAATATTAAACAACCAAGGCGACATCACACATCCCTGTCGCAGCCCCACTCTCACGGGAAACCAATCACTCACAGCATTTCCCACTCTTACACACGCTCAACTATTTATGTAAAAACTTTTCACCCCTTTTAGTAGCCTACCATCAAGTCCATACAATCTTAAAACAGTCCACAAAGCCTCCCTATCAATTCTATCATACGCTTTCTCTAAATCCATAAATGCCCAAAACACAGCCTTGCCTTTCGCTAAATACTTTTCACACACTTGTCTCACAGCAAACACCTGATCCACGCATCCCCTCCCTCTCCTAAAGCCACACTGCTCATCACCAATCACTCCCTCTGTTCCCTCTCTAACTCTCATAATTAACACTCTACCATACACCATACCTACAACACTCGACAGACTTATACCCCTAAAGCTAGTACATTCATACTTATCACCCTTGCCTTTATACAACGGGTCCACACAAGCACTTGCTCAGTGAATTGGCACCATACGTTTCACAAAGCACACATTCAACAATCTTACTAACCAGTCAACAATAGTCACTCCACCACCCTTCAGGCATTCCACAGCACACCCATCCATACCTGCAGCTTTCCCTGTTTTCATCTCCTTTACTGCCTTCTCCACTTCCTCCTTCGTGATCAAAGAATCATTCAACTCTCTCAGCACATTTATGCCTTGCACCCTTCCATCCGCCACAATCTCAGCCACCCTTTCCTCCTCTACATTTAACAATCTTTCAAAATACTCTGCCCATCTCTTCCTTACTGCATCCATCTCAGTTAACATCCTTCCATCCTCTGCTTTTACTCGTTCTTCCTTCCCAGACTCTCCCTTTCGCACCCTTTTCACCTCCTTCCAAAAGATTTTCTTATTCTGTTGAAAATTCTCTGTCAGCCGCCTACCCCACCTCTCATCTGCTGCCACTTTAGCATCACGCACAGCCCTTCTCGCCCTATTCCTCTTTTCCTTATACCTTTCATATGACATCTCATCCTTCCTCTGCAGCCACACTTCATATGCACGTCTCTTCTCAGCCACAGCCATACATACTTCCTCGCACCACCATTCACTTCCTTTTCTTACACCACATGTATACATGTGTGTATATATATATATATATATATATATATATATATATATATATACACGTGTGTGTGTGTGTGTGTGTGTGTGTGTGTCATCAGCCATTGCAAGCCCACTGAGGAGCAAAGGGCTCCCCCTATCCTCTCCACGAATTCCGTGACTGTGCAAATGTGTCACGTTTGCCTGCAAACTTCTCAAGTCCATTGCTGAACAAAGGCTTGCCCTAGTCATCTCCACGAATTCCTTGACTGTGCCAATCTGTGCCACATTTTGCCTGCAAACATCTCTATCTCATCTCTCCAATTTCTGTCTGGCCTTTTTCTCCTACTCTTACAGTATCTTCGACTCCAGTCAGTCAGCCTCTTCCTCCGTCGGTTATCCCAATTTCTTGCTACATGACCTACCCACCTGTTTTTGTTCTTTTATAACTTCTATAATGTCTTTAATAATATTAGTCTGCCTTCTCATCCAAGTTCGTTTTTTTTAATCTCTTAAAGATATTTCCAACACTGATCTTTCCATTGCCCTTTGAGATCAAATTAGATGATTTTCCAACGATTTTGTCAGTTTCCAGGTCTCACAACCGTACGTCATAGCTAGAATTAAACATTCGTTATATACTTTTCGTATTATACATATTGACAGGCTACTTTTCATGATGTCTATTTTCATTGAAAGCTTTCCTTCCACTGTAATGCATCTTTTTATTTCGCTATCATAATCTTTCCTTAGTTTTAGTGTTCGTCCCAAGTAACTGTACTCCTCAATTTCTTGAAGAATTTCTTGCATATTCTGATGACACTCTTTGCTATACTTGAATTAAACATTAGTTTTGTACCCGGTTCATCGTTACCTCTAATTTGAGACTTTATATAGGTTCTTTAACAGTTCTTGCAATGTCTCTGCTGTTTCTGAGACTAGGACCATGCCATCAGCAAAGTTTAAATGGAGTAGGTTTTCTTCATCAATGTTTACTAATTTGTTCTCCCAGTCTAACTTTCAGAAAATACTTTATAGAATGCTGTAAATAATTTTGGTGAAATTGTAACTACCTGACATCCACCTACATTAGCCTTAATTTTTTCCGAGTCTTTATATAAATTTACCGTAGCAGCTCTAACTTTATATATGTTTTCGAGAACTTTACAACGTTCTCGTTCACTTCTTGTTCCTGGAATAAATTTAAAACTCATTCTCCACTGCGTCAAAAGATTTTTCGTAATCTACAAAACCTAATCATAATGCAGCTTTATTCTCAATTAGATGATTCACTGATATATATATATATATATATATATATATATATATATATATATATATATATATATGTATGTATATGAGAGAGGGGGGTGTGAGTTGGGAGCAGGGTAGTGAAATGGCGGGGGACAGGGCGACTTGGAGGCGATTTGTTTGTGGCCACCCCAAACGGGATTGAGGCGTCTGGCAATAGATAGATAGATAGATATATATGGGAACGCGGTGGCTCAATCGGTAGAGAGGTGACCTGCAGTCCTAACGGACCCAGGTTCAAATCACGCTGTGGCAAGGAACAGTTTAAGGATTTGAATTTCATTGAAATTAGACTTTACTGATCTACCAGAAGACCCGCCGACATATAAAAATATCCCCGCTAATACCAATACACCACTCTTGTATGAGGCAGCCCTATGATGTATTCAGTATGGACGGTGGATGTTAGCGCCGAAGTGGTGACATGTAGAGGTGTACGGTATGTAGGAGGACTACTGGACCTTGAAAGCAGGCTGTAAAGCCTATGCCCAGAGTCGAACACATAATATATATATATATATATATATATATATATATATATATATATATATATATATATATATATATATATATATATATATATATATATATATAATCTCTCTCATCAGCCGTTTGAGTCTCCACAGCAGGACCGGCCTATCCCGACCGAAGTGGGGACGATACAGCCAATGTATCTCTACCAAGTGGATAAGGGTGTCTGGTAGAGATTGTATGGAGGGTAAGAAGTGCTTGTAAGTGTAACTGTAGTGTTGTAGTGGCTTTGGACATGCGTGTAGTCTGTGAACCAAGTGTAATCAGCCCGCGCAAGCCGACTGGGTGCAAGCATACTTATAGTAAGCGACACTGGTTCAACCACAGCACCCCTGATGTCCTCCAAGCAGTATGTGGCCAGGAGAACGCTCCCAAAGTTTATTACCCTGGCGGGGCGCGAACCCTCGTGCTTCAATGTACGAAAACGCACACTTTACCACTGTACCACAGATGCTCCATATATATATATATATATATATATATATATATATATATATATATATATATATATATATATATATATATATACACACTTCTGCTGCCTCACACCACACCCTGTCCATTCTCTCCACTCCTGACTATTTAATTTCTTTATGCGAGGAACAAGGAACCAAAGGCTCAGCCCGAATTAACGTTCCTTCCAAGAAAGAAACAAAAACAGTACAAAAGAGAGCTAAATTCAAGATCCATTCATTGCGAGATGCCTGAACACACTGCATTTGAAAGACTCGAGATCATAGGAAGTAGGAAATACAGACAGAGGGAGACAATTCCAGAGTTGACCTATTGCATAAATCATGAACTGAGAGTAACGGTTAACTCATGCATTAGAGAGTTGGACAGCAAAGGGATGAGAATTTGTTGCTATATGGGTGCTATGCACCCGTCATAGAGGTGGAGGGATGCAAGCAGACCTTTCAGAGGAGCAGTGACCATTGAAGTAGCGATAGAAAAGAGATAAGAGGCAACAGCGCGGCGAAGAGACAAAGGTTGATGGGAGCCATTAAGAGAAGGAGAGTTGATAAGACGAATAGCCTTTGACTCCACCCAATTGAGAAGAGCTGTATGTGGGGAGCCTCCCCACACATGAGAGTTGTACTCTAAACAGGGGGGAATAAAACCCCTGCATAAAGTCAACAACTGTGCAGGAGTAAAGAAGGCATGGAGTCAGCTTAGCACACCTAACCTCTTAGAAGCAGATTTCACAAGAGATGCAATATGATCTTTCCAAGATAAGTCTTGTGTGAATGAAACCCCAAGCATGTTCAAAGATGATGCAGGATTGAGCTGGATATTATTAAACATTAGTGGGTATTCCTATGGAAGATTTTGACAGGTTGATAGGTGTAAAAACTGTGTCTTTGATGCATTAAAAACAACCAGATTATTTTTACCCAAGTCAGAGATACGAGCCAATTCAGACGTTAGGTGTGCCATAGCCTCATCCCTTGTTTGTTGAAGTAACTGCTGAGATGGACGTTGCGGGAACTAAATGGAAAGGTGAAGGTAGAAATCATCAGCGTACAAGTGGAAAGGCTTAGATGTACAGCTTAGAAGATAACTGATGAATAAAAGGAAGAGATTTGGTGATAGGACAGAGCCCTGAGGAACACCACTGTTAATAGATGTAGGAGAAAAACAATGGCCGTCTATAACAGCAGCTATAGAAGGACTGGAAAGGAAGCTAAAAATTAAGGCGCAGATAGAAGGACAGAAACCATAAGAGGCAGTTTGGAAATTAAAGATTTATTCCAGACTCGATTGAAAGCCATTGAGATGTCAAGTGCAATGGCAAAGCTTTCGCCAAAGTCCCGAAAGGAGGATGGCCAGGAATCTGAAAGGTAGGTGAGAAGATCGCCAGTGAAGCATCCCTGACGGAACCCATACTGACGATCAGAAAGAAAGTTGTAATATTCAAGATGCATTAAAATTTTTCTGTTAAGAATCGACTCAAAAACTTTTGAAACACAGGATATTAAAGTAATTGGACGATAGTTAGAGGGTTGGGAATGGTCACCCTTCTTTGGGACCGGCTGAATGAGAGCAAACTTCCAGCAAGAAGGAAAGATACAAGTAGAAAGACACAGGCGAAAGAGTTTACCTAGGCAGGGTGTAAGCACAGAAGCATAGTTGTTGAGGACAACAGGAGGAACCCCATCAGGACCATATGCCTTGTTAGTATTTAGGCCATTGATGGCAGAAAATACATCAGCTTAAGAAATTTTAGTCAGCCATGAGGAAGTCAGAGGGGGGAAGAGAGGGAGGAACTGCACAGGAATCGTCTAAGGTGGAATTGGAGGAGAAAGTCTGAGTGAAGAGATCTGCTTTATCAGCAGAAGAAATAACTACAGAGCCATCAGAGTAGAAAAGAGGAGGGAAGGATGATGAGATAAAGTTGTTAGAAAGATTTTTGGCAATGTGCCAGAAGGAGCGGGAAGAATTCGAGTTGGAGAGTTGAGAGCATTTAGAAAGGATGAAATTATTTTTTGCAGAGCGAAGAACAGATTTAGCACGATTCCGGACAGAAACATAAAAAAAATGTGATTCAGTGGTGGGTTGGCACTGGTACCTGTTATAGGCCCTCTCCTTGTTGCGGACAGCATTAGAACAAGCACGATTAAACCAAAACTTTCTTGCATTAGTCAGAGGATATGAGAAAGGAATGTATGCTTCCATGCCCAAGAGAATAACTTCCGTAATGTGCAAGGCACACCCAGATGGCTCCCAGCCATGAAAGCAATAATCATTCCAGGGAAAATCAAAGATGTACTGCCTGAGGGCCTCCCAATCAGCAGCTCCAAAGTGCCACAGAAGACGTTTCTTTGGAGGGTCCACAGGCCATACCAGAGCGATAGGACAGGTTAAAGTAACAAGGTTATGATCGAAGGATCCCAATGGAGAGAAAAGATTAACAGTGTAAGCAGAAGGATTAGTTGTAAGGAAGAGGTCAAGTATGTTGGAGCTCTCTCTAAGGCGGTCATGGATACGGGTAGGGTTCTGTACAAGCTGCTCTAGGTAATTAAGGATAGAAAAGATGTAGGCTTGTTCACTAGGTGGATCAGTGAAAGGAGAGGGGAACCAAAGGTGGTGGTGAACATTGATATCTCCTAGAATGGAGATTTCTGAGAAAGGAGAAATGGATAAAATGTGTTCCATCGTAGAAGTAAGATAGTCAAAGAATTTTTGAGAGTCAGTAGAATTAGGAGATAACAGCGCAGATATATATAGTCAGAGAATGACAGGAGAGCCGAAGCCAGAGAGTAGAGAATTCAGAAGAATGAAGTTCAGGACATGATAGCAAGAGAGGTCGTTGCGTACAAATACGCAGCATCCACCTTTGGCTTTGAAATGAGTATGGAGAAAGTAGGAGGATACAGAGACGAGTTTGCTGCCAGTTGCCTCAGACAGCCGAGTCTCAGTAAGAAAGAGAAGGTGAGGTTTAGAGGGGGAGAGGTGGTGTTCAACAGACAGAAAGTTAGAGGCAAGGCCGTGAATGTTGCAGAAATGAAGAAGAAGTGAGTCAGACAGTGGATCCAGGCAGCTCAGAGTGCCGTTACCGGGAGAGGGGCGGATGGTAGGGGCATTTATGGTCCCCCTTGGGGACTCCAAAGCATTGTTGTTTTGCACCATGTTTCTTTTATTTAATTCTGAAATGGAAGTGTAGTGTGTACTGTGCATGTAGTTTTGTGATGATAGTTAGAGAAACTTGTATTGGAGAGCATGCTGGCCTACCCTCTGTGTTACTGAAACATTGAAAAAATTCAGGAAAGGGGGATGGTCAGGAACTAGTCCTGAGGGCTGATGAAATGGGAGCTCCAGCTCTCCCTGTCATCAACTTTCTATCCACCTTCGGAGTACTGCCCTGCTCGACTGGTGCTACAGACTACACCTTCTATCATGTTTTTCCCACATTATCTCTCCGTGGTCACTTTCAAATGCAGTCTTTAACCGCTTCACTATTTTTACTATGTACTTTTTTTTTTTTTAATAAACGGTAAATAGATCTTTTTGTCACTCAAGTTAGAACTTTTGTAATGAAAGGGTTATAAAAGTTTCGCTTAAATCTATCACTACAAGGACGATAATTCATTTCCAGTCTTGGTGCACATAGGCGTATTTATGAATCTGAGAAAGATCTCTTGATGAGGAAGTTAAATCAGGATTCTTCTTTAACATAATTCCTAGCCTTTCAGTTCCAACCCGAATCTCAGTTTTCCCTACATAGCACTACTACTTACAGGCATTTTGAATTCACTGTCATTGGGAAGTGACACTGAATATACATTTCATACCGTGTTGCTAACATTTGTCTTTCTAAATGACTAATATTAAAGTGACACAGTGACTGTCCTCCGTCTTCATCATCATTATGATCAATGTATTTCCAACATGTTCCATTAGCGTTACTCAGGGTTGTGGCGATGTTACAGTGGTGAGGGTGATCACTGTATTTCATGCTACATTTCTTATCTCCATTCGGGGCTATGATGAAGGTAATGATGGTGACAGCGATAATTATTTCATGCATAATTTAGTAGTGCCAACCAGGAGTATGGTTATAGTGATGATGATTGTGATAATGATGGTAATCTTGCCTCGCACTACAATTCTAAGGTGATGTCTGCCATGAAATACATTTCTAAACAGTATTAGCCATAATATCGGAGTTATGTCGAGTGCCATGTTTTTGTCATATATTATGGCACGTGTGAATAACAAAAAAGAAATCTTCTGTCAAGACATGCTTATATTCATAATCTCGATTTTCTGAATTTGATTAATACGAACAATATGAATTATAAATGGCTCAAGGAACAAAATATTTTATCTCTAACACATTTGTTCCAAAATGTTCCGTAGTACTGATGTTAGGTATATGGGGGGGGGGTAGTTTGTGGCCAGAATATGTTGCCCCCCAAAAAAAAAAAAATAGTGATATAATGACGAGCTTCCATCAATTTGGTACCCGACATTAAGTTAATGAGTTATTTAATATTTCATATATAGGAAAGGCTAACATCTGTAGCATTCACGCAAGAAAGGAAAAGATATCTGGCCAGGGCTAGATGATATACTGTTGTTGATTTTCTGAAGACTGTTTAATACATCATATCCTGTCACTTCATTCATTGATGACTTACCGCCTTCTGCTCCTGAGAACATGGGTTGTGGGATCGATGTTTCCTTTTGTGAAAACACTGTGAAAGGTGAGAGAGAGAGAGAGAGAGAGAGAGAGAAAGAGTTATGAAGACAGAATAGATGCTGGTTGTGGTGAGGCGGGAGATGAGAGGTTGCTGAAAAAATATAAAGAACTAACCGAGATCAGACAGCATAAGAGATTGGTGCTTGAGTCAAGTACCGAGAGAGAGGAGTGGAGAGGAAGCCGGAATAACGAAAGAAGAATGTAGGTGTTGTGGAGGTGGGGGTGATGGTGGTGTATGTGGTGGTGTGGTGGAGTCCTTATTGACCACAGGATCTTAAAGGTGAGGATGGATCAGGGATGGTCCACACTGACACAACTAACCCCTTGAATACGGACCATGGAGTGAAGGTGGAGGGAAAGTAAATGACGATGAGACGGAGATGGAATATAAGAAGAAGGTTGGCACTGATACCTATCGACTACAAGAGAGTCATTAAGTCATAAGCAGTTATTGTGACATTCTCTTCGTCTACATATCGACATGGAGTAACCAACTTGCATTATACTTTCAAGTTGTAATGCTAAGATGCTGTGTGACATGGAACAAGGGGGAAAGCAGACTTTACCAACAGTCTTACCAGCCTTGGGATTGATCATGTATTATCCCAGTTGGTTCTGAACATGCTGACTAGTCCACGACTTGCTGGACTAGGGTGGGGTTGGAGAGGCAGAAACGAGACGAGAATGAATGGAGCTGAGGTTGAGATATTCTGAACATAATGCTTTAACTAATCCCCGTGACGACAAGAGGTCTGTCCAAAGAAGTATCGGGGATTAACGATAATTTTCATCACTGGCACTGTAATCTTTACTCAAACTAATTACTGTGTGGGTAGGTCTACAAATCAAGAAAATTAAAAAGACATCACTCTGGTGTTAGTGTTAACAAAAATTGTTTCGAACTTTCCAATCACATCGCCACAAGAGGTCTCCCAAAGTTTAATAAAATCGTCTCGTAGTACAAGACATACTTTTAAAGTCATTGTTTTGAAGTGATGAACAGAAATTGTTTCAGTGCTTTTATTACAAACATTCTATTCAAATACGCATCTTAATCGTCTAACAGCAGCACGTATGAGATTTAAGAAGATGCCATCATACTGAGTAGTTCAGTTTTCTGAGCTTCGGAAACCTAGCCTCGGGTTCTTACACCTCACAAAGCATTTTTTAAAGGTCAGTTTTCAGTCTTGAAGAAGTGCGTTTATGGGGACGAAAAATATTATAACATGCATTTTATGCTTCCTGACTTCTTAGTCAGGAAGCATAAAATGTATATTATATCCCATCTAACGTCGTGGGATATTTATCGTCCCCATAAACGCACATTTTCAAGACTGAAAACTATCGTGAAGAACATTTTGGACTTAAAATAAGCACATGTACTGATTCAAGGTAACCAAGGCCGATTTTCATAAAGAAAAGGAACTGAATGCACCTAGATGGCGAACATCTTTACTTATCCTTCACGTTTCATAAGATTAATCATCTGGATACTGGTTTTTCCGCCTGCTGAATAAAGCTGCCAGGATATGTATTGCAGGTTCTCTTTATTGAAAAAGGATCGTATAAGTTATAGAAAACTAAATAACTGTGTTTGACTGCTGAACTTAAAGCTTTGCTCTTAGTCTTTCCTTCATTTTATTATCTTCGTATTTTCACACACACACACACACACACACACACACACACACACACACACACACACACACACACACACACACACACACACACACACACACACACACACACACACACACACACACACACACACACACACACACACACAAATAGCTGGGTGAATGGAGATAATGGAGGAGACTTCTCGTCGTGAAGCTTAATACTTTCCATTTCATATATTCATTTTTTTTTTTTTTTTAAGGGGAGGCTAAGTGAATATATCTCTTTCCGTCCACATTTCACTTCATATATATTTGACTTGTTTTTACTCTGCTTCTCCGTTTAATTTTTCTTTAACTAGAGTGACCATCTCATTAGTCAAATATGTACGCGTGTGTGTGTGTGTGTGTGTGTGCGTATATATATATATATATATATATATATATATATATATATATATATATATATATATATATATATAAGAACGAAATATGATCCAAACGTAATGAGAGTAGCATTATTCAACTTTTATTTTCCTAGGTATTACAGTGAAACTTTAGTTACGCTCACAGTACTCAATAAAGGCCACAATAAAACGCTGAATTCTCTCCTCGTACTTACAGAGGCAGGTCTGGAAATCCTCTTTGTTAACTCTGTGGACCTCCGTCTGCGCATTTTGCTGAATTTCCATCCAATCCTTCCCTTGAGATGAAGCATGAAGTTCAGAAACAGCCAGAAGTCGCATGGGACAGATCTTGAGAGAAGGGAAGATGGGGACGAGAAGGATCCGTGCGTTGCCAGAAATTGTTCACAGAGAGGGCAATGTGCACAAGTGATTTGTCCAAATGAAGTGAGATATTGTCGGTTCTCTGCAGCTCTGGTCTCTTCCTCCTGACGTCTCCCTCAGCCGTTGACGTGTCCCTAGGTTGCATTGGTGGTTCACTGTTTGCCACTTCGGTATTAACTTCTTGTGAATGCTGTCTTTGTTGTCGAAAAACTTGATCATCACCCTCACGGCACTCTTCACCTGCCTGACTTTCTCGGGACTCTGGGAAGGTGGGCTCTTCCACCAGGAGAATTGCTGCTTAGACCCCATGTCATATCGTGAAACCCAGGTTTCATCACACAATGATTTTGCTCAAAAAGTCTTGATCATTTTCAGTAACTGATTATGGGTCACTGCAGACGTCAAATCTTCATTGCTTTTGTTCATCTCAAAGAATCCTTGGGACAAACATGGCAGCAAAGCTTCTCATGCCAAGGTCGTGAGGCAGAATCCGGCAAACACTTCTGTATGAGAGGTCCAATCGCTCACAAAGCTCACGGATGGTCACCCAAAAACCCTCATGGACAAGCTAACAGATTTTCTGGATGTTCCCCTGAAGTGAGGGCTGCCTAGAACGATGCTCACCCTCAAATAAGGTACAGACTTCTTTGAAGCTTTTGTGCCGCCAGAAAACTTAAGCCCTGGACATTGCTTCATCACTGTAGGCTTCCTTCATGAAGTCATAGATGTCTACACTATTTCTACCAAGCCTGCAGCAAAATCGGACAGCGCACCATTGATCAGTGTACTGTAGATAGTTGGGTGAAGACTGAGTCTAACCATATATATATATATATATATATATATATATATATATATATATATATATATATATATATATATATATATATATATATATATATATATAAAAGCAGAGAGAGAGAGAGAGAGAGAGAGAGAGAGAGAGAGAGATGTAATAATATCATTCGTACTAAATGCACTGAACTCTCCCCAGCTCGAATTCATCCCGCTCCTCCTGGCATCTTGCCAAAAACCTTTCTAATAACTTTATGTCATCATCTTTCCCCCCTATTTTCAACTCTGATGGTTCTGTAGTCATTTCTTCTATGGATAAAGCATATGTCCTAGTTCTCTACTGTGATTGTTAAACTACCCCTGTACTGTATTGTGTACTTTACTGCTTATAAGTGCATACCCTCCAGTGCTGTTTCCCCAAGTCGGTGCCAATACTTAGTGAGTACATACAGTTGTACACTATGTACAGTACTGTATTACTGTACTGTTTATTACTGTACTCTTTTTATATGCTTAGTTTTCATCTTGTACTCATGGTAAAGTTTTCAGGATAGAGGGTCGAGACGGAATCACAATACACGGCTCAAAACCGAATGTTGCATTGAATATGCAATATCCGGGATTTTGCTTTAATTGACGTAGGACTTGGCTGATTACAATGGATAACTGAGAGTTTACTGTATAACTATGTATGTATGTATGTATGCATGTATCTAGATAGATAGATAGATAGATAGATAGATATCATCTCATCAGCCGTTTGAGTGTCCACTGCAGGACCGGCCTATCCCGACTGAAGTGAGGACGGTACAGCCAATGTATCTCTAACAAGTGGCTTAGGCTGTCTGGTAGACTGTACATAGGGTGAGAAGTGCTTGTAAGTGAAATTATAGTGTTGGAGTGGCTTTGGATGTGTGTGTAGTCTGTGAACCAAGTGTAATCGGCCCGAACAAGCCGACTGGGTGCAAACATACTTTACAGTGCAGTGATAAAGTGTGCGTTTTCGTATACTGAAGAACGAGGGTTCGCGCCCAGCCGGGTAATAAGCTTTGGGAGCGTTCTTCATGCCACGTACTGCATTGGCGGACACAAGGGATGCTGTGGTTGAACCAGAGTCATATAATGTAGTGTATATATATATATATATATATATATATATATATATATATATATATATTAGCTCACCATAGCCTATCGGGACTCTTTGTATCCTTGTTTCTTTCTTCGTCCTTTTTGTTTTACGCTTTTTTTTTTCCCCGTTTTCTACTCTTTCATAATATTTCTTCCACTGCTTTTGCCTTTTCATTTTCCTCTTCCTCCCCCTCTTCGTATTTCTCTTCCACTTCCTTCTTGCCCCCCTCTCTCTCTCTCTCTCTCTCTTTCATCTGGTGTCAGTGGTTTAAATGAAGTTTTTCCCTGCACAATTCCCCGCTGGCCACTTACCCCACCCATAAAGATATCTGCCACTCTTGTTCTTTTGAGGAGCTGGTACAGTCTGACCAGAGGTATATATGCCTGGAAACAAAAGAAGAGGACCGGGGACAAGAAGAAGAGAGGGTCAGTCAGACACTATATTCCTGAATTACTTATTTTTTCCTTAATCTATTCACAGAGTGCAGGAAAACTAACAACTAGGCGGAGAGAGAGAGAGAGAGAGAGAGAGAGAGTAGAAAAAGAAGAGTAACTGTCAAGAGAGAGAGAGAGAGTAGAAAAAGAAGAGTAACTGTCACTTTCATTTGTTGCCTTGGAAGGATTGGCGGGATTAATGAAAGGAAGTGTGAGAGCAGGGAGAAGAGGGAGAGTTGTGCTCCACCCCTGAATGGAGAATGAATAGCCTGAGCTGAATAAAATAATCAAGAGGCACCATGAATAAGTCTAGTAAGTACGTGTTTCACCGGTCAGGGTTGTAGGAAGTTAGTAAAGTTTAACTATATAACAGAAATGGACATCTGGCCGGTTAGATAAACGTATAAATCGCATATAGGCCTAGAATAAACAAATGCTAAGTTAGGTGAGTAGGCAGGCAGGTAGGTAGGAAGACAGACTCTATCAGAACAACTGCAAGCTTACCATTCATCATGTAACGATATCAAGTTTTCAGAATGAATATTACGTAAGTCGACATTTCAAGTGAAGCGATGCAATGCTTTATCCTGCACCACCAAGATTGTGAATGTCAGAGATGTCTCGCACAAAACTTGCATTAATTATTACACACACACACACACACACACACACACACACACACACACACACACACACACACACACACTGCGTCTATCTGTTCACACACTAACAAATTACGTGTTATATCTAGAACAGTGTTCTTTAGTCTCGTCCTCTCGAACTAATATAGATACCTCACATTGAATCTACCTTAATTTTAGAGTTCAACTGGCTTTCTTAAGAAGGGAGAGTTGTAGCCGTCTTCTTTCATGTCATTACTTGGAGGTAAAATTAAAAACCATGGGAGAGAGCGGTGTATAATCCCAGGAGCTGCAAAAGACTGATGCAGTCCCGATGGGAATCACAAAAGTGCATATCTGTAGGTGTTGATGGGAAAGAGATATTAAGGTTAAATTTAATAAAAAAGAAGATATGCTTGATAACGTGGATGGAGGGAGTGGAATGTTCAGTACATATAGACGTAAAGTACCGGTAAAATATTACAATATTTCAATGTTATAAGGCTCACTGACTCACTCTCAGTTCAATAAGATCAAATGGTATAAGCTGATCAGCGTTGTCCAGAGTGTAAGAAATTTAATATAATCTGCTTGATAAACTTTTTGTACTGAAATTTTGTACTTGTAATCACCAGACGAACAGAAACCGAAACAAAGAAAATCGTTGCTTGAAGCCGCAACAAAGGGGCCGATGGCCAGGAGCTGAACTTAATTTCAGCTGGAGACTCAAAGACTCCCCACCTCAACCTTCGTTGACCAGGGTTAGTACTTTATATAGCACCACGACAAATGTGTATGGAAACCGTCACCAAAGCAGTTAAGTGTTATCGTTTTTTTGTTTAACTTAAAAATTCGCCGAGTTTCCATTATACCTTTATTCTATTTGTTGGATAGTTTATTATTCTAACGGAATGGCCACTTCACTGGAAGCTTTTTGCTTCGACTTCGAGCAGTGTGTTGGCGCTCATATAACTAAAATATCATTCCTTGAAATTTTATTTTATTTTTTAATAATAACTGAGGAAGGAAAAACAAATGAATAAAAAAATTATCCACACACCAGATTACTGGTGTCCTCTGTTCATAAAATATCTGTAACAGTTGGACTTGAACAGCTGTGGGTTGAAGATTGGAGGGAAACAACTCTGGGGAAGCAAGTTCCAGAGGGATGCAGTTCGGGGAATGAAAGAATTCTGATTGGCAAAAGTTCTGCAATATGGCTGAGTGACATACCAGTCATGAGCTCTGCCAGATACCCATGTAGCACGAGGGAAGGCATGGAGGGGTGGCACCATGGGCGCAACTTCGTCTGAGCATTTGCCATAAAACTATCTGTAAAATAATACAAGGGAAGCAACATTCCTTCTTACTTGTAGGGGAGGTAGTTTACTTGTAATGGCAGGGTTGTTAATAATTCTAACAGCTCTGTTCTGAATTTTGTCTAGTTGTTTTAATGCAACCTCTCCACATCCATTCCACAAGGGTGAGCAATATTCAAGCTGAGAACACACATGACTCTTATAAATTATAGCTAACTGCTCGTCAGCGAAGAAGTAACGGACTCTGTACAATAATCCAAGTTTTTTTTAGGCGGTTTTAGCAAGTGATATGACACGAGAGGTCCAGCTGAGGGCATTGTTAAGTGAGAGGCCACGAATTTCAATACTTCTGGAGATGGGAATATTAATAGCACTGAAGGTAATGTACGAATCTGGCAATATCTGTATATTAGTAAATAATATATATTTAGTTTTACTAGCATTAAATGAGACAAGGTTGTTTTGTCCCCATTCACTGATCGTAGATAGGTCTTGATTTATGGAAATGGCTGTACTGAGATGAGAGGTAGAGATTTTAGACTTTGTAAATGAGTGTCTAAGTGTGAATGAACTATTTAGTGTTGAGTCATCTGCATATGAGTGGATGGGATTGTGGGTGACAGTTAAGAGATCATTAATATGAACCAAGAACTGATCCCTGCGGCATGCCGGCGTTAACTGAGTGAAAATTGGAGTATACATCATCTACTTTTACTCTTACTTTCCTGTCACTAAGATATGAAGAAATCAAAGGAACAAAAGACATTAGTCCATAGCAAAGGAGTTTGGACAGTAGGGAACGGTGCCATACTCTGTCGAAAGCTTTAGAAATATCAAGGGCTATTGCATGAGTTTTTCAATGTAGGTCAATTGATTGATGGATGGCATGAGTTAGGAGATTGAGTATGTCAATGGTGGATCTTTCGTGGCAAAAACCATATTGTCTATCACTAATTAAGTTGTTGGATTCAAGAGGTTTGACAATGTGCTTATCAAATAAAGTTTCAAATACCTTACCAAGAGAAGATGTGACAGCTATTGGTCTGTAATCAGAGGGGTCAGAGGAACTTCCTTTCCTAGGAATTGGGTGGATATTGGCTTCTTTCCATGAATTTGGGAATGAAGAAGTATGTATTCATAGTCTGAATAATTTAGCCAGAACAGAGGCAAGTTCAGAGGAACCATTTTTCAAAACAATTGGCGGAATTCCATCTGGGCCTGGAGCTTTGCTGATAGGCAAATTGTCTGGGATGGATTTTACGTAGTTTGTCTGTATTTTAAGTGGAGCAATTTCGGGAGAGTCAAGTTCTAGTACTGGGACGTTCTGGCTGGCAACCTCTATGGTAGAATTTCTGGCAAATGTACTGGCAAAAATATCTGCTTTCGAACGTGGGTCACTTGTAATGATGCCATCTGAAGATTTCAGTGGGGGAATGGATGATGATTTGTTAAAGTTATTTTTGAAGGAATTAAGAGGTGACCAGAATATTTTATTGTCATTAGGGTTGTTAAGTAGTTTTGATGCTTGCTTTTGAAGAAAGTTTTATTTAGCTAGATTTATTACAGCTTTTGCATGATTTCTAGGAATTTTAAATGGAGAGAGTGATTCAGATGTTTTTTATTTTAAGTAAGAGTTATATGCTAATGACTTCTGGGCTGTTGCTCTGGCACAGTTGCCATCAAACCATTTTGGAGAGTTCGATCCTTTAGTGAACTGTTGACTTAGTATGAATAAATCCATACCAGCTAGTATTAAGTTGCAAATGTGGGACTGGGTAGAATTGGGATCACTAGAGAAGAAAGACTGCCATGGAATGTCAGCAAGAAAATTTCTAAATCCATCCCAGTTTGCCCTATCAAAGTGCCATCGGGTCACCCTGACAGGTTCAGAACAGGAAGGTTTTGGGGGGTTAACTAATGAGGCTTTGATGTGATTGTGGTCAGAGGATCCAAGTGGTGACAGTACCTCTATCCTGTATTGATCTGGATTATTTGTCAAGAATAAATCCAAGAGTTGGGCATTATGGTCAGGATTATCAGATATTCTGGTTGGTTGCTTTACAGCTGGGTGAGATTAAATGATTCTGCAAACACCTCGCACTCTTGACAAGCGTCGTCAGTCCTGGCAGAATGCAGTAACCATTCAACATTATGTGTTAAAATCACCCAAAATGGTAATTTCGGTGCTAAGGGCAAGGTTAAGGTTACTCAACTGTGTGGATATTGAATCAAATACACTGGGTTCCGAAGAAGCATTGAGGGAGCGATAAACTACAAAAATATATTTGGTAATATTTTGACAATTTGGTTTATACAATGAGTAATCAAAAGTGGATGAAGTGAAGCTTAGAATAGTGTCACCTACATATTGGGATTTGATATAACAACAGGAGCCGACCTTGTTACGGAAGTTTGTGAGCAGATGGTAACCGCGAGAACAAAATGGTGATATATCAGTGAAGAGTGAGATTTGTGGTTCTGTGAGGAAAAGGGCCAGAGGGGAATATGGACTGAATGAAAAAATGAACTGAGTTTAAATTTATGCTAAGGCCACGGATATTGGTGAGCAATAAGGCCGCACTTTCACTTCTTCGCTGACGAGCATTCCAGGAAATTGCAACAGTCGCTGCCGGCACAGTTGCTTGATAGCGACCGGGAGGACCCTGGGCCGCCAGCCCTACCCTGCCGGTGGTGGCAATCCGAAGTACCACCTCATTTGATGGTAACATTGCAGCGGCCATTACCAAAGAGGGTGAATAGAAGGTGTGATATGTTATGCACATGTAGTGTTGTGTAGACAGTTGAAGGTAGAAGTATTAATAGAGCATGCTGGCCTACTCTGTCTGTAAGTGAATGCACTGAAAATGTTCAGCAAAGTTGGATGGTCAGGATCAAATCCTGAGGGCTGGTGAAACGGGTGTTCCAGCTCTCCCTATCACCAGCTTGCAATCCACCTCGGGAGTACTGCCCTGTTCGACTGGTGCCACAATCTACTCTTCTTTGGGTGTTACGCTCTTCTGGACAACATTCCAAGATAAACGAGACTTTGATAAAAATGGTTTTGGAGCGTAACTATGCATGTGACTGTTGTGACTGGCTGTGGCAAGCCAAATGATTTCTTATAAACCAGGAAATCGTTTGATATGCTGGGTGGTAACCTTATAGCCAACCAACATGTGGCCCCTGCGTGTCAACAAGTAGGTTGGCGAAAGGTTAGCACCCCACTCTGTAAAACAACTAATTAAAATTATAAACAAGAAGTCTAGGGCCAGGACAAACAAGAGACGACCAAGGACTAGACAAAGGACATGGTTCTGATAGCGACATGGAATGAAAGGAGCGCGAATGATGAGGTGATAGAGAGATTGTCCAGGTGCTTGAGGGTGCAAAAGGGGACATATTTGGATTAATGAAGACTAAATGGAGAGGCGAGAGAGTGAGAGAGTGTGAGTATGGATGAAGTATATGCCCGAGAGATGGTGAGAATGAGAGGACAAAAGGAGGTGTACGTATTGTTGTGTGCAAGAGATGGGGGGAGAATATAGGACAGTATGCATGAGTTCCTTCAATGATTGTGTGGGTAAGAGTGAAAGTACGATTACAAACGTGGGCGACTGTGTGTGTATGCACCAATGCAAGATCGAGAAAGAAGAGTTCTGGGAAAATGTGGAACCATGCATGGAAATGTTTGAGAGGAATGAGAGAGTGTTATTGATTAGGGATATGAATGGAAAATTAGGGAATGTGAAGATGGATGGAGTAACTGGTGGGTGGGGTGTGCCTGCAGAAGTGGATGAGATTGGTAGTGCTCTAGTGGACATCTGTGCAGGGAGGGGGTTGACAATAGCCAATACCCTCTTTAGGTACAAATGATCCACATGTATACTTAGCCAGTGATGGAAAGGGTGGGTGATGAACTGAATGAAGGGATTATGTGTGTGTGGATGAGAGAATGAGAATGTATGTAATGGATGCAACAGCATACAGAGGTTGGGGTAGTGGACTTTCGGACCACCACTTTGTGGTCGTGGAAATCAAGGTTCAAGTGCAATAGAAGACTAGAAGGAGGGAAGGACAGGAGGAAGTTTATCCATTCAATGAGGGTAGAAATATTCCAAGATGATGAATAATGGCAGAGAGAAGTGGAGGTGCGACTGGGTAAATAGGATCTCGAGCAGATGTGGGAGGTAGAAGGTATGTGCAAGAGATTCACAGAAGAAATCTCTGCAGGGTGTGAGGTGGTGTGTGGGATAAAGGGAAGACGTAAGGGAGTGCAAGGAACAGCATGGTGGAAGGAAGAGGTGAGACAAGCTGTGGCGCAAAGGAAGAAAACATATAGTGCGTAGATGGGAAGAAGTGGCATTGAGGAAGTTGATAGGCGGAGGAGTTATATGCAGGAAGGATGAAAGGGGTGAAAAGATTAGTAAGTGAGAGTAAGAAGAGAGAGGATGAGAAATTTGGAAAGAATTTGAGTGTAAAGTGGAGAGAATGTAAGAAAATGTTCTGGAAGGAGGTTAAGAGAGTCAGACAGGGTGATATAGAAGTTAGTAGGAGAGTGAAAGATAAAAATGTTAGATTGATAAAAAGGGGGAAGAGTAGATTGACAAAACACTGTAAGGAATTGATAAACATGCAGAATGAAAGTAGTACGAGTATATGTGGCTAGGGAATGGCCGGGAGAAGAAGGGAGGTGAGAAAGGAGGAAGAAACCATTAGGATGGACGTAGTGGAGGCAACGAAGAAAGTCGAAATGGGGTAGGCCCCAGAAATTGATGGAGTGGTGCAGTGTGGTAAAATGCTAAAGCATCGGGAAGAGATAGTAGTAGAATGGATATGAAACACGAGCAGATCGGCCGGGGAGGAAGATAGAGTCTCGGAGGATTGGAAGTCAGGTAAAGTTATTCCACTGTACAAAGGAAGGGGGAAAAAACAATTGTCTGGTAATCATAGGAGCATTTGCCTTCTTAATGTAATACGAAAAGTATATAGTAGGATTCTTATTGACAGAGTTAAGGAAATAACAAAGGAAGTAGTTGGAGAAAAACATCGAGGTTTTAGGATGGGAAGAAGTTGTGTAGATCAGATATTTATCCCTAGGTATTTACTGGAAAAGTTTCCAGAGAAAGGAAAGAGGTCATGTGTGGCCTTAATGGCTTTGGAAAAAGCATAGGACAGAGTGGATAAACAAGGAATGTGGAAATTATTAAGAATGTATGGAGAAATTGGGAAATTGTTGAATGCATTAAAGAATATGTATGAGGGTGCTAAGACTGCAGTGCGTGTGGACAGTGAACTAAGTGAATTTTTCTATCTGATTGTTGGACTGAAATAGGGATGTCATGTCTCCATGGTTCTTCAATCTGTATATAGATGGGGTTATAAAAGCGGTACAGTACATGGTAGGGCAGTGGATGTTGGAGCGGCCCTACTGAGATAGGGCAGCATGTGGAAACTTCCTGTACTGTTATCTGCAGATTATTCGGTGTTGAGAAGTGAAGATGAAGGTGAACTACATGGCTTAGTGAATGAGTTTGGGAGAGTGTGTAAGAAACGGAATCTAAAGGATAATGTAAGGAGGAGTAAAGCTATGGTTTTCTTGAAGTCAGTTAATGTCCAGTGAGGTTGGATGATGAAATGGAAAATGTGAGTGCATTTATACACGCCGATAGTGTGATAAGTAAAGATGGGAGTTTGGGAGATGAAGTTCTTGAAAGGGTGTAACAATGAAAAAAAGGTTGCTGGTTGATGACAGTGCAGAGCGAAGTGAGCATGGAAGTAAAAAATTCGTTGTTTCGTAATATTGTGATACCAACCCTAATTTATGGAAATGAAGCTTGGACTTTGTTGGAAGGATACAAGTCAAAGTGAAAGCAGTGAAAATGACTTATCTGAAAGGAGTAGGTGGGGCTACACGGAGACAGAGACATACAATTGACGAATGAAGGAACATTGTGGTGTGGATGTGGATGTGATAAAAAAGCGTTAGGAGAAATACTCTTAGGTGGTTTGGTCATGTGGAGAGAATGAAAAACGAAACAATAACGAGGAGAGTGAATGGGATGGAGGGAGAGGGAGGGGGAGGCCGAGGATGAGATGGAGGGATGGAGTGGAGAGGTATATGAGAGAGGGGGATGTGAGCTTGGAGGAGGGTAGTGAAATGGCGGGGGAGAGGGTGGCATGGAGGTGATTTGTTTGTGGTCACTCCTTACGGGTTTGGAGCGTCATAGATAGACTGTGTGACTGTGACTGACTACGACTGTGAGGCTGATGGTTCTTGAGCACCACAACCAGTTACTGAATTGCAGAACCGATTTAATCTATCGACAACGATGACACATGTTTTCCATTACCTGCGTTTTCCTCCTAAGAATAATTAATTTTAGGAGAGGCATTTTAATCTAGACAGATTAGCAAACCACTTCACAAACCCATTCTCAGCTTGGGTTCCTTCCAACGTTGAAGAAAGACATCAAGTGGTAACAAGAAGAACTTACAAAGAACGTACTTGATCTGAAATTGATCATCATAATTTCCATGGTTAGCTATGAAGCCTGGTGATGAAAGAAGCGTGTGTGTTTGATGACCACAGTAAATTTATCATGGTTTGCTGTACAGTCAAAGACAAAAGTCGTGTCGCGGTTTTGTCCGAAGATTAAGTGCAACACTTGAAGCATTATGAAAGCTCTACCACAGTTACATGTTTGTGGTTGGCTAGCCTGACTTCGTCAAGCTTCATATCTGCTGCTGATGGGATGTCGGTATGAATGAACCCATGAAATTCCGAAGCCTTAACATCGACTCGCGAAAATTGCTGATTCAGAACTTCGTATAAGAGACGAACTGCCAACGGTTAGCCGATGGTCACCTGACATTTCGTCTTACATCTTACCACAAAACGTCTAGCAGACCTACTATGCCATGGTATGGAGAGGTCAAACAACATGCATCCAACTAATAGGAATATGAGAGGTGGCATGATCTTCCTTTATTTACGGGAAACGAATCCTGAACAGAAAGCTCAAACATTTGGTATAGGCAATCTATAGAAAGGTGCATCACGATTTCAGGAGGAAGGCGCAAAGGAGAACAGTCATCGTTCAGGTCGTCTTCGCTTTACCACAACATTATAGGACCAGGAAATAATCACAACGATGGAAGCAGCACCCGCAAACAGTGCTTACGCCATGAGAAACGAAGTGCACCTACTGTAGAACGAAGCACACGAACAGTTCTGCGTAGACTTCGGTTGTCTGGTTTATGTGTTCGAACTCGTCTGTGGGATTCAGTTTGCCAGCCACTCTAAAAGAAAAAAGAAATCAGCTATCATATTAGAATAATTGTTTTCATGTGTTGAATACTATAGTGAAATTTGTTTTACAACACTTAAATAATGTCCCATGTCATAATTATCAACTTGATTAGCTAATGTACAGTTAATAAAGATGGAGAACTGACATCCGAACACCTATTAAGCTAACTGAATTGTAACGTTGATAATGCTGGCATAAAAATAAAAGATAAGAAACGCTTTATCAATACTAAAAAAAAAAAAAAAAAAAAAAAAAAAAACAGATTTAATAATTATGTAGGTTAGTTTCAAGTTACAAAAAAAATATACGCTGGCATCCACAGGCTGGTCACCTGGAGCAAATGGCACTCAAGTCAGTGGTACCAACCGATCGTTCGACACAAAGCAGACCGCTCCAGAACTATAGTCTTTCAGCAGATATTTTCGCCAAATTTCACGACACGACTTTTCTCTTTGACTGTACCTTCCACTTGAGCTGGGATTAGGATTCACATTGTTTGACTTTACAGTCAGTTATATCTTCCGCAACGATGATTTCAAACCATGCTTCAAAACGAGTAGTTTAGACTCAAGTTATCCTATAGTGATTTCACTCACGATATGATTTCGCCAGTAGGGTTAAAACCATACTGTTGGTGACACGATAAATGAATGGATGCTGGTCCGTTTTTACTCTATACTAGAATGATAGTTCGACTTCCTTTGGTTTATTTTTACTATTTATAGGTACTCAACACATATGCAGTGATGATGATGATGATGATCGTGATCATGATCATGATGAATAGTGCCATAACACTGTAAGTGATAAATGCTACAAGTAAGCTGTCTAAGAATTATATTTTTGCTTTTAACACCTAAAAACTTTCCTGTATTTAGCGCGTGTTATTTGTATCTAATGTTAAATTAGTTTCGCAAATACGGTAAAAGGGCATAATGCTCATTTGGATTTGTTCAGTGAACTGAAATATTCCGCGTAGATAGGTGTCTTGGTGGATCCGCAAATCCCTTCGACACTAATAAACCAAGTACATTATATGTGACCATACACTTGCAAACCTAATATTCGCGTCCTCCTTAGCTTTCCTTGTCCCTCACCTCAAGTTCAGCTGAAGCAGAACAGCAATAGAGGATATGGTAGTAATGAAGTGATTTGTCTCACTGAAATTATTTTTGGATGCATATAAAACAAAACAAAAAATGAATAAATAAATATCATAGTAAAGTATAGAAATGCGTAATTACGAACTAGTATCACTGGGCTCGAATGAGACAAATGTTTCATAAAAGACGCATGCGTTTCGGAGACTTTCATTTTCGATTTAAATCTCCAGGAATATATAAATGATGCAGTTTATATTCCTGTACATTGTCATGCACTAGGTTAAAATGAGTTAGGGGTATGTTAATTACGAGTGATATTTTCAACGAGCATATCGAAAGAACATTTTCTCGTAAAACCTACTGTACAAAATATCCGTTGATATTAATGAACTTTCCCTCCCACAACTGCTTATTAAGTTTTAAAAGATACTCTTGTGATAGGTTTTCATGGGTTGAAAGTCGCAGAGTTATTGATGCATATAATACAAGGTTTCCTTTATCGTATTCAGAAATGAGAGCTTTGTACACAGCAGGTGTGCCATGGCCTCATCCAAGCAGTGCTGATGAAATTCTTGTGATGGTCGCTGAGAAAAACTGCTGGAAATGTGTAGGACGGTGTCATCAGTGGATGGGTGGAAAGTGCTATACGTGCAGCTCAGAAGAAAAATACTGAATCGACGGAAGTGTTGCTGACAGGACAGAACCATAAAGAACACCACTTCTCCTCTGCACGATGAAAAATGGCTGTCTACAGCAGCATCTACAGAACTAAAAAAAAAAAAAATGAAGCTAGAGATGAACACATATGGAAGGTTAGAAATCGTAAGAGAGCAGTTTCAGAATTAAAGATTTGTGCCAGACTCTACTAGGCCTTGGTAGCTGGTTACAAATCTTTCTGCCTTAAACATCAGAAGGCATCAGGCTGCCCTCTTTACACAACACACACATTCACATTATATCACAGTGCCTTAAACCAGCTATCCTCTCTCCATAGAACACCGATCTTGTCATTACATATCATACTCATTCCACAACACATCCCTGCTCTCCCCCCGTTTAAAAAGAACCATGGCTGTTGCCATACTTGGGATTAGTGCGGTGCTTTCTTGGGTCACCACCACCGGCAGGGCTGGGTCGTTTGCACAGGACCCTCCTGGTCGTCATGAAGCGACTGTGCCACCTCCAGTGTTGCGGCGCCCTAAATTTGCTCGTCAGTGCAGTAAAATTTCCTTTTGCAATATTAGGGGACTTCACTCCAACATCATCTCTGTTCAGAATCTCCTTCAGCTTGAATCTCCAGATCTGCTATTTTTGACAGAGACACAAGTAAGCTCCACCTCTGATTTAGCTAGATTTAATTTTCCTGGTTATATCTTGATTCAAGATTTCAGACCCAAAGGAGGCGTATGTTGCCTTGCTAAATCAGAAATTACCCTGGAAGAGATTACTAATTTTCTATCTATCTATCTATAGCCCGACGCCCTAATCCCGCAAAGGGTGGCCGCAGACAAAACGCCTCCAAGTCACTCTGTCACCCACCATTTGACTCCCCTCCCCCCAACTCACCCCCCCGTCCCTCATATACCTCTCAACTCCATCCCTCCACCTCATCCTCGGTCTACCCCTCCCTCTCCCTCCCTCCACCTCACCTACATACACCCTCTTAGTCAGTCTTTCATTCTCCATCCTCTCCACATGTCCAAACCACCTCAGTGTATTTCTCCTAATCTTTTCAACCACATCCACATCTACCCCACAACGTTCCTTCACTTCTTCATTCGTCAACCTGTCCCTCCATGTCACTCCACATGCTCCTCTCAAGTAACTCATTTCCACTGCTCTCACTCTTGACTTGTTCCCCTCTTGCAAGGTCCACGCCTCGCTTCCATACGTCAGGGTAGGGATCACAATACCATCATGCAGTGACTTCTTAACTTCCATACTCACCTCCCTATTTCTCATCACTGCTTTCAGTGTGCCAACAACCTTCCTTCCCTGCTGTACCCTTTCACGTACTTCATCCCCCAAAGTTCCATCCTTACTCATCACACTACCCAAGTACTTGAATGCACTCACATTCTCCATATCCTCACCATCCAACCTCACTGCACACTCTGTGACTTCATTCCTCTCAAACACCATAACTTTACTTTTGTTTACATTAACTTTCAGCTTCCTCCTCCTACACACTGTCCCAAATTCATTCACCAAACCTTGCAACTCCCATTCATCTTCACTCAACAATACTGTATCATCAGCAAACAGCAACACCGGAAGCTTCCAAATCTCACCCTCATTCATTAGGGCCACCCCCACATCCACTGCCCTACCTTGTACCTCCTTTTACGACCCCATCCATATATATATTAAACAGCCATGGAGACATTACACACCCCTGTTTCAGTCCCACATTGAGATCAAAGAACTCACTCAACTCACCATCCACTCGCACCGTAGCCCTAGCTCCCTCGTACATACTCTTCACAGCACTCGACAATTTCCCCTCCACTCCATATATTCTTAGTACCTTCCACATACCTTTCCTATCTATTCTGTCATAAGCTTTCTCCAAGTCCATGAAGGCAGCGTACACTTTCCTTCCCTTCTCTAGATACTTCTCCACTAAACATCTTAGAACAAATATCTGATCTACACACCCTTTTCCCTTCCTAAATCCCCCTTGTTCTTCTCCAACTAGCTCCTCTGTCATATGCCTAACCCTATCAATGAGTATTCTACCATATATTTTACCAGTCACACTAAGAAGGCAAATACCCCTATGGTTACCACATACTTCTCTCTCCCCTTTTCCTTTGTACAGAGGAACAATTATACCTGATTTCAGTCCTCTGGAACCCTTCCCTCTTCCCAAGCCAATCTACACAACTTCCATATCCACTCCACAACAATCTCACCCCCATACCTAAGCATTTCACCACACACTCCATCAATTCCTGGGGCCTTTCCCAGCTTAATTTTCTTCATTGCTTCCACTACTTCCGACCTACTGATCTCTTCCTCCTCCTCTCATCTCTTCTTCTCCCAGCCATTCCCCAACCACTTATACTCACACTGCTCTCACTCTCTACATTCAACAAATCCTCAAAGTGCTCCTTCCATCTCCTCAATTTCTCTCTCTTCTCCACCAACAATCTGTTATTCCTATCTTTCACTCCCCCTACTATTTCCCCTTTCACACTGCCTTACTTTTCTTACCTCCTTCCAAAACAATTTCTTACTCTCCTCCATTTCACACTCAGATTCCTCCCAAACTCTTCATCCACTTTCTTCTTACTCTCCTTCACCAGTCTCTTAACGTCCCTTCTCCTGCTCACATATACCTCTCTCTTCTCTCTCTCATCTTCTCCCCTACCTCTACTCGCCAACCATTCACCATATGCCTTCTTCTTTTGTTCCACAGCTCGTTTCACCTCATCATTCCACCATGCTGTCCCTTGCACACCCTTGCATCTCCTCCTCACTCCACAAACTGCCTCACTCACGCTGCGCTTATCTCTTCCGTGAATATCTTACATACGTCTTCCACCCTTCCATCTGCTCTAGCTCATACCTTCCCAATCTTTCTTCCACTATGCTCTTATACTCTGTCCTCTTCTCACTATCTTGCAATTTCTCCACTCTTCTCACAGGAGCTGCTTCCTCCTGTCTTCCCCTTCGCCTCCTCAACCACTTTCTTTGCAGCTCTACAATGGCCATCACTAAGTGATGGTCCGAGACTCCATTCCCCCACCCTCTCCACACCCTTGCATCCAACACTTGTCTTCTCATTCGCTCATCCACACACACGTAGTCTATCATTGCCTTTCGTTCAACAAGTTCACCATCCATCCTCCTCATTACTCTCCATGTATACCGGTGGATCATCTTATGACGAAAGTAGGTGTTGGCTATTGCCAACCCCTTACCAGCACAGATGTCCACCAAAGCACTACCATTCCCATCTACTTCCGCTGGCACACCCCACTGACCAACCACTCCATCCACTCGTACATTCCCGACTTTGCCATTCATGTCTCCAATCAACAGCACTCTCTCGCTCCTCTCAAACTTGTCCATACATGCTTCTACTCTCGCCCAAAACTCATCTTTCACTCTTGCCACTCGATCCTCTGTTGGAGCATACACACATACAATCGCCCATGCTTGTATACCTACTTTCATCCTCACCCATACAATCCTTGCACCCACTGTTCCATACTCTCTTATATTCTCCTTCCACTTTTTGCTTATCATCAGACATACTCCCTCTCTTGCCCTCTCATTCTCACTGACTCCTGCACATATACCTACACCGTATTCCCATTCTCTCATCCTTTCACCTTTCCATTTAGTTTCAGTCAATCCACATATATCCACTTTTGCATCCTCAAGCACCTGGACAATCTCTCTCTCTTTCACTTCATCATTCACTCCTCTCACATTCCACGTTCCTACTCTCAGAATGTCCTTTGTCCGTTCCTTAGTCGTCAACGTATGGTCCGTCCGGGTCCGAGGCACTTTATTTGCTTTTTTAGTTAGTTCTTTTTACGGGGTGGGGCACTAACCCACCACCAACCCTTTTAGTCGCCTCGTACGACAAGCAGGGATACTGGGGGAGTATTCTTGAAACCCCTAATACCCCTCCAGAGTCGAGTTTAGTTGACCCTCTGTCTTCACAACTAAGTGTCCTCAACATTAATACTGCATCAGAAATTACTATTCTGGGTGATTTTAATGTCCATAATGTTGATTGGCTCACTTATTCAGCCAGAACTGATGAATCTGGTCTTGAATGTGAGCTATTTGCAGACTCATTTAATCTCACCCAGTTAGTCAGTCAACCCACCCATGTACCAGACAACCCCTATCAGAATCCCCACCTATTGGACTTGTTTCTAACAACCAATTCAGATAATTATAATGTCGAAGTGAAGTACCCCCTTGGATCCTCGGATCATTGTCTGATTCAAGCTACCAGTTTAACACCTACCACACCCTCCTGCTCTGAACCTGTCGTGGTGACTACATGGCACTACGGCAGGTCAGACTGGAAGGGACTCCAAATTTTTTTTTTTTTTTTTTGATGTTCCTTGGACCTCCTTTTTCCCCAGGATGCAAATTCCACATTGGGCCACATACAGGATTTCATCAAAGTCGGCATGGAAACATTCACTCCTCATCACAGTTACAGAAAAAGATGTAATTCTCCTAAATGGTTTGACCACAACTATGCTAGAGTAACAGAACATAAAACAATAGCCTATAACACTTGTACAAGGACCTAAACCAAAGCAGCCTTTAACTATTATAGAAATATCAGAAACCATGCCAAAATTATTATCAATCTTTCTAAATCAAACTTTCTACATAGACAAGCTAACAAACTACTAACCAACCCAAATGATAACAAAATATTCTTAATTCATTCAAAACTATCTTCACTACCACCTCTTCCATTCCACCATTACAGTCCCCCACTAGAAATCTAGCAAGTTACCTGCGTGGAAAAGCCAACCTTCTTGTTGACATTTTTTGAACAAACTCAACCCTAAATACAGAAAATTACAATATTCCTGTACTTGATTTTCATTCCCCTCAAATACCTCCTTTCATGATTCACACCAGATATGTACAAGCTATATTACAGAATCTCTCAGGAGACAAAGCTACTGGTTCAGATGAAATTCCTTCAATAGTACTTAAGAATTGCTCCTCAGTGTTGGCTCCTGCATTGGCAAATTTTTCCACTTATGCATCCATACCTCAAGTTTTCCTGCCTCTTGGAAAGAAGCAAATATCCATCCTGTTCCTAAAAATGGGGCAACTTCTGATCCATCAAACTATAGACCAGTTGCAGTAACTTCCGTTCTCGGTAAAGTTTTTGAGACACTAATTAGCAAACACATAGTCAAGCATCTAGAAATCAATAAATTAATCAATGATCGGCAGTATGGATTTAGACATGAACGTTCAACTGTAGATATTCTTTGCCTTCTTACCCATCAGATTAACAAAACAATAGACCAACACGGTGAAACACACACAATAACATTTGATATTTCAAAAGCATTTGACAGAGTATGGCACCGGCCCTTGCTGTCTATGGCGTCACATTATGGCCTTGTATCACTGGTTCTTCTAATTCCTTCTTACCTTCATAACAGAAAAATATGTGTCGTGGTAGGTGGAACTTATTCTCAGTTTCATTCCATAAATGCTGGCGTACCTCAGGGATCAGTTTTGGCGCCAACCCTCTTTCTCATTCATATAAATGACCTCCTACCTGTCACTCACAACCCAATACACTCTTATGCTGATGACTCGACCCTTCATAGTTCTTTCATATTTAGTACCTCGTTTACACAATTTGATATTGTAGATTCTCAAATAAACACAGCAATTTCTCTGAACCAGGAACCTTCTAAAATTAATCAATGGGGACAAACAAATCTGGTCTCATTTAATGCTCAGAAAACTAAATACATTAATTTCCCCAACAGAAAGAATCCCTCAGACTCTCACATAATTTTGAATGATGTCAATATTCCTATATCCACCACAGTTGATATCCTAGGTGTTCCTCTAAACCCCAACCTAAGCTGGACAGCTTATAATAAATCCCTTGCTAAAAATGCTTCCAAAAAATTGGGACATGTATTGAGTTCGGGAGTTCTTCACTGACGAGCAGATGACCACAATATACAAAAGTCATGTGTGTTCTCAGACAGAATACTGTTCACCACTGTGGAGTGGATGTGGAGCGGTTGCATTGAGGCAGCTGAACAAAATTCAAAATAAAGCCATTAGATTAATCAATAATCCTGCCATTACGCAGGACCTTCCTTCATTATCAGTACGAAGAGATGTTGCTTCTTTAGCACAATTATATCAATATTTTTACTGTAAGTGCTCTGACGAACTGGCTTCAATTATGCCTTCCCTTCATAGTTTCTCTCGAAATACTCGGGCAGCTGGGAACCTCGCACTCTCTCCCCCGCAATGCAGAAAATCTTCTTATCAAAACTCATTTATTCCCAGAACTACTACTCTCTGGAATTCACTTCCTGGGAGTTGCTTCCCACAAACATTTAATCCACTTCAATTTAAATCCTATCTATCTGTCTATTGCCAGACGCCTCAATCCCGTTCGGGGTGGCCACAAACAAATCGCCTCTACGTCGCCCTGTCCCCGCCATTTCAATGCCCCATTCCCAACTCACACACCCCTCTCTCATATACCTCTCCACCCCATCCCTCCATCTCATCCTCGGCCTACCTCTCCCTCTTCTCCCATCCACCTCATTCACATACACTCTCTTCGTCAGTCTGTCACCCTCGATCCTCTCCACATGGCCAAACCACCTCAGTGTATTCCTCCTAACGCTTCCTATCACATCCACATCTATACCACAAAGCTCCTTTATATCCTCATTTGTCAGCCTGTCTCTCCATGTGACTCCATAGGCTTCTCTTAAATAACTCATTTCCACTGCTCTCACTCTTGACTTGTGTCCTTCCAGCAAAGTCTAAACTTCACTTCCATACATTAGAGTTGGTATCACAATACTGTCATGTAACTTTTTCACTTCCATGCTCACTTCCCTGCTTCTTATCACTGCTTTCAACGAACCAGCAACCATTCTTCCCTGCTGTACCCTTTCAAGCACTTCACCCTCCAAACCTCCATCCTTACTCATTACACTACCCAAGTACTTAAACGTACTCACATTTTCCAATTCCTCACCATCCAACCTCGTTGTACATTCGCTGACTTCACTTCTCTCAAAGACCATCACTTTACTCTTCCCTACATTCAGCTTTAGATTCCGTTTCTTACACACTCTCCCAAACTCATCCACCAAGCCTTGCAGCTCCCCTTCGTCTTCACTCAACAACACAGTATCATCTGCAAACAACAGTACAGGGAGTTTCCAAACACTACCCTCTCTCACCAGGGCCACTCCAACATCCACTACCCTACCGTGTACCTCCTTTATTACCCCATCCATGTACAGATTGAACAACCATAGAGACATGACACATCCCTGTTTCAACCCAACCTTCAACGAGAAAAATTCACTCAGTTCACCATCCACACGCACTGCAGCCTTAGCACCATCATACATACTCTTCACTGCATTCGACAACTTCCCATCTACTCCATATATTCTTAATACTTTCCACAGTCCTTGTCTATCCACCCTGTTATATGCTTTCTCCAAATCCATGAAAGCCGCATACAACTTCTTTCCCTTCTCTAGAAACTTTTCCACTATAGATCTAAGAATGAATATCTGATCTACACAACCTCTTCCCTTCCTAAAGCCTCCCTGTTCTTCTCCAACTAATTCCTCTGTTCTCTCACTAACTCTGTCAATAAGTATCCTACCATACACTTTTCCTATTATACTAAAAAGACAAATGCCCCTATGATTACCACACACTTTTTTTCCCCTTTTCCTTTGTACAAGGGAATAATTATACCTGATTTCCAATCCTCCGGGACTCTACCTTCCTCCCAGGCCAATCTGCACATCTCCCACATCCATTCTACTACTATCTCTCCCCCATGCTTCAGCATTTCACCACACACTACATCAATTCCAGGGGCATTCCCCAATTTATCTTTCTTCATTGCTTCCACAACTTCTATCCTACTGATTAATTCCAGTCTTCTCACCTCCCTCCTTCTCCCAGCCATTTCTCAGCCACTTATACTCACATTATTTCCATCCTCTATGTTCAACAATTCCTTAAAGTGTTCTCTCCATCTGCTCACTTTTTCTCCCTTCTCCACTAGTAATCTACCATTTTTATCTTTCACTCCCCTGCTAACTTCACTTCCACCCTGTCTTACTCTTTTCACCTCTTTCCAGAACATTTTCTTACAGTCCCTCCACTTTACACTTAAGTTCCTTCCAAATTCCTCATTCGCTCTCTTCTTACTCTCTCTTACTAATCTTTTCACCTCTCTCTTTCTTTCTACATATAACTCTCTCTTCCGCATCTCAACTTCTTCCACGCCCTTATTTCTCATCCATTCATTGTATGCTTTCTTCTTTTGTGCCACAGTCTGTCTCACCTCTTCATTCCACCACACTGTTCTTTGCAAACCCCTCCGTCTTCTCTTCATCCGACACACCACATCACATGCTGCACATATTTCTTCTGTGAATATCCTGCACACACCTTCCACGTCCCCCATCTGCTCCAATTCATATTTGCCCAATCGTTCCTCCACTTCTCTCTTATACTCTGCCTTTTTCTCATCCTCTGGTAACCTTTCAAATACTCCTTCTTCCCGTCCTTCCCTTCTTCTATTTCTCCATTTTAATTGGATCTTGATTCTGGCCACCACCAAGTAGTGGTCAGAAAGTCCACTCCCCCAACCTCTATAAGCTCTTGCATCCATTACACATTTTTGGATCCTTTCATCCACACACACACATAATCAATCATTGCCTTCCTTTCATTCAGTTCACCACCCACCATTCTCATCACTCGCCATGTATGCCTGTGGATCATTTTGTGCCTGAAGAGGGTTTTGGATATCACCAACCCCCTCCCAGCACAAATGTCCACTAACGCACTGCCATTCTCATCTATCTCAGCAGGCACACCCCACTCACCAACTATTCCATCCACCTTCACATTCCCTACTTTACCATTCGTATCACCAATCAAAAACACTCTCTCATTCCTTCCAAAGTTTTCCATGCACACTTCCACATTTGTCCATAACTCTTCTCTCACTCTGCTTGCACGATCTTGCGTTGGCACATACACACACACAATCGCCCACATTTGTATTCCAACTGTCAATCTTACCCACACAATCCTTGACCCAACTGATCCATACTCTCTTATGCTCTTCTTCCATCTTTTACTCACAACTATACACACTCCTTCTTTTGCCCTCTCATTCTCACCTACTCCTATACATATACCCCATCCATTCTCCCATTCTCTCACACTCTCACCTCTCCATTTAGTTTCAGTTATTCGGCATACATCAACTTTCACACCCTCAAGCACCTGGACAATCTCTCTTTCACCTCATCATTCGCTCCCCTTACATTCCATGATCCGATTACCATGTCCTTTGTCCGGTCCTTGGTCGTCATCTTTTGGTCAGTCCTTGTCCGAGGCTTATTGTTTGTCTTTTTAGTTAGTTGTTTTCCAGGAGGGGCACTAACGCTCCGCCAACCCTTTTAGTCGCCTTTTACGACAAGCAGGGATACTGGGGGAGTGTTCTTGAAAAAAACCCTACCCCCAGGGGTAATTTAAATCCAATTGTTATAAATATTTTATGAATTGACGATGCCTTTAGGCACATGGACTTATTTTTTTTTCCTTTGTTTTTCCTTCCTCTGTTCATTATCTAAAAAAAAAAAAAAAAGACTCGGTCGAAGCAACTAGAGAGCAGGTGCAAGAACAAAGATTTCGCCAAATTTCCGAAAGGGAGATGGTCAAACATCAGAAAAGGGAGTATGACACTGGAACATCGCCAGCCAAACCCATACTAGCGGTTGGAAGTTAATGATTAAGAACAGAAATGCTTCATAGTGTTCCTGTTAAGAGTAATTCAAACGACCCTAGAAATACAAGATAATAAAAGGGAACGTTGACTCTTCATAAGATGGGTTGAATAAAAAAAAACTTCCAGCAAGAAGGGAAGGTGCAAGTTGACAAGCAGAAGCAAGAGAGTTTCCCTAGGTAGGAATTCAACACGGAGACAGTTTTTGAGAACAACAGGAGGGATCCATCACGACCATACGACTATAAAAGATAAAGGAAAGAAAGAATATAACGTGAATAATAATACTCTCTTACAAAAATAAACCTGTGAACCACTGACCCCTTTGAAGAGATCTTATATTGGCCCTGCCTGGAAGCAGATTTACTAAGATCAACAAGAGTGACCCAACAGGCCAGTGAGGGCAGATTGTACTTATTTTGGAATGTTGATGACAGCATGAGGTAGCCAGAGGGGAGTGGAGATGGCGAGATAGTACCGGAATAGACGAAAGTGGAATTAGAGGAGAAAATCTGGGCAAAAAAATTTGTATAATCAAGAGATGAAGAAAGACAAAGAGCTATTAGAACAGAAAAGAAGATGGAATGACGAAGTAAAGTTATCAAAACCGTTTTGGGGAAGATGCCAGTAGGAAGAGGGAGAATATGAGTTAGATTTCAGAGCACATATAACGAATGAGATCAATTTTAGCCAAAAATATAACATAGTGTGCACGATCCTAAGCAGAAACGTAGGGCAGACGAGATTCAGGGGAACATGTAGCCTATATTGGCGCCGAAACTCCAGTGCTGTGGTTACCACTAAAACAAGCGTTATTAAAGCAAGGCTTTGCATACTCAAGGGGTCAATGAAGGGGATGTGGGGATGTATGTTTCCATGCCCGAGAGAATAACCACCGTAAAGCTGATGCACACTCACATGTCTCTGAACAATGAAGCACAAGCCATTCCAGGGAAAATCAAAGTCCAGCTTGACGGCAGAACTGCATGGCATGATAGCGTGAGTTGTACCAACATGAGACGTTGCAGTGTGAAATGTGGCCATGTGAGGTTCGCGTTAAGTACGAGTATACTGATGTGTGGGATGTCACAGTCCATGATGCAGCAGTAAGAGCAGAGACTGAAGTTCAGTATTCTGAAGCTTGGTAGTCTGATGTATGTGAGGTATAGTGGTGTGTGAGGTATGGTAATCTAATTGTTAAGGTGCTACAGCAAGATTTGGCTACTTAGGGTTTATATTCCGGGGAAGGTTGGGGTTTGTTGCTCACATACTTCTCATTAAGGGGCCTGTGAAAAGCCGCTCTCCTTCATTGTCAGAACTGCATAGCCTGGTCCCGGGCCCTACGCTTCTGGTGGACTAACAAAGAACTGAATGATACAACAGACAACAGTATAAAATTAGTTTACATCACACACACATAAGGGTATAATTATGTAATAGAATAAAAAAGAAATCACTGGGGAAGCTACATTAAGAAGTCTAAGCCTGTGAGAATACCGCCTATCGATTTTAGAGTGTTAAGGTATTGCTGAAATGAATACGGAATTAGTATTCAATGCACTGATGAGTGAAGTCTTTCATTATGTTTGTTTCACTGCAGCTGCTTCTTAAACAATGTAAACTGATTTAAAAAAGGATTAAGATAGTTTAATTGCACTGCACAATGGGCACACACACACACACACACACACACACACACACACACACACACACACACACACACACACACACACACACACTGACATAGAATGAGAGAGAGAGAGAGAGAGAGAGAGAGAGAGAGAGAGAGAGAGTAAACCACCAACATATTGCCGTAAAACCCTAACATGTTGCCACACAAATTATTGTACCTATAATCTCTTGCAGTCTGGCTGCCGCTCCAACACGCATGTCATTAACCCAGCCACTGGGCCCAGATCTAATCGATCCTATCAGTGGCCACGATACACCTGCATCAGAAATAATGCCCGCGTATGGCTTTTGTTGGACTCTAATCACAAGGAATGAAAAACAATATGGATCGGATCATTATATATTTTCCTCTGTGACTGGCTATCTATATTTTATTCCCCCTTTTTATATGCCTTATTAAGGTACCCCTTGTGTGACTTTTTTTGGTCTTTCATTACAAGTAGAAAGGAAGGATAAGGCTACAATCTTCATGGTATTTTGTCCTCTGTCGATATTGCTTTTCTTTTTTCAGTATCTCCATGGATCCTAAGTACAAACAGAATAAGATCTTATTTTAGCTTACTCGTAACACCTCCAGGTAATTTACTCAAAGTAAGGAACACATTCGTATCCGTGCAGCCGAAGTCTCTCTTTATATGAATAAAACTGTTTGGTGTTAGTTAATTCCTTTTAACGTTGATACATTGATTTTCGTTCCTCCACTCCAAACAGCCTGTCCTGAAGTAAATAAATTTGTTTGATTTTACAGGAATAAAAGGAAAATACGTCATCACACACTAGGGGTTAATGGAGATTTTTCTTATGGTTTCCCTTCAGGTGACGTACGCTTTACTAAATAAAATTTTTTCTTGTGGCGGCAGAGCAAATGAAACTATGAATGGCGTTATCAGACGTATATAATAAAGAGAAAATGAGTAATTACGATTTCTAAAGATACATCAATCGGTGAGAAAACAGGTGCCGTGACATCCCAACCAGACGATTTTTTTTTTTATACCTGACGCTTTTTTTTTTTTTTTTCAAAAGTTTTTTGCTAAATCCATATATTATTATCCAGTTTAAAGGAGTCTTCTCGCACTTAAGACATTAGAAACTGAATCCATTAGCCAGTTCTGAACCATGAAGTCTATTTCTTGTTTGACAAAAAAAAAAAAAAATCTGCAGCACGATTAGAAAGGGCCGTCTTGCGGTGAAGAGATTTAGCTGACGAGTTAGCAAACTGTGGAACTGGATAGGTCAGATATTGTTCTTAGCATGGTCTTGGCTTGGTCTTAGTCTGGGATTCGCTTTGTTTTGACCTGGCTTGGCCTTTACTAGGTTTGATTAATTTGATCGTAACTTAGGCTTGGGCTTGGTTTGGAATTGCCATGGTTTGGTTCTGCCTTAACTTGGCTTGGGATTACCCTGGTTTGGGTTTGGCTTGGCTTGGTCTCAGCTTGGCTTGCTTGATCTCGACTTGGACTAGGGCTTGGCCTGGCCTGGTTTAGTTTGGGCTTGGTAAGGTCTTGGTTTGGTCTTAGCTTGGCTTGATGCTGGTTAGAACTTGACTTTAGTTTGCTGGACTGATTGTGACATGGTGTTGACTGGACCTGACTATGGTTTGGCTTGAATTGCCCATGAATACCTTGGTTTTCTATTTTACCTTGGCTTTACCCTGGTTTGGTCTCGACTTGGACTTTGGTTGTCACTGCTTTACTCATATATTGATCTTGGTTTCATCTTAAGCTCCGTTCATACAAGGTTCAAGTTGTGCCCAGTGTGGCGCGTTATGTTACCCAACTCATGTTGCTGAGGCAGGTGATGTCCACGCTAATGTGCACCAGTTACCACTGAGCTGCGAAAGAAGGATAATGAATGCCAACGCTGCAGCAGTTCAAGAGACTGTTTATGTTAATCATTGTGGCACTACGTTGTGACAAAAAGAAAAAGAATGGGAGAAACAAGATGTGGTGCAAGCAGAGGCTGTCTCGACGTAATTTCAGAGTGAAGCCACCAGATGGCTAGTGTGGGAATCGCGGTATGTGCTGTCACCATGAAATGCCCCTCGGCCAGAATTGCCAGAAGCGCGCGGCACAGACCCTCCGAGGCACGAAAACCCGAGTTGGGCCACATGACGTGCAACAGAGCGCGCAACATCAGCCCTAATGTGGACGAGGCTTTAACAATGTCACAGCATGGTCTGTGTTTGATCTTGTCTTGAGTGCTTTTGTCCTAACTTAAGCTTGCCTTCAGCCTGTGAGACGTCTACCAGCGGAAAAACTCATCACTCAAATTTCCATTCACCCTTACCTGGGTGTAAGCACCCACATACATGGCCATAACCACCCTAACCAGCCACTCCTCGATCCCAGGCTTTCTCATTGTCCACCTCACCACCTTTCCTGGGACTCTGTCAAGGCCTTTTCCAAATCTACAAAAACAAAGAACAGTTCCCTTTTCTTTCCTATATATTTTTGATGAAGCTGTCGAACAATGAATATGACATCAGTTTTCCCTTTGCCAGGCACAATCGCAAACTGCATCCTATCAATATTCACTCTTTTTCTAATCATACCTTCTCGAACTCTCTCAATTACCTTCATTATCTGGTCTAAAAGCATTGTCTCTATAATTTCCTCTTTCCAGGACATCACCCTTCCCCTTGTACACATTTACAATTACGCTCTTCAGCCAATCATCTGGGACAACACACTCATATATAATCGTATTTATCAGGTCAGTGACTAACCTCACTCCAGTATCTCTTGAGGCTTTCTACATTTCAGGAGTCAATCCACACACATATGCTGCCTTCTCCACCTGCATCGTGCCTATTGCCCCGCTCACAATTGCAACGTCATTCAAAGGCCAAGGGCCAGACATTGGATCTGCTGGTTCCAGACCTTCTCTGTCCCAGTCAAACTTCCTATTCAACAACCGGCTGTAATGCTCTCTCCATGCGTCTTTCATATCTCCACTGTTCACCACCACCCTTCCTTCATCATTCATCATTCATTTATGATACCCCTATTCTCCCTCTTCATCTGATTTGCCACCTTAAAAATCATGTTCTTCCCTTCCATGGTTGTTCAATCTGTACATGGATGGGGTAATAAAAGAGGTACAAGGTAGGGTGGTGGATGTTGGAGTGGCCCTGGTGGGAGAGGGTAGTGTTTGGAAACTCCCTGAACTGTTGTTTGCAGATGATACTGTGTTGTTGAGTGAAGACGAAGGGGAGCTGCAAGGCTTGGTGGATGAGTTTGGGATAGTGTGTAAGAAACGGAATCTAAAGGTGAATGTAGGGAAGAGTAAAGTGATGGTCTTTGAGAGAGGTGAAGTCAGTGAATGTACGGCGAGGTTGGATGGTGAGGAATTGGAAAATGTGAGTACATTTAAGTACTTGGGTAGTGTGATGAGTAAGGATGGAGGTTTGGAGGGTGAAGTGCTTGAAAGGGTACAGCAGGGAAGAAAGGTTGCTGGTTCTTTGAAAGCAGTGATAAGAAACAGGGAAGTGAGCATGGAAGTGAAAAAGTTACTACATGACAGTATTGTGATACCAACTCTAACGTACGGAAGTAAAGCTTGGACGTTGTTGGAAAGACACAAGTCAAGAGTGAGAGCAGTGGAAATGAGTTATTTAAGAGGAGCCTGTGGAGTCACATGGAGAGACAGGCTGACGAATGAGGATATAAAGGAGCGTTGTAGTGTTGATGTGGATGTGATAGGAAGCATTATGAGGAACACACTGAGGTGGTTTGGCCATGTGGAGAGGATGGAGGGTGAAAGACTGACGAAGAGAGTGTATGTGAGTGAGGTGGAGGGGGGAAGAGGGAGGGGGAGGCCGAGGATGAGGTGGAGGGATGAGGTGGAGAGGTATATGAGAGAGGGGTGTGTGAGTTGGGAGCAGGGCAGTGAAATGGCGGGGGACAGGGTGACTTGTAGGCGATTTGTTTGTGGCCACCCCAAACGGGATTGAGGCGTCTGGCAATAGACAGATAGATAGATAGAAGTAAAAGAGTCTGTGACTCAGACTTCACCCTGTTAACATCTTTTCCATCCCTACGCCTGGCAGCAAAGTATTACTCTTTGTTACCACCCTTTCTCCATTCCCGGAAAATACTTCTTTTCTCCTTAACTGCAGCTTCTACACTCTCATCCGACCAACAAGTCATTTTATGTCCTGGTGGGCTTATCGATCCACGTACTGAATCAGTAGCTCTCAAGAGGCTGATTTTGAGGGCTCTGTATTGTTCATTATCACTTCCGTTCACGTCTTCCTGTTCAGCCACCACTCTCCTCATCTCACTGCAGAATGTATCCCTTACTGCTTGTTTTTTTCAATTTCTATATTTTCCTCCCAGGTGCATAGGTCCTCTTTTCATCACCCGCTCCTTAAGCACCATGTCACATATCAATAACTTGTGTTGCTGCATAGATTCCTCCCTCCCTATAACTTTAACATCCCTCACTAACCTCCTATCAACCCTGCTGACCAGGAAATAGTCTATCTGGCTGCTATTTCCCCCAGACTCGTACGTAATCAATCTACTCTCCCTTTTTCTAAAATGTGTGTTGCACACAATCGTTTATTGCCTCCCAAAACTCGAGTATCCTTCCCCTTCCTCATTTCTTGTACTATATGCACATCTCCCACGTATTCCTTCATATCCTTGAGCTGCTTCACCTACATGACCATTGAAATCCCCCCTAATACTATAATTTCATCATCTTCCATACCACTTACTACACGTATTAAGTCATCCCAAAAATATATCCATCTCTGCCTCATCCGAGCCTGCCTGTGGAGTATATGCCGATATAACTGCAGACATCATTCCACCGAACAAAACTTTCACAACTATTATCCTGTCAATTACTCTCATAACATTCATGACATATTCCACCCATTTCTTTCTCACCAACACACCCGCATCCCCACATCCATCTGTCCTACCCTGCCAAGACAAAGCAACAATCTTCCCAAGCAATCTTTCTGGTTGATCCAGCCCTATATCCCTATATAAACAGTATATATATATATATATATATATATATATATATATATATATATATATATATATATATATATATATATATATATATATATATATATATATATATAAAATCATCATCGGTCACTACAAGTCCACTGCTGAAACAAGGCTTCCCCCAACCTTCTTCATGAATTCCTAGAGTCAGTCAATCTCTGACAGGGTTTGCCTGCAACCTTCTCTATCTCGTCTCTTCCCCTCCTGCCTGGCCTTTTTCTGCTACGCTTACAGACTCTTGGAGTCAAGTCAGTGACTTGCTTGGGTGGTTATCCCTTATTTTAGTTAAAAGACTTGCCCACCTCCATTTTCTGTGTTTTTATGACTTCTATATTGTCTTTGTTTTTAGGCTGCTCACTCACTCATGTTGATCTCTTCCTTTCCGCCAAAGAGATTTCTAACACCGACCTATCCATTGCTCTCTCATAACTGATTAGTTAGTTTTCCATTATTTTAGTCAGTTTCCAGGTCTTGCACCCGTAACTCATAGCTGGGATTATACATTCGTTATATACATTCTGTTTCACACCTACTGATAAGGTACTGTTCATTTCGTATCTATGCATACCAAAAACTTTCCATCCAATAGCAATGCATCATTTTATTTGTTTTCATGGCCTTTGGATAATTTTAGTACTTGTCCGAAGTAATTGTGCTACTCAACCTCTACAAGAATTTCCTCATTAATTTTGGTAACACTGTTTCGTGTATTTGGATTAATCATATTTCGTTCATTTTGGAAGAGTTCTGGCCGAATGTTGTAGCATGCATATGAATGAAAAAGTGAGGAATGTGAAGGTCAACTGAATAATTGGTGAGTGGGATGTGCCTTCAGAAATGGAAGGTAATGGTAATGCTCTTGTGGACATTTGTGAGGGGAGGGGGTTGGTGATAGCCAATACCCTCTTTAGGCACAAAATGATCCACAGGTATACAGGTCGAGTGATGAGAAAGGTTGGTGGTGCAATGAATGCACGGAAGGCAATGCTTGACAACGTGTGTGTGGATGACAGAATGAGAAGGTATGCACTGGATGCGAGAATACACAGAGGCTGGGGGACTGGACTTTCTAACCATCGCTGGCCGGTGGTGAAAGTCAAGGTACAAATCCGATGGATAAATAGAAGGCGAAAAAGGCAGGAGGAAGTAGTCCGTACAAAGAGGGTAGAAAGGTTGCAAGAGGATGAAATAAGGCAGAATAGAAGAGAGAAATGTAGAAGCGACTGGGTAAGTATGATTTGGAACAGATAGGGGAAGAGGAAGATGTGAGGAAGATATTCACAGAAGAAATCTGTGCAACATATGAAATGCTGTGTGTACTGAAAAGAAGACGTAGGGCGGTGCAAGGAACAGCATGATGGAATGAAGAGGTGTGACAAGCTGATGCGCAGAAGAAATCATATAGTGAGTGGATGGGAAGTAGAGGCATAAAAGAAGTTGAGCGATAGAATAGAGACGTATATGAAGAGAACAAGATGAAAAGATTTGTAAAAGAGTAAGGAGAGACTGGATGAGAACTTTGGAAGGAATTTGAGTGTTAGAAGGAGTGTAAGGAAACGTTCCTGAACGAGGTGAAGATACTTAGAGTGATAAAGAAAGTAGTAGGGGAGAGAAAGAAAAAAAATGATAGATTGTTAGTGGAGACGGGAGAAAAGTGAGCAGATGGAGAGAACACTTCAAGGAATGTTAAACATAGAGAATGAAAGCAGTGCGAGTATAAGTGGCTGGGGAATGGTTGGGAGAAGTAGGGAGAGTAGAAGGTAGGAAAAGATCAGTATGATGGAAGTAGTGAAAGCAATGAAGAAAGCTAAGATGGGAAAAGCCCCGGGAACTGATGGAGAGTGTGGTGAAATGCTGAAGCACGAGGGAGAGATAGTAATGCAGTTGATGCGGAAGATGTGAATTTTGGACTGGGAGGAAGGTAGAGTCCCTGAGCTTGGGAATCAGGTATAATTATTCCCCTGTACTAAAGAAAAGGGGAAAAGAAGTGAGTGCTAATAATAGGGCCATTTGTTTTCTTAATGGAATTGGAAAAGTGTACGCTAGGATACTTATTGACAAAGTTAAGGATATAACAAAGTAATTAGTTGGAGAAGAACAGGGAGGATTTAGGAAGAGTAGTTGTGTAGATCAGATATTTAACCTTAAATCTTTAGTGGAAAAGTTTCTAGAAAAGGGAAGAAAGATGTAAGCAGCCATCATGGATTTGTTGAAAGCATATGACAGAAATGATAGACAAGGAACGTGAAAAATAGTAAGAATATACTGAGTAAATAGGAAGCTTTGGAATACTGTGAAAAGTATGTATGAGGTCGCTGAGGCTTCAGTGCGTATGGATGGTGAACTGACTGAATTTTTCTGTCTGAATGTTGGATTGAAACAAAATTATGTCATTTATCCATGGTTGTTCAATCTGTATACAGATGGAGTTCTAAAAGAGATACAAGGTAGGGCAGTGGATGTTGGAGCAGCCCTAATGAGAAAGGGCACCGTTTAGACCTCTCCTTGTGTTTCCAGATGATACTGTATTAAGTGAAGACGAATGGGAACTGCAAGGCTTGGTGAATGAGTTTGGGAGAGTGTGTATGAAACGGAATCTAAAGGTGAATGTACGGAAGAGTAAAGTTGTTGTCTTCGAGAGAAATGAAGTCACCAAATGCACAGTGATGTTGGATGGTGAGAAAATGGGGAATGTGAGTGCATTTAAGTATTTGGGTTGTGTGATTATCAAGGATGGAAGTTTAGAGGATGAAGTCCATGAAAGTGTACAACAGTGAAGAAAGGTTTCTGGTTCTTTTAAAGCAGTGATAAGGAAGAGGAATGTAAGCATAGAATTAAAAAATCACTACATGTTATTATTGTGATACCAGCTCTAACCTATGGAAGAGAAGCTTGGACCTTGATGGAAGGATACAAGTCACGAGTGAGAGAAGTGGAAATGAGTTATCTGAGAGGAGAAATAGAAATTGCATAGAGAGGCAGACTGACAAATCAGGATACTGAAGGAAAGTTGTGGTGTGGATGTGGATGTGACAGAAAACGTTAGGAGAAAATAATAAACTGAGGTGGTTTGGCCACAAGGAGAGGATGGAGAGAGAAAAAGAGAGAGAGAGAGAGAGAGAGAGAGAGACTAACAAGGACAGTGTATGTGAGTCAGGTGTAAGGGGGGAAAGGGAGGAGGAGGATTGAGGATGAGATGGTGGGATGGAATGGAGAGGTATATGAGGAAGGGAGGTGTGTGCTGATGGGAGGGCAGTGAATTGGCAGAGGACAGGGTGACGTGGAGAAGATTTGTTTGTGGCCACTCCTTACGGGATTGAGGTATCTGGCTACAGATAGATACATACATAATTATCCCTACTTTGAGGCTTTCTGTATTTAGGGCACTCAACATTTATTGCAGTGTCTCTGTTGTTTCTGATAATCGGACAACGCCATCTGGAAATCTTAAATGGTTTACGCTGTTTTTCCATCATTGTTTACTTCTCTGTTCTCTCATTCAGTCATTCTGAGAATTCTTTCAAAGAATGCTTTTAATAATTTTGGCGAAACTTTATATCCCCGACGCATGCCTTAAGTCTTTTTTTTTCTTTTAGTCCTTTTGTAACTTAACTGTAGTAGTTCCCTTCCTGTATATGTTTTTGAGCATTGTTGCAATGTTCTTGTTTACTCCCTGTTTCCGCATTGACTTTATAATTACTATGTTCTCCACTGAGCCGTAAGCCATTTCGAAAATGACTAAACCTATGAACAGTGGTTTATCATGTTCTTCAGTTTTTTTCAAGTACCTGATTGACTGTGTATAGATAGTCAGTAGTCAAATACCAGCTTCTGAATCCTACCTGCTCACGAGGTTGGTTGTCTTCCAGAATTGTTTTCTACCCGTAAGGACTTTAGTGAAGGGTTTGCAAATAACCGATAGTCAGTTATTTGGTCAATAATTAATTAGATCCTTTGAGTTGCCATTCTTGCATGTCGATATAAACATTGCATTATACAATGTTTTTGGCAATTTCCCAGTTTTCTATATACATTTATTAAGTAAGTGGAAAGAGGTGAAGAGAGTAAGACAGGGTGGAAGTGAGGTTAGCAGGGGAGTGAAAGATAAAAATGGTAGATTACTAGTGGAGAATGGAGAAAAAGTGAGCAGATGGAGAGAACACTTTAAGGAATTGTTGAACATACAGGATGGAAGTAATGCGAGTATAAGTGGCTGGGGAATGGCTGGGAGAAGGAGGGAGGTGAGAAGACAGGAAGAAATCAGTAGGATAGAAGTTGTGGAAGCAATGAAGAAAGTTAAATTGGGGAAAGCCCCAGGAATTGATGGAGTGTGTGGTGAAATGCTGAAGCATGGGGGAGACATAGTAGTAGATTGGATGTGGAAAATGTGCAGATTGGCCTGGGAGGAAGGTAGAGTCCCGGAGAATTGGAAGTCAGGTATAATTATTCCCTTGTACAAAGGAAAAGGGGAAAAACAAGTGTGTTGTAATCATAGGGGCATTTGTCTTCTTAGTATAATTGGAAAAGTGTATGGTAGGATACTTACTGACAGAGTTAGAGAAAGAACAGAAGAATTAGTTGGAGAAGAACATGGCGGCTTTAGGAAAGAAAGAGGTTGTGTAGATCAGATATTCATTCTTAGATCTTTAGTGGAAAAGTTTCTAGAGAAGGGAAAGAAGTTGTATGCGGCTTTCATGGATTTGGAGAAAGCATATGGCAGGGTGGATAGACAAGGATTGTGGAAAATGTTAAGAATATATGGAGTAGATGGGAAGTTGTTGAATGCTGTGAAGAGTATGTATGATAGTGCTAAGGCTGCAGTGCGTGTGGATGGTGAACTGTGTGAATTTTTCTCATTGAATGTTGAGTGGAAACAGGGATGTGTCATGTCTCCATGGTTGTTCAATCTGTACATGGATGGGGTAATAAAAGAGGTACAAGGTAGGGTATTAATGTTGGAGTGGCCCTGGTGAGAGAGGATAGTGTTTGGAAACTCCCTGTACTGTTGTTTGCAGATGATACTGTGTTGTTGAGTGAAGACGAAGGGGAGCTGCAAGGCTTGGTGGATGAGTTTGGGAGAGTGTGTAAGAAACGGAATCTGAAGGTGAATGCAGGGAAGAGTAAAGTGATGGTCTTTGAGAAAGGTGAAGTCAGTGAATGTACAGCGAGGTTAGATGGTGAGGAATTGGAAAATGTGAGTACGTTTAAGTACTTGGGTAGTGTGATGAGTGAAGATGGAGGTTTGGAGGGTGAAGTGCTTGAAAGGGTACAGCAGGGAAGAAAGGTTGCTGGTTCTTTGAAAGCAGTGATAAGAAACAGGGAAGTTAGCATGGAAGTGAAAAAGTTGCTACATGACAATATTGTGATTCCAAATCTAACGTATGGAAGTGAAGCTTGGACGTTGTTGAAAGGACACAAGTCAAGAGTGAGAGCAGTGGAATTGAATTATTTAAGAGGAGCCTGTGGAGTCACATGGAGAGAGAGGCTGACGAATGAGGATATAAAGGAGCGTTGTGGTGTGGATGTGGATGTGATTGGAAGCGTTATGAGGAACACACTGAGGTGGTTTGGCCATGTGGAGAGGATGTGGATGTGATTGGAAGCGTTATGAGGAACACACTGAGGTGGTTTGGCCATGTAGAAAGATAGATAGAAGTAAGTGGGTGAGCCGGTTTTGAACTTGTACTCCTGCATCTGTTAATAAATCTGCTAGTACTTCATCTTCTCTTGGGGTGTTTCCTTATTTCATGCATATATTTAAACAAAAGTATGCTTCACCTGGCTTTTCCTCTGGTACTTCACTTGTGTCCACTGAAAGTCAGCTTTTATTACTATTCTTTGATGCATATAGTTCTTGCAAAATCTTCTGTTCTATTACTATCTCCTCTTTGCTGCTGTGACTTCACCATTTTTTTCTTAAAGTGATATAATTTGCTGTTTTCACAGTGCTAGTTTGCTTTGGACCTGATTTCGACTTCCTCCCATGTTAATGGATTCTTTGGTCTTATCCATGTTTCTCTTTTGTTTTGTCCTTTGTTTCTGGTGCTGCTATTTTTACTGAGTTCTGCACTTTCCACTTAATCGTTCTGCATTTTTACTTTCATCTCATTTATCCTCTTCATGATATCGAGGGTCGTTTTTGAATACTTGTTAGAACTGGATATATATATATATATATATATATATATATATATATATATATATATATATATATATATATATATACGGAGCCTCTGTGGTACAGTGGTAAAGTGTGCGTTTTCGCACACTGGAAAGCGAGGGTTCGTGCCCCGCCAGGGTAAAAAACTTTGGGACCGTTCTCCTGGCCACGTACTGCTTGGCGGACATAAGGAGTGCTGTGGTTGAACCAGTGTCACGTACTATAAAAAGTATGCTTGCACCCAGTCGGCTTGAGCGGGCAGAATACACTTGGTTCACAGACTAAACACACATCCAAAGCCACTCCAACACAACAATTACATTTACAAGCACTACACACCTTACATACAGTCTCTATCAGACAGCCTAAGCCACTTGGTACAGATACATTGGCTGTATCGTCCCCACTTTGGTTGGGATAGGCCGGTCCTGCAGTGGATTTTCAAACAGCTGATGATTATATATATATATATATATATATATATATATATATATATATATATATATATATATATATATATATATATATATACTGTATATATATATATATATATATTGACAGACACCTTAATTCCTTATACAGGGTGGCCACAACCAAATCGCCTCCACGTCACCCTGTCTCCCGCCATTTCACTGCCCTGCTCCCAAATCACACACCCCTCTCTCACATACCTCTCATTTCCATTCCTTCATCTCATCCTTGGCCTTCCCCTCCCTCTATCCCCCTCCACCTCACTCACATATACTCTCCTGTATATATATATATATATATATATATATATATATTTATATATATATATATATATATATATATATATATATATATTTATATATATAGGGAGGTTTTGAAAGTGAGTGAGTTGGATAAAAGAGAGAAAAAGATAGAGTATCAGGAGAAATTGAAAGATGAGTGGAATGCAGTGAAAGATCAGGAAAATGGCAGTGTGGAGGAGGAATGGCAGTTGTTTAAGAGTGCTGTGGTGGGGCATGCAGAAGAGGTGTGTGGCGTGAGACGTGTGCGTGGTGGTGTAAGAAAAGGGAGTGAATGGTGGTGCGAGGAAGTAAGTATGGCTGTGGCTGAGAAGAGACGTGCATATGAAGTGTGGCTGCAGAGGAAGGATGAGATGTCATATGAAAGGTATAAGGAAAAGAGGAATAGGGCGAGAAGGGCTGTGCGTGATGCTAAAGTGGCAGCAGATGGGAGGTGGGGTAGGCGGCTGACAGAGAATTTTCAACAGAATAAGAAAATGTTTTGGAAGGAGGTGAAAAAGGTGCAAAAGGGTGAATCTGGGAAGGAAGAACGAGTAAAAGCAGAGGATGGAAGGATGTTAATTGAGATGGATGCAGTAGGGAAGAGATGGGCAGAGTATTTTGAAAGATTGTTAAATGTAGAGAAGGAAAGGGTGGCTGAGATTGTGATGGATGGAAGGGTGCAAGGAATAAATGTGTTGGGAGAGTTGAATGATTCTTTGATCACGAAGGAGGAAGTGGAGAAGGCAGTAAAGGAGATGAAAACAGGGAAAGCTGCAGGTATGGATGGGTGTGCTGTGGAATGACTGAAGGGTGGTGGAGTGACTATTGTTGACTGGTTAGTAAGATTGTTGAATGTGTGATACGAGATACGAGAATGTGTGTCAGAGATACGAGAGCCAAGTCAGACATTAGGTGTACCATAGCCTCATCCCTTATTTGTTGAAGTAACTGCTGAGATGGGCGTTGCGGGAACCGAATGGAAAGGTGAAGGGTGGAGTCATCAGCATATGAGTGGATAGGATTAGATGTACAGGTTAGAAGGTCATTGATGAATAAAAGGAAGAGAGTTGGTGATAGGAGAGAGCCCTGAGGAACACCACTGTTGATAGATCTAGGAGAACGATGGCCGTCTACAATAGCGGCTATAGAACGACCAGAAAGGAAGCTAGCGATGAAGGCACAGATAGAAGGATAGAAACTGTAAGAGAGCAGTTTGGAAATTAAAGATTTATGCCAGACTCGATCGAAAGCCTTTGAGATGTCAAGTGCAATGGCAAAGCTTTCCCCAAAGTCCCGAAAGGAGGATAACCAGGAGTCTGAAAGGTAGGTGAGAAGATCGCCAGTGGAGCGTCCCTGACGGAACCCGTACTGACGATCAGAAAGAAGATTGTGATAGGAAACATGCCTTAAAATTTTTCTATTGAGAATTGACTCAAAAACTTTTGAAATACAGGATGTTAAAGCAATTGGACGATAGTTGGAGGGTTAGGAGTGGTCACCCTTCTTTGGGACTGCCTGAATGAGAGCAAACTTCCAGCAAGAGGGAAAGGTACAAGTTGACAGACAAAGGTGAAAGAGTTTGCCTAGGCAGGGTGTAAGCACAGAAGCACAGTTCTTGAGAACAACAGGAGGGACTCCATCAGGCCCATATGCCTTGTTAATATTGAGGCCAGTGATGACAGAGAATACATCAGCTGAAGACATTTTAATGTCAGCCATGAGGAAGTCAGAGGGGGGAAGTGATGGAGGAACAGCACCGGAATCGTCTAAGGTGGAATTGTAGGAGAAAGTCTGTGCGAAGAGATCTGCTTTATCAGTAGAAGAAATAGCTACAGAACCATCAGAGTAGAAAAGAGGAGGGAAGGATGATGAGGTAAAGTTGTTAGAAAGGTTTTTGGCAAGGTGCCAGCAGAAGCGGGAAGAATTCGAGTTGAAGAGTTGAGAGCATTTAGTACGGATGAAATTGTTTTTAGCAGAGCGACGAACAGACATAGCACGATTCCGGGCAGAAACGTGAAGATGATGTGATTCAGGGGTGGGTTGGCTCCGGTACCTTTTGTAGGCCCTCTCCTTCTTGTGGACAGCATGAGAACAAGCGTGATTAAACCAAGGCTTTTCTGCATTAGTCAAAGGATATGAGAAAGGAATGTATGCTTCCATGCCTGAGAGAATAACCTCCGTAATGCACAAGGCACACTCAGATGTCTCCCGGCCATGGAAGCAATAATCATTCCAGGAAAAATCAAAGAAGTACTGCCTGAGAGCCTCCCGATCCACGGCTCCAAAATGGTGAAGAGTGGAATCTGAAGCAGCTGCTGTTTGCAGATGATACTGCACTGGTGGCTGATTCAGAGAAGAGATTGAGACAGTTGGTAGAGGAGTTTGGAAGGGTGTGTGAAAGGAGGAAATTGAAAGTAAATGAGAATAAGAGTAAAGTGATGAAGTGTATGAGGTTGGTAGATGGTAGGGGGATGAATATAGTTTCGAATGGCGAGTTGCTTGAGGAGGTAGAGTGTTTTAAATATCTAGGGTCACATGTTTCTGTGGATGGAAGAATAGATGCAGAAGTGAAGTTTAGAATAAATGAAGTAGGAAAGGTGCTGAGATGAATGAAAAAAGTGTTTAGATATTGTCTGCTTAGAATGGATGTAAAGAGAAGGCTGTATGAGGGTGTTGTGGTACCGACTGCGTTATTTGGGGCTGAAACATGGAATATGGGTGTAGAAGAGAGGAAAAGTTTGAATGTGATTGAGATGAGGTGTCTGAGGAGTATGTGTGGAGTGATGCGTATGGATCGAGTGCGAAATGATGAAGTGCGAAGGAGAACTGGAGTTGTTCGGGAGATGGCTGGTAGAGTTAAGCAGAGGATGTTGCGATGGTTTGGGCATATGGAGAGAATGGATAATGAGCGATTGGTGAAAAAGATAACTAGATCTGATGTGAGAGGTGTAAGGCTGAGAGGAAGACAGCGAATTGGATGGATGGACATTGTGAAGAGAGTGGTGGATGCGAGAGGGATGTCTGTTGAGCAAGGAAGAGTGGCTGTGTGTGACAGAAATAAATGGAGAGTTGTGAATGAATAAGTGATGACACAGCCCTGAGGGGATATTCTCCTGCATTTGGTCTCATCAGCTAGTCAGGTCAGGTGCGGGTAAGGGGATGGGTCTATTATGATGTGGCAGGGATAAACCAGCTCTGCCGTCGGGCCCTGCCGCAGATGTCACTGACTGCATTGTGCAGTTGACCCTTGTGCGGTGTCTTGCGGTGAGGATCTGTCCGTTCTCCCCTTTGGGGCTAAGATGCGAATGAATGTGTTTGAATGGATGAGTAAATGGGGAGTGTGTCGTCCTGTCTCGGCTACCTCCCTTTCCTTGGGGGAAGCAGCCTAGGTATATAGACAGAATACATATATATATATATATATATATATATATATATATGTGTGTGTGTGTGTGTGTGTGTGTGTGTGTGTGTGTGTTTACATGTCCGACTGTGGGAAAAGGCTTTAGGGCCAATTTCTCGGGGGCAGTGACCTATCCCGAGGCCTAGTAGTCCTCTTACATCTCCACATGTCACCACTTCGGCGCTAACACCCACCATCCATATTGAATACATGCTAGGGCTGTCTCATACAGGATTGATGTATTGGTATTAGCGGGGGTATTTTTACGACATGTCGGCGGGTCATCTGGTAGATCAGGAAAGTCTGGTTTTAGGAATTTCAAATGCTTAAACTGTTCCTCGTCCCAGCCGGGAGTCGATCCGGGGTCCCTGGGGACTGCAGGCCGCCTCTCTACCGATTCAGCCACCGTCTCCCTCCATATATATATTTATATATATATATATATATATATATATATATATATATATATATATATATAAGAGAGTGCAAGAATTATCGTGGCATAAGTTTATTGAGTGTTGTAGGGAAGATGTATGGAAGAATTATTATAGAGAAAGTAAGAGAGATATCAGAAGTTCTAGTGAGTGATGAACAGGGTGGCTTTAGGAGTGGCAGAGGATGTGTGGATCGAATATTTGCAGTGATACAGATAGCAGAGAAGGCTTGTGAGAAGGACCATAAGGTGTTTATGGCATTCATGGATCGGGAAAAAGCATACGACAAAGTAGACAGAGAGGGATTGTGGAATGTTTTGCGCGTGTACGGTGTAGATGGTAAGCTGCTAGGTGCTGTCAAGAGTTTTTATGGTGGTAGCGAAGCATGTGTAAAGGTTAGTGGGCATCTAAGTGTATGGTTCACGATCGGTGTGGGAGTGCGACAGGGTTGTGTGATGTCCCCATGGCTGTTCAGTATACAGTATATATGGATGGGGTGATGAGAGAAGTAAAAACACGAGTAATGGAGAGAGGGATGGCGTTGGTAATTAATTATAATAGATGGAATATCTCAAATTTGTTGTACAGTATGCTGATGATGCAGTACTGCTTGCAAGTACCGGACAAGAACTTGGTAGGCTAGTGCAGAGTTTTACTGATGTCTTTGAGCGGCGTGCCCTGAGAGTAAATTATAGAGAAGAGTAAAGTGATGGTTATTGAATTAGAAGGTGACTCCCAGTGTGATATCACAGTGAATGGAGAGAGACTGGAATTGATGAGAGAGTTCAAATACTTGGGTACAGTGGTAGAAAAGAGGAAAATGTGCAAAATAAGTTGAAAGTAGAGTGACACAAGGAAGAAAAGTAGCTGGTGCAATGAAGGCCTTGATAAGAGACAGAGGCTTGAATGTTGCAGCTGCCCGAGGTTTTAAATGAGGAAGTGTTAGTGCCAACTCTAACATATAGATGTGAGACTATGGTGTAGCATGAAAATGAAAAGTCAAGAGTAAGAGCAGTGGAGATGGGACTGCTCAGGAATGTTTGTGGAGTACAGAGGGTGGAATGGATACGAAATAATATGATTCGTGAAAGGTGTAGAGTGAGGAAGTCGGTGGACACCAGAATCGAAGAGAGTGTCCTGGGATGGTATGGTCATGTGGAAAGAATGGATAACAATAGAGTGGTGAAAAAGGTATACCTGAGCGAATTTGAAGAAGGGAGGAGGCGAGGTAGGACACGGAGAAGGTGGAGAAATATGGTAGAAGAGTGTTTGAGGAAGAGAGGCTTGGAAGTTGGTGAGGCTAGGGAACTGACAAGAGATCGAACTGGCTGGATGAATGTTGTGAGGAGAAGTGCATGATCAGGGATTTTGGCACCCCTTGTGAGCGTGGCAGCATCCGGATTGACTCAATCAGATACGCTTGTGTGAAGCTGCAGAATGTGATGAATGTTTTTGGCGTATCCGGTAGAGCCAGGATTCTGGGGGCATGAATGATGAGTGAATGGAAGTGTAGCCAATTTGGATTGGGCAAGTATGTGCTGTCTGGATATTGCTACTCCTCACCCTACCCTTGGGTGGGCAAGGAGGTCCGAGTGATGATGATGAATGATGACGACATATATATATATATATATATATATATATATATATATATATATATATATATATATATATATATATATATATGTATATATATATATATATATATATATATATATATATATATATATATATATATATATATATATATATATATATATATATATATATATATATATATATATATATATATATATATATATATATATATATATATATATATATATATATATATATATATATATATATATATATATATATATATATATATATATATATATATATATATATATATATATATATATATATATATATATATATCACTTCCTGTAGCATCCCACGGGATGCATAGGGCCTCGATGAACTCTCTCCACCAATATTTGTCTCTTGCCATCCCCTTTAGGTCCCATCTACACTCCTCTTCAGCTTCTCTTTTCATTGTCCTCATCCAGGTTTCCCTCGGCCTACCTCTTTCTCTTCTTCCTCTAGCAGTCCACTCTGGCACATCCTGTACTAAGCTGCCTTCTTTTTTATATATGTGTCCCAGCCATTTCCAGCGAGACAGTCTCACATATTCATTAACTGGTTGCACTCTCGTAATATCCCTTACTCTTTCATTTGTAACTCTGTCTTGCCACTTTACCCCAGGAATCCCTCTCAGTCTTTTATTCTCAAATCCAAATACTCTTTGTTCTGTTGCAATTGTACTGTACGATGACTCATGCCCATAAATTAAAATTGGTCTAACCATGGACTTGTAAATTTATATTTTTGTATGCACCGAAAGCATATTATTATTCCAGACAGATTTCAACATTCCAACAGCTGGCCAAGCCTGTCTAATTCTCTCTTCAGTTTCTTTATTTATTGATCCTTTAGATGATACAATCGTTCCAAGATATTTAAAGCTTTCTACGTTCTTCACCACATTATTTCCAATTACACAGTAGATTTGGTTCTCCACGTTCATATTAATAATTTCAGTCTTTCCACAATTTATTACCAATCCCACTTTTTCTCCTTCCTCCACCAGACAAACAAGAACCTTCTGCATCTGGAAATATATATATATATATATATATATATATATATATATATATCTATATCTATATCTATCTATCTATCTATCTATCTATCTATATAAATATATATATATATATATATATATATATATATATATATATATATATCTATATCTATATATATATCTATCTATCTATCTATCTATCTATATAAATATATTGCCAGACGCCTCAATCCAGTTTGGGGTGGCCACAAACAAATCGCCTCCAAGTCGCCCTGTCCCCCGCCATTTCACTGCCCTGCTCCCAACTCACACACCCCTCTCTCATATACCTCTCCATCCTATCCCTCCATCTCATTCTCGGCCTCCCCCTCCCTCTTCCCCCCTCCACCTCACTCACATACACTCTCTTCGTCAGTCTTTCACCCTCCATCCTCTCCACATGGCCAATCCATTTCAGTGTGTTCCTCATAACGCTTCCTATCACATCCACATCCACACCACAACGCTCCTTTATATCCTCATTCGTCAGCCTCTCTCTCCATGTGACTCCACAGGCTCCTCTTGGATAACTTATTTCCACTGCTCTCACTCTTGACTTGTGTCCTTCCAACAACGTCCAAGCTTCACTTCCATACGTTCGAGTTGGTATCACAATACTGTCATGTAGTAACTTTTTCACTTCCATGCTCACTTCCCTGTTTCTTATCACTGCTTTCAAAGAACCAGCAACCTTTCTTCCCTGCTGTACCCTTTCAAGCACTTTTCCCTCTAAACCTCCATCCTTACTCATCATACTACCCAAGTACTTAAACGTACTCACATTTTCCAATTCCTCACCATCCAACCTTGCTGCACATTCACTGACTTCACCTTTCTCAAAGACCATCACTTTACTCTTCCCTACATTCACCTTTAGATTCCGTTTCTTACACACTCTTCCAAACTCATCCACCAAACCTTGCAGCTCCCCTTCGTCTTCACTCAACAACACAGTATCATCTGCAAACAACAGTACAGGGATTTTCCAAACACTATCCTCTCTCACCAGGACCACTCTAACATATATATATATATATATATATATATATATATATATATATATATATATATATATATATATATATATATATATATATATATATACTGTACACACTGAGGTGGTGGTTTGGCCATGTGGAGAGGATGGAGGGTGTAAGACTGACGAAGAGAGTGTATGTGAGTGAGGTGGAGGGGGAAAGAGGGAGAGGGAGGCCGAGGATGAGATGGAGAGATGGGGTGGAGAGGTATATGAGAGAGGGGGGTGTGAGTTGGGAGCAGGGGAGTGAAATGGCGGGGGACAGGGCGACTTGGAGGCGATTTGTTTGTGGCCACCTCAAACGGGATTGAGGCGTCTGGCAATATATATATATATATATATATATATATATATATATATATATATATATATATATATATATATATATATATATATATATATATATATATATATATATACCATCATCATCATCATCATCAGCCATAACTAGTCTACTGCTGAACAAAGGCCTCCACCAACCTTTTCCACGAATTCCTTGACTGAGTCAATCTTTGCCACGTTTTCCCTGCAAATTTCTCTATCTTATCTCTCCATCTCCTCTCTGGCCTTTTTCTGCTACGCTTACATTCTCTTGGTGTCCAGTCTGTCAGCCTCGTATATCATCGGTTATCCCTTATTCTTGCTATATGACCTGCCTACCTCCAAATCTTTTCTTTTGTAACTTCTATAATATTTTTTACTTTAGTCTGCTCTCTCACCCAAGTTGATCTTTTCCTGTCTCTTAAAGATATTCCCAACACTGACCTTTCCATTGCTCTCTGAGAACGGATTAATTCATTTTCCATTGATTTTGTCAGTTTCCAGGTCTCACAATTATACGTCATAGCTGGAATTATACATTCGTTATATACTTTTCGTTTCATACAAACTGCCAAGCTACTTTTCATAATGTCTCTGTGTTTATTGAAAGCTTTCCATCCAATTGTAATGCATCTTTTTATTTTGCTATCATGATCTTTTGTTAATTTTAGTATTTGTCCCAAGTAGTTGTACTCCTTAACTTCTTCAAAAATTTCATCGCTTATTCTGATAACGTTCTTTGGTGTTTGTGGATTAAACATTACTTTAGTTTTACTTCGGCTCATCTTCAGTCCTACTTTCAAACTTTCTCTGTTCAGGTCATTTAACATTTCTTGCAATGCCTCCGCTGTTTCTGAGATTAGGACAATGTCATCTGCAAATCTTAAATGGTTTAGCTTTTCTCCATCAATGTTCACTCCTTTGTTTTCTCAGTCTAGCTTTCTGAAAATACTTTCTAGGCATGCTGTAAATAATTTGGTGAAATTGTATCTCCCTGACGCACGCCCTTCTCAATCTTAATTTTTTCTGAGTCCTTATGTAATTTAACTCTAGCAGTTCCCTCTTTATATATGATAACTGTGACATTTGTGATCGTGTTATTCTTATCAGCTATATTAAAGTTGATTTCATTCTTTGTTTCTCCGTTTGGGCTTCTCCAGGTCCACTTTCTTCCTGTTCTTTTGTGGAAGAATGTGTTCATTATTCTCATGTTAAAGATTTCAGCAAAATTTACCAGCATTTCTCCTCTTTCATTCCTTTCTCCCACTCCAAATTTCCCGATACAAGCTTCTCCATTTTTCGACTTCCCAACTTTTGCATTGAAGTCACTCATGAGTATAATATATGTTGTCTTTTCTTCTTCCACAATCTGGGAGATGTCATCATAGAATGGTTCTATTTTTCTTCATCTGGGCTTTGTTAAGTTGGTGCATATACTTGTATGACTTTCATTGTATATTTTTTGCATAGTCTAATGACAACAAATGCTGCTCTATCAGATACACTGCTGAATTTAATAATGTTGTCTGCAAGATTTCTGTTAATTAGAAATCCTATACCACTAACTCTTTCATTTTCCTTTCCTTTGTAGTAAAATAGGTGGTTGCTGTCTTCGAACTGAATTACTTTTTCTTCTTTTCTGCGCATCTCGCTTAAACCTACATTATCCCAACTAATGTTTTCCAGTTCAGTCATCAGGCTATCAAGTTTGTAATCTTCTGCAAGGCTTCTTACATTGTATGCATAGATCTTCATCGATTTCAGTTTGTTTAACATCCAAGAGTCTAATTATCCAACACAGTGCATACTCATTTTCGGTGGCACACTGCCCGTAAGCACAGGAGGCAGTGCAGTTGGACATTTAGTAGACTGTGATCCAACAGGAACGCCCGTCAAATCATTTGCAACAAAACTCATGTTTGGTTGTGTATATATATATATATATCTGTATCTATATCTATCTTTTTTTTTTTTTATGTGACTGACTCTGGGCATAGGCTTAGCCAGCTTTCAAGGCCCAGTAGTCCTCCTACGTACCGCACACCTCCACATGTCACCACTTTGGCGCTAACACCCACCTTCCATACTGAAGGAGTAGACTGTAGCACCAGTCGAGCAGGGCAGTACTCCGAAGGTGGATGGAAAGCTGATGACAGGGAGTGTTGGAGCTCCCGTTTCATCAGCCCTCAGGACCAGTTCCTGACCATCCCCCTTTGCTGAACTTTTTCAGTGTCTCAGTTACACAGAGAGTAGGCCAGCATGCTCTCCAGTTCAAATTTCTCTAACTATCTTCACCAAACTACATGCACAGTACACACTACACTTCCTATTCAAAATTCACGAATACTGGCGTCAATTCACCCAGCCTCGGAGTCCCCAGGGGGGGGGACCATAAATGCCCCCGCCATCTGTCCCTCTCCCGGTGATGACTCGAGGTGCCTGGAACCACTGTCTGACTCTCTTCTTCTACATTTCTGCAACATTCGCGGCCTTTCATCTAACTTTCGCTCTGTTGAGCATCACCTCTCCTCCTCTAAGCCTCACTTTCTTTTTCTAACGGAGACTCAGCTGTCTGAGGCAACTGACAGCAAACCCTTTTCTGTATCCTCCTACTTTCTCTATACTCATTTCAAAGCCAAAGGTTGCTGTTGTGTATACATACGCAACGACTTATCTTGCTCTCGTGTTCCTGAACTTGATTCTTCTGAATTCTCCACACTCTGGCTTCGGCTTTCCTGTCATTCTCTGACTAAATATATCTGTGCTGTTTACTTATCCCCTAATTCTACTGACTATCAAAAATTCTTCGACTATCTTACTTCTACGATGGAACACATTCTGTCCATTTCTCCTTTCTCTGAAATCTCCATTCTTGGAGATTTCAATGTTCACGACCACCTTTGGCTCTCCTCTCCTTTCACGGATCCACCTAGTGAACAAGCCTACATCTTTTCTATCCTTAATGAGAGCAGCTTGTACAGCACTCTACCCGTATCCCTGACCGCCTTGGAGAGAGCTCCAACATACTTGACCTCTTCCTTACAACTAATCCTTCTGCTTACTCTGTTAATCTTTTCTCTCCGTTGGGCTACTCTGATCACAACCTTATTACCTTAACCTGTCCTATCACTCCGGTACGGCCTGTGGACCCTCCAGGGAAACGTCGTCTGTGGCATTTTGGAGCCGCGGACTGGGAGGCCCTCAGGCAGTACTTCTTTGATTTTCCCTGGAATGATTATTGCTTCCATGGCCGTGAGCCATCTGAGTGTGCCTTGCGCATTACGGAGGTTATTCTCTCGGGCATGGAAGCATACATTCCTTTCTCATATCCTTTGACTAACGCAAGAAAGCCTTGGTTTAATCACGCTTGTTCTAATGCTGTCCGCAACAAGGAGAAGGCCTACAAAAGGTACCGGAGCCAACCCACCCCTGAATCACATAATCTTTAAGTTTCTGCCCGGAACCGTGCTAAGTCTGTCCTTCGCTCTGCTAAAAATAATTTCATCCATACTAAATGCTCTCAACTCTCCAACTCGAATTCTTCCCACTTCTTCTGGCACCTTGCCAAAAATCTTTCTAACAACTTTACCTCATCATCCTTCCCTCCTCTTTTCTACTCTGATGGTTCTGTAGCTATTTCTTCTACTGATAAAGCAGATCTCTTCACACAGACTTTCTCCTCCAATTCCACCTTAGACGATTCCGGTGCTGTTCCTCCATCACTTCCCCCCTCTGACTTCCTCATGGCTGACATTAAAATTTCTTCAGTTGATGTATTTTCTGCCATCACTGGCCTCAGTACTAACAAGGCTTATGGGCCTGATGGGGTCCCTCCTGTTGTTCTCAAGAACTGTGCTTCTGTGCTTACACCCTGCCTAGGCAAACTATTTCGCCTTTGTCTGTCAACTTGTACCTTTCCTTCTTGCTGGAAGTTTGCTCTCATTCAGCCAGTCCCAAAGAAGGGTGACCACTCCCAACCCTCCAACTATTGTCCAATTGCTTTAACGTCCTGTCTTTCAAAAGTTTTCGAGTCAATTCTTAATAGAAAAATTTTAAGGCATCTTTCCTATCACAACCTTCTTTCCGATCGTCAGTATGGGTTCCGTCAGGGACGCTCCGCTGGCGATCTTCTCACCTACCTTTCAGACTCCTGGTCATCCTCCTTTCGGGACTTTGGCAAAAGCTTTGCCATTGCTCTTGACATCTCAAAGGCTTTCGATCGAGTCTGGCATAAATCTTTAATTTCCAAACTGCCCTCCTACGGTTTCTATCCTTCTATCTGTGCCTTCATCGCTAGCTTCCTTTCTGGTCGTTCTATAGCTGCTGTCGTAGACGGCCATCGTTCTTATCCTAGATCTATCAACAGTGGTGTTCCTCAGGGCTCTGTCCTATCACCAACTCTCTTCCTTTTATTCATCAATGATCTTCTAAGCTGTACATCTAACTCTATCCACTCATACGCTGATGACTCCACCCTTCACCTTTCCATTCGGTTCCCGCAACGCCCATCTCAACAGTTACTTCAAGAAACAAGGGATGAAGCTATGGCACACCTAATGTCTGACTTGGCTCATATCTCTGACTGGGGTAAAAATAATATGGTTGTCTTTAATGCTTCTAAGACGCAGTTCTTACACCTATCAACCCGACAAAATCTTCCACAGGTATACCCACTAATGTTTAATAATATTCAGATTAATCCTGCATCATCCTTGAACATGCTTGGGGTTTCATTTACTCGGGACTTATCTTGGAAAGATCATATTGCATCTCTTGTAAAATCTGCTTCCAAGAGATTGGGTGTGCTAAGCCGACTCCGCTCTTTCTTTACCCCTGCACAATTGTTGACTCTATACAGGGGTTTTATCCGCCCCTGTGTGGAGTACAACTCTCATGTGTGGGGAGGCTCCCCACATACAGCTCTTCTCAATAGGGTGGAGTCAAAGGCTTTTCGTCTCATTAACTCTCCTCCTCTTACTGACTCCCTTCAACCTCTGTCTCTTCGCCGCACTGTTGCATCTTTATCTCTTTTCTATCGCTACTTTAATGGTCACTGCTCCTCTGAACTGTCTGCTTGCATTCCTCCACCTCTACGACGGGCGCGTAGCACCCGTCTGGCAGCAAACTCTCATCCCTTTTCTGTCCAACTCTCTAATGCAAGAGTTAACCGTTACTCCCAGTCTTTCATTCATGCAACAGGTCAGCTCTGGAACTGTCTCCCTCTGTCTGTATTTCCTCCTGCCTATGATCTCCAGTCTTTCAAACGCAGTGTGTCCAGGCATCTCAAAATGATCGGATCTTGAATTTGGCTCTCTATTGTATTTTGTTTTTCTCTTGGAGGGAACTGTTACTGCGGGCTCATGGCCTTTGGTTCCTTCTTCCTCGCATAAAAAAAAAAAAAAAAAAAAAAAAAAAAACTCTCATCCCTTTTCTGTCCAACTCTCTAATGCAAGAGTTAACCGTTACTCCCAGTCTTTCATTTATGCAACAGGTCAGCTCTGGAACTGTCTCCCTCTGTCTGTATTTCCTGCTGCCTATGTTCTCCAGTCTTTCAAATGCAGTGTGTCCAGGCATCTCAAAATGATCGGATCTTGAATTTGGCTCTCTATTATATTTTGTTTTTCTCTTGGAGGGAACTGTTACTGCGGGCTCATGGCCTTTGGTTCCTTCTTCCTCGCATAAAAAAAAAAAGAAAAAAAAAAGAATACATGCTAGGGCTGTCTCATACAGGACTGGTGTATTGGTATTAGTGGGGGTATTTTTACGACATGTCGGCGGGTCTTCTGGTAGAACAGTAAAGTCTGATTTTATGAAATTCAAATCCTTAAACTGTTCCCTGCACCAGCGGGATTTGAACCCGGGTCCGTTAGGACTGCAGGCCACCTCTCTACCGATTGAGCCACCGCCTCCCCCATATCTATATGTGTGTGTGTGTGTGTGTGTGTGTGTGTGTGTGTGTGTGAGTGTGTGTGTGTGTGTGTGTGTGTGTGTGTGTTTATGCTAGGAAGAAGGAACCAAAGGCCAAGAGCCCACAAACTGTTCCTTCCAAGAGATAAACAAAATACAAGAGAGAGAGCCAAATTCAAGATCCGATCATTTCCAGATGCCTGGACACACCGCGTTTGAAAGACTGGAGATCATAGGAAGCAGGAAATACAGACAGAGGGAGACAGTTCCAGAGTTAACCTGCTGCATTAAGGACTGGGACTAATGGTTAATTCTTGCATTAGAGAGTTGGACAGAAAAGGGATGAGAGTTTGTTGCTAGACTGTTGCTACGCGTCTGTTGTAAAGGTGGAGGAATGCAAGCAGACAGTTCAGAGGAGCAGTGACCATTGAAGTAGCGATAGAAAAGAGATAAAGATGCAACAGTGTGGCAAACAGACAGAGGTTGAAGGAAGTCAGTAAGAGGAGGAGAGTTGATGAGACAAAAAGCTTTTGATTTCACCCTGTTGAGAAGAGCTGTATGTTGGGAGCCTCCCCACAGATGAGAGTTGTACTCCATACAGAGGCGGATAAAACCCGTGTATAAAGTCAACAACTGTGCAGGGGTAAAGAAGGAATAGAGTTGGCTTAGCACACCTAATCTCTTGGAAGCAGATTTTATAAGAGATGTAATATGATCTATCCAAGATAAGACCCGAGTTAGTGAAACCCTAAGCATGGTCAAGGACGATGCATGAGTAAGCTGAATGTTATTGAAGATTAGTGGGTACACCTCTGGAAGATTTTGTTGGGTCGATAGGTGTAAGAACTGAGTCTTTGATGCATTAAAATCAACAAGATTATTTTTACCCCAGTCAGAGATATGAGCCAAGTTAGACATTAGGTGTGCCATAGCCTCATCCCTTGTCTGTTGAAGTACTGCTGAGATGGACGTTGCGGGAACCGAATGGAAAGGTGAAGGGTGGAATCATCAGGTTACAAGTGGAAAGGGTTAGAAGAACAGCTTAGAAGGTCATTGATGAATAAAAGGAAGAGAGCTGGTAATAGGACAGAGCCCTGAGGAACACCACTGTTGATAGATCTAGGAGGAGAATGATGTCCATCTACAACAGCAGCTATAGAAAAACTGGAAAGGAAGCTAGAGATGAAGGCACAGATGGAAGGATAGAATCCGTAAGAGGGCAGTTTGGAAATTAAAGACTTATGCCAGACACGATCGAAAGCCTTTGAGATGTCAAGCGCAATGGCAAAGCTTTCGCCAAAGTCCCGAAAGGAGGATGACCAGGAGTCTGAAAGGTAGGTGAGAAGAATCCCGGTGGAGCGTCACTGACTGAACCCATACTGATGATCAGAAAGAAGTTTATGATAAGGAAGATGCTTTAAAATTTTTCTATTAAGAATTGACTAAAAAACTTTTGAGATACAGGATGTTAAAGCAATTGGACGATAGTTAGAGGGTTGGCAATGGTCACCCTTCTTTGGGACTAGCTGAATGAGACCAAACTTCCAGCAAGAAGGAAAGGTACAAGTTGATAGGCAAAGGCGAAAGAGTTTGCCTAGGCAGGGTGTAAGCACAGAAGCACTGTTCTTGAGGACAACAGGAGGGACCCCATCAGGACCATATGCCTTGTTAGTATTGAGGCCTGTGATGGCAGAGAATACATCAGCTGAAGAAATTTTAATGTCAGCCATGAGGAAGTCAGAGGGGGGAAGTGATGGAGGAACAGCACTGGAATCGTCTGACGTGGCGTTGGAGAAGAAAGTCTGAGCAAAGAGATCTGCTTTATCAGTAGAAGAAATAGCTACAGAACGATCATAGTAGAAAAGAAAAGGGAAGGATGATGAGGTAAAGTTGTTAGAAAGGTTTTTAGCAAGGTGCCAGAAGGAGTGGGAAGAATTCGAGTTGGAGAGTTGAGAGCAATTATTACGGATGCAATTATTTTTAGGAGAGTGAAGAACAGCCTTAGCACGATTCCGGGCAGAAACGTAAAAAAGATGTGAATCAGGGGTGGGATGGCTCCGGTACCTTTTATAGGCCCTCTCCTTGTTGTGGACAGCATTAGAACAAGCGTGATTAAACCAAGGCTTTCTTGCATTAGTCAAAGGCTATGAGAAGGAATGTATGCTTCCATGCCTGAAAGAATAACCTCCATAATGTGCAAGGCACACTCAGATGGCTCTCAGCCATGGAAGCAATAATCATTCCAAGGAAAATCAAAGAAGTACTGCCTGAGGGCCTCCCAATCTGCAGCTCCAAAGTGCCACAGACGACGTTTCTTTGAAGGGTCCAAAGGCTGTATTGGAGCAATAGTACAGGTTAAGGTGATAAGGTTTTGATTGGAGGAGCCCAAAGGAGAGATAAAAATAACAGTGTAAGCAAAAGGATTAGTTGTGAGAAAGAGGTGAGGGATACGGGTAGGGTGCTGTACAAACTGCTCTAGGTCATTAAGGATAGAAAAGATAGGCTTGTTCACCAGGTGGATCAGTGAAAAGATAGGAGAGCCAAAGGTGGTGGTGAACATTGAAATCTCCTAGAATGGAGATTTAAGAGAAAGGAGAAATGGATAGAGTGTGTTCCATCGTAAAAGTAAGATAGTCAAAGAGTTTTTGATAGTCAGTAGAATTAGGGGATAAGTAAACAACACAGATATATTTAGTCAAAGAATGACAGGAAAGCCGAAGCCAGAGCTAGAGAAGTCAGAAGAATCAAATTCAGGAACATGAGAGCAAGATAAGTCATTGTGTTTATATACACAACAGCCACCTTTGGCTTTGAAATGAATATAGAGAAAGTAGGAGGATACAGAAAAGGGTTTGCTGTCAGTTGCCTCAGACAGCTGAGTCTCAGTTATGAAACGAAGGTGAGGTTTAGAGGAGGAGAGGTGGTGCTCAACAGAGCAAAAACTAAAAGAAAGGCCCCGAATGTTGTAGAAATGAAGAAGATGTGAGTTAGACAGTGGTTCCTGGCAGCTCAAGTCGTCACCGTGTATGTGTGTGTGTGTGTGTGTGTGTAAATGTGTAGAATTATGGAAACACACAGTCTATTGCATGAATTTATCCCTGCGTTATGGTATTACACCTCTATCAAGGAACTGACAAAACACTGGAAGATTTCAAGGATACACTGTGGCTGTCCCCCTTCATGGTGGTGGTCCCTTCCCCTACGTCGTCCCATCCATTCATGGTCGGCCACTCCCTTCATAGTCATCCCACATGATGCTGATTACCACTTCCCCTTTTTTCCGTCTCCTACCTCTTCGTCGACTAACCCATTCTTTATTGGCTGCCACTGCTGCTATTTCACTGTAGGTTACAAATCCTTTGTTTTTATAGTGTAATATGCATTGCTTCCACTGAATTCCTTAAGTTTTTATTAATTCCTTTGTGCATTATATTTCCTCCTTGGCTTTCCATTTTGGATGATGACCATTTTCACCAACATGTTTGTCACGAATTCGCGCGAGTGTATTTATAAGTTCGTGACACAGTGCCTAAGTGGGAAAACCACAAACTCTATTGGAATTCCTGCTGGGCATCACTCAGTTCAACCGTCCTCATATTTACTCCGATCGGATGGTTTTCAGAACATTTTGCACTATTTCACAAGTGATCATTCCTATGCACGACGTTAGTGCCTTCACTGAGTGATTTATTGTAAGCATATATCGCTCACTTTCTCTCTGTTGACTGTTGAAGCTAGGCCATGTCCTACTTCCAGCAAAGACGGCCAGCCCCTGCCTCTTTCATAGTTTGAAGTTAATCAGGTTTGGATCGTTGCGAGAGTAGGATCGTTTGTGCCCAGGGTAAGGCAGCGCCGCCGTTGTACAGCGAGTTCCTGAAATCTCTGCCTAGACAGTGAATTGGCGAAGAGGGTTTAGCAAATTGCAGCATCTGATGTCCTGCACAGGTGCTCAGTTCATTTCGCTCAGCTCCCCTCCACTGACCAGTATTTCTTTTCGTTTTCCCTGGGTTTAGGTGTTAGCTTTTGAATGAGCGAGTGAGTGTATTCTCTTTGTTATTTTTAATTCATTTTTGAGACTCACGTAACGTAAATTTATTTCATTGTAATTAATAAATTTACAGTTCTTTTTCTTTGAGCTTAATGTAGTTAACCTCGTGTTTTATTTCTCCACATTAAGCTTATTTTAGTTGCCGCTCCTTGTTTGCACAAACGCTTTACATTATTCATAACTGGTACTTAGGCCAGATCTTTTCTATCAAGCTTATATCCGTTATGCCAGCCAGGAGTTAAGAAACCAGCAAGAACCTGTTTATCATTAATAGCATTAGTTACTGATTGTCAGGGGTGGAGTCACTTTCTCAAGAGGCTAACAGTACTAACAAACAGCATGCGTGAGTAATTAGTTTCTGCTGTGTACTGTTGAGAAAGTTTATTAATTCTCATCCTTAGAGAATCGGCGAAGTAAGCTGGCATAAAGTAAAACTTACTGCTTGTTTTTCACAAGTTAATTCCTTGTCTCTATTTTCAAGCAACATAGAGCATTTTTAATTAATAAATTCACATCCCCCCGTGACATCTGGCGCCCTCATTCCAGGATATTAACTCCTAGCTCTAAAGTTATTAACAAGATAATACTCACTCACACACACTTAGGTTTTATCATTAGAGTCTATAGCCACTATCTTACTGGTGGTTGTTGATTTATTTCTATTAATTTTACGTAACAGTTTCCCAGTCAGTTGATTCTTTTTTAATTTTCTTTTTTTTTACCAGTTTAAGTAGATAAAACTTGTAACCACCAATCTGTGCCAATATTTTTTACTCTTGATTATTGACATTTCTCTCCAAAATAGCAGTCAGTGCTTAGTTTTTAGTTTACTCAGCCTTAATTGAGTTAGCATCATGACTACTAATGTATATGTACAGGAAGCCAAAGATATGGGGCTTAGTGACCCCAGACAAATCAAGGACTACGTCCTCTCTCGGTTTAGTTACGAGCAGGAACGTGAGAATGATGCTCGTGAAGAGCGTAGAATTCAACACGAATATGAACAAGAACAACACAAACATGAGCGACAACAGCGCGAGGAATGCGAGAGAGAACGTCAACACAAGCAAAAACAATGCGAACTCGAGTAAAAACAACACGAACTCGAGTTAGAACAACACGAAAGAGAACGTGAATACGAGCGAGAACAATGAGAGAGAGAACGTGAATAATAGCGAGAACAACGAGAACACGAACGTGCCGAGCGTGAGGCACTTGAGAAACAAGAACTTGAGATGCTGACTCTCAAGCGAGACTCCTTGGCTTCAGAAACATCTGGTGCAGCAAACCTAAGCTCCACGAGCGCTCTCCCTCCACATGTTCTGGCGACCCTACACATCAAGCTTCCTCCATACACGGAAGGCGAGTGAATCGAGCCATTCATAGCTCATTTCGAAGACATGGCTCAGCTGTACCAACTGGATGAGCCAGCTAAGCGGCTCCAGTTTCTTAGCTTGTTTGAGGGCCCTGCCCTTGATATTCTCCACAGAATTCGTGGAGACAATCTCACGTATGAGATGATGATGGCCGCACTCATCAAAGCATACGGTCTCACAGTTGTTGATGCTAGGAGTCAGTTTATGAGGGCGCGTCTCCAAGAAAATGAGACTGCTGTTCAGTTTCTTGATCGGCTTAGTGCTTACTTAGATGAGTGGATGGAGAAAGATGAAACTCCTCCCATGCGCGAGGGGATAATTGACCTTATGCTGCACACACAGCTAGAAAAGTCGTGGCCTGTTGAGCTTATGGCTCAGCTTAAGATCTGCCAGGTACAGAATGCCAGCTAAATGGTGGAGAAGGCTGATGCATTCTTCACTGCGTACGGGTATCAAACTTGTAAGGAACACACCTGGAACAGGAAAGCTGACAAATCTGGGAAACTCTCATACTGAACCCCAGCAACAAGGCCGTTCTCAGCATAAAGGCCAAGGCCCAAACAAACTGCAGAAGAAGGACCAGGGGCTAAACACTCAGAAACCTGAGTGGAAGCGATACAACGAGTACCCTAACCAGCAAAAGCATCAGCCACGCAATCAAAGGTCGGGACTATCCTTTTCAGCACCAGCCCAAGTGAATCGGAGGCAAGAGGCGAACGCAGCCTTTATTCCTCAGCAGCAGCACGATGGTGTCGTCCCTAGCAGTACGGGTACTTTCCCACAGTTCACTAGTCCCCCAGTGACAGTGAACACTCTGCGACAGGAGGCCAATGCTCCATCTCCCCAGATAGTGAGTATGACCCCTCAGGTATCTAATTCTCATGGCACCATGTTTGCCGCATCATTTATTCAACAGCCTCATCAGTGGCTGGCTGCTTCCTCCACAGGCCCTCCCACAGGTGACAGTGCCTTCCTTGTTCAGCCAGGGCTTGTGGGAGGCATTCTTGTAAAGGTCCTGAGAGACAATGGTTCCTCAGGTTGCTCTGTCAGGCAGAGTCTAGTTCAGCCTGAGGAGTACACAGGTCGACAGGTCCAAGCTCAGCTTATTGATGGATCAGTGAGATTGGTCCTGAGGCACATATCCAGGTGGCATCTCCATTTTACACTGGTATGACAGTCGCAGTTGTCATGCCAGAACCTTTGTTTGACCTTATCATAGGCAATATTTCAGGTGCCAAGTATAGTTGCACCATAGATGATGCTACTCAGACTTGGGCTACAAACACAAACCATGGCCAAGGCTCTGAACTGTGTCACCCCGGTGACCATTGCATCGCCTAAAGATCTGATTTGTAGCCAAGATGTTGTTCAAGAATAACATTCTGACCCGACACTTGCTGCCGTGCGGAAGAAACAAATGGGTAGAGTGTTTAAGTATTCACGGGGAGGTCAAGCCAAGTTCCTTCGTAATCAAGGACGGCTGTACCGTGAGTCACGAACACCCCAGGGTGAGGTTCGACTGCAGTTCGTCGTTCCCGCTAAGTACCGCCAAGCAATGTTAGAATGGGGTCATTGTTCAGCCTCAGGAGGTCACATGGGCAAAAGGAAAACCCAGGGCCATATCCGTGCTGACTTTTTCTGGCCAGGAATGGGACTAGAAAAGCTTTGTGCGTTCCTGCAATGTGTGTCAGTGTACCACCAATCAGGGACATGTTCTTCCTGTGCCGTTTGAATCCACACCCATAATCTCAGAGTCAGTTGAGAGACAGGGCAATGGTAATGTGGATGCAGACCTGACGTCTCACCCATTGGCCCCACAGGACACATTATATCCAGGGACTGTACATACATACTGTATATTCTGTAGGTTAAGGGAGAAGTTTGAGAACCCAGCAGAGACAATCTGAGGCTGTGTTTGAATTACCTTGTGGTGTCTCGAGCTGTGGGCCTCTCTGAGGATTCCCAGAGAATGCACATTATCCACATGAGTGTTCACACCCACGGTGGGTGTTAAAATGTGACCTGCCCGAGATTGCGTAGGGATTCTCAGCTTGTTAATGTTAATCGTAAGTGTAGAGTGGGTTTATCCAGTAAACTGGGTCCTTTGTCCTAGTGAACTGCAGCGTTTGATGTCTGCACAGGCGCCCAGTCTTTTCGCTCAATTTGACCACGTTTCCTGGTTCATAATTTATCCAATACGAAGGTAATGGCGACCTCAAATGTACAAAGCTTGGCTGTCACTTAAAATTTCTAGCTAGGGCGTACTTTTTGTAGCATACATACTGACTGCTAGGCAGAGAAATTGTAATTAAATAAAGATTGTTTGTCACACTGACACTTTTGATGTTCCACCTTGATTGCTTCAGGTGCAGCTGGTGGGTGTAGCAATTTTGTCATGGAGATCAGCTGATCATCTCTGCCGGATGCTGCCACCCCTTCTCTTCTGCTTAGTCGCCATTATTTACTCTTGATTTGTATTACATAATTTACACATAGGCACAGTTACACCACAACTGTCACACCTACACCGTGTATTACATACATCACGCTACATAACAGTTAGTTGTTAATGTAAATAGCAAACTTTTCGCTCAGTTTGACCTGAGTATAGGATTTTTCACCGTCATCACGGAGTTTTTTCCTCAAGCTTGCTTCTATTAACGTAAATAAGAGGTTTTTACGCTCATGGGCGACTGTAATTTTCTCCTGTAGCGGATAATACACACACCACAGTGTGAATCTTGTGCGACTGAGTTAGGATTTTTATGTATGCATATTTCTAAAGAAAAATTTGATTTTGATGGGCCGTAATGTCACGAATTCACACGAGCGTATTTATAAATTCGTGACATACAGTAGTACCTACGTGGAGAAACCACTAACTCTACTGGAATTCCCACTGGGCATCACTCAGTTCAACCGTCCTCGTATTTACTCCAATCGGACGGTTTTCAGATCATTTTTCACTGTTTCACAGCTGATCATTCTTATGCACGATGTTAGTGCCTTCACTGAGTGATTTATTGTGAGCATATATCGCTCACTTTCTCTCCGTTGACCATTGAAGCTAGGTCACGCCCTACTTCCAGCAAACACGGCCAGCCCCTGCCTCTTTCATAGTTTGAAGTTAGTCAGGTTTGGATCGTTGCAAAAGTAGGATCATTTGTGCCCAGCATAAGGCAGCGCCGACATTGTACAGAGAGTTCCTGAAATCTCCACCTAGATGGTGAATTGGCGAAGAGGGTTTAGCGAATTGCAGCATCTGATGTCCAGCACAGGTGCCCAGTTCATTTCGCTCAGCTCCCCTCCACTGACCAGTATTCTTCTCATTTTCCCTAGGTTTAACCCAAGACGTCCCATCGATGTACGGATATGTTGCAACATTTTGCATTTGCCAGTCCCGACAATGTACTGGTATGTTGTGCAATTGCAACGTTCATAATTTGCACAATTTTCAATTTGCGTGAGTGATTTTTCATATGTATACACGGGACACCTTCCTCTATTCCTCTACAAGATGCCAAGCAGGGACAATGCCTTACACCGCATAATCTCCCCTCCCCTGCACGCCATTGTCTCGTCAATTCACCTGTTATCAGTGACCTGGCCAATAAAGACATTCAGGGCCAGAGTGATTCCCCAATCGATGACAATGTGGAGGACAAAATTTACACAGCATTAGAGGAAGAAACAGTCAGAAATGATGATCAGGTAATGTGGCAAAAAAAGATCTGGTATGGTGATGAGTTAGTGAGTGAAACAATGCTTATAATACCTACATTACTGTTTGAAAACCAATATACTCTTGTACTACAGTACATATAAATTCGTTCCAAGTAAATAAATAAATACCGTTTATGAGTGGTGTGAAATAGTTACCCTCCCACAGAACTCGTTTTTTTTGGTGCCAGCCTGTTAGAAAACCCAGTAAGGTAAGGAGGCACTCCTACCTGGATCGAGTATTTTGAACATCAGGTGAGCGATTTCTCTATGAATTTTCGATGTTTCTCACCAAAAGCGGAGGTTTTAGCCAAAAAAAAAAAAAAAAAATACTTCAGGATTGGGGGGTGTCGGAGGTGCGAAATAGCTCGGGACGTGATGGGTTAAATGTTAGCTTTGGCATGAGCGAGTGAGTGTATTCTTGTTATTTTGAATTCATTTTTGAGGTTCATGTAATGTAAATTTATTTCATTGTAATTAATAAATTTACAGCTCTTTTTCTTTGAGCTTAATGTAGTTAAACTAGTGTTTTATTTCTCCACATTATGCTTATTTTAGCTGCCGCTCCTAGTTTGCACAAACGCTTTACATTATTCAAAACTGGTACTTAGGCCAGTTCTTTTGAATCAAGCTTAAATCTGTTGTGCCACCCAGGAGTTAATGCACCGGCAACCTGTTTATCATTAACCTGTCACATCCCGAGGTTTTCCGCACCTCCGACATCCCCCAATCCCGAGGTATTTTTGAAAATTTTTTTTTTGGCTAAAACCTCCGCTTTTGGTGAGAAACATCGAAAATTCATAGAGAAATCGCTCACCTGAGGTTTAAAATACTCGATCCAGGTAGGAGTACCTCCTTACCTGACTGGGTTTTCAAACAGGCTGGCACCAAAGAAAACAAGTTCTATGGGAGGGTAACTATTTCACACAACTCATAAACGGTATTTATTTCTTTACTTGGTACGAATTTATATGTAGTATGAGAGTATATTGGTTTTCAAGCAGTAATATAGGCATTATAAGCATTGTTTCACTCACTAACTCATCACCATACCTGAACTTCTTTTGCCACATTACCTGATCATTATTTCTGACTGTTTCTTCTTCTAATGCTATGTAAACTTTGTCCTCCAGATTGTTATCGATTGGGGAATCACTCTGGCCCTGAATATCTTTACTGGCCATGTCACTGGTAACAGGTGAATTGCCGAGACAATGGCGTGAGGGGGGGAGGGGGGAGGTTATGTGGTGTAAGGCATTGTCCCTGCTTGGCATCTTGTAGAGGAATAGAGGAAGGTGTCCCGTGTATACATACGAAAAATCACGCGCAAAAATTGAAAATTGTGCAAATTAGGGACCTTGCAATTGCACGACGTACCAGTACGTCGCCGGGACTGGCAAATGCAAAATGTTGCAACGTACCCATACGTTGATGGGAAGGGGCGGGTTAATAGCATTGGTTACTGATTGTCAGGGGTGGAGCCACTTTCTCAAGAGACTAACAGTACTAACAAACAGCATGCATGAGTAATTAGTTTCTGCTGTGTACTGTTGAGAAAGTTTATTAATTCTCGTCCTTAGAGAATCGGCGAAGTAAGCTGCATAAAGTAAAACTTACTGCTTGATTTTCACAAGTTAATTCCTTGTCTCTATTTTCAAGCAACATCTAAGCATTTTTAATATATAAACTCACATCCCCCCGTGACAATTTTGTTCGATCATATTTGCTGTATCATCTCTTATTACTGATGCTCTGTGTTGTTGTACACGTGTAGTTAATCCTTTGGATGTTTCACCGATGTATACCTTCGGGAATTGGTCGCATGGTATCTGATACATTATATTCAGGTCACATTTACCCGGATTGTCTTCCAACACAAGACATTCCTCACCTTCTGACCTGGATTTTCCCACATGGACTCATTTTTTTTTTTGTTTAAGTTCCGTAGGATGTGAGGGTCCCTAGAATTAAGTATTATTATGTATTCATTATTTGCTTCTTTAGTTTCACTAGTGTTGTCCCTGTTTTACATTATTTGTTTTGCCTTTCTTTTCGGTTTCATGAGCATACCTCTCTTGTACTCTAGTTACAGGAAACTGTCTGTAATACATTCAAATTCATCATCTAGGTATTCCGGGTTGCAGATTCTCAGGGCTCTGAGAACACATTCACTGATGACCCTGATGTGATTATGGTACTTTAGAATGACAGGGTATGTATAAAATCATCTTTATTAGTAGGTTTCTTGTGTACTGTGCATGTGGGTCCTCGATATGTTCTTTAAATTACATTGCAAATCGGGATGCATTCTCCTTCTTTTTCCATTGAATTTAACCCTGTCATATGCCTATTATAATCTCCTCTGTTTATCATCGCCATTAATATTATTTGGCATGATGACTAAAACTTCGTCAACATATCTTAGCCAAAGAGAATTTCTGCCCCTGATCCTTACATTTTTCTTCTTTTTCCGACATCTCCACAAACATACAGGATAACATCGCACTAAACGGGCTGCCCATGGGAAGGCTATTATGTTTCTGGAGCTCCTGCTTATTAAAAGTAAATGAACGTAACCTGACACAGAGTGATTTTGGTTCTATATAGTCTTATTTTGGTAGAAAAATCTTTTCATCGTTCATTGTAGTTACTATTCTCTTCATTGCTTCCAGTACCTCGTCTACAGGAACATTAGTAAATAATGCCTTCACATCGAAGTTCAGTATCAGGTCGTCTCTGAAATCTAAAATTCTTTCTCTGCTAATGAGGTCTCTTGAGTGTTTCAGACGTGTGTTACTGATAGTACCCAACTTCCTAGATACTGGTTTTCCTAATTCTTTTTTTTTTTTTTTATGCGAGGAAGAAGGAACCAAAGGCCATGAGCCCGCAGTAACAGTTCCCTCCAAGAGAAAAACAAAATACAATAGAGAGCCAAATTCAAGATCCGATCATTTTGAGATGCCTGGACACACTACGTTTGAAAGACTGGAGATCATAGGCAGGAGGAAATACAGACAGAGGGAGACAGTTCCAGAGCTGACCTGTTGCATAAATGAAAGACTGGGAGTAACGGTTAACTCTTGCATTAGAGAGTTGGACAGAAAAGGGATGAGAGCTTGCTGCCAGACGGGTGCTATGCGCCCGTCGTAGAGGTGGAGGAATGCAAGCAGACAGTTTGTGGGGTGCATTAGAATTTCAAGCTTGTGAATGTTGGGAAGTCCTTTCCTCCTGGTGATCGCGAATCCTCTTCAGTAAGATGGAGGAACTTGTTGCTATATTTCTACCATCTTAGTATTCTTCTCGCGTCCTTATTGAATTTCTCTAACTACACATTGTTGATTTCTGCATTCTTTAAAGTGTATGTAACCATATCAACAGTTCTGTCACTTTTCTCTCAAGAAAATTTCTCTTCATAATATTATCACTCCCTACTTTATCAGTTGTTGTGATCCCTGTATTTTCATGTTTCCTACAATTGTTTAAGGCCTTGTGAATCTTGGCTGATGACCTAGAGGGAGGGGCCACCAGCATGAAGGAGGGTAACCACTGTGTATAGCTTGAAAGTTTCAAATGTTTTGTCAGTTCCCTGATAAAGGTGTAATACCGAAACGTCAAAATAAATTCATGCAATTGATTCAGTGTTACCAGATGCTCCACTCTCTTATCTTGTCAGGATGAATGATGTTTTTTTTTTTTTTCTCTCTCTCTCTCTCTCTCACACACACACACACACACACACACACACACACACACACATATATATATATATATATATATATATATATATATGTATGGGTTAGAGCGCTCCGCTCACACCGAAGGGTCGAAGGATCGAATCCACCCAAGGGTCATTGGTAGACATCAGGAAGGGCATCCGGTCATAAAATGCTACACGCTCCAGTCCAAAGTCCTCTACCCAGGGGCAACCCCTTAGCCCTTCGGGGATGCCTGGCGTAAAACCAAATTATTTATTTTTATTTTATATATATATATATATATATATATATATATATATATATATATACATATATACATACATAAAACCTCGATATAATGGATTTTAATAGACCAGAATTCGAGGAGCTACCGAACTAAATTCCTATATATCAGAAAAAGTCCGATAAAGCCAGAAGCAGTCTGGACTGCCTGACCACTTCAGCTATGTTCACCACAATAAAGTAAATAAAAGACATGTTTATCAGTGTACAGTACAGTATTATTATATATAAATTATTATACCATTTGATTAATGCATAGTCTGCGGCTGTATCATATATGATATCTGAGTCCAAATGGCTCTCACTGCGGCTGTATTATATATGATTTCCTGCTTTCAAAAATTCTGCCGTCAGATATGGCACAAAATAAATCAGCCAGCAATTCATGGCACCGTATAGAATATTGCCATACATAGATTATGCTTTTTTATGAGGTGCAACTGCAGCGTTCAACTCAGTTACCTACAAAATGCCGAAGGTAAAGGTACGAAATCTTCTCCATGCCGCTGCTAGCAGTAGCCCAAGAAAATATTGGATGAAATCTCTGGATGAGTGTATTAATGATAGTGATTTGTTGTTAGATGATGACAATCTGATTGTAAGATTGACACTGACGACACAGTGCAACCATAACACATCGTTTGCCTGACACCACCACACGGGGAATATTTGTTACTTCACGGACCGGTATCAGAGGTTATTTTTTTTAATTGCTATATTGTGTTATATACCATTGAACTCGGAATTTTTTTCTCTATATTTTGACAATAGTATTTTTTTTCTAAATATTTGAAAACTGCCGTACACAGGATGTACATATAAACAAACACTGACGCAGTGAATGGGTTAATGTAGTGGAGTTATAACACAGTACAGTACCGCAATGGTAGTCAATACAGTTTAAAAACCGTTGATGTGATCCAGACTAATGTCTGATATATCTAAAAAAGTCCAAATTAGGAGGAGGAAGTTTGGATGTCGCTTTTATCGGAATCTCGCATCTTTCGGAATGGCTTGGGCCCCAATTAGTCCATTATGTTGAGGTCTTTATATATATATATATATATATATATATATATATATATATATATATATATATATGCATTATGCACGTATGTAAGCTGATATCCACAAGGAAAAGGAAACACTATATATCCCAAGTGCTTTCGTGTATTCACATCTTCAGAGGAGCTCCCCTGAAGATGTGAATACATGAAAGTGGATATATTGTTTCCTTTTCCTTGTGGATATCAGCATATCTATGAATCACCTGTTATTAAGTGATGTAACAGCATGATTATGTACACTATCATCCTGGGCATGTATCTCTGTGCATGTAGCTCAACCAAAACTGGACGAAGGATTTAAATGATATTTTGCAGGAATGTTGCAATTGGGTCAAGAATGAGTCCGTTTCGAATTAATGTTGATTATAATTATCTAAATGGGTGTTTTGACCTCTCAGTTGACCCCTAAGTGTTTTCATTCACTTTACAGCTGAATGGCACAATAGGGCAGTCAAGAACTGCATCAACACATAATTCTTTGTTTTTAAGCAATGGAATGCAAGGTCCAGAAACTGCTACTTGAGCATAGGCTGACCATCCGCATAGGGCCACAAAGTGCACGTAATATTAAAGAATTCTAGCCAAGTGTTTGTTTATCACCCTGCTTTCTGTCTGTCTGTGTAGTCAGCCGAAACGGGCAAATGGACTGAGATAAAACTTGTCAGGTTCGTTCGAACTGGATCAAGGATGAGCCCATTTCAATTTCATGTCAGTTGAAATTTTCTAAAGAGTCGTTTTTTCCCCCTAGTAATTCTTCCCCATGGCTTTACTTTATGCGGAACACATTACGCTGGGGTTGTCCGGTGCTGAGGTAGCTATTCTTTGGTTTTGAGCTGCCGGAGGTGCAGTTGAATTATGACATTTATTTAACCAGTCAAATTTCGCATAAAATCATGTACTCCTCAACAAAGTCTCAACCTCTGGCACCAACATAGCCTACATTTCTGCGTGCAGTGGTAGAAAAACTTTGGCAAGCAGATGCATGGTTTTAGGGCAAGCCATGTGTAATTAAAATAACTCCTGGAAGCAGGGGGAATACATGAACCAGTGAAAACTGTTCATCTACAGCAAATAACTACACTGAATTTAAATATAAGAATATAATCTGGAACTGGGGGGATCGGTGGTATCTAGTCCATTCAGTTGTTCATGCAGATTCCTCATATAATCAGCGACGCTGTTGCAATAAAATGAATACTGAGCCCCTGCAAACAGTAAGAAATGATGATTGAGGGCGAAGCGTGAGAACCCTCCACAGGAGCAAGTACGGGGTCTCCCGGTATGCATACATACATACGGACATGCATACACGTATGCATATATATATATATATATATATATATATATATATATATATATATATATATATATATATATATATATATATATATATATATATATATATATACAGTATATATATATATATATATATATATATATATATATATATATATATATATATATATATATATATATATATATATATTCTTACCAAATTGTTCTTACCTAATTGTATCTTTACAGGAATGAGTCAAGCTCGTACTGTCCCGTGTCTTAAACCATATTTATCGTACATATCCTTAAATTTGTGAATTTTTTTGTTCAGTGCATTCCACTGATCAATTGCTCTATTTGGGAAACTAAATTTCCTTACGTCTTTATCACCTCTCTTTTTATGCAATTTTTTGCAGTGTCCTCTTGCTGATGCTTCCCCATACGTTAAGTAATCATTTATGTCTATTTTCTCCTTCCCTGATATGCATTTATATAGCATAATCATGTCACCTCTTTTCCTTCTCTCCTGTAGTGTTGGTAGATTCAGTTTATTTAGTCTTTCTTCATAGCTTAGATCCCTTAAGCTTGGTACCCATCTTGTAGCGGCCCTTTGAACTTTTTCAATCTTGTCTATGTGTTTTTTGAGATGAGGACTCCAGACTACTGATGCATACTCCAGGGTTGGTCTGATGAATGATGTTGTTATTTTTCTTAACATGTTTTCATTTATGTATGTAAACGCTATTCTCATATTGGCAAGAAGTGTATACATGTTCCGTACCTTCTCACTGATGTGGTCAGCCAGAGATAGTCTGTTATTGACAATCACACCTAAGTCCTTCTCTCTTTCTGATGTGTGTAGGGTTTTATTTCCTAACATATAATCCCAATCAGGTCTTTTTCCACTTTTACCAAACTTGATTACATGACACTTGTCCACATTGAATTCCATTTGCCATGTATTACTCCATTCATGAAGTTTATTTATTCTTCATGTAGCTCTTTACAAGAGTCTGTGTTAGTAATTCTCCTTTGTATTTTTGGACCATCTGCACACATATTTAGATAGGCTTCATTTCCAGTGTTACTGTCTATATCATTTATATACACTAAAAACATGATTGATGCCAGCACTGAGCCCTGTGGTACTCCACTAGTCACTTCTTTCCATGATGAGTAATTTCCCCTTAGTACTGTTCTCATTTTTCTTTTCATGAGAAAATCTTGCATCCAACAATACAGTTTGCCTCGAATTCCTCCTTGATGGTATAGTTTCCATAAAAGTCTTTGATGTGGTACTGTGTCAAATGCTTTTTTGAAATCTAAATAGATACTGTCCACCCATCCTTCTCTTTCCTGTAATGTGTCTGTTACTCTGTCATAGTAGCTTAACAGATTAGTAACACATGATTTTCCTTTTCTGAAACCGAACTGTCTTTCTGTTATCATATTGTGTTCTTCTAGATGATTTACCCAAGCTTTTCCTATAAGCTTTTCTAATACCTTACTTACAACACTGGCTAGTGATACTGGTCGGTAGTTAAGTGGATTTTGCCCATTCCCTTTCTTGAGTAAGGGAACAATGTTTGCTTTCTTCCAGATATCAGGTAGTTTACCTTGACTCAAGGATTTCTTGAAAATTAAAAATAATGGTTTACTTAACTCCTTTGCACATTCACATAGCACCCAACGTGAAATTTCATCAGGACCATTTGCTTTTCCTTTGTCTAATTTACTTACCTACTCCTGTATTTCTTTTTCTGATGTTTGTATATCTGGTAGTATGTGTGGGCATGCATGTTCCACATAATCCCTCTCAAAATTTTTTTCCTCTGTAAAAACTGATTGGAAATTCTTGTTTAGTGCTTCACAAATATCCTTCTCTTGTGTATGGGTGATTCCATCGTCCGTAATGAACTGTATTTTATCTTTTACTTTGGTTTTGCTTCTGATGTAGCTGTAAAATAGCTTTGGTTGATCACTGCTTTTATTTATGATATCCTCCTCAAACTGTTTTTGGGCTTCCCTCCTTATTCTTGTATAATCGTTTCTTGTCTGTTTGTAATTATCATATGCCCTGTCACTATTGTGTCTTCTGTATCTATTCCACAACAAATCTCTTATTTCTTTTTCTTTTTTACGTTCTGTATTGAACCATTTCTTTATTTTCTTTTCTGTTGTGGGATGTACGTCTGGACTCCAATTTCATAAAATTCACAGAATTTTATATATAGCATTTAAATCTTGTCCTCTAAGCTCCTTTTCCCAAGCTATTTCTAAGAAGTACTTCTTTAGGTCATGATAATTTCCCTTTTTATAGTTTAGGCTCTCTTTGTAACTTTCATTGCTGTTATCTATGTCATATGCAATCCTGAAGTTGTAATTTAGTACTGCATGGTCGCTTTTGCCGAATGGAGGGTGATATATTAAATTGTCAATATCGTTTTCTTGCCTAGTAAATATGAGATCTAGCATTGAGGGAACATCGAGTCCTCTTTTTCTGGTACTTTCCCTTACATGTTGCGTTAGGCAAAACTCTTGCACAAGATCAAGGAGTTTTTGGTCCCAACAGCTTTCTTGGCTTATTATATCTAGAGTATTCCAATTTATGTTTGTATTAAAATCTCCAGTTAGTATAATTCTTTTTTATTTCTCTTCCATTTTATGTAGTAATGCTCTCAAACTCTGAATTGTACTCTCCGCCAGGTCCTCATATTCGTCTCTTTCCCATGTGTTTGATCTGGATGGCATGTACAAATTGGCTACAATTACTTTCCCTTCAGATGTACTTATCTCTACTGCAATCAGTTCTACTTGTGAGGGTATATCTAGTTCTATTTCTTTGACTTTTAGATTTTTCTTAGTTAATATTATAATTCCTCCTCCTTTTTTTATGTTCCTATCTCTTCTCCATATATTATATTCCTCTAAGTTTAGGATGTCATTCGATATCCTTGGTTTTAATTTTGTTTCAGTTAGGCATATTATATGTGGTTCATTTTCTCTGACATAATCATTCATCTCTAATAATTTAGATACCATTCCATTCACATTTGAGTACATCAACTTAATCATCTTGTTTATATACTTGTCATGACATGGTTCTACTACCTTCCTCCTTTTTATTCCCTCCTGTTTATGTACCACTTTCGTACCTGCAATCCTATTACTTTGAAAAAAATGTGTTCTTCTCCTCCTCTGATCTTCCCTCATTTTTGTTTTTGCTTCCTCCTTCTTCTCTTTCAGTAATTCCAGTTCCTCTTGTGTTAGGCATCTTTTTATCCATACATTTTTGAACTCCTCTTTTTCCATAAGATTCTTTGCATTTTTTAGTGTCTCCTCCACGGTGTTTACACTCTGGAAGGTTACCTTTCGGGGTCTTGATTTATTTCTCTCATATTTCCCTAACCTTTTGTGTTCCTCTATGTCTATACTACAGATTTCCTCTGATACTTCTTTCAATATGCCCAGTACATTGGCATCTCCTTTTTGTCTCTTGAGATCTTGTTTTTTACTTCTTCCTCTTCTATACCAGTGATTACTATAGATTTGTTAATATCTACTGAATCTCTGACTAACTTAGGATTGTTTTGGATTATTCTTTTCACTTCCTTTTTAATGTTTTTTTCTTCCACCCTTGTTTCTAAGTCTTTCTTTACTTTCACCATTTCAGCATATGTGGTTTCCACATCACTTTTGTAGCTTTGCACAGCTTCATTCATCTGTGTTATCTTCTCCTCAATATCATTGCTCTGATCTATCAGACTGCTTACTTGCCTAATTGTCTCTGTATCACTTTTGAACTCTTCCATAATACTCTCGTGGTTGACTACTGTACTTGCCATTTCACTAATTTTTCTTCTACGTGTACCCACTTCAACTGATAGCTCTCCTATAGTTATGTCTTTCTTGTTGACTTCCTTTCCTAATTTTTCTATTTCTTCCTTTTGCAAGTGCATCTGTTTCTTAATTTCATGAATTTCATTTTGAAAAGCAGTCTCAAGCCTGTGTACTCGCTCAACCAGTTTGTTATGAGTCTCCATTTCAACCAGTTCTTGGTAGAAATCATCGTCCTGCTTTCTACCTTTATCCCTTTTCTTTTCCAGATTTGCTCTACTAAAGTATGTGTTCAAGTTGCAGTACTAAAAACACATATGGTACTTACATTCCCTCGGGCAGATTGTAGACTAAACAACGATCACCTGACTGTGCGCATTCTTACTCTAATTTGTTTTCTTTTCTGTTTGAACAAGTCCTGCTTTAAAACTTTTTTTTTTTTTTTTTTTTTTTTAATTTGGTCTAACCTGGTACAGAGCTTGACTCATATAAAGATACAAATTTAGGTAATGCCTCTGGCCAGGTTGGCCGTGTATGGAGCGTTGTCGGCGTGCGTCTGGTCTCCTCCGTGCCGTGTGTGTGTGTGTGTGTGTGTGTGATAGGAAGCGTTAGGAGAAACACATTGAGGTGGTTTGGCTATGTGAAGATGGAGAGCAAGAGACTGATGAGGAGAATGTATGTTTGTGAGGTGGAGAGGGGGAGAGGGAGGGATGGGGAGGCCGAGGATGAGGTGGAGGGATGGAGTGGAGAAGTATATGAGAGAGGGGGATGTAAACTGGGAGCAGGGCAGTGAAATGGCGAGGGACAGAGCGACATGGAGGCTATTTGTTTGTGGCCACCCTTTACGTGATTAAGGCGTCTGGCAATAGATAAATGGATAGTATTGATTCTATTACTTTAAATTGGGATGTATTTATAAAAATCTAATCAGTTAAAGAAAGAAGATAATTTTCATTTATTTTTGCCAACTTTTCATATTATGCTGCACAAAAAATACTCTTCAGCCTCGAGATGTTGTATCATTGCCTGCATTACTTTATTCTCTCCTGGAGTACTTGTTTAATTTGTATATCTTTGGCAGCAGCAAAATCTGTCTTACACCCAACACGTAACTTCCGAGGGGATTGCCACGAACAAGTCACATCCACGACGCCCTGTCATATGCCATCAGACAGGCTTCCTTCTACTTTACATCATCGTCGATCGCATACCTCTCATATTCATCTCCTTTTCTCATCCTCGGTCTTCCTCTCACTCTCCCCCTAAGCCTCACCCACATACCCACATACAGTACACATTCACAGCCATCGATTGCCCTCCATTCGCTTCAAATTTCAGAGAACTTCTAACAATGTCCAGCACATTCACGTAAACACCACAACAATCCACAGCTTCTCTCTCTCTCTCTCTCTCTCTTTCTTTCTCTCTCTCAGATAAATCACTTCCACTCTTCTCATTCTTAATGCGTGTCCTACCACCAGAGTTCAGTCATCATTCCATACGGCACAGTGGATATCAAAGCACTACCATGCTAAGATTTCTTTACTTCCATGTTCACCGCCTCAATAACAGTAAACTGCGTCCTTGGTCTGAACTGGTAATAACCATCACAGTTGATATGGGAAGAAAATGTAGAGTAACTGATTCATCTATCCACATATTTGCATCACAAATTTACTTAAATATTTTTGATTTCGTAGGTGAAGTGTAAATTGATCAAACGCAAGCCAACTACTGTAATGGGGCTAAATGTTTTCTTACCACCTCTGCCCCACCATTTTATATCTGCATGGGGCACCTAATATTGTTTATATCATTTTTAACTCGCTCGATGTCAAAAAGGTTGTGTTACGGTAACTTCATTGCCCACAATGAAAGTGATTAGCCTAAAGACTGTCAAAGCCGCTAGATGTCAAAAGGCCAGAAATAAGTCATAACTCTGGAACCGGTGGCCTGATTGGAATGGAAATTGTTGTATTCTTCAAGGCAGAACATTTCAGCCATACCTTGCTCTGACAAAAATTGCGCTACAGTGCGCCGTTTTTGCTGTGTTACGGTAACAAATTACAAACCAACAAACATACAAAAAACGGATCTTTATAATACAGACGAAGTGTAAGTTGTGCTCATCACAGAAGAACAAGGAAATGTAAGTTTCCTTCACGTTTCATATGACCTTGAGATGCCTTGTAAATATCGTATAACAGTTCTTTTAATATTGGTTTCTCAGAGGTTCGATGTGCTGAAGGATTCTAACCCCACTTTAAACCTGTTAACCAACTGACTCATTACTGAGAACATTTCATTCATGCGTGGACTACAGTTCTGACAAACTGTGTTCGTTTATTTCCTTGCTTGTTTGTGTGTACTGGGAGGTGAAGAAGGGATTAGTCATTGTATGTGACTCTCGTACATAACAGGAGAGAGTTAAAGGCTTTTCGTTTACTGAACTCCCCTGTTATTTCTAGTTCCCTTCAGTTTCTGTGTTCCTTGCCTTGTTGCAGCAGTGTCTTTTTACTAACGCAGTAAAACAGGACACAGTTATTCTCATTTCGTTAGCTGCACGCTTTCTCCACTCAGCGGGTACGCAGCACTCAGCTGTCCACAACTCTCACCTATCTTCAGTGAAGCTTTCATACTAATAGTTAAACCGGAATTTTCAGTTCCTTTTGTACCAAGGTGGTAAACTCTATTTCCCGCATCCTCTCTTTCCATTTGCAAATATCTCCAGGTTTTGAAATGGAGTTTGTTTATACATTTTGAAACAGTAATGACATGGTCGGAGACTTCTCTTCGTCCCACTTTCTTATAAAGGAAAACTAGTGAAGTCTTTCATCCAATGGTTCCTTTCATTAAGACTAAATATTGCTAAGGAACATATGTTGAGGTGCTTTCTATGCCCATGGAAATACGGACAAAGAGACCAAATTTTGAGACGCTCATTAACAACAAATGAGTCTCAGACGCACCCAAACACACACGGGTCCACGACATATAAAAGAGCTTGGAAGAAAAACTGCTTGTGTCCGCCTTCATTCTGTCCCCCTCGCTCAGCCACTCTCATCAGAATTTCAAATAACTGAGGGAGGAGGCGGAATACTTCGTGTGATTGTTGCAGCAGCCATCAGGGAAACGACTGAGGCACGTCACACCAACACACTCACAATCGCTGACCTCTTCATTTCCCAGCATCTTTCCTTTAAATTCATTAATTAAAAAACTGAACACTTGCTGCCAGTTACATACCGTAGACAGTCTCTCTCTCTCTCTCTCTCTCTCTCTCTCACACACACACACACACACACACACACACACACACACACACACAAACAGTCACTCATCACTTAATTTTCCTACATCAATTTCATAACAGTCTCAGGCTACTGTGATTCAGTCTCGTAAGAATAATATCATCTGTTGTTTCTGGGTAAGAATACACTAGTTTCTCCGACAGGATGAGGGATAATGGCGACAGTATAAACACTGCCAGGATCCTCGTATACTCTCTTATGTTATAAAATCTCGCGGCTTTGCCGATAACATACGTAGTAGAGATGTTCCTTCCATGACAGAGCTAATAATACAATTATTAATACCCTTAGCCTGTTATCCTTAGCTAAAAAAAAAAAAAAAAGTGTGACAGCAAAATTTAATGTTAGAGTTGTCCTGATTGAAAGGTCACGCTGTACCTCCCAGGCTTCTATACTCATTAACAGCTGAATGAAATTGTCTGGCATTTGCGAGAATAGAATAGCCCAGTTGTACTGACTTTGATAGAAGAAATTATTTTCTACACACGTTTAATATTCTGTAACCTACCGATTACGGGTATGCAACAGTGTGTAATTATTTATCTCTCAGTGTAAAACCAGTGTAATGTAGTATGAGTGAACAAAAGTCTTGTAATCCATGCCACCACCAGATGGTTCTGTTCAACTTACGGATGATGTCTTGGTCTGAGAGGGTTAATATCGACGTAAAATGTCATACTGCATCCAAATTTTGCTCAGCTAAAAAGAAAATGAAAGTAATTAATGATCATTGCTCCCGACCTCTCCACTACAAGAGGTGTTGGGGTGTTTCCTAAGCTGCTTAAGGTTATCTGAAGGGTAGGAATATATCGTTTCATTTTTCGTTTCATTTTTAAAGGCTCCAACATGCTTGCATGCGTCGGCCTTGGTCACCTAATGGCGGCTCTCCATGCTGCACAATCCATTGCAGCCTCTCTGTTCAGTCCCTTAACCCGGAGGTCACACTTAATGACCACGACCCATGTCTTTCTCGGTCTACCCCTCATAACACCACCCCCAGTATTAACACTTCTCACCTTCATCACCCAATTATCATCCCCCATCCTCTCCACATGTCCAAACCATCTCAATCTACCTCTCCTCATCATAACACCAATACACTCCAGTCCCATCCTACCTCTCAACTCTTCCACCGTAAACCCAGCCCCCTCAGACATTGGACGCAGGGACGCACTACACATCCACCTAAACATTGTCATTTCTGTACGTCTGAGCCGACGAATATCCTCCTTCTTCACTGCCCAGGTCTCACTACCATACAGCATTACACTCCTAACACATGCTGCATACAAAGACCCCTTAGCACGTAGGGAGAGTCATCTCAATGTCAGGAGAGGCAAGAGCTCCCTGAACTTCTTCCAACCACTTCTTACCCGAGCCACAGAGCTAGCTCCATATCTATCTATATATATATCTATATATATCTATATATATCTATATATAGATATATATATATATATATATATATATATATATATCTATATATATATATATATATATATATATATATATATATATATATATATATATATGGTCCCAGTAAGTTAGGTCAGGATGTAATATAAGTGTAATTTAGACATAAAATAGTTGTAATTAAGTAATTATGAACAATTTAGTATAAGTGTGAATTATTATAATCTAGTATAAGTGTACCATAAGTATCATATAAGAGTGATTTTTTGTATCGTTGGGATAAGTAAGAAGTGAGTATCTACTTATCATGTAATTCGCATTAAGTATTACATCAGCCAACAACACTCCCTCCTCCCCTCCATAAAACACACAGGTAGCGATGTTGATGAACATTTAAATTGACTTAATGTTCATAATCTCTTACTTGAGTTAATTCAAAGATATCTTTAGGTTTCAACTCATTTTAGTGTTAGAAATGCTGATTGAGAAGGTGCCAGAGGGGGAGAAACAGTTCTATATATTTAGTTACCTCGAAATATCGATCACTGTGCGTTCCCACGTTTGGTTAACTGACAAAATTGCATCCCAACATCATTGCGAAGACTTGATATTAAGTGGTGTGATCTTTCTCAATGCCACTCAAATTTTCTCCATCGTCGTGTAATCTTGGTGAAATACGATAAGCTCTAAAGAAGTCAATTCCGAAATGAGTGTTGCGAGACATACTTGTCCATATCCCCTTTGGCCCTATTCCTCACAGAACCACAAATCTCACCCTCTACCGATATATCTCCATTTTGTTTTCCCGGTTACCATCTCCTTACAAACTTTCGAAACAAGGGCGGCACCTGTTGTTATATCAAATCCCAATATGCAGTTGATACTATTTTAAACTTCACTTCATCCAGTTTTGATTACTCATTTTATAAATTAAATTGCCAAAACATAACCAAATATATCTGTGTAGTTTATCGTTCCCCCAATGCTTCTTCGGAACCCAGTGTATTTGATTCCATATCCACTCAGTTGAGTAACCTTGACCTTGCCCTTGGCAATGAAATTACCATTTTGGGTGATTTTAACATACACAATGTTGAATGGTTATTGCATTCTGCCCGGACTGACGACGCTGGTCTAGAATGCGAGCTGTTTGTGGAATCGTTTAATCTCACCCAGTTGGTAAAGCAACCAACCAGAATAGCTGATAATCCTGACCATAATGCCCATCTCTTGGATATATTCTTGACAAATAATCCAGATCAATACAGGATAGAGGTACTGTCACCACTTGGATCCTATGACCACAATCTCATCAAAGCCTCATTAGTTAACCCTCCTACACCTCCCCATTCCGAACCTGTCAGGGTGACCCGATGGCACTTTGACAGGGCAGACTGGGATGGATTTAGAAATTATCTTGCTGATGTTCCATGGCAGTCTTTCTTCTCTAGTGATCCCAATTCTACCCAGTCCCACATTTGCGACTTAATACTAGCTGGTATGGATTTATTCATACCAAGTCAACAATTCACTAAAAGATCAAACTCTCCAAAATGGTTTGATGGCAATTGTGCCAGAGCAACAGCCCAGAAGTCATTAGCATATAACTCTTACTTAAAATAAAAAACATCTGAATCACTCTCCCAATTTAAAATTGCTAGAAATCATGCAAAAACTGTATTAAATCTATCTAAATCAAACTTTCTTCAAAAGCAAGCATCAAAACTACTTAACAACCCTAATGACAATAGAATATTCTGGTCAGCTCTTAATTCTTTCAATAATAACTTTAACAAGTCATCTTCCATTCCCCCACTAAAATCTTCAGATGGCAATATTACAAATGACCCACGTGGGAAAGCAGATATCTTTGCTAGTACCTTTGCAAGAAACTCTGCCATAGATGATATCAGCCAGAATGTCTCAGTGCTGGAACTTGATTCTCCCGAAATTGCCCCACTTAAAATACAGACAAGATTCGTAATATCCATCCTAGACAATTTACCTACCAACAAAGCTCCAGGCCCAGATGGAATTCCGCAAATTGTTTTGAAAAAGTGTTCCCCTGAACTTGCCTCTGTCCTAGCTAAATTATTCAGACTATGCATACGTACTTCTTTATTCCCAAATTCATGGAAAGAAGCCAATATCCACCCAGTTCCGAGGAAAGGAGGTTCATCTGACCCCTCCAGTTACAGACCAATAGCTGTCACATCTTCTCTTGGTAAGGTATTTGAAACTTTAATTAATAAGCATATTGTTAAACATCTTGAATCCAACAACTTAATTAGTGATAGACAATACGGTTTTCGCCGCGAAAGATCCACCATTGACATACTCAATCTCTTAACTCATACCATCCATCAATCAATTGATCTTTTTGGAGAAACTCATGCAGTAGCTCTTGATATCTCTAAAGCTTTCGACAGAGTATGGCACCGTTCACTGCTGTCCAAACTCCCTTGCTATTGACTAACGTATTTTGTTCCTTTAATTTCTTCTTATCTTAGTGACAGGAAAATAAGAATAAAAGTAGATGATGTATATTCGAATTTCCACTCAATTAACGCCGGCGTGCCCCAGGGATCAGTTCTGGCGCCAACCCTATTTCTGGTTCATATTAATGATCTCTTATCTGTCACTCACAATCCCATTCACTCATATGCAGATGACTCAACACTACATAGTTCATTCACACTCAGACATCCAATTACAAAGTATAATATCTCTACCTCTCAACTCAGTACAGCCATCTCCATAAATCAAGATCTATCTACAATCAGTGAATGGAGACAAAACAACCTTGTCTCTTTTAATGCCAGTAAAACTAAATATATACAGTTTACTAATAGACAGATATTACCAGATTCGTACATTACCTTCAGTGCTACTAATATTCCCATCTCCAAAAGTATTGAAATTCTTGGTGTCTCACTTAACAGTGCCCTCAGCTGGACCTCTCATGTCAGATCACTTGCTAAAACCGCATCAAAGAAACTTGGACTATTGTACAGAGTCCGTAAGTTCTTCGCGGATGAGCAGTTAGCTATAATTTATAAGAGTCATCTGCGCTCTCAGCTTGAATATTGCTCACCCTTGTGGAATGGTTGTGGAGAGGTTGCATTAAGACAAGTAGACAAAATTAAGAATAAAGCTGTTAGAATCATTAACAACCCTGTCATTACATATAAACTACCTCCCCCGCAAGTAAGAAGGAATGTTGCCTCCCTTGCATTATTTTACAGATATTTTTTTGGCAAATGCTCAGACGAAGTTGCGTCCATGGTGCCACCTCTTCATGCCTTCCTTCGTGCTACACGGGCATCTGGTAGCGCTCATGACTGGAATGTCACTCAACCATATTGCAGAACTTCTGCCTATCAGAATTCTTTCATTCCCCGAACTGCATCTCTCTGGAACTCGCTTCCCCAGAGTTGTTTTCCTTCAAATTTCAACCTACAACTGTTCAAGTCTAACTGTTACAGATATTTTATGAACAGAGGACACCAGTAATCTGGTGTATGGATTATTTTTTTTCCCCCATTTGTTTTTTCCTTCCTCCATTCTGTTATTTAAAAAAAAATAAAAAAAAAACGGACTATAACATCGTCGAATGCAATCGGACTGAGGTATCCGAGGTTATAAAAGACGTGGGTGAGCATGCAACTGCGTGACTCATTCCACCGCCTTTGACTGATTCACAGGTTAGTGCCAAAGCCTGATAATCTCCCCCTTCCATTGTTTTCACATTGAGAATTGTAGAGAGTAGAGTGATTAATAGTGTGTTCAATAGCAAAGTTCTTGTGTGACCCATTCCACCGCCTTTGACTGATTCACAGATTTTAACATCAAATCAAGTCATAATCTGCCAAATACGTCACCACACTTACATACCACACACTTCCCTCCCCCCCTCCCCAATCATTGTGTTAGGCAGAAATCTAAATCATTGTACGTTAACCTAAGTTGAGGAGCTTTCTGTATTATAAGTCACAAGGGAAATAATGTAATCGAAGTGCATTTCTTCAGTCTAAAATGATAATCTAATTATAGGAAGTCGTGTAAATATTGAATTAGGTCATTTTAGGTTTTCCCGTTTATTGAACTGAGTGTTATGATTAAAGTCTCATCATTGAAGTGAGTGTTATTGTAGGAGAGTGGTGCAGGATGTATTGCTGAGTAAGTGGTCTTTATACTGTTTTAGTATCATCCCTCCTCGAGTCCTTCAGTGACCAAGGAGAACGACATCCACTGATAACTCGTATGGTCTTTCTGTTCCAAGTGTTATTAGAACAATGTTAACTAGGGAAGTGAATCTATGGATTTAAGCATTTATCTAATTTTGGGTACGATTAAAATCAATGTTATACTCTGTCGGGTTTCCAGCTACCCTTCTTTGATGCCTATGTACGGGGTGGCCCGCAAGGTGTACTAGGGGGAATAACAACTGGAGAACCTAAGCCTACCTAATTCATGCTAACCCATTCAGTATGAAATCTGATCCCACAGTTTGGACATAAGTCGGGTAATTCATTGGTATCTATTTTGGAGTAAGGGAATTAAAACACCCCAGTTGGTTTTGGGTCTACACTAAAAACAGGCTTGGTAATTATTGGCAGCCACGATGGTAAATAAAAAGTGTTATGCTCGAGGTCAGTACAGAGACAGCTAGCCATAAAGAATATCACGCTACCACACCCATCCTCCATAAATTCTAATACAACCTTGAATTTAATAAGGACAATGAGAACCGGCATAGAAATCTCACCTATTACTAAATTCCCATTACCAACTGACACCCTAGTAATCTCAACTTTAAATTCAGTGCGCATTTCTGGCGATTTACACTCCAACGCTAAGCGGTGACAAGAAATGGTTGTAAGAGGAGAAACTGTAGTGACATGAAGGTTTGTGGGATCAGAATGATCGTAACATTACTCTGGTGTCTTAACAGTGAGAGATAATTAAAAATCTACAGCAATACACTGGGGTTAGCGGTGGTATTCATTAAAATTCTCGGCAATACACTGGTGGCCATTGAGATATACATAAAAATTACTACCAATATATATATATATATATATATATATATATATATATATATATATATATATATATATATATATATATATATATATATATATTTTTATCGAGATAGAGAGAGAGAGAGAGAGAGAGAGAGAGAGAGAGAGAGAAAGATAGATAGATATAGATATAGAGAAATAGGATAATCATACTGAGGGGGTTAACGTCTCTTCTTCTTCTTCTTCTTTATTTCCGTCTTCTTTCCTCTTCCTAGCTTTTCCCATGTCTCCCATTCTTTCACTACTTCCACCTCCTCCATAATAGCTTTCCTTCCCTTCTTATTCATCTCTCCCCGTCTCTTTGTTCTCCCATCTGATCCAACCTTATGATTGATGTAATCCGCTGACCGTGAAATATGACCCCAGATCGATTATTTAAACTTTCACATATTTTTCAGTGGACTTTGCTGGTCAGTACTATTATCGCACTGAGGAGTCACCTGATTGGCGGCCTACTGGGTGCAACCACCTGAGAACACACCTTCCAGCCTAAAAGATACATCCATCCATATGTCTTTCTCTTATACAATATTATTCATATATTTATTTTCTTCCATGAACATTTTACTCTTTGTTTTCATCGTTTTCATCTCTCTTTTTTTTTTTTTTTTTTTTTGTTTCGCTCATCCTTATTTTTAGCTGTCTCATTATTCATTTTTACTTCTTTTTCTTCCCAATATGTTTTCCAACATTTCTGCGGTGCTTCAATCTCCATAGCAAAAAAGGAGGAATTAGTAGAATTCTGATACAAATATTTCAGTCTTAACAAATCCGACGACATGAGATATAACCTTTTGGAATAGAGAACAATTCTGGGACTAGAAATAATGGGTGAAACTGAAAGGTAAAAGATCTATCTATCTATCTATCTATTGCCAGACGCCTCAATCCCGTTTGGGGTGGCCACAAACAAATCGCCTCCAAGTCGCCCTGTCCCCCGCCATTTCACTGCCCTGCTCCCAAATCACACCCCCCTCTCTCATATACCTCTCCACCCCATCCCTCCATCTCATCCTCGGCCTCCCCCTCCCTCTTTCCCCCACCACCTCACTCACATACACTCTCTTCGTCAGTCTCTCACCCTCCATCCTCTCCACATGGCCAAACCACCTCAATGTGTTCCTCATAACGCTTCCTATCACATCCACATCCACACCACAACGCTCCTTTATATCCTCATTCGTCAGCCTGTCTCTCCACGTGACTCCACAGGCTCCTCTTAAATAACTCATTTCCACTGCTCTCACTCTTGACTTGTGTCCTTCCAACAATGTCCAAGCTTCACTTCCGTACGTTAGAGTTGGTATCACAATACTGTCATGTAGTAACTTTTTCACTTCCATGCTCACTTCCCAGTTTCTTATCACTGCTTTCAAGGAACCAGCAACCTTTCTTCCCTGCTGTACCCTTTCAAGCACTTCACCCTCCAAACCTCCATCCTTACTCATCACACTACCCAAATACTTAAACGTACTCACATTTTCCAATTCCTCACCATCTAACCTCGCTGTACATTCACTAACTTCACCTCTCTCAAAGACCATCACTTTACTCTTCCCTACATTCACCTTTAGGTTCCGTTTCTTACACACTCTCCCAAACTCATCCACCAAGCCTTGCAGCTCCCCTTCGTCTTCACTCAACAACACAGTATCATCTGCAAACAACAGTACAGGGAGTTTCCAAACACTACCCTCTCTCACCAGGGCCACTCCAACATCCACTACCCTACCTTGTACCTCTTTTATTACCACATCCATGTACAGATTGAACAACTATGGAGACATGACACATCCCTATTTCAAACCAACTTTCAAAGAGAAAAATTCACTTAGTTCACCATCCACACGCACTGCAGCCTTCGCACCATCGTACATACTCTTCACAGCATTCAACAACTTCCCATCTACTCCATATATTCTTAACACTTTCCACAATCCTTGTCTATCCACCCTGTCATATGCTTTCTCCAAATCCATGAAAGCCGCATACAACTTCTTTCCCTTCTCTAGAAACTTTTCCTCTTAAATTCCTCTTAAATTAGGCATCATTTTATCTAAGAATGAATATCTGATCTACACAACCTCTTCCCTTCCTAAAGCCTCCCTGTTCTTCTCCAACTAATATCTCTGTTCTTTCTCTAACTCTGTCAATAAGTATCCTACCATACACTTTTCCAATTATACTAAGAAGACAAATGCCCCTATGATTACCACACACTTCTTTTCCACCTTTTCCTTTGTACGAGGGAATAATTATTATACCTGACTTCCAATCCTCCGGGACTCTACCTTCCTCCCAGGCCAATCTGCACATCTTCCACATCCATTCTACTACTATCTCTCCCCCATGCTTCAGCATTTCACCACACACTCCATTAATTCCTGGGGCTTTCCCCAATTTATCTTTCTTCATTGCTTCCACAACTTCTATCCTACTGATTTCTTCCTGTCTTCTCACCTCCCTCCTTCTCCCAGCCATTCCCCAGCCACTTATACTCGCATTACTTCCATCCTGTATGTTCAACAATTCCTTAAAGTGTTCTCTCCATCTGCTCACTTTTTCTCCCTTCTCCACTAGTAATCTACCATTTTCATCTTTCACTCCCCTGCTAACTTCACTTCCACCCTGTCTTACTCTCTTCACCTCGTTCCAGAACATTTTCCTACAGTCCCTCCACTTTACACTCAAATTCCTTCCAAATTCCTCATCCACTCTCTTCTTACTCTCTCTTACTAATCTTTTCACCTCTCTCTTTCTTTCTATATATAACTCTCTCTTCCGCCTCTCAACTTCTTCCACGCCCCTATTTCTCATTCATTCATTGTATGCTTTCTTCTTTTGTGCCACAGCCTGTCTCACCTCTTCAGTCCACCACGCTGTTCCTTGCACCCCCCTCCGCGTTCTCTTCCTTCCACACACCGCATCACATGCTGCGCATATTTCTTCTGTAAAAACCTTACACACACCTTCCACGTCTCCCATCTGCTCCAATTCATATTTGCCCAATCGTTCCTCCACTTCTCTCTGATACTCTGCCTTTTTCTCATCCTCTTGTAACCTTTCCATTCTCCTTGCAACTACTACTTCCTCTCGTCTTTCCCTTCTTCTATTCCTCCATCTTACTTGAATTCTAATTCTGGCCACCACCAAGTAGTGGTCAGAAAGTCCACTCCCCCAACCTCTATGAGCTCTTGCATCCATTACACATCTTCGCATGCTTTCATCCAAACACACATAATCAGTCATTGCCTTCCTTTCATTCAGTTCACCACCCACCCTTCTCATCACTCGCCATGTATACCTGTGGATCATTTTATGCCTGAAAAGGGTATTGGCTATCACCAACCCCCTCCCAGCACAAATGTCCACTAACGCACTGCCATTCTCATCTATCTCTGCAGGCACACCCCACTCACCAACTATTCCATCCACCTTCACATTCCCAACTTTACCATTCATATCAACAATCAAAAACACTCTCTCATTCCTTCCAAACTTTTCCATGCACACTTCTACATTTGTCCAGAACTCTTCTCTCACTCTTCTAGCACGATCATCCCTCTTAAAATTATTTTATTCTGTAATAACTTATTGAAAATTCTTATTTAGTGCTTCACAAATATCCTTCTCTTGTGTACAGGTGATCCCCTCATCCGTAACGGATTGTATTTTTTCTTTTACTTTGGTTTGCTTCTGATGTAGCTGTAAAATAGCTTCGATTGATCATTACTTTTATTTATGATATCCTCCTCAAACTGTTTCTGGGCTTCCATCCTAATTCTTTTATAATCGTTTCTTGCCTGTTTACAGATGCCCTTTCACTATTGTGTCTTCTGTATCTATTCCACAACAAATCCCTTTTTCTTTTGATTTTTTATATTCTGTATTGAACCATTTCTTTCTTTTCTTTTCTGCTTCTTTGTGCTGTGGAATGTACTTCTGGACTCCTATTTCATAAAGTTCACAGAATTTTATATATATAGCATTTAAAACTTGTCCTCTAAGCTCCTTTTCCCAGTTTCGTAGAACTACTTCTTTATGTAATGATAGTTTCCCTTTGTATAATTTGGGCTCTTTTTGTAACCTTCATTGCTGTTAACTATGTCATATTCAATCCTGCAGTTGCTGTTTAGTACAGCATGGTCACTTTTGCCAAATGGAGGGTGATACATTAAACTGTCAATGTCGTTTTCTTGCATGTTAAATATATATAAGATCTAGCATCGAAGGTATATCGAGTCCTCTTTTTCTGGTGCTCCCTTACACGTTGCGTTAGGAAAAACTTCTGGACGAGATCTAGGAGTTTTGGCCCCAAGAGCTTCCTTGGCTTATTATTTCTAGAATATTCCAATTTATATTTGTATTAAAATCTCCAGGTAGTATAAGTCTTTCTGATTTCTCTTCCATTCTATGTAGTAATGCTCTTAAACTCTGAATTGTACCCTCTGCCAGATCCTCATATTCGTCTCTTTCCTATTTGTTTGATCATGGTGGCATGTACAAATTGGCTACAATTACTTTTCCTTCAGATGTATTGTTCTCTACTGCAATCAGTTCTACTTATGAGGGTATAATCTAGTTCTGTTTCTTTGACTTTTAAATTTTTCTTTGTTAATATTATAATTCCTTCTCCTTTTTTCAAGTTCCTATCTCTTCTCCATATATTGTATTCCTCTAAGTTTAGGTTGTCATTTGATATCCTTGGTGTTAATTTTATTTCAGTTAGGCATATTATATGTGGTTCATTTTCTCTGATATTATTATTCATCTCTAATAATTTAGATACCATTCCATCCACGTTTGAGTGCATCAACTTAATCATCTTATTTACATACCTGTCATGACTTGGTTCTTCTACCTTCCTCCCTTTTATTCCCTGCTGTTTATGTACCACTTTCGAACCTGCAATCCGATTGCTTTGTAAAAAAAATGTATTCTTCTCCTCCTCTGATCTTCCCTCGTTATCTGTTTTTGCTTCCTCCTTTCTTTTAGTAATTCCAGTTCCTCTTAAATTAGGCATCATTTTATCCACACATTTTATAATTCCTCTATTTCCATGAGTTTCTTTGCATTCTTTAGTATCTCCATCACAGTATTTACACTCTTTAAGGTTACCTTTAGAGGTCTTGACTTATTTCTCTTATATTTCCCTAACCTTTTTTGTTCCTCTATGTCTTTATTACATCTTTCCTCTGATACTTCCTTCAATATGCTCCTTACATTTGCCATCTCCTTTTTGTCTCTCGAGATCTTGTTTCTTATTTCTTCCTCTTCTTTACCAGTGATTGCTATAGATTTGTTGATATCTGCTGAATCTCTGACCAATTTAGGATTGTTTTGGATTATTCTTTTCACTTCCTTTTTAATACTTTTTTCTTCCACCCTTGTTTCTAAGTCTTTCTTTACTTTCACCATTTCAGCATACAGTAAGTGGTTTCCACATCACTTTTGTAGCTTTGCATCACTTCATTCACCTGTGTTATCTTTTCCTCAATCTCACTGCTCTGATCTGTCAGACTGCTTACTTGCCTAATTGTCTCTGTATCATTTCTGAACTCTTCCATAATGCTCTCGTGGTTGACTACTGTACTTGCTAGTTCATTCATTTTCCTCCTAAGTGAGCTCACTTCTACTGTCAGCTCCTCTATTGTTGTATCTTTCTTGTTGACTTCCTTTCCTAATTTTTCTATTTCTTCCTTCTGCAAGTGTAACTGTTTCTTAATTTCATCCATTTCATCCAGAAAAGCCATCTCTAGTTTGTTTACTCATTCTACCAGTTTATTGTAAGTCTCCATTTCAACCAGTTCTTGGTAGAAATAATCATCCTGCTTTGTACCTTTATCCCTTTTCTTTTCCAGATTTGCTTTACTAAAGTAGGTGGCCATCATGTGGTACTAAGAGCACAGATACTACTTACAACATTCCCTTGCGCAGAGTCGCAGACAAAACAACTGATCAGCTGATTTTGCGCATTCTTGCGCTGCTTTGTTTTCTTTACTATTTGAACAACAGTCTTACTTAAAACTTCTTCTTTTTATATTAAGACACCATTTAGTCAGAGCTTGACTCATATAAAGATACTAATTTAGGTGTAGCCAATGGCCAGGTTTGGCCAGGTATGGAGTGGTGCTGACGTGCGTCCGCTCTGCTCGGCAACTCATGCGTGTGTGTGTGTGTGTGTGTGTGTGTGTGTGTGTGTGTGTGTGTGTGTGTGTGTGTGTGTGTGTGTGTGTGTGTGTTTTAATAACATTACTGAACTAATTCTTATATGAAGTTAACCAAACATGATGGAAGCATTGAGGGACAGCCCATGAGGGAACCTATTCTTTAGAACACAAGATAACTGGTTCAAGTGATGGGTCTACGTCAGACACTGGCCTGGAAACATCTTTTATTTTTCAACTGAGACCAAACATGTAGGAAGGGTTGAGGGTAATGCAAGATCAAGTGCTTCAGTTCTGAGAACAGTCAAAGTTAAAGGCCCAGGGCAATGTCAGAGATCTTCCTCTTCTTCTTCATCAGCTTTATTTACCCATCTTTATATGGGGTCGCTGTTCTTGATGAGCCTCTTCCACGTGCCTTTATCACCTGCCATGTTGGTATCCAGACTCTTCTCTCTCATATCCGCCACTATGCAATCTTTCCACCTTATCTTGGGTCTTCCTCTCCTCCTTCCGTGTACTTCCATATCCAGTGCTCTCCTCTCGTCACTTTGTCCATTGCTCCTTAAGACATGGCCGTACCATCTAAGTTTTGCCTCTTTCGTCTTCGAAACCTCCATCACCTTCACTGTTCCTCTGATCCTTGCATTGCTGATTCTGTCCTCCCTTGTCACGCCACACATTCATCGCAACATCCTCATTCTGCTACTTCCATCCTCCTCTCATTTACTTTCTTCACAGGTAGTGCCTCTGACCCGTATGTCATTGCTGGTCATACCATAGTTTTGTACACCTTCCACTTTAATTTCACTGGCATTCTCCTGTCACACAACACTCCTGAAACAGCTCTCCAACTTCTCCATCCTACTTGGATTCTTCTGATTATTTCCTTATCTTCACTACGACTGCTGATAGGGTGGATCCCAGGTATTTAAATGCATCCACCCTCTTCAGTTCCACACCATCCAGCCTAATACTTTCACGTCTATCGTGCACCTGCTTTGTACACATCATATATTCTATCTTTGTTCTATTTATTTTCATTCCTCTACTCTTCAGTGCTAATCTCCACTCATCCAGTCTGCGCTCTATCCCTTCTTTTGACTCACCAAAACCACATCATCGGCATACATCATGTCCCATGGTGTCCCCATTCTTACATCCTCTGTCAACACGTCGAATATGATGTTGAAAAGGAAAGGGCTCAGTGCAGAGCCCTGATGCAGCCCCACCTCCACTCCAAAACTGATCGTCATGCCTGCTCCACTCCTCACTCGCGTCTTAACATTCCTGTACATTTCCCCTACCAGTCTTACATATTTTTCCGGTACTTTTTTCTCTCTTAAACATCTCAACTCCTGTCTCAGTATTCTATCATAGGCCTTCCCTAGCCCGTAATCACCCGACTTGTCCAAGATGCCGACAAGAGGGCTATTTTGCCTCGTGGACAGGATGGTGTTAGGCCTATGAGGCCGGCTGCCCATGACATCTCAGTTTGAGATGAGCTCCTGCCGTGTGAGGTGCATTCGTGTGGTTCCTGTCTCTACCATTGAGTTAGTGCCCCATTATCCGGAATCCCAGACATGCCTGGTTTAGAGAAACATACCCTTCATTGTGCAACATTCCAGACAGCAACCCGTGTGGGGAACATGGGACGTGTGGACTCCACGTGTGCCAAGTTTCAGCGGCATACCTCAAGACTGAGGCTGGCTGCGATCCGTAGAAGATAAAAGTCATTTTTTCTCCCATTTTTGACTTCTTTCATTTTCTTCCTCTCCTATGCTAGTTTCATTTCGAAATGTAAGTAATAGATAATTTACTTTAGAAATGCATGTATTTCATATAAGAAATATAGGAATAAAATTTTTGCAAATTTCTATAAATATTTTTTTACCCACAAAGTTTGTCCAGAATCCTGTACATGCCTCGTATTAACGTAAGATTCCTAGGTCTGGTGATTAAGGGCTAGATCTATAAACACCATATGTATTTCTTTCTGTCTTTCTCTATTCTTTTCTGCCATTTGTCTCAGTATGAACATTGGGTTCGTTGTTCCTCTTCCCGGCATAAAACCAAACTGACCTCTGGCCACCTCCACCTCCAGCCTCAGTCTCTCATCCAGTATCCTTTCCCAAACCTTCATTGTGTGTGATAGCAGTTTAATTCCACGATAATTCCCACACTCTTGTACATCTTTCTCCTTGAAGATGGGTACCAACACACTCTCCCTCCACTCATCTGGTATCTCTTCCTGCTCCTCTATCTTGCACATTAAATTCCACGACAAATCCACTCCCGCTTCTCCCAGGGCCCTCCACGCCTCCACCGGGATCTCATCTGGTCCACTTTCCTTGTTGTTCTTCATTCTTTTAAGTGCTCTCACCACTTCTGCTCTCTCTACACATCTCGTAAGACCTAGGTATGGTATTCCATCATCCTGATGATCCCGTGGGTTCTCCTCATTTAGTAGGCCCTCAAAGTACTCCTCCCATCTCTCTTGTACCTTCATCTCATCGATTAGCACCACACCATTTACATCCTTCATCTGCTTCACATGATTAACATCCTTTGTAGACTTGTACCTAATCCTTGCTATCCAGTATATTCTCTTCTCTCCTTCAGGTGTTTCCAGTTCCTCATACATATCACGACAAGCCTCAGCCTTAGACCCTGCCACTGCTTTCCATGCTAACTTCTTTGCACTTTTATACACCATCTTCTCCTCCCACGATCTGCTTTGCTCCCAATGCTTCTTTGTTTCCTTTTTCCTTTTTAGTGCATTCTTAACGTTTTCTCTCCACCACCATTCTTCTGTAGTTGTACGACGCTTTCCCAGTGTTTCTCCAAGTACTTCTCTGGCCACTCCTCTCACGGTTTCTGTATTGTCCTTCCACCAGTCTTGAACTCCCTCTATATTTACGTTCACCCAGTCTAGTACCTTAGTCTTGAACTCTTATCTCTTCGCTTCCTCCTTCAGAGCCGTCCATCGAATCCTCTTCTCATACCTCCTCCTTCCTTTTCTTGGTCTTTTTAGCCCCACATCCATCACTAGCAGCTGGTGTTGTGGTGCTGCGTGATCACCTGGTATAACTTTACAGTCTTTTATCTCTACCAGATTTCATCTTCTGGACATAAGGTGGTCTATCTGGGTAAAATTTCCTCCACTCTTATACGCGGTGATATGCTCTTCCCTCTTGCAGAAGAAAGTATTAGCAATTGCCAGGTCAAAGGATATGGCCAGATCCAGTATCCGTTCACCCTCTGCATTTACATTTCCAAGCCCATGGCCTCCATGTATCCTCTCAATTCCTTCATTATCTGCTCCAACATGTCCATTCAGATCTGCGCCCAGCACCACTCCCTCCTCCACAGCAATTCTCTCCATGTCACTTTCTAGCTTTCTCCACAACTCTTCATTTTCGTCATCTGTTGATCCTGTCTGGTGCATATGCATTAACCACATTTATTATACTAACCTTACTGTTATCAACCGATCTCCTCCTGTCGCCACTTCAGTCACATATTCTTTCATTTCCTGCGACACCACTATTCCAACTCCATTACTTCCCTCTGCAGTTGCACTACTATAATAAAGTTTGTATCCATCTCCTAATTCCTTCGCCTTGTTGTCCTTCCACCTGGTCTCCTGCACACACAGTATGCTCACCCTTCTCATCTTCATCAGCTCCACCACCTCTCCTTGACCTGTCAAAGTCTCAACATTCAGTGTTGCCACCCTCAGGGCAACAGGAGCTCGCTTCTTTAGCCGTGGTCGCTTATGGCACGGTAGCCCTTGCACATTCGCAGAGGTCGGGCGATGACTTTGTGCGTCGCTTATAACGGGGTACTCCCTGACATGATCCACTATTCCTCGGTTGTGGCTCATCATGGTTTTGGCTTATATTTTACTGGCCGACGGCCCTTTTTGACGCCAACTCTCCTCATTTATCCGGGCATGGGACTGGCATTGAGTTGTGCTGGCTTGCACCCCCTGTGGCTGGGTTAGGGCAATGTCAAAGATCGATGACGGTATATTACTCTTGACGACATAAATGAAATTGATTTAATCCAGGTTTAGTTAACATTGTTGTAACAGTTAAGGGTCTGCCAAGGAGTAGGTATATTGTGTTTTCAAACAATGTCAAAGGTGAAGGTCACAAGGAAAAGTAATAAGTCATGATCACTGCAGAAGATATGTAGTTTTCATCTATTAACCACAATTGGTGGAAGGGTTCAGTGTTTGAGAGGAATAAAGTAAACTGATTTTGAGAGCTGGCTGTCCACTAGGCACTGAGAGCAGTTGGTGGACGCGGGTATTGTACTCTATGAATGCTCCTTTTTGTTTCATTTAATAATAATAATAATAATAATAATAATATTAATATTATTATTATTATTATTATTATTACTATTATTGTTACGTACCTGTCCCCACACCGCCACAGGCTCCAACAGCAGTAGTACAGTACAGGAAGAATGTTGCCCAGTGAGATGTTCTTCCTATGGTCAGCCTTAGGTGTACAGTACACAAGATCAGCTGAGGCGAAAATAAACACTGGCTCCTTAAAGTTCACTGTCTTTATTTTCCAAATCAATCAATCAATCAATCATTTCCTGTGGCACCCCACGGGATGCACAAGGCCTCGATGAACTCTTCCCACCAATATTTGTCTCTTGCCATCTCCTTCAGGTCCCACCAACACTCCTCTCCTTCTTCTCTTTTCATTGTCCTCAACCAGGTTTCCTTCGGCCCACCTCTACCTCTTCTTCCTCTAGCAGTCCACTCTGGCACATCCTGTATTAAACTGCTTTCTTTTCTGTATATGTGTCCCAGCCATTTCCGCGAAACAGTCTCACATATTCATTAACTGGTTCCACTCTCGTAATATCCCTTACTCTTTCATTTGTAACTGTCTTGCCACTTTACCCCAAGAATCCTTCTCAGTATCTTAATCTCAAATCCTAATACTTTCTGATCTGTTGCAATTGATTCATGCCCATAAATAACAGTTGGTCTAACCATGGACTTGTAAATTTTCACTTTAGTATGTACCGAAAGCATATTATTATTCCAAACAGATTTCAACATTCCAACAGCTCGCCAAGTCTGTCTAATCGTCTCAATTTCATTGTTTAATGATCCGTTGGATGATAGAATCGTTCCCAGATATTTAAAGTTTTCTACATTCTTCACCGCATTATTACCAATTGCACAAACGATTTGGTTCTCCACGTTCATATTAATAATTTCAGTCTTTCCATAATTTATTACCAATCCCACTTTTTCTCCTTCCTCCACCAGACAATCAAGCACCTTCTGCATCTCGTAAATGCCTCCGCAAATCAGTACAATATCATCAGCATAGTCCAAATCCATCAGCTTCTTATTTTCCTTCCGGTTAGTTCCTGCACCTGTTCTCCTTACAACCTTTCTCATAACATAATCCATAACCAAAACAAACAGCAATGGCGAAAGAACTCCTTGAATCACGCTTGACCTAACTTCAAATTGATCACCCAAAGAACCATCCACCATTACCTTACAAAAAGTACCTTCATGAAGGCTTCTAATAATATTTATAAACTTTTCTGGTATACCATAGAATCTCATAATGTTCAAAATAGCTCCAAGTGAAACACTATCAAACGCCTTTTCAAAATCCACAAAACACATACTAAGTGGCAATTTCTTCTCACTAGCTTTTTGCATTAGATGCCTTACAATAAAAGTCTGATCATTACAACCTCGACCCTTTCTAAATCCCGCTTGTTCTTCTCTTAAAATTTTATCAATTACTGGCTCTATTCTGTTCAACAAGATTTTGGAAAAGACTTTTGCAACTACAGGTGTCAAAGTTATCCCTCTCCAATTGCCACACACACTTAAATCTCCCTTTTTTGGTATTTTTTTTTCCAAATAATTCCATTAATTCTTTCCAACTTCACTGTTCTCACAAGCGCTGGAACTATACACACTTTACTAACTGTTATTATACTTAATGCTTAACAACACTTCAAAGTTATTACACTTAATGCTTGCCACTTCACTGTTTTCTTAAGTTCCATTGATATACAAACTTCAAAAACCCGTCACTGTTTGCCACTGTTTTCACAAGTATCAAAAATAATCTTCACTGACAGCAATTGTTATTGGTCTGACTGTAATTTTGGTGCCTATCTTAGGGGTTTAAAGTGAAAATTTCTCATGCCATCGACTCTTCTTCCGACAAGGGTTACTTCGCTTGTTGAGTGCATTGTGCTAGTGAGCTTGAAACACTCTTTGTCCATCCCCCTTATTGATATGTATGCCCTGAAGGAGGTGAGTTATAAACTCGTAGAAGTTATATACTCCTGATGGCCTGCTGGATAATGTAATACAGTCTCTTCAGGCATGAAGGGATGGTACTGGATTGATTCACTTATCTTGGAGGTGTGGTTCATATTTTTGGTGGTTGAGACGGTGAGGAGAGATATGTGAGAGAGAGGGGTGTGAGTTGGGAGCAGGGCAGTGAAATGGCGGGGGATAGGGCGACGTGGAGGCGATTTATTTGTGGCCACCCCGAACGGGATTGAGGCGTCTGGCAATAGATAGATAGACAGAGACAGTGAGATCTCCCGTCATATCGGCCTGGCAGATTCGGTCACTGCAAATGGCGTTGTCGATATTTATGGTGAAAAACGAAGATTTGCATCGTCATAACAGTTGTGTGGTGTTTGTTATTTGGTGGCTGTGAAATATGGACCTAAGCATTGTTTTGGAGAGACGAATTATTTCATTTGATAAAAAGAACGTTGGGAGAATCACTGGATATCTAGTGGTAATCCTACGACCAGGTGCATAATGATCCACTTCTTTATGAAATAGTAAAGGCCTATTACATGCATAATAACTGAACCACATTTCCAACTATGTTCACACGTGCTACTTCTCCCTGAGAATGATCCTGGTCATATGGTGAAATCTAAAAGTGAGAACTCGCAGTGAAGCAGACAAACGGGAAGGTCACAGACTCTTTGACCTAGCGTGTCGATCGTTCCTGCGGGAAGTTACATGGAATCGGAAGAGGGAAGAGCTGCTGCCTGAAGGCTTGCATCAAGAACATTCGATGGGTGGCAATGGAGGGGGAGTGAGATTGTGCACTTCTGCTGTGTCCTTCTTGTTTAAATGGGCGAGTGGTAACGCCAAGGAGCAAATATTTCGTTGAGATGTATTGACGTTGGGAAAGGAGGCTTCGTAACACCTTTGCCTCAAAAATTTGTTTAACACTTTTTAATCATCGTGTACTTCACCGAGTCAAAGCATGACGATATTAAAGATGGAAATAACAAGAAAGAGAATATTAAAGTGTACTACTAAGCCTCCGATGCCATCAAGAATACAACCTCCCCCAGCCAACTCAGCTCAACTCACTTTATGGCTTAACCCCCATGAAATAGGTGACGTCTCTCATAGTTTAATCTGGCCATATCAAGGCACTTTAACTTAGCCTAGAACAGACCTTTTGAACTGGGTAGGTTATGTATAGACTTCATTTATCCATGCAGTGCGTGAGGTCATTCTGAAGCTGAATATAATAGTATGGAGTTAATCCAAAAGAAAAAAAAAAAGACCACTATAATGAAGGGTTTAATTGCTCCTTTAACTCAAAGTGTATCTACTTCTTCCCACAAGCAACTGACTCATTTCACATCAGCCGTTAAGAAACCGGTTAACGCTCTCTGACTCTTGTATCCCATTCCTTAAGTGGATGAATTTGTAGCTGGAATAACAACCTGTTGTTGCTCCAACATTAAGAGGGTTGGTGGTACCAGTAATAAAACTCTCGAGCTCAGTCGCTCACTCTCAGATAAATAAAATAATTTGACGTTAACTGGATTTTAACATAAGAGTTGTCCCGATCATGGAAGGATACATGGAACCAGTAGTAACACTCTCAGGCTCCAACACTAACCTTAAAGGGGAATATAATTGTTTACCTTTGGCTGACATCAAATTCTACAATTCTCCAGACCATGTGGGTTTATTAATCAGCATATGGATAGACTGGTTTACATGGAGGTCATTCTTGTGTCAATATGATACAGTTGTATTAATGTGCCTGGATCAAAGGAGTTGGCTGGGGAGTTAGGGGGATTTAATGATGGACAGTGATATAGTGTGTGTGTGTGTGTGTGTGTGTGTGTGTGTGTGTGTGTGTGTGTGTGTGTGTGTGTGTGTGTGTGTGTGTGTGTGTGTGTTGGGGGTGATAAATAAGCTGTTATCTATCGTCCGCTTCATCTGCCTGTCATTAACATTTTCCATATGATAGGTTCGTTCAAAGTTTAACCCCTTCGCTCAAATATCTTTTTTACCTTAATCTTGCTGAGTTTTTAATATATTTAGATTACGAAATTCTCTTCGGAGTGAAGAGTTTTGATGTGAATACCGGAAGTCCCGTTTAACGGCTGATTGATAGTTACTCTTCAAAAGTTTAGTTGATTATGATCACAGTGAATGGCAAAGTACGTCACCATACTAAAGGGGTTAATAAAACTGTTTTAATGATCATCATCATCATCGTTAGAGAAATAATTCCCTGCATGACGAAGATCCCGCCCAGCTTTCTCCACTCTTACTTTGTTTGTTTGTTTGTTTACCCTTTTAGTCGAAGCCAGGAAATCTGTTAGTATGATCTCTCTATCTTTTTTTCTACCCGTTGTTTCCTATCATTCCATCTCTGTGTTGTCACTCAGTCATACTGGTTATTCCTGGCACGTGTTCCAAGACGGGTGTAACTTGTCCACAACCATATGTGTTTTTTGACTGTGGTAAGCCTCAACTTTACTCTGTTCCCTTATCCAGAAAGCTCAGTTTTTATCACTCTAAGTGACACTTAAGATAACACTTTCCACTACCTGTACATTCCGATAAATCCAAAGCATGTGTTTGATAGATTTTATTAGACCCTCAGTTTCAAATCCATAAATTAGAACACGATGGAGCACTATAAAAAAAACTACTGGGTCGCTTCTTTAAATACCTGGAGGATACTTCCTCTTGCTCTTTATTTTTCCTTTTTTTTTTTTTTTTGTTATATGTAGAGAGGAACAGAGAGGTGATAATATTAGTAAGAGAGAGTATGAAGAGAGTGTACTGTATGAGGAATTTGGAAGGACATTGTAAAGTGGAGGGAAATGTAAGAAAATGTTCTGGAAAGAGGTGATGAGAGTTAGCTAGGGTGATCAAGAAGTAAGTCGGGGAGTGAAAGATAAAAATTGAAGATTGCCAGTGGAGAAGGAAGAAAAAGTGAGCAGATGGAGAGAACACTTTAAGGAATTGTTGCACATAGAGAACGAAAGTAATCCGAGTATAAGTGGCTGGGGAATGCCTGGGAGAAGGAGGGAGGTGAGAAGAGAGGAAGAAATCAGTAGGGTGAAAGTACTGGAAGTAATGAAAAAAGTCAAAATGGGGAAAGCCCCAGGAATTGATGGAGTGCGTGGTGAAATGCTGAAGCATGGGGGAGAGATAGCAGTAGACTAGATATGTAAGATGTGCAGATTGGCGTGGGTGGAAGGTAGAGTCCCGAAGGATTGGAAGTCGGGTATTATTCCCCTGTACAAAGGAAAGGGGGAAAAAGAAGTGTGTGGTAATCATAGGGACATTTGTCTTCTTAGTGTAAGCGGGAAAGTATATGGTAGGATACTTATTGACAGAGTTAGGGAAATAACAGAGGAATTAGTTGGGCAAGAACAGGGAGGTTTTAGGAAGGGATGAGGTTGTGTAAGATCAGATATTCATTCTTAGGTCTTTAGTGGGAAAGTTTCTAGAAAATGGAAACCAGTTGTGTGAAGCCTTCATGGATTTGAAGAAAGCATATGACAGGGTGGATAGACAAGGAATGAGGAAACTATTAAGAATATATGGAGTAGATGGGAAGTTGTTGAATGCCATGAAGAATATGTATGAGGGTGCTAAGGCTTCAGTGCGTGTGGATAGTGAACTGAGCGAACTTTTGTATTGGACTGTTGGATTGAGATAGGGATGTGTCATGTATTCATGGTTGTTTAATCTCTATATGGATGGATTATAAAAGAGGTACAAGGTTGGGCAGTGGATGTTGCAGTGGCCTTAGTGAGAGAGGGCAGTGCTTGGACACTTCCTGTACTGTTGTTTGCAGGTGACACTGTATTGTTATGTGAAGACAAAGGGGAACTGCAAGGCTTGGTGAATGAGTTTGGGAAAGTGTGTAAGAAAGGGAATCTAAAGGTAAATGTTGGGAAGAGAAGAGTTATGGTTTCCGAGAGAAATGAAGTCACTGATGTACAGTGAGGCAAGATGTGAAGGAAATGGAAAATGTGAGTACGTGTAAATACTTAGGTAGTGTGATGAGTAAGGATGGAAGTTTAGAGGGTGAAGTGCTTGAAACGATGTAACAGTGAAGAAAGGTTGCTCGTTCTTTGGAAGCAGTGATAACTAACAGAGAAGTGAGCATGAAGTAAAAAAGTCGCTGCATGACAGTATTAAGATTTCAGCCCTAATGGATGGAAGTGAAGCTTGAACCTTGTTGGAATGATTCAGGTCAATATTAAGAGCGATGGAAATTAGTTACTTAAGAAGAGCATGTGGAGTTAAATGGAGAGACAGACTGACAAAAGAGGAACTGAAGGAGCGTTGTGGTGTGGAAGAGGATGTGATAGAATGCGTTAGGAGAAATACACAGAGGTGGTTTGGCCATGTGGACAGGATGGAGAGCGAGAGACTAACGTGGAAAGTTTATGGGAGTGAGGTGGATGAGGGGAGAGCGAGGGGGAGGCCGGGGATGAGATGGAGGGATGGAGTGGAGAAGTACGTACATGAAAAAGGCGGATGCGAGCTGGGAGCAAGGCAGTGAAATGACGTTGGCCGGGCGACATGGAGGCGATTTGTTTGTGGACATCCCTTACGGGATTGAGGCCTCTGTCATTACATAGACAGATAGATAGTTTTTTTTTTTAATCATCCATCCTTATGATATTTTATTAATCTGCCCGGAACGAGAAGGCTTGTTATTGCTTTACTATAGCGTTTTGGTTCTTAATTTCCTTTTTTTTTAATCAAACGGGACGAAAGTTTTTGTTGAACTTTATATTTTGTCTCCATGTCTTCATTAGATCAACTCTCAGACTTTCCTTGTTCAGCTCAAATATCGATTCTTTTAGTTCTTACCTAACTTCATTGAAAAGTCCAATACTATGGGCAATCCCATGTTTATAATAATCTCTTTGCCATCCTTAATTATATTTATAAAAATATCCTCTAGGCGTGCCGTGAATTAATTTACTGTATATTCCTCATCTAACATGTTCTTTTATTGGTAATTTCTAGCTCTCCTTATGGAAATGCGTGTCACTGTAATATCTTTATATATTCTAGTATGATGTATCCACCTCACCATGGCCTCTCATTGTTCCCTCAATGACTTGCTCAAGTACCTGAGTATGAGGTTATTGAAAAACATTAAGAATTCTGATTTGTTCTCTTTTCTGATTTAAATCTACTGTGGTGGAAGATGACTGCAACAATCACCCACTTATTTGATGGCTACTTTTTCCTTCACCATTGTCATTCTACAGGCATTTCCATGTCTGACTTCTTCTCTTCCTACTTTATTTCTTCGTATCACTTTTGATTGCCTATCTGTACACTTCAGTTAGAGGAAGTAGATGAGGACGCCCATCATCCGCTCACTTGATGCAGTACTTTCTATTTCTTCCTTCATATCTATCATTCTTCTTCATTGTCCATCTTGCTCTCTTCCTATTTCTCCCATCCATCTTGTCACTGTTTTTTGCTCTTCTTTTCACTGCAGGAGGCTCTACATTGAGTGACAGCCCAAATGCTTTCCTGTAACTCAAGAAATCAGTTACAGCGCTGTGTGGTAACCATATAGCCAAAAAAACAGGGTGACGTGGAGTGTACTGTGGTGCCTCTGCAATCTGGGTGGAGAGACGTAAATGAAGCGACCATCCAGGAACAGAACCCTCACACTTTTCCCTGCGTGTCAGTGGCGAGATGCTGTCACCCAGAAGGGGACATCTGTTCACTGTACGGGACGCCCCTGAAGGGGCAGTTGTTTGCCTACGGTTGATGAGTCTGCTTGACTTGACAGAGTGTGGTAGATCAGCAACAACAGTAACAGCATCATCTACTGTAATGCCAATTCGATCTCTCTGTACAGAGCAGGCACATGAACAAGTGGAAAACAGCTTACTTTATAACAAAAGTCTAATATATGCCATTACATACATCTATTATCCAATCCTTTATTGGTCCATCGGGAATGCAATAGCTCAGGGTCTTGCTTCTTAAATCAGATACACAAAACGGAGATTGACCAAACGCTAGACATTGGGCGATATTACGTGAACGATAAACCCAAACCTCCTTCGGAAGTCAGCCCTCATGTCCCACATTCGTTTGGAACGCCTCATTCAGCTAAACTACTTGGCATCCATTTGGTTGTAAATTTCCATCCAGCGAAGTAAATGGTTGCTTGGACTACAAGACTCTATTTGGCTTATCAGTCAATGTATGGTGGTTCTCTTGCATGTAGTGGCTGGTACCAGTATTTAAACACAGGTATTAACACAAAGATAGCACGGTGAATCCAGCATCGAACAAGTACTTTTAACAAATCCAACAAAAAACTAAGCAAAACAGTAGTCCAATATTTGCCAATAAATTCTTACCACCAGAAAAACACATGTATACCTACGACCAAACACACACACACACACACACACACACACACACACACACACACACACACACACGATCTCTCTCTCTCTCAGTAATCCCCCTGCCAATAATTCCAGCCTTCCTTTACCACAAATCCTGGTCAGGGATAACCAAGCGAGGTAATCATCCCATTAAGCTCATTAAGGTAATAGACAGGAGGGTGGCGGGGTAAATAAGGAATGACGCCGCTCAGTCCATTACCTGGTAGTATTTTGACCTCACTGGGTAATTAAGGGATTAAGAGGATTACTGGGTCGGGGGTTCAAGGTGATACAAGCCAGCACAAATACACGGCAAAAATATACCCACACACTGTCAGGGCCACCAGGGTTCATGTTTTTCCTCCACGTCTGCGTCACATTTAGGCCATGTCTGCCCCTTTCCACCCTGAGGCTACATATCTGAGAGCATGTCAGTGGTTATGGATACATAATAAGGCTCAACAAGCTTTAGGGTAAGAGCCAAAAGAGGAAAATGAATAATAGAAATGAAGTATTTACGAAATTTCGTCCCCGACTGTAAAGAAACACACACACACACACACACACACACACACACACACACACACACACACACATTCAGGCGTACATGTACGCAAAAAAAATAGCCATCCACACTGTCGTACTAAAATTCACACACAGTCTCTCGTCGTCCCTCTGTCACAGGTGAAGTGGGTGGAGTGGGCTGGGCTGGATGGGTGGCAGAGTTGATAGACAGGTAGGGTGGTTGTGGAGGTTAGGGTGGGGTGGTCGAGGAGGGAAGGGTGGGGTGAGTGGGCCGGATGGGGTGGATGAGTGGGCTTTGCTGGGTAATCGGTGGGTTCTCTAGGTGGATAGGTGGCTTCCTAAAGGAAGGAGGAGGAGGGATTAGGTTTATGGAATAGATAGGTTCATGGCTAGTAAAGGTCCAAGTGGGGAAATAGGTCGATGGAGGGAAAATAAATCCATGTGGAAAAATACGTGAAAGGAGAATAATTCTTCTATGGGTAAGAAATAAGTCCATGAGGAAAATAGAATCACGGGAAAAAATATATCCATAAGAAAAGAAAAATAGACCAACAGGAAAAAAATCCGCAGGAGAAAATGGTTTATAAAAGAGAAAATGTGCATGCGGGAAAAAAATAATGGGGAAAAAAGGCCAAGGGGGAAAATAGTTCCATGGAGGATACTGGGTCCATGAAGTGAAAAAAACGGTACAAGGTTCATTATAGCTGGGTGAGGAGATGACCCTTGCCAATGACGCCAGAGACGGGCTCATGTGCTTGTATCTCCAGTTTCCAGTCTACACATAACTCAATCTTACGGGCATTAGAGGTCCGTACTTTTTTGTGCGGGTGGGGAGGGGAGTGTTACCTGGACAACCCCCCTCCTTCTCTAGTATTCCTTCCAAGTTTCTTTTCCTCACTCGTGTTCGAAAAGTTATATAACTCTGATGTGGTGGCTAGAATTTTCGTGGTCATCATATAATTAATGGTGACTGCTCTCAGAGTCCTATGGTTCACTCTCGGCCGAATAGCATCACAATTTTCACAGCACCCACAACAAACACTACTATAAAAACTACGACCATCTCCACTACCACCACTTTCAGAATCCTTCATTCGTCATTATCACCACCACCTTCCAAACAACTCGGAAAAATATTCGACTTCCATATCCATCACCACAATGCTTTCATCACCATCATTGCCACCTTTATCACTGAAAATCTCCACCGTCTACACAATTCTCCCTCATCACCACCTCATCACTTTTTACATCACCAGTATCATTACAACTATTAATCACTCTCATCACTATCGTCACAGGCATTACTTAGTCACTGCCACACCGCTATTTTCCCCATCATCATTATCATCCCGAAAGGTACCACTCGTTGTACTGTAACCATCATATTACTTTCGTCACATCACTAACATTTCCACTGCCATCACCACAAGCACCATCACAACACCTCCTCCACCATGAAGCTTCTACTGCTTCCACTGCCACCATCATCACCACAATCATCAGCGATACCACTGACATCACTGAAACTAGCTCCACTTCCACTGCCACTACTATCACAATGCTTACAACTACCACCAATACAATACCACTGTCTCCATGAAAACTGCCACCATCTCCAGTTCCATCATCTAAATGCTTCCCTCTTCCCCACACTTACCACCACCACTACCATATTGAAAACAACCATCATTATCATCATCACCACCAGTTTGAAACTAAAACAAAAATCTACCGCCATCATGAAAATAACCCCATCTCCACCAATACGACCATCTCCACCACAACCACCAAACCCATCACGGTGCCGCCCACAAAATATATCACTGACATTAAATTCTGTGGGCTCAAGAAGCTCTGGAGTTTCCTTTCTTCTCTAAATCCTTGAGCCAATATAAACTTCTGCGACATAGTAGGCTTGGCTTCATGAACTTTTTTCAAAGAGTTCGTGAAGTTCTAATTTTAGAGTTCGCCTCTTCATTAAACTTACAAAACAGTCATCTCAAGTTCAGGTGGGTAATATTTTTGCGTTTACTGATATTCATGTCAAATGGAAAATAAATGAACCCTTCAGTCGATTTCTTAGGTGACACAGGAGGCTTCCACAACGTGCTCATCTTCAGCAATATATTTCATATACTTCATCTCTACTGACTGTATATCCGTCTGTACAGAAAGTTTAAAAAATCGATACTAATATATATATATATATATATATATATATATATATATATATATATATATATATATATATATATATATATATATATATATATATATATATATATATTTACGCTCCTGTCTGGGAAACGAACCCGAGACTTCTATGTAAAAGTTTGGCACTATTACCACTACACCCCGGTGTCATAAAAGCTGAGCCAGCTGAATTTTTTGACGAACCAGGCAAATCCATTATAGGACGATATATTTCAGTCAGAACACATTAGGATTATTGCTTAGCCCCACGCAACTCGGCAAGTGACAAGGAGTTTTCATCTATCCCAGGCACAACACGAGTGTCTTTTGTCTTAGAGACACACATTACGCGAGTGTAAACAAAAGTTTTATTTTTATCCCCGGTCAGGAGCGCAAAACATACATACATATATATATATATATATATATATATATATATATATATATATATATATATATATATATATATATATTTATATATATATATATATATATATATATATATATATATATATATATATATATATATATATATATATACATATATATATATATATATATATATATATATATATATATATATATATATATATATATATATATATATATATATATATATATATATATACATACAGTCGTGTAATGTGGTCTAACATAAAGACACTAGTGTTGTGTCTGGGATAGATTATAACTGCTCTGTCACTGCCCGAGTTGCGTGGGGCTGAGCAATAATCCTGATGTTGTATATTGTGACTGAATCATATCCTTCCATACTGGGCTTACCTGGCCCGTCCAAAAATTCATGTGTCTCAGCTATTATCACGCCTTGGTGGAGTGGCAATAGTGTCTGACTTTTGTCTAGAAGTCTCGGGTTCGATTCCCGGTCAGGAGAGTTAAAAAAAAAAAAAATGTACACCAGTGTAATGTGTCTTTCTCCAATATATATATATATATATATATAATATGTACATATGAGGAAGTGATTGCTTGGTTAGGGCGGTCAAAACAATCTTAGACTTGTCAGACTTAGGTTTAGGCCTCATTGACTGAGAATCAGGAGGCAGTCTGAAAATAAGAGGTAGTAGGAGGGATATCAGCGAGAGAGTTGGAGGTACAGGGGGCTGAGATGAAGAAACAGAGCGAGTGACATGAAGAACAGGGACAAGGTCGGTCTGTTTTTCAAAAGAGCACATTGCAGGACGGGACATCACAGCCGATGCATGGGCCATGCTCGGTCTGGGGGTTGCATGCAACACCTTTACCTTTTTCCTAGCTTTGTAGTAGATGCCCTCAGTTGCTCTCACCGTGCAGACCTCTTTGTCCTCCTTCCACTTGGGACAATTCCTCGTGGAAGTAGAGTGGGAGCCCTTGCAGTGAGGGCAACTTATAGTCTCACATGTGCAGAGTTGAGCATCATGACCCTGTGCGCACACCTGCCACACACTGATTGGAAAGCTCGACAAGTTTTATCAATATGCCCATAAAGCTGGCATGTGGAACACCAATGGGGATTAGGAATATAAGGTCTTACGTCAACAATTCCACAGCCGATTTTGACCTGAGTAGGAAGAGATACTGCCAAATGTCAAGACATTCGTTACAGTCTTCGTCCTCTTGCCTTCGGAGAATCAAGTAATAAATCTTGCATCAGTTACATCCTGCTGAGCAAGTTCACGTATGATCTCGTCCTCCTCCATGACCATGAGATCCCTACAGGTGATAACACCTTTGCAGGAATTCATGGAATGTGGGATCCTCGGCTCGACATCATATCGGTGAAACTTGTGCAGTTTAAGCAAGTCCTTAACCTGGGAAGAGTATGCAGGTTTCACAAGGTCTCCACTGGCAAGTTTTTACAAATCAGTTCTACCTCTCCAGTACAGTCATCAGTCACCTTCTTGATAATGAAAGGATTGAGACAGGCCAAGGAAGTAGAACCTGAAGGGGGAGGGGGGAGGCAGCAGGGGCTTCCGCCATAGTAACCACTTACCTCTGACCCCACTCACTGGAGGTTGCGTGTTTGTTTATTCACACCCCATAGCTATCAGTGGGTGAAACACTCCAGAGGCGGGTAAGCAAAGGCAGTCTCAGTATACAAGTACAGACACCTGTTGTACCAAGTTATAAAAATGAAAACTAGCTAATCCTAACGTCGCCAGAAGGGTGAAAAAAAAAAAATCTAATACCGATGGGGGCAGCCCTGAAAGCTAGAGGAGAAAGCACACGAGAACACATCTGCACCCTCCACGACCATCCATCCGTTACTCTGGATGAAAAATTCCTACTTAACATTTTTTTACTGGCGACATCAGGCAATTATCCAATACTCTAAAGAAACACAGGGAGCCATGAATGTAAACAGTATGATGCTTATAGGTATCAATGAAAACTAAGAATTTTAAAATTTTTCTGTGCAGCGGCGGACAATTTTATTCAGCCAATCTAACCTCACTGCGTTCACAGGGTTTGACATAATAATTTACTGCCTTTTTTCTGTATTCACAACCGTGTCATTATCATAACCCTCTCTCCCTTCCTATCATCCTCCCTTTTGTTCCTGGCTCTTCCTCTGTCGTCTTTTCATTTTCTCTAGACCTTCCTTACTTGTATGCCTTCCCACCGTTAAGTTCATAGCTGGGCTGTTATCTTTTTGCAGCTTCAGTGTTCTGAGTCTCTGCTGTCTCCTCTGTTTCTTTCTTCTGTATCATTTTTGTCGTGTGTGTGTGTGTGTGTGTGTGTGTGTGTGTGTGTGTGTGTGTGTGTGTGTGTGTGTGTGTGTGTGTGTGTTTCTGTCGCATCTTCCACTTCATTCTCTTTCCCCCATTTTTTCGTCGTTGTATTCCCGTTGGAACTATTTCCTCACCCGTACTAGAATTTCTTTCTCTTTGTTCTCACCGCCTTTCCAGACTATGAATTATATCTTTCTCTTCTCTTCTCTTTCTTTTAATTTTCCTCGTTTTCTTTTTCCCTTCCACATTTTTTTCCTGAGCTTTCTTGTTTTATTTCCTTACTTAATTGTTTCTTCCTTTTTATATCTCCCTTATCATTTCGGTTGTCTTTCTCATGTTTTTTCCATTCCATTTTTTCGTCTTTTCTTGTAAGTCCTACGTCTCCCTTGCTCTGATGTGCTTTTCTTCTGTGTATTTATTTCCTCCTTTTCCTGTTTCTTTTTATGATTCCTTTCATCTCTACTCTTCCATTTATTTTTCCTCTACCATTTTTTCCCCTCCGCTTCATCTCATATACATCTTTTGTCTGTCTTCTCCTCCCAAATTCTCACCCCACAAACCTCAAGCTCTGTATCCCTAATCTACCTTCCTTCGAGTGTCCTCTCTTCTCCGCTTCCCTGTTAACACATTGTTCTCTTTTCCTCCTCTTCTCTTTTCCCATTTACGTCTTATACTTATCTCTCTTCATTTTCAATATAATTTTCACCTGTTCTGTATCATTCTTTTCATAATTTTCCCACTATATGTCCTCCCTATTTTATGGTCTCTCTCTCTCTCTCTCTCTCTTCACTAGCAAAACTTACCCTCTCTCATCTCTCTCTCTCTCTCTCTCTCTCTCTCTCTCTCTCTCTCTCTCTCTCTCTCTCTTCTCTCTCTCTTAACTAGCAAATCTTACCCTCTCTCATCTCCCATCTCATCTGTACTTCCTTCTCCATCGCATTATTTTTTTTACTCTCTTCCCCCTTTCTCTCTCTATTCTCCTCTACCCATTCTATTCCACTCCTTCCCCTCTCCTTCTCACTGCATTTTCATTATCCTCTTTTATTTCGTATTCATCTTCTCTTTCCTCATCCTTCTTCCTACTCCATAATGTCTCTTCCTCATTCCTGCTTTTCCATTTTTCTTTCTCTTTTCACTAACATCTGAGAATCTCCCTTCCACTTCTTCACATTTTCCTCCTTCCTGCTTATTCTCATTTTTCCATCTGTCTCCTGTCTTCCTCTTTCACCATCACTCATTCATACTCTCTCCAACCATTTGACCAAACCATGAAGTTCTTGTGCCCTCCAGACCCTGAATTAAACTCCAGGTTTTTACTTTAATCACCTTCAGTCCAACCAATCTTATCTTTCATCATATATCTCATACTCAGGTGACTTTAATTAACTTAGGACAGACCGCATGTAGTGGAGGGGTTAATGATACCTGTATAAGTTAACTCTCCTGGTTTAATAAAGTCTCCCCAAAGCTGAAAGGAAACGCCTGTTGGTTACTGTATCAGAATCACATGGTAGTGGGAGTAATAGAAATGATCAGTCATTGGAGGGAAGTGGTTTCCCCGTTTCGCTTTGGGTAAGGACATAGAGGAGTGAGGGAGGGGTGAAGGTGTATGGAAAAATATCTGATAGCTGAGAGAGAGGGGGAAACAAAAAAGAAATGGGAGGAATTTGGGATGGAGGGAACAAAGGCCGAGAAAGAACAAAGAGAGAGGGAGGGAAGGAGAGCAGAAAGTGGAAGAGGGAAAAAAGCGATACGACGGTCCACACACACACACACACACACACACACACACACACACACAGTATAAAGCATATCTTTAGCAGTTGAGAGAGAGAGAGAGAGAGAGAGAGAGAGAGAGAATATTTATCTTTAGTAGTTCAAGGAGAGAGAGAGAGAGAGAGAGAGAGAGAGAGAGAGAGAGAGAGAGAGAGAGAGAGAGAGAGAGAGAGAATATTTATCTTTAGTAGTTCAAGGAGAGAGAGAGAGAGAGAGAGAGAGAGAGAGAGAGAGAGAGAGGAATATTTAACAAATGTTTAAGAGTTCAAGAGTATGTAAAGTAGAGCCCTCCTACATCAAGCTGAGGAGGTATATAACTTTACGTCACAAGATGAGCTTCCTCTCCATGACAACGCACTTTCTGTTATCTTCCTGCTACCAACATACCGGTATTATTTTATGCAGTTCAGAAACGACATCCAGTTATGAAGCAGTCCGTGAAGGCTGGATCTGCCCACTTCAGTCCAGTAAATCTGACAAAGGTATATACAACCGTGTGTGGTCAGACTGAAATGAAAAGTGCGTCACTGCACTGAAGCATTCAGTGAATATGGGTGTCACGGGGGGATGATGAATTTATGAATTAAGAATGCTTGATATTGCTTGAAAACAGAGACAAGGTTATGACTTGTGAAAATCAAGCAGTAAGTTTTACTTTATGCTCGCTTACTTCGCTGATTCTCTAAGGACGAGAATTTATAAACTTTCTCAACAGTACACAGCAGAGACTAATTACTCACGAGTGCTGTTTGTAGTACTGTTAGCCTCTCGAAAAGTGACTCCACCCCTGACAATCAATAACTAATGCTAATAATAATAAACAGGTTCTTGCCGGTGCTTAACTCCTGGCTGGCACAACGGATTTAAGTTTGATACAAAAGAACTGGCCTAAGTACCAGTTATGAATATTGGAAAGAGTTTGTGCAAACTAGGAGCGGCAACTAAAATAAGCTTAATGTGGAGAAATAAAACACGAGTCTAATTACATTAAGCTCAAAGAAAAGAACCGTAAATATATTGTTTACAATGAAATAAATTTATGTTTTGTGAATCTCAAAATGAATTCAAAAGGAGAATTTCACGGTCACTAGTGGACTCATGAATTCAAAGAACAAGAGAATACACTCACTCGCTCATTCAAAAGCTAATTAAACCTAAGCCTAGAAAAACGAACAGAAATACTTGTCAGTGAAAGGAAGCTGAAACAAAAGTCTGGGCGCCTGTGATGAACACCAATGCTGCTATTCGCTCCAAGCCTGCTTTGCCAATCACCGTCTAGGTGGAGATTCAGAAATTCGCTGTGCAATAGAGACGTTGCTCTATGCTGGGCACAAAACGATCCTATCCTCTTGACGATCCCGAGCTGACTGACTTCAAACTAGGAAAGGGGGGGAGGGATGGCCGTGTTAGCTGGAAATAGGTGTGGCCTAACTTCAACGGTCAACGGAAGGAAGGTGAATGATATAGGCTCACAATAAATCACTCAGTGAAAGCACTAATGTCGTGGATAAGAATGGTCACTTGTGAAACAGTGACAAATGTTTTGAAAACCATCCCGATCGAAGTGAATACCAGGATGGTTGAACTGAGTGATGCCCAGTGGGAATTTCACTAGAGTTCGTGGTTTTCTCATCAAAGTACAATGTCACGAATTTATATAAATACGCTTGCGCGAATTCATGACATTATGCCCCATCAAAATAAAATTTTTCTTCAGAAAAATTTTCGATATACATACATATAAATCCTAACTCAGTCACACAAGATTCACACTGTGGTGTGTGTACTATCCCGCTACAGGAGATAATCACAGTCGCCCATTTTTTTTTATAAATAACAGAACGGAGGAAGGAAAAACAAATGAGTAAAAAAAAAAAATAATCCATACACCAGATTACTAGTGTCCTCTGTTCATAAAATATCTGTAACAGTTAGACTTGAACAGTTGTGGGTTGAAATTTGGAGGGAAACAACTTTGGGGAAGCGAGTTCCAGAGAGATGCATTTCGGGGAATGAAAGAATTCTGATCGGCAGAAGTTCTGCAATATGGCTGAGTGACATTCCAGTCATGAGCGATACCAGATGCCCGTGTAGCACGAGGGAAGGCATGGAGAGGTGGCACCATGGACACAACTTCGTCCGAGCATTTGCCAAAAAAATATCTAAAATAATGCAAGGGAGGCAACATTCCTTCTTACTTGCGGGGGAGGTAGTTTATATGTAATGGCAGGGTTGTTAATGATTCTAACAGCTTTGTTCTGAATTTTGTCTAGTTGTCTTAATGCAACCTCTCCACAACCATTCCACAAGGGTGGGCAATATTCAAGCTGAGAGTGCACATGACTCTTATAAATTATAGCTAACTGCTCATCGGCGAAGAAGTTACGGACTCTGTACAATAATCCAAGTTTCTTTGAGGCGGTTTTAGCAAGTGATCTGACATGAGAGGTCCAGCTGAGGGCACTGTTAAGTGAGATGCCAAGAATTTCAATACTATTGGAGATGGGAATATTAGTAGCACTGAAGGTAATGTACGAATCTGGCAATATCTGTCTATTAGTAAACTGTATATATTTTGTTTTACTAGCATTAAAAAAGACAAGGTTGTTTTGTCCCCATTCACTGATTGTAGATAGATCTTGATTTATGGAGATGGCTGTACTGAGTTGAGAGGTGGAGATATTAGATTTTGTAAACAGATGTCTGAGCGTGAATGAACTATGTAGTGTTGAGTCATCTGAATATGAGTGAATGGGATTGTGGGTGACAGATAAGAGATCATTAATATGAACCAGAAATAGGGTTGGCACCAGAACTTATCGCTGTGGCACGCCGGCGTTAATTGAGTGGAAATTGGAATATACATTATCTATTTTTACTCTTATTTTTCTGTCACTAAGATATGAAGAAATCAAAGGAACAAAAGACGTTAGTCCATAGCAAGGGGGTTTGGACAGCAGGGAACGGTGCCATGCTCTGTCGAAAGCTTTAGAGATATCAAGAGCTACTGCATGAGTTTCTCCAAAAAGATCATTTGCTTGATGAATGGTATGAGTTAAGAGATTGAGTATGTCAATGGTGGATCTTTCGTGGCGAAAACCATATTGTCTATCACTAATTAAGTTGTTGGATTCAAGATGTTTAACAATGTGTTTATTAATTAGAATTTAAAGTATATACCTTACCAAGAGAAGCTGTGACAGTTATTGGTCTGTAATTGGAGGGGTCAGACGAACTTCCTTTCTTCGGAACAGGGTGGATATTGGCTTCTTTCCATGAATTTGGGAATAAAGAAGTACGTATGCATAGTCTGAATAATTTAGCTAGGACAGAGGCAAGTTCAGGGGAACACTTTTTCAAAACAATTGGTGAAATTCCATCTGGGCCTGGAGCTTTGTTGGTAGGTAAAATGTCTAGGATGGATTTTATGTATCTTGTCTGTATTTTAAGTGTGGCAATTTCGGGAGAATCAAGTTCCAGTACTGGGACATTCTGGCTGGTATCGTCTATGGTAGAGATTCTGGCAATGGAACTGGCAAAGATATCTGCTTTCCCACGTGGGTCATTTGTAATGTCGCCATCTGAAGATTTTAGTGGGAGAATGGAAGATGACTTGTTAAAGTTATTATTGAAAGAATTAAGAGTTGACAAGAATATTCTATTGTCATTAAGGCTGTAACGTAGTTTTGATGCTTGCTTTTGGAGAAAGTTTGATTTAGCTAGATTTATTAGGAGCTTTTGCATGATTTCTAGCAATTTTAAATTGGGAGAGTGATTCAGATGTTTTTGATTTTAAGTAAGAGTTATATGCTAATGACTTTTGGCCTGTTGCTCTGGCGCAGTTACCATCAAACCATTTTGGAGAGTTCGATCTTTTAGTGAACTGTTGACTTGGTATGAATAAATCCATACCAGCTAGTATTAAGTCGCAAATGTGGGACTGGGTAGAATTGGGATCACTAGAGGAGAAAGACTGCCATGGAACATATGCAAGATAATTTCTAAATCCATCCCAGTCTGCTCTATCAAAGTGCTATCGTGTCACCCTGAAAGGTTCAGAACGGGGAGGTGTGGGGGTGTTAACTAATGAGGCTTTGATGAGATTGTGGTCAGAGGATCCAAGTGGTGACAGTACCTCTATCCTGTATTGATCTGGATTATTTGTCATGAATATATTCAAGAGATGGGCATTATGGTCAGGATTATCTGGTATTCTGGTTGGTTGCTTTACCAACTGGGTGAGATTAAACGATTCCGCAAACAGCTCACACTCTAGACCAGCGTCGTCAGTCCGGACAGAATGCAATAACCATTCAACATTGTGTATGTTAAATCACCCAAAATGGTAATTTCGGTGCCAAAGGCAAGGTCAAGGTTACTCAACTGAGTGGATATGGAATCAAATACACTGGATTCCGAAGAAGCATTGGGTGAACGATAAACTACACTAATATATTTAATGTTTTGACAATTTAATTTATATAATGAGTAATCAAAACTGGATGAAGTGAAGTTTAAAATAGTGTCAACTGCATATTGGGATTTGATATAACAACAAGCGCTGCCCTTGTTACGAAAGTTTGTAAGGAGATGGTAACTGGGAAAACAAAATGGAGATATATCGGTAGAGGGTGAGATTTGTGGTTCTGTGAGGAAAAGGGCCAAAGGGGATATGGACTGAAGGAAAAAATGAACTGAGTTTAAATTTGTGGTAAGGCCGCGGATGTTGGTAAAGAATAAGGCCGCACTGTCACTTCTTCGCTGACGAGCATTCCCGGAAATAGCAACAGTCGCTGCCAGCACAGTCGCTTGATGGCGACCGGGAGGACCCTGTGCCGCCAGCCCTACCCTGCCGGTGGTGGTAATCCGAGGTACCACCTCATTTGATAGTAAGATTGCAGCGGCCATTACTAAAGACATGAATAGAAGGTGTGATATGTTATGCGAATGTAGTGTGGTGTAGACAGTTGAAGGCAGAGGTATTATGAAAGCATGCTGGCCTACTCTCTGTGTAAATGAATGCACTGAAAATGTTTAGCAAAGGGAGATGGTCAGGATCAAGTCCTGACGGCTTGTGAAACGGAAGCTCCAGCTCTCCCTATCACCAGCTTGCCATCAACCTCGGGAGTACTGCCCTGTTCGACTGGTGCTACAGTCTACTCCACGCAATGAGCATAAAAACCTTATATGTACGTTAATAGAAGCAAGCTTGAGGAAAAAACTCCGTGACGATGGTGGAAAATTGTGTACTCAGGTCAAACTGAGCGAAAAGTTCGCTACACTTACATTAACAACTAATTGTTATGTAGTGTGATGTATGTAATAGAAGGTGTAGGTGTGACAGTTGTGGTGTAACTGTGCCTACTTTAAAATGATATAATACAAATCAATAGTAAGCAGAAACGATGAGGCAGAAGAGAAGAGGCGGCAGCATGCGGCAGTAATGATCAGCTGATCTGCACGACAAAACTGCTACACCCTCCAACTGTACCTGAGAAATCAATCAAGGTGGAGGATCAAAGGGTCAGTGTGACAAACAATTTTTATTAAATCACAATTTCTCTCTCTATCTAGTAGTCAGTACTTATGTTACAAAAAGTACACTATTATTTTGTTAATGGATACATTATTAACTGAGGGCCCCTGTAGTTTACTGATTAAACCTAGATTCTTAACCAGGAAACGTGCTAGTCCTTGAATTGCATAAATCTCTGAGGATGGGCAGTTACTGGTTAAACCTACATTATTAACCAGGAAACGTGCTACTCCTTGGATTGCCAAAATGTCTGAGAACAGGCAGTTTACTGGTTAAACCTAACACTACACTTCGATTAATATTGACAAGCTGAGAATCCCTACGCAATCTCAGGCAGGTCACATTTTAACACCTGCTGTGGTGTGAACACTCATGCGGATAATATGCATTCTCCGGGAATCCTCAGAGAGGCCCACAGCTCGAGATACTTCACAAGGTAATTCAGACACAGCCTCGGATTGTCTCTAGGGGGGTCTCGAAGTTCCCCTTAACTTACGGGATATATGTATATACAGGTCCTGGATGTAATGTGTCCTGTGGGGCCAACTGGCAAGACATGAGGTGTGCACCCACATTACCACTGCTCTCTCTTTCAACTGACTCAGAGATTATGGGTGTGGATTCAAATGGCACAGGAAGGACATGTCCCTGATTGGTGGTACGTTGACACACATTGCAGAAACACACAAAGCTATCTATTTCTTGTCCCATCCTTGGCCAGAAAAAGTCAGCATGGATACGGCCCTGGGTTTTCCTTTTGCCCATGTGACCTCCTGAGGCTGAACAATGACCCCATTCTAACACTGCTTGGCATTACTTAGCAGGAACGACGAACTGCATTCAAACCTCACCCTGGGGTGTTCGTGATTCACGGTACAGCCGTCCTTGTTTACGAAGGAACTTGGCTTGACCTCCCCGTGAATACTTAATCACCCTACCCATCTGTTTCTTCTGCACGGGAGCAAGTGTTGGGTCAGAATGCTGTCCTTGGACAACATCTTGGCTATAAATCAAATCTTGTGGCGATGCAATGGTCATTGGGGTGACACAGTTCAGAGCCTCGGACATGGCTTGTGTTACTGCAACCGAAGTCTGAGTATCGTCATCTACGGTGCAACTATACTTGGCACCTGATATGTTGCCTATTATTAGGTCAAACAAAGGTTCTGGGATGACAACTGCAAGAGTCGTACCAATGTAGAAAAGAGATGCCACCTGGATACGTGCCTCAGGGAACAATCTCACTGATTCATCAATAAGCTGAGCTTGGATCTGTCGACCTACGTATTCCTCTGGCCGAACTAGACTCAGCCTAACAGAGCAACCTGAGGAGCAATTATCTCTCAGGACCTTCACAGGATGCCTTCCCAAAACCCTGGCTGAACAAGGAAGGCACTGTTACCTGTGGGAGGGCCTGTGGAGGAAGCAGCCAGTCACTGATGAGGCTGCTGAATGAATGACGTGACAAACATGGTACCCTGAGAACTAGATGCCTGAGGAGTCATACTCACCGTCTGGGGAGATGGAGCATTGACCACCTGTGGGGGAGAGTTCACTGTCGCTGGGGAATTAGTGAACTGTGGGGATGTACCTGTACTGCTAGGGACGACACAACCGTACTGCTGTTGAGGCATGAAGGCTGTGTTTGCCTCCTGCCTCTGATACACTGGCGTTGGTGCTGAAAAGGATTGTCCCAACCTTCGATTGCGTGGCTGATACTGCTGCTGGTTAGGGTACTTGTTGTACCGCTTCCACTCAGGTTTCTGGGTATTTTGCCCCTGCCCCTTCTTCTGCAGTTTGTTTGGACCTTGGCCATTATTCTGAGAATGGCTTTGATGCTGGGGTTCAGTTTGAAATGGTTTCCCAGATTTGTCAGCTTTCCTTTTCCAGGCGTGTTGCTTACGAGTATGATACACGTACGCAGTGAAGAATGCATCAGCCTTCTCCACCATTTGGCTGGCATCCCTTACCTGGCAGATCTTAAGCTGAGCCATAAGCTCAGCAGGCCACGACTTTTCTAGCTGCGTGCGCAGCATGAGGTCAATTATCCCCTCTCGCGTGGGAGGAGTTTCATCTTTCTCTATCCACTCATCTAAGTAAGCAGTCAGCAGTCTCCTTTTCTTGTAGATGCACCCTCATCAACTGACTCCTGGTGTCATCAACTGTGAGACTTTATGCTTTGATGAGTGCGGCCTTCATTATCTCATACGTGAGATTGTCCCCACGAATTCTGTAGAGAATATCGAGGGCAGGGCCCTCAAACAAGCTAAGAAACTGGACCTGCTTAGCTGCCTCATCCAGTTGGTACAGATGAACCATGTCTTCGAAACGAGCTATGAATGGCTTGATTCGCTCACCTTCCTTGTATGAAGGAAGCTTGATGCGTGGGGTCGCCAGAACATGTGCAAGGAGAGCGCTCATGGAGCTTGGGTTAGCTGCACCAGATGTGTCTGAAGCCAAGGAGTCTCGTTTGAGCTTCAGCATCTCAAGTTCATGTTTCTCACGTGCCTCGCGCTCGGCACGTTCGTGTTCCCGTTGTTCTCGTTCATATTCACGATCTCTCTCGTTCTTCTCGCTCATGTTTGCGTTGTTCTCGCTCGTGTTCGCGTTGAATTTGACGTTTTTCAAAGGCATCATTCTCACTTTGCTGCTTGTAACTAAACCGAGAGAGCACATATTCTGTTATTTGTTGGGGATCAGTAAGCCCCATATCTTTGGCTTCCTGTACATGTATATTAGTAGCCATGATGCTAACTCAACTAAGGCTGAGTAGACTAAAGACTGAGTACTGACTGCTATTTTGCAGAGTAATGCCAATAATCAAAAGTACAGAATATAGGCACAGGTTGGTGGTGACAAGTTTTATCTAGTTAATCTGGTAATGAAAAAAAAAAAATGCAACTGACTGGGAAAACTATTACCTAAAAATTTATAGAAATGATTCAATAACCACCAGTAGGATGGTGCCTATAGACTTTAATGATAATTACCTAGGTGTGCGTGAGTGAGCATTATCTCGTTAATTACTTTAGAGCTAGGAGTTAATATCCTGGAATGAGGTCGCCAGATGTCACGGAGGGATGTGAATGTATAAAAATTAAAAATGCTGGATGTTACTTCAAAATAGAGACAAGGAACTGACTTGTGAAAATCAAGCAGCAAGTTTTACTTTATGCCGGCTTACTTCGCCGATTCTCTAAGGATGAGAATTTATAAACTTTCTCAACAGTACACAGCAGAGACTATTACTCACGAGTGCTGTTTGTAGTACTGTCAGTCTCTCGAGAAAGTGACTCCACCCCTGACAATCAATAATTAATGCTAATAATAATAAACAGGTTCTTGCTGGTGCTTAACTCCTGGCTGGCACAACAGAGTTAGTTTGATACAAAAGAGCTGGCCTAAGTACTAGTTATGAATATTGTAAAGAGTTTGTGTAAATTAGGAGCGGCAACTAAAATAAGCTTAATGTGGAGAAATAAAACACGAGTCTAATTACATTAAGATCAAAGAAAAGAATCGTAAATTTATTGATTACAATGAAATAAATTTACGTTATATGAATCTCAAAATGAATTCAAAAGGAAAATTTCACGGTCACTAGTGGACTCATGAATTCAAAGAACAAGAGAATACACTCACTTTCTCATTCAAAAGCTAATTAAACTTAAGCCTAGAAAAACAAACAGAAATACTGGTCAGTGGAAGGAAGCCAAAACGAAAGTCTGGGCGCCTGTGATGAACACCAACACTGCTATTCACTCCAAGCCCGCTTTGCCAGTCACCGTCTAGGTGGAGATTCAGGAATTCGCTGTACAACGGAGGCGCTGCTCTATGCTGGGCACAAAAAGATCCTATTATCGCCACGATCCCGAGCTGACTGACTTCAAACTAGGAAAGGGGGCGGGAGATGGCCATGTTCGCTGGAAACAGGCATGGCCTAACTTCAACGGTCAACAGAAAGAAGGTGAACGATATAGGATCACAATAAATCACTCAGTGAAAGCACTAATGTCGTGGATAAGAATGGTCACTTGTGAAACAGTGACAAATGTTCTGAAAACCATCCCGATCGAAGTGAATACCAGGATGGTTGAACTGAGTGATGCCCAGTAGGAATTCCACTAGAGTTCGTGGTTTTGTCATCAAAGTACAATGTCACGAATTTATATAATTATACTCGCACGAATTCGTGACAATGGGGAAAAGCAAACTCTCTCTTACTGCTGCTAGAGTATTAAACCAGTTTACCTTGATCATTGAATTTTAATATTCCCTGTAACTATCTCCAGCTGACTTCATTTTGCTTGGGAAGGACTATCAGAACAGGAAGGGATATGCGTGATCTTCATTACCCTATCTACTAAGGGAAATCATTCCTCAAGTGGATGAAAATTTTCCGAGTTTTGATGGAGTATAATAAACTACTGTACACATTCACAACAGATACTGACAAACATGAAGGAAATACTGTTAGTGGACAACACACACACCTTGACCTTTGACCTTCACCAATTAATGGTTGTCATCACTCGAAGCCCTTCATCTTTTGCTTACCCCAGCCCTGAACCCTTGCACCATTTTTGGCTTGAGTCCAGGAAAACCTTTCTTATATGACCATGCAATGTGACATTTCTTTGACATACTGTTCTAAAACCATAAGGCCAAGTCTCTTGGCTGACCCTCAGTATTGTCAACAAGTTGGGTTAAACTCGCATCTAAATTTTTCCAGATAAATATTACACATCGCCTCAGTCTCGTACTTACTCACCTTAAATTCGTTCCCTAACATAGCCAGTGACTGAAATATCAGTGGTCTTGTCATAATCTATGCTTATTTTTTTATTTTACCCATCAGTTTGCGTGGACATTCATAAAGTGCATAGCTTCTTTTGGCCTTAACAGAAATATAACACAGACATCATACTAAGTGGCTAAGTCTGATCTCTAGATGATTAAAGACCGTTACCTGCATGTAAAGTTAATTTTTGCCAACACGTTTTAACACCTTCAGTGTTGTGACATTTTTATTATTGTGTCTTTATTGTGATGGTGACCATACTATATTTTATCATTTCCATTTTTCCTTCTTCTCAGTCTTCTTCTTCCTCTTCTTCTTCTTCCTCCTCTTCTTCTTCTTCTTCTTCTTCTTCCTTTTCTTCTTCTTCTTCTTCCAAATGGTTTTCAGTTTGGTGCCATTCCATTGTTTCATCACAAGTCAACTTCAAACTGGGTACAATTGTTCTTTAATCAAATGATCAATGCCATTTTTTCCTTCATGCTTAAATATAGCAATTTTTAAAATAGGATTTGTAGAGTCAAAGTTCAAACCACGCAAAGATACGCTGGGATATTGAGTTCTGGTCTGTTCCTTAAATACAGTATGATGCCAACTTGCACTGAAGTCTTGATTTTCCTTCATGTTATTGTACTGTAGCTGTGTGATGGCCATCCTGCATCTCCACGGGAATGACGGCAATTTTAATTTATTGTATTATAATCCTTCCACTACTAGTCAAGGTTATCTATCTTAGATCAGATCTTTCGAAGTGCCAGTGATATATGTAACCTTTACTGACCCCATCATCACTAGGACACTCTTCTAAGCCGAGTAAAGTCTGCCGAGGTCATCAGGAACTGTGCTTCTATGCTCACACCCTGCCTAGGTGAACACTTTCGCCTTTGTCTATCAATTTGTACTTTTCTTGTTGGTGAAAGTTTGCTCTCATTCAGCCTGTCCCAAAGAAGGGTGACCATTCCCAACCCTCTAACTATCGTCCAATTGATTTAACATCTTGTGCCTCAGGAGTTTTCGAGTCTGTTCATAACAAAAATAAATAAATAAATAAATAAAGCATCGCTTCTACCACAACCTTCTTTCTAATCGCCAGTATGGTTCAGTCAGGGACGCTCCACTGGCCATCCTCTTACCTACCTTTCAGACTACTGGCAATCCTCTTTTCAGAACTCTGGTGGAAGCTTTGCCATTGCACATGACATCTCAAAGGATTTCGACCGAGTCTTGCAAAAATCTTTAATTTCCAAACTGCCTTCTTACGGTTTCTATCTTTCTATCCGTGCCCTCATCTCTCGCTTCTTTTCTGGTCGCTCAGTAGCTGCTGTTGTAGACAGCCACCGTTCTCCTAGATCGATCAACAGTGGTGTTCCTCAGGGCTTTGTCCTTTCATCGACTTTCTTTTTATTCATCAATGATGTTATATGCTGTACATCTACCCCTATCCAGTAATGCGCTGATGTCTTCACCCATCACCTTTCCATTTGCTTCCCATAGTCTACATCTCAGCAGTTACTTTAACAAACATGTGATGAGGCTATGGCACACCTAATATCTAACTTGGCTTGTATCTCTGCTGGGGTAAAACCAATCTTGTTTTTATTGCACCAAAAACTAAGTTCTTATGCCTATCAACCTGACAATATCTTCCACAGGAGTACCCACTAATGTCTAATAATATCTAGCTCAATCCTGCATCATCATAAACACACTTGGGGTTTTATTCTCTCGGGATTTATCTTGGTAAGATCATATTACACCTCTTGTAAAATCTGCTTCCAAGAGATTAGGTGTGCTAAGCCGACTCTGTACCTTCTTTGCCCTGCACAGTTGTTGGCTTTATACACAGGTGTTATTCTCCCCTGTAAACAGTACAACCCTTATGTGTGGGGAGGCTCTCCACATACAGCTGTTTTCAATACGGTCGAGTTAAAGAATTTTCGTATCATTATCTCACTTCTTACTGGCTTCCTTCAACCTCTGTCTCTTCGTTGCACTGTTGCATCGTTATATCTTTTCTATCGCTGCTTCAATGTTCACGGCTCCTCTGAACCGTCTGCTTTCATCCCTCCACCACTATGACGAGCGCGTAGCACCCGTCTAGCAACAAATTCTCATCCCATTTCTGTCTAACTTTCTAACGAAAGAGTTGCCTGTTATTCCGAGTCTTTCGTGTATGTAACAGGTCAGCTCTTGAACTGTCTCCCCCTGTCTGTATTTCCTACTTCCTATGATCTCCAGTGTTTCAAATTAGTGTGTCCACACATCTCGAACTGAACGGATCACCAAATTGGCTCTCTTTTGTATTGTTTTTTTTTTTTTTTTTAATTCTTGGAGGGAACTCTTTGCGGGCTCCTGGCCTTTCGTTCTTTCCTCCTTGAAAAAAGGAAAGAAGAAAACTACTGTACCTGAATCTCCACCCCTACCTCCTGCCCTCCCCTCCCCTCTCTCCCGCTCGCCACAGATGAGTGAAGGTGGGGTTAGAGAGGCGTGAGCAATCTTTTGTAAATCAGTATATCACAATTTTTCGTAGATTATCTCCTGTTATAGAATCTGAGCCCCAGTTTCTGAGCCGCGAAACATTTAAGTTTTTTCTTCTTAGGCGCTGGTGGTGCAAGAAGACAGGGACACATTTAGCGGACGGATTAAATTATATTAAGATTCGCCTTTAGCATGAGTCTCAGACTTATGTATGATATACCGTAATCTTTGTTTATTTTATGTCTAATGCAGAAACTTGTAGAACCTGTCAATTGTGCTAAATGATTATGAAAAAAAAAAAATAGCGTGATCACCGGTGCATAAGCTGGGTAACGCTCGTAGTAAAGGAAAAAGTGATTACAGTACCTATAACTGTGCGGATATAAGACAGTTGGGAAGCAAATTGTAAAAAAAAAAAAACTTATTTGCCATTCCTGGTGCTCATCTCATACAACATCAGAGTATTGAATGAAAACAGGTACGAGTATATTTAACGAGATGTCACCCAGCTGAACCACCCTCTCGCTCTTCTCTCTCTCTCTCTCTCATATATATATATATATATATATATATATATATATATATATATATATATATATATATATATATATATATATATATATATATATTTATCTATCTATCTATATCTATCTATCTATCTATCTGTGTATATATATTATTTATTTATTTATTTATGAGACGAAGAAGGAACCAAAGGCTTAGCCCGCTAACGTTCCTGCCAAGAAAAAAAAAAGAAAGAAAGAAAGCCAAATTCAAGATCCGTTCATTTCGAGATGCCTGGACACACTGCGTTTGAAAGACTGGAGATCATAGGAAGTAGGAAATACAGACAGTAGGAGACAGTTCCAGAGTTGACCTGTTGTATAAATGAAGGACTGGGAATAACAGTTAACTCTTGCATTAGAGAGTTGGACAGAAAAGGGATGAGAGTTTGTTGCTAGACGGGTGCTACGTGCCCGTCGTAGAGGTGGAGGGATGCGAACAGACAGATCAGAGTAGCAGAGATCATTGAAGTAGTGATAGAGAAGAGATAAAGAGGCAACAATGCGGCGCAGAGACATAGGTTGACGGGAGCCAGTAAGAGAAGGACAGTTGATGAGACGAATAGCCTTTGACCCCACCCTCTCATGTGTAGAGAGCCTCCCCACACATGAGAGTTGTACTCTAAACAGGGGGCGAATAAAACCCGTGTATAAAGTTAACAACTGTGCAGTGGTAAAGAACGGACGGAGTCAGCTTAGCACACCTAATCTCATGGAAGCAGATTTTACAAGAGATGCAATGTTATCTTTCCAAGATAAGTCCCGAGTGAATGAAACTCCAAGCATGTTCAAGATGATGCAGGATTGAGCTGAATATTATAAACATTAGTGGGTACTCCTCTGGGTGATTACGATGGGTTGATAGGTGTAAAAACTGAGTCTTTGATGCATTAAAAACAACAAGGTTATTTTTACCACAGTCAGAGATATGAGCCAAGTCAGATATTAGGTGTGCTGTTGCCTCATCCCTTGTTTGTTGAAGTAACTGCTAATATGGACGTTGCGGAAACCGAACGGAAAGGTGAAGGGTGGAATCATCAGCGTACGAGTGGATAGGATTAGATGTACGGCTTAGAAGATCATTGATGAATAATGATGAATATATATATATATATATATATATATATATATATATACATATATATATATATATATATATATATATATATACATATACAGAGAGAGAGAGAGAGAGAATGAAAATAATGCGAGTATAAGTGGCTGGGGAATGGCTGGGAGAAGGAGGGAGGTGAGAAGACAGGAAGGAATCAGTAGGATGGAAGTTGTGGAAGCATTGAAGGTCAAAATGGGGAAAGGCCTAGGAATTGATGGAGAGTGTTTTGAAATGTTGAAGCATGAGGGAGAGATAGTAGTAGAATGGATGTGGAAGATGTGCAGGTTGGCATGGGAGGAAGGTCCCAAATGATTGGAAGTCAGGTATAATTATTCCCTTGGACAAAGGGAAAGGGGAAAAGCAAGTGTGTGGTAATCATAGGGGCATTTGTCTTCTTAGTGTAATAGGAAAAGTATACGGTAGGATACTTATTGACACAGATAGGGAAATAACAGAGGAATTAGTTGGTGAAGAACAGGGAGCTTTTAGGAAGGGAAGAGGTTGTGTAGATTAGATATTCATTCTTAGATCTTTAGTGGAAAAGTGTCTAGGGAAGGAAAAGAAGTTGTATGTGGCCTTCATGGATTTGGAGAAAGCATATATTACGACAGGGTGGATAGACAAGCATTGTGGAAAGCATTATGAATCTAAATTATGAAATAGATGAGTTGTTGAATGCTGTGAAGAGTATGTATGAGGGCGCTAATGCTGCAGTGCGTGTGGATAGTGAACTGAGTGAGTTTTTCTATTTGAAGGTTGAGTTGAAACAGGGATGTGTCATGTCTCCATGGTTGTTCAATCTGTATATAGATGGGGTTATAAAAGAGATACAAGGTCGGGCAGTGGATGTTGGAGTGTCCCTAATGAGAGAGGGCAGTGTTTGGAAACTCCCTGTACTGTTGTTTGCAGATGATACTGTGTTGTTAAGTGAAGACGAAGGGGAGCTGCAAGGCTTGGTGGAAGAGTTTGGGAGAGTGTGTAAGAAACGGAATCTAAGTGTGAATGTAGGGAAGAGTAAAATGATGGTCACCGAGAGACGTGAAGTCAGTGAATGTACAGTGAGGTTGGATGATGAGCAAATGGAAAATGTGAGTACGTTAAAGTACTTGGGTATTGGGATGAGTAAGGATGAAAGTTTGGAGGGTGAAGTGCTTGAAAGAATACAACAAGGAAAAAAGTTGCTGGTTCCTTGAAGGCAGTGATAAGAAACAGGGAAGTGAGCATGGAAGTGAAAAAGTTATTACATGACAGTATTGTAACACCAACTCTGACGTGTGGAAGTAAAGCTTGGACATTGTTGGAGGGACAAAAGTCAAGAGTGAGAGCAGCGGAAATGAGTTATTTGAGAGGAGCCTGTGGAATCACATGGGGAGACAGACTGACAAATGAAGATGTGAAGGAGCGTTGTGGTGTGGATGTGGATGTGATAGGAAACATCAGGAGAAACACATTGAGGTGGTTTGGCCATGTCGAGAGGATGGAGAGTGAGAGACTGACGAGGAGAGTGCATGTGAGTGAGGTGGAGGGGGAGAAAGGAAGAGGAAGGCCAAAGTTGAGATGGAGTGATGGTGTGGAGAGGTATATTTGAGAAAGGGGTGTGCATTGGGAGCAGGGCAGTGAAATGGGGGGGGGGGAATGGTGACGTGGAGGCTATTCGTTTGTGCCCACCCCGTATAAGGGTTTAAGGCATCTGGCAATATATCTATCTATATACCTAGGCTGCTTCCCCCGAGGAAAGGTATATATATATATATATATATATATATATATATATATATATACATATAATCATCCTATCCTACATTGCTCCATGAGGAGCGTAGGAGCCCGGGGCTAGGCAGTTGGTCCCGACATTTAAGATGAGAGTGACCAGCCTCACTCATCCCTGAGTGGCATTACACGAGCAATCAACCCCAACCATCCCTTGGATATAAACCTTCACCGGCTCAATCCGATTGGAGCTCAATAATTACCCACTAAACCACCAGGCGCCAAAATTTGGTTATATGGTTACCACCCAGCGTAGTAAATGGTTTCCTGGTGTACAGGAAACCATTTGGCTTGTCACTCAGTATAGAGTCACCAACAGGCAGAAGAAAGAGAAATGAATGAAGGAAACAAAGACAGAAGAGGGAGTGTAAAGTTGCCCATAGGCAGAAGGACAAGGAAAGAATAAACGAAAGGAAGACATAAGAGGATGGAAGGAAAGAGAGATGGAGGAGAGGGAAGGGCAGACACCCGAGAGCAGCACTACATTGAGTGGATATATATATATATATATATATATATATATATATATATATATATATATATATATATATATATATATATATATATATATATATATATATATATATATATAGTTACGGAACAGAGAAAACTGTCCCGCAAAGTTCCAGGTTCAAAACAAAAGAGTTAGGTAAAATTACAAGTTAAAGTTTAATGCTCAAACCAACAACTAGACATTCAGGACTCATAAGAATAATGTAATGGCAAAAAACAGGTTAAATATATGGTTAACTGCAATAGCCTCTATTAACACGAAATTAGCAAGAGTAAATTTATCGAAGTCAACCCTGATAAAATGAGAAAACCGGATAATGCTCAGTTAATGCAAGATATATTATTACAGATACAAAATATTATTACTACTGGCTGACAGTAAAACTTCACATTAATCACAAAAACCTCACGAGGCCTACGAATTAACACCTTATTCTATACAGTACAAGAAAAAATGTAATAACACTTATACTCAAATTACACAGCAGCTAGATGGTTGGAGACTTCCTGAGCACTCACAAAAATAATAACAACTGTACAGTCACGCGTACTAATTTCTGCTCAGGGGTTACCCCTTCCTTCCCCCCCTCTACCCTGGACAGAGGGAAGGGGGAATCGCGAACAAGTCTACCCCGCCATCTGCCCCCAACTCCCCCACCCTCCTCCTCCAGATGCCAGTTACTGATTAGACGCAAATTTTCTCATGTCCTGTAAACATGACTAAACTGTCGTCGCACACGCTTTCAACGGTCAAGATTTGGACTATAATATTAGAATAAATTATTACCGTATTGAACTGCATTCTCGAATTGAAAATATTCACCATCATTGTAATCCAGTGTCGTCCGCTGCACAATTCTGGGTTTCAGTGCTTACCTTTTCAATTCCCCCAGCTGTCTCGCTCTCGCTCTCTCTCTCTCTCTCTCTCTCTCTCTCTCTCTGAATTTACTTTTAACACTCACTCTTTCTTTTTAAATTTATATAACTTTCTCTTTGCTTCTCTCCCCCTCTCCCCCTTCTCTCTTGTTCTTTGTCTTAAGTCTTCCTCGCCTCTCACCCCTCCCCTCCCCCCACCTTAGGCCTGATCAGCAGTCAGTTATACCGTCACCGCTCCTTCGTATATCGTGTGCTGGCAACATTTATCACACACACTTAGGTCAGATGTATGGAAAGCTAATTTTGTTTTATATATAATTGTATTTCTCATTATGTGCCAAGTTCAAATAGAAAACACCAGACCAATATTCGTAATTTTTATTAGTGACCGTTCCACTTCACATAGCTGGGTAGCTGGGCTTATAAACTGCACACACACACACACACACACACACACACACACACACACACACACACACACGACTTAAATTTTGCACTGACAGCGTGGCGACTACAAATATAGTCATTCTAACAACTGGATCTGCTGGCTCCAAATTTTCCCTGTCCCAGTCAAACTCCTCATTCAATAACCGGTTATTGAATGAGGAGTTTGACTGGGACAGGGAAAGTTTGGAGCCAGCAGATCCAGTTGTTAGAATGACTATATTTATAGTCGCCAAGCTGTCAGTGCAAAATTTAAGTCGTGTGTGTGTGTGTGTGTGTGTGTGTGTGTGTGTGTGTGTGTGTGTGTGCAGTTTATAAGCCCAGCTACCCAGCTATGTGAAGTGGAACGGTCACTAATAAAAATTACGAATATTGGTCTGGTGTTCTCTATTTGAACTTGGCACATAATGAGAAATACAATTATATATATAAAAAAATTAGCTTTCCATACATCTGACCTAAGTGTGTGTGATAAATGTTGCCTGCACACGATATACGAAGGAGCGGTGACGGTATAACTGACTGCTGATCAGGCTTAAGGTGGGGGGAGGGGAGGGGTGAGAGGCGGGGAAGACTTAAGACAAAGAACGAGAGAGAAGGGGGAGAGGGGGAGAGAAGCAAAGAGAAAGTTAAATAAATTTAAAAAGAAAAAGGGAGTGGGAAAAGTAAATTCAGAGAGAGAGAGAGAGAGAGAGAGAGAGAGAGAGACAGCTGGGGGAAGTGAAAAGGTAAGCACTGGAACCCAGAATTGTGCAGCGGATGACACTGGATTACAATGATGGTGAATATTTTTAATTCGAGAATGCAGTTCAATACGGTAATAATTTATTCTAAAAATATAGTCCAAATCTTGGCCGTTGAAAGCGTGTGTGACGACAGTTTAGTCATGTTTACAGGACATGAGATACTTTGCGTCTAATCAGTAACTGGCAGCTGGAGGTGGAGGGTGGGGGAGTTGGGGGCAGAAGGCGGGGTAGACTTGTTCGCGATTCCCCCCTTCCCTCTGTCCAGGGTAGAGGGGGGAAGGAAGGGGTGACCCCTGAGCAGAAATTAGTACGCGTGACTGTACAGGGGAGGACAGAGATGTGAACAAAATGAGGAGTAGATTTAAGTGGCAATTAATGCAGAGACTGAGCTCATTATATAGGGGACGGCAGAGCTTGATACAACTTGTAAGAAGGACGCGCAGATGAAGCCATAGGGGACAAAGAGTTGACACTCCTGCTCTGAACAACAGAAAGAACGACTTACTCTACTATAAGGGAGGAGGGAGGGAGTGAAGTAGAACACGCACTATGGAAGCCACGAGACGAATCGTGATCAAACATGCAGCATACTGTACGTTAGAATTATACAAAGGATGATGAAATCATAGGCTATGTAACACCTCCCCACAAAGGAAAAGAAATTTACAAAGGAAATTTCTTATTACTCTAAAACAATCTGTCTAAAGTCTAGATAAGCAATCTGCAATAACATATTCTTTCCCCTTGATATGTTGTATGTCTAATGAATACTCCTGAAGAAGTAGACTCCATCTTGTCAATCTCTGATTTTTATCTTTAAACTTACTAAGGAATTTCAGTGGGTTATGATCGGTATAAATGACTATGGGGTCAAAACCAGAACACAAATAAAATGAAAAATGCTGTAAACCCAAAATCAAGGCCAAAAGCTCTTTCTCAATAGTTGAGTAGTTCTTTTGAGGTGGAGTGAACTTCTTACTGTAATAAGATACAGGGTGTTCAATACCCTGATCATCCTCTTGCAGCAAAACAGCCCCAGCTCCTGTATCACTTGCATCAACAGCCATCTTAAAAGGCTTAGCAAAATTTGGAGTAGCGAGCACTGGCTGACTTGATAGGATAGCTTTAAGTTTGCTGAAAGAGGATTCACAGTTATCGGTCCAGTTAAATTTAACTCCCTTTTTCAGTAGGTCTGTAAGTGGTGATACAAGAATTGAAAAGTTAAGAACAAATCTCCTGTAATAACCTACCATTCCCAAAAATCTTTGTAGCTCTTTCCTACTTTTAGGTCTGGGAAGATCACTTATAAACTGAACCTTAGCTCCTGGTGGTGCAACATGTCCATCACCAATTACGTACCCAAGGTACTGAACTTTAGCTTGACCAAACTCACACTTTGATAAATTAGCTACAAGATTAGCCTGAACCAAACGCTCAAGAAATTTACTGACATGGCATAGGTGATCTTTCCAGTTGTCACTGAAGATTAATACATCATCAATATAAACAACACACCCTGCCAAACCCTCTGTTACAACATTCATGAGCTTCTGAAATGTGGCTGGTGCATTCTTCATACCATATGGCATTACAGAACATGCAAAAGTTTTTCCTAGTGTTACAAAACATGAGATCTCCCTAGCATGTTCAGTCATAGGTATTTGCCAGTATCCCTTTAACAAATCAAACTTACTTATGTACCTAGCCTTTCCGATCTTCTCTATGCAATCTTCCACGCGAGGGAGAGGGTAAGTGTCTGTTTTGGTTATCTGATTAACACGTCTGTAGTCGATGCAAAGCCGCTGTGACCCACCTGGCTTAGGGACTAGAGTGACAGGAGAACTCCACTCGCTCTGACAGGGCTCAATCATCTTGTGGTCCAACAGGTAGCCAAGCTCCTTCTGGATGAGAGGAACTTTCACTGGGTTCACACGGTAAGGAGGCAGTTTAATTGGCTTTGCGTCTCCAACATCGACATCATGCATCAACACAGTGGTTTTTCCTGGAGTAGCACGGAACACTTGCGGGTACTCTTCCAGTAATGCCGAAAATTCCTGCCTTTCCTCGGGAGCTAGATGAGAAAGCTTAGTCTGGAGATCATTCATGATATCAGGATTCTTCCTCAAACTATCACTCAGGCTCATGCTGCATGGGAGAACTTCACTTGCAGACTCGGGTGGAACAGCTACAGTGCAGACTGGGTTATTTTCGTCCCGCCTGTGATATAACTTTAGCATGTTGATGTGACAAAGTTGCTTGTTCTTTCTACGACCTGGTGTGGCGATGACATAGTTGACATCACTGAGTTTCTTCTCCACGAAAGAATGACCACTAAACTTGGCTTGAAGAGGTTGCCCATGCACCGGTAGCAGAATCAAAACCTGATCTCCTGGCTGAAAGTGCCGTAACCTGGACTTCTTATCATACCAAGTCTTCATCTTCTCCTGAGCAGCTCCTAAATTCTCTCTCGCCAGCTGTAAAGCAGTGGACAGCCGTTCTTTGAACTTCATCACATACTCCAGCAGGTTGACGTCATCTTCCTCCGACAGCCAGCATTCCTTGAGTAGCTTAAGGGGTCCTCTTACTTCATGGCCAAACAGTAGTTCAAAGGGTGAGAAGCCCAGTGATTCATTTGGAGATTCTCTTGCGGCAAATACAACGAATGGAAGACCTTTATCCCAGTCTTTCTGATGTTCCAAACAGTATTTCTTGAGCATCGATTTGAGTGTTTGATGATATCTCTCCAATGCTCCTTGGGTCTGGGGATGGTAAGCTGAAGACGTGATCTGGGTGATGCCCAACTCTTTCAGAGACTGCTTGAAAACATTTGACATGAAATTACTTCCCCGGTCTGACTGTACCTCCTTGGGCAGACCAAACTTTGTGAAGAACCCTAGCATTTCCTTAACCACGTTCTTTGCTGAGATATTTCTAAGTGGAATGGCTTCAGGATAACGAGTAGCCATATCAATCAGGGTCAACACATAAGAAAATCCTGAAGAAGTCTTAGGAAGAGGGCCCACAATATCCACCAACACACGGGTGAATGGCGCCTCAAAAGGAGGAATGGGAACTAGAGGTGCAACCTTTTCGATCTGATTACACTTCCCCACAACTTGACAGGTGTGACAAGACTTACAATACCAGGAAACATCTCTGAAGATACCTGGCCAGTAGAAGTGTTTCAAAATGCGTGCCACAGTCTTCCTCACTCCAAGGTGTCCTGCCAAACTGGAATCATGAGCCACTCTAATGATATCCTGCCTACAAACACGAGGGATGACAACTTGCTGTACAACCTCCCATTCACAGTCGGCTGATGCTGTTGGGGGT
>NC_136955.1:37907934-37970434 GCF_032717465.1 Coenobita brevimanus
CATTCACAACCTCCAGCAAATAATTAGTCAAGGCATACATAAGCATGGATTGAAACCTTTGTTTGAGGAAAAACATCTGATGTTATAATATCCATATTTCGAGGCAACACTCACAACAGCATCAATAGTAGCTCATGTACCATTCGTAACGGATGATTTTTTCACAGTCTATCAAATATATCCTTTTCCTTCTAAGAAAGATGACTCATTAGTCACCATCAACATCAAAACAGGAGTCATCATGGTCTCCAAGCAACAGGACTGTCACGGGGTTTTTAAATAAATGAAAATATTATTTAAATGATAATAATGTTCAATAATATTGAAGAGCAGGGACAATGATTGTCTTACTAAATCAAGCAACGATTACTTTACGCTGACTTGCTTCGCACGATTCTCTAAGAACGAGAATTTATAAACTTTCTCAACAGTACACAGCAGAGACTAATTACTCAATTGCTGTTTATTAGTACTGTTAGCCTCTGGAGAAAGTTACTTCACCCCTGACAATAAATAACTAATACTAATAATAGTATCAGGTTCTTGCTGATGCTTAACTCCTAAGAGGCACAACGGATTTTAAGCTTAATACACAAGACTGGCCTAAGTACAAGTTATGAATGGCAAACGTTTATGCAAGCTAGGAGCTATAAAAAAAATAAGCTTAATTGCGGAGAAATGAAACAAGAGTTTACATTACATTAAGCTCAAGAAAAGAACTGTTAAATTTATTGATTACAAAATAAATTTAACGTTACATTTCAAATCAAATTAATGAGATCGCACTCACTCACTCACTCACTCAAAAGCTAAATTCTTACTCCTAGGAAAAACATCTTAATTAAACTCTTAAGACTAGGAAAACGAAAGGAAATACTGGTTGATGAATGCTGTGTATCACCCAAAGAAGGGTGGGAGCGTGGAGAACTGTAGTCTAGTGGAGCTTGGGTTGACCTCTCACACTGCTGGAGCACAGAACCTCTCTCCATCAAAGCAAACACTGGACTGCTCAGCTCGTGGGAAAGAAAGAAGGCTATCGCCGCATTTTTTAATGGCTAAGTGAGTGAAACGCGCTCAAAACAAATCGCTCAGCGGAAGCGCTAATGTCTCACACAAAGACGATAACGTATGACAATGAAAAATTGATTTGACAAAGCTTCCGTCCGAATGAGCGGTTAACTGAACGATAAACTGGGATTCCACTTGAGTTCGCGGTTTCCCACAAAAGCCAATGTCACTAGCCGACTCGTGACATTACGCCTCATCAAAATCAAATCTTTTTTCCTTCAGAAAAAAGATTTCAATATGCATACATATAAATACTAGCTCAGTCACACAAGATTCACACTGTGGTGTGTGTGCTATCCTGCTACAGGAGAAAGTCGCAGTCGCCAGTGAGCAAAAAAAAAACTCTTATTTACATTAATAGAAGCAAGCTTGAGGGAAAAAACTCCGTGACGACGGTGAAAATCCTGTACTCAGGTCAAACTGAGCGAAAAGTCGCTACATTTACACTGACAACTAATTGTTGTGTAGCGTGATGTATGTAATACATGGTGTAGGTGTAACAGTTGTAGTGTAAGTGTACCTACGTGTAAAATGACACAGTAAATATTAATAATATGGCGACAACGAAGACAGAGGAGAAGAGGCGGCAGCGTGCGGCAGACGATCAGCTGGCCAGCACAGCAAAACTGCTACGCCCATTGCTGTACCTGCAAAATCAATTGAGATGGAGCATCAAAAATGTCAATGAGACAAAAATTTTATTATGTTACAATTACTCTCTCTGCCTAGCAGTCAGTGCTACGACGTACATTGAGGTCGCCATTATCCCCCTTAACCTACAGTACTTATATTAGTATCAGGGAGCTGAGAATCCTTGTGCAAACTCGGGTCTTCCATAGCCTCGAGTCGCCTCTGCGGAGTTCTCTCTCGAACTTCCCCCTTAACCTACGGTACATAATATGTATGAACAGGCCCTTGACATGATGTGTCCTGTGGGGCCAATGAGCGAGACGTCAGGTCTGCACACACTTCACCACTACCCTGTCTCTCAACTGTCTCAGAGATTACAAGTGTGGTTACGAACGGCACAGGAAGGACATATCCCTGATTGTGTTACTTTGACACACACTGCAGGAACAGACAAAACTATCTATGTCTCGTCCCATCCCTGGCCAGAAAAAGTCAGCTCGCATACGGCCCTGGGTCTTCCTTTTGCCCATGTGACCTCCTGAGGCTGAACAATGACCCCATTGTAACACTGCTAGGCGGTACTTGGCGGGAACGACAAACTGCAGTCGAACCTTGCCCTCGGGTGTTCGTGACTCGCGGTAGAGCCGTCCTTGTTTGCGAAGGAACTTGGCTCGACCTCCCCGTGAATACTTAATCACTCGACCCTTTTGTTTGTTCCGCACGGCAGCAAGTGTCAAGTCAGAATGTTGTTCTTGTACAACAAGTTGACTACACATCAGATCTTGCGGCGATTCAATGATCACTGGGGTGACACAGTCTGGAGCATCAGCTATGGCTCATGTTACCACAACAGCCGAAGTCTGAGTAACGTCATCTTCGGTGCAAATATCCTTGACACCATAAAAGAGCCTATTATAAGGTCAAATAAAGGTTCTGGCATGACAACTGCAAGTGTCGTACCAGTATAAAATGGAGATGCCACCTGGATACATGCCTCAGGGAACAATCTCACTGATCCATCAATAAGGTTTGCATGGATCTGTCGACCTGTATACTGCTCAGGCCGAACTAAACTCTGTTTGACAGAGCAACCTGAGGAACCATTATCTCTCAGGACCTTCACAGGAATGCCTCCCACAAACCCTGGCTGAACAAGGAAGGTACTGTCATCTGCGGAAGGGCCTGTGGAGGAAGCAGCTAACCACTGATTACGCTGCTGAATTGATGCGGCAAACATTGTGCCTTGAGAATTATATACTTGAGGGGTTGTACTCACTGCCTGAGGAGATGGAACATTGGCCATCTGTGGAGGGGGGTTCACTGTCACTGTGGGACTAGTGAACTGTGGGGGAGTACCCATACTGGTAGGGACGTGACCACCGTGCTGCTGCTGAGGAATGAAGGCTGCGTTCGCTTCCTGCTTCTTTTGAGTTGGTGGTGAAAAAGTTTGTCCCGACGGTCGGTTGCGTGGCTGATACTGCTGCTAGTTAGGGTACTTGTACCTCTTCCACTCAGGTTTCTGAGTGTTTTGCCCCTGGTCCTTTCACTGCAGTTTTGGACCTTGGCCATTATTCTGAGAATGGCCTTTTTGCTGGGATTCAGTCTGAGACGATTTCCCAGATTTATCAGGTTTTCTGTTCCAGGTGTTTTGCTTACGATTTTGATACCCGTATACAGTAATGAATGCATCAGCCTTTCTGCCATTTGGCTGGCATCTTTCACCTGGCTTATCTTAAGTTGTGCCATGAGCTCAGCAGGATACGACCTCTCTAGCTGTGTACGCAGCATAGGGTCAATTATCCCCTCACGTGTGGAAGGAGTTTCATCTTTCTTCATCCACTCACCTAAGTAAGCAGTGGGACGGTCGAGGAACTGAACGGCTGTCTCCTTGTCTTGGAGGCGAGCTCCCATGAAGTGAACTTTGGCGTCGTCTACTGTGAGACCATACGCCTTAATGAGTGCAGCTTTCATCATCTCATACGTGAGATTGTCGCCACGGATTCTGTGTAGAATATCGAGGGCAGGGCCCTCAAATAAACTAAGAAATTGGAGCCGCTTAGCTGCCTCATCCAGTTGATACATGTCTGCCATGTCCTCAAAACGAGCTATGTACGGCTCGATTCGCTCGCCTTCCTTGTTTGAAGGAAGCTTGATGCATGGGGTCGCCAGGACATGTGCAGGGAGAACGCTCGTGGAGCTTGGACCAACTGCACCAGATGTGTCTGAAGCCAAGGAATCTCGCTTGAGCTTCAGCACTTCAAGTTCATGTTTTTCACGTGCCTCACGTTCGGCACGTTCGTGTTCTCGTTCTCTGTCTCGTTGTTCAAGCTTGTATTAGCGCTGTTCTCGCTCATATTCGAGCTGTTCTCGCTCGTATTCACGCTGTTCTCGCTCGTGTTCGCGTTGGATTCTACGCTCGTCACGAGCATCTTTCTCACGTTCTTGCTCGTAATTAAACTGTGAGAGAACGTAACTGAATTTTCTCTGGGTCTGTGAGGCCCATATCTTTGGCTTCCTGTACATAAGCACTGGCTGCCATGATGCTAGCTCAATTTAAATAACTAGCGACTCAGTACTGACTGCTACTTCGCAAACGAATGCTAATAAACACAAATAAAGAGTACAGACACAAGCTAGTGGTGACCAGTCTTATCTAGTTAACTGGAAAAGAATAAAGCAAAAATGCAAATAACTGAGAAGACTCAATAATTAACACAATGGGTACGGCAGCTACCCAGGAGCGAATAAAATCGTCTGGCGTTACCAAAAATAAAGTACTAAAAAGAGTTAAGTACTTTATGGATTAATAAAGCAAAAATTCACTTGCTAAATTAACGGTAAAGACCAATAAACTTGTGCCTATAAACTTTAATGATAAATACCTAAATATGAACAAGTGAGTATTATCTCGTGAATAGCTTTAGAGCTAGGAGTTAATATCCTGGAATGAGGTTGCCAATTGTCACGGGGTTTTTAAAATAAAAGTAAATATTTTTTTAATTGATGATAAATGTTAAATAATACTGAAGAGCAGGGACAATGATTGTCTTACTAAATCAAGCAACGATTACTTTACGCTGACTTGCTTCGCACGATTCTCTAAGAACGAGAATTTATAAACTTTCTCAACAGTACACAGCAGAGACTAATTACTCAATTGCTGTTTATTAGTACTGTTAGCCTCTGGAGAAAGTTACTTCACCCCTGACAATAAATAACTAATACTAATAATAGTATCAGGTTCTTGCTGATGCTTAACTCCTAGGAGGCACAACGGATTTTAAGCTTAATACACAAGACTGGCCTAAGTACCAGTTATGAATGGCAAATGTTTATGCAAGCTAGGAGCTATAAGAGAAATAAGCTTAATTGCGGAGAAATGAAACAAGAGTTTACATTACATTAAGCTCAAGAAAAAGAACTGTTAAATTTATTGATTACAAAATAAATTTAACGTTACATTTCAAATCAAATTAATGAGATCGCACTCACTCACTCACTCAAAAGCTAAATTCTTACGCCTAGGAAAAACACCTTAATTAAACTCTTAAGACTAGGAAAACAAAAAGAAATACTGGTCGATGAATGCTGTGTATCACCCAAAGAAGGGTGGGAGCGTGGAGAACTGTAGTCTAGTGGAGCTTGGGTTGACCTCTCACACTGCTGGAGCACAGAACCTCTCTCCGTCAAAGCAAACATTGGACTGCTCAGCTCGTGGGAAAGAAAGAAGGCTATAGCCGCATTTTTTAATGGCTAAGTGAGCAAAACGCGCCCAAAACAAATCGCTCAGCGGAAGCACTAATGTCTCACACAAAGACGATAACGTATGACAATGAAAAATTGATTTGACAAAGCTTCCGTCCGAATGAGCGGTTAACTGAACGATAAACTGGGATTCCACTTGAGTTCGCGGTTTCCCACAAAAGCCAATGTCACTAACCGACTCGTGACAAGGACGCCGTCACTTTCACTAGTAAAACAACAATTGAACACAAATGTCGCACATCATTACATGCATTTTACCTTTGTCCTGCGTACCTCGTCACGTTTCAGCCAGCTGAGACAGTCCCTTGTGAAATGGCCATCATAAAAGATCATGACATCCCTCATCATTGCAACTTCACATTAGCTCCGGATAAGCTCATCCACCATCAACGCCCTGGACATTCACAGTTCTTCTATTTCACTCAAAATACATCAGTTTTTGTGTCTTGCCCAGACACACCTTCAGCCCCATACATCAGCATCTGGTTTATACATCTCACCAGATTACTGTGCCGTCCTGACACCTCCACTATCCACCTTGCCCACTAAAAACCATTATGCCATTCTCAACCACACACACAAATACTTCCAGCCACTGCCTAGGATGAACTTATATATATGTGCACACATTAAGTTGACTTCACCCAAGTATGAAACCATGCAACTAATAAATCAGACAATACAACCTTGGGAAGAATACAGTAGGATTATGTTTAACCCATATTATGTATACAGCCCAGCTCCAGTTATCTTTGCAATTTTCTCCATCATATTTACTGTATTAATTTTAGCCATGCACAGAATGCAAGCAAGGATTGCTAACCTGGAATCAGTGTTTAAGAACTGTTCTGTAAAAGTGAGACAAAACTGAGTAAATATTGTATATATATTTTATATAAAACAACAAAATATAGGTTACACATAATTTAGGCTTACTTTAATTATACTATACTATATATATATATATATATATATATATATATATATATCATCAGCCATAAATAGTCCACTGTTGAACAAAGGCCTCCCCAACCTTTTCCACGAATTCCTTGACTGAGCCAATCTTTGCCACGTTTTCCCTGCATATTTCTCTATCTTATCTCTCCATCTCCTGTCTGGCCTTTTTCTGCTACGCTTACATTCTCTTGGTGTCCAGTCAGTAAGCCTCTTGCTCCATCGATTATCCCTTATTCTTGCTATATGGCCTGCCCACCTCCATTTCTGTTCTTTTATAAACTCCACAATATCTTTGACTTAAGTCTGCTCTCTCACCCAAGTTGATCTTTTCCTATCTCTTAAAGATATTCCCAACATTGACCTTTCCATTGCTCTCTAAGAACGGATTAATTTCCATTGATTTTGTCAGTTTCCAGGTCTCACAACCATAAGTCATAGCTGGAATTATGCATTCGTTGTATACTTTTCGTTTCATACAAACTGGCAAGCTACTTTTCATAATGTCTCTATATTTACCGAAAGCTTTCCATCCAACTGTAATGCGTCTTTTTATCGCTATCATGATCTTTCGTTAATTTTAGTACTTGTCCCAAGTAGTTGTACTCCTCAACTTCTTCAAGGATTTCATCGCTTATTCTGATGACGCTCTTTGGTGTTTGTGGATTAAACATTACTTTAGTTTTACTTCGGTTCATCTTCAGTCCTACTTTCAGACTTTCTCTGTTCAGGTCATTTAACATTTCTTGCAATGCCTCCGCTGTTTCTGAGATTAGGACAATGTCATCTGCAAATCTTAAATGGTTTAGCTTTTCTCTATCAATGTTCACTCCTTTGTTTTCCCGGTCTAGCTTTCTGAAAATACTTTCTAGGCATGCTGTAAATAATTTTGGTGAAATTGTATCTCCCTGATGCACGCCCTTCTCAATCTTAATTTTTTCTGAGTCCTTATGTAATTTAACTCTAGCAGTTCCTTCTTTATATATGTTTTCGAGCAGGTTTACAATGTTCTCATTCACTCCTTGTTCTCGCAATGAATTTATTATTGCTATGTGCTCCACTGAGTCGAAAGCCTTTTCGTAATCAACTAAACCTAAGCACTGTGGTTTACTATATTCTGTAGTTTTCTCAATTAGCTGATTCATTGTATGTAGATGATCAATCGTCGAATACCCGCTTCGGAATCCTGCCTGTTCACGAGGTTGGTTTTCCTCCTAAATTGTTGTTATTCTGTTCGTAAGACCTTTAGTGAAGAGTTTGTGAATGACTGAAAATAAGCTAGTGGGTCGATAGTTACTAAGATCTTTTGAGTCACCTTTTTTGTAGAGTAAAATAACTATTGCATTACACCATGTTTTGGTAATTTTCTTCTGTTTTATGCAGTGGGTAAATAAGTTAGCAACCCTATTTTGTACTTCTATTCCGGCATCCAAAAGTAAATCTGTTACTATTCTATCTTCTCCCGGAGCCTTCCCTCTTTTCATATTTTTAAGACAAATATTTACTTCGTCTGGTGTTACCTCGGGTATTTCACTTGTGTCAACTGAAAAGTTAGCTATTGGTACTACTGTCTTTGATGCATACAGTTCTTTGTAAAATTCTTCAACTCTCTTCACCATCTTATCTCTGCATGTAATGATTTCACCGTTTTTTTCTTTCAGTGATGTCATTTGTCCTTTCCTAGTGCCATTTTGCTTCGGACCTGTTTCAGACTTTTTCCATTTTTGATGGTTTCTTTGATCTGATCCATGTTTCTCTTTCTTTTTTCCTCTCTTTGTCTTTTGTTGATAAGATTATTTAATTCTGTTCGTTCTATTTCGTCTATCTTTGTCTTTACTTTCATTTCCTTTCGTTTTTTCATAAGCTCGAGTGTCTTTTCTTAATATTTCTTGGCTTTGGTTGTATTAGGTTTTCCTACTACCTCTGCTGATTCTCTTAGCACTTTGGTTAGTCTGTCATTCAGCTCATCAATGTCACATTCAGCATTACTTAGAGCCTAAAATCTTTTACTTATTTCCAACTGAAAGGCTGCTTTGTTTTCGATTACTATTTTTGGGCATATCTTTTTATCTTTAATCATCTTCTTTCTTTCACTTCTGAAATTGAATCTGGCTGTGCAACCCACCATTCAATGATCACTACCTATTTTTACTTTGTTGATAACTGTGACATTTGTGATCGTGTTATTCTTATCTGCTATAATGAAGTCGATTTAATTCTTTGTTTCTCCATTTGGGCTTCTCCAGTTCACTTTCTTCCTGTTCTTTTGTGGAAGAATGTGTTCATTATTCTCATATTAAACATTTCAGCAAAATTAACCAGCATTTCTCCTCTTTCATTCCTTTCTCCCACTCCAAATTTTCCCATACATGCTTCTCTATTTTTCGGCTTCCCAACTTTTTCCTTGAAGTCTTCCATGAGTATAGTATATGTTGTCTATTCTTCTTACATAAGCTGGGAGATGTCATCATAGAATGTTTCTGTTTCTTTATCTGGGCTTTGAGAAGTTGGTGCATATACTTGTATTACTTTCATTGTATATTTTTTGCATAGTCTCATGACAGCAAATGCTGCTCTGTCAGATATGCTGCTGAATTTAACAATGTTGTCTGCAAGATTTCTGTAAATTAGAAATTCTACCCCACTAACTTTTTCATTTTCATTTTCTCTGTAGAAAAATAGGTGTTTGCTGTCTTCGAGCTGAATTACTATTTCTTCTTTTCTGCGGATCTCACTCAACCCTACAATATCCCAACTAATATTTTCCAGTTCAGTCATCAGGTTATCAAGTTTGTAATCTTCTTATATATATATATATATATATATATATATATATATATATATATATATATATACATACACAGCAAGTCCTTCTCATATATATTGTATAATTGACTACAGTAGACTTGCCATTGTATTATTTTAATATTGCTCTTATATTATACATGTACAATTTCATGACTATAATAACTACATTATCCTAATTATGTAGCCTTCATAATATTATGTATTTCACATACAAATTGACTGTAATGTGTATCTAGTATCCATTAATATCTTATGACTATTTACTGTCGATGGTACGCCAGTTTTGCGTGACCGAGCGATGTGTAGGCATAATATAACACAGTACTGTATGTAACTACCGTATATAGCTATAGGTAACAATATGTAGAACAGGTAGTTATGTCTGAGCCCTACAGGAAGAGTTAAATAACACATCCCCTTGCCTAGACGAACTAGGAATGTCAATTCACACAATGTATATCCACAACTCTTGTCCCAGACCACCAAGAATTCTTAAGCCATACGATGTATCTCACACTTCCTCGTAGCCCAGACGAACAAGAATTTCATGACTTATCCAAAACACGTGGAGTAACCAGCCCAAGCCAGTTAGTCCACGTGATAGGAAATTTACCATACACATCCTTCCCATGCTCTATATAATGTCGGAGAGATTCCCTTCAGATGAGAAGGGGGTTAGAGAGAGAAAGGGGAGAGAAGGCTGGTGAGAAGGTCCAACGTTACTATCACACTCTACTAAACTGTAGCTCATCTCTTTTATAACTTTGTGCAATGAACCTTGTAACCCGAGGGTGCTATAACTCATCTCGTTGACACTACGTCTCACTACTTAATTCTGGCTAAGCTTAGTGATCCATAATCAAGTGCCCGATCTCACTACAAGTACCTAAAACTACGCTATCGAGATTGGTGGCCAGATAAGCTTCTCTGTAAAATTATACCCCTCGGCTACGTCTACTTACAAATATATATATATATATATATATATATATATATATATATATATATATATATATATATATACAGTATATATATATATATATATATATATATATATATATATATATATATATATATGATTTTCTTATAGAAGGATTAGGTCTGCCCATGTGAGGGCCTATGTGAGGTTTTCAATGATGAAGATGAAAAACCGACTGAGAAAAGGTCGTTTGTGATGAATAATTATATAAAGTCAAGATAACTGAAATGAACAAAAGAACTGTTATTGAGTCTGGATACGTTTCAGGGTAGTATATTATTTGCTGTTTTGGGTGATGTCGCACTAGGTCCTGGTAAGCAGTCCACAGCATGCATTAATTACAGAAATTTCATCGGCTGAAAGGCATAAGAGCCTCTCAGAATTTTATGGTGGAAATCATGATAAACACTGGACACTCTCCCTGCCACTGTGATGTTCTCCTAATCCAGTCTCTTCTCCGCTTGAGTTCCCTTTTAGTCTCTCAGGGAATTAGTTTTTGGTGTGCGGTGTACTGGAGATCTGAGGGGGAACTGCCTGGAAGGAGATTCAGCACATTTACTGTTAACATTGGCCTTAACCCCTTGAATCGTTTTTATTTTTTTTCTTTCTTAATTACACCCACAGACCGTAGAATAACAGTAGGTGTTGTGTGTGTGTGTGTGTGTGTGTGTGTGTGTGTGTGTGTGTGTGTGTGTGTGTGTGTGTGTGCAGTGGTGGTAGGGGATGTTATCAAAATAGCTCAGTTTCCATTCTACTTTAATCACACTTGCTCAAAGGGTTGAGGGATGGTCAGTGACGAAATCTACTACAGATGAGAATATGTAGAAGGTCAAGAACATAGGATAAGTTAAGCTTTAACAGTTCCTTAGATATTGTGGAGGTTCTCAGGCCTAAACAAAGATAAAGAGATTTGAATTTGAGAAAAACCAAAGTAAAAAGGTCAGAGGGAAGGGTCAAAATTTAAGGTTACTAACCAAAGTTAACCCGAACATTTTTTTTTATCTGATGTTTGAAGCAGAGTTAATGGAGGGGTCAAGGATTAGTTTTTTTTTTTTTTTTAAGCGAGGAAGAAGGAACCAAAGGCCAGGAGCCCGCAATTATTGTTCCCTCCAAGAGAAAAGCAAAATACAAGAGAGAGCCAAATTCAAGATCTGATCATTTCGAGATGCCTGAACACACTGCATTTAAAAGACTGGAGATGATAGAAAACAGGGAATACAGACAGAGGGAGACAGTTCCAGAGTTGACCCATTGCATAAATGAAGGATTGGGAGTAACGGTTAACTCTTGCATTAGAGAGTTGGACAGAAAAGGGATGAGAGTTTGCTACTTGACGGGTGGTACGCGCCCGCCGTAGAGGTGTAGGAATGCAAGCAGACAGTTCAGAGGGGCAGTGACCATTGAAGCAGCGATAGAAAAGAGATAAAGATGCAACAGTGTGACGAAGAGACAGAGGTTGAAAGACGTCAGTAAGAGGAGGAGAGTCAATGAGACAAATAGAGTAATTCGATTTTGTAAGTAGTTTGTCGAAGGTCAAGGTCACAGGGTATAGCTAAATAGTTGGCCCCTAGACTTTTTTTTTTCTTTCTTCTTTATGATGACTGTCACTGTACATCTTTCTTCTTCACGAATTAAATTTATAAACTATGCAAGTAAGTAACAAAGCGACCATGTTGTAGTAAACTAGTATAGTTGGACAGTTGAAATCTGATTGAAACTCAACTTGATGGAAGGATTACGGGTCAGCCTAGGGGATGACCTCCTGTTTCAAGAACAATAGGTCACAAATGTACATGAGACGCGAATTTTTATACGTTTGAATGCCATTTATAGCAAACTGAACGAAAGAGATGATGGAAAGGTCATGGACTTAAATAAACACTGGTGGAATTGTTGAGGGTTAGGCAGGAATGAAGCAGTTAGTCTGTGAACAATCAGTTAAACACAACAGTTACAGGGCAAGTTCAAAGTCTGTCAGGATCTATCGTGCCTCCCTGCATTAGTTTTTGTTTTTTATACCCTTTATTACGATAATATTCAGTGCAAGAGAGCCAAACAGAAGTAATGGGGTTAAATGAAAACCTCACCCTGTTCACTCAGCTCTGACAACTTGAGCTCATTGGTTACTGCAACACTGGGGAACGTGGTAAATCTACAGCTGTTATTATTAACGCTTTTGCAAGGCGGAGAGAAAATGTTTTTGGCTACCTCTGTTTGTCTGTCGGTATGTGTGTGTGTGTGTGTGTGTGTGTGTGTGTGTGTGTGTGTGTGTGTGTGTGTATCTGTTCCCATTATATCTCATGAACGGCTTGTCATGTCAATATGAAATCTTCAGGGTATCAAGATATGGCCAAATTCTTGGCCGAGTTCGAGAAAGGGCACTCGAGGTCAAGGTCAAGGTAACCAAAATGGCTGCCAAAAGTCAACTAATTTTTAACTCCCGCCTTTAGCACCATTATATCTCATGAACGGCTTGAACTATTAACATTATACCTTTTTATATCATTCACTGTCATAATTTTATTAGGTATCATAATCAGATATACGATTCATGGACATCTTGTACATAAACTCTTTAGGGAAGCTTTGGCAGAACTACAACACCATTAAGGGGCATTTTTATAATGTAAAAAGTCGCGCAGAGTCAGAGTGAGTAGATTATCCGGTATTATATATTCAGTTGTTTCTATCACGTAACAAGCAGCAGCAATCACAGATCACGTCAGTCTAATCATTAGTCAGGGTAATTTATTCACTGATGGGGGATAATTATTATTTCTGACTAGCACATCCCACTTCACCCAGCAGGTTACATAATAATTTGCAGACACCTGTACATGATCCATTGGATGATAATGTGGGTGAGTTACATCACAGTTACTTCATATTCCCTTTCCTGTATGAAATACTGATAAACTTGTATACAGATGGAAAGTACAGAAAAGGAAACAACTCTTATTACAGCTTGGTAAGATGCATTTCAGAGTGAGTATTTCGATTCTCCTTGGATTTACCGTGACGCAGTTAAATCAACTCAAAATTTTAATCTGGGCAACTTTGTATATCGTGATAAAATTGCTCAGAGCTCTACAAGAGTAGCTATTCGAAATTTCCTTGAAGAAGAAGAAAAAGTAACTAACCCCAGGTGTACCACTTATAGACCTGCCGGCTTCACCGCGGATAAAAATTTGAGTTACCTAATATACTATAGCACTGGCCGTGTGTGTGTGTGTGTGTGTGTGTGTGTGTGTGTGTGTGTGTGTATTTTGGGCAGCCAAAACTACACATTCAAATCGCACCAAAATTGGCTCAAAAATAGCAAAAAATTCACTGATGTGAAAAAATTTGGTCACATCACGATTGATAAACTTTTACTATATTTAATGGGCAATCACATTTTGACCAAAAAACGTCACTCCAGGCGCCCGACATAGGATCTCTGTAGAATTTTTTGCTCATAGGTAGAACTAAAATAAACTAAAGCAGCGCGAGAGCCCTCTGCAGGAGCACGTGCGAGGGGCCTGAAGGGCCCATGAGCACTTGTAATTTGCTATAATTCTATCTGTGTGTCTGCCTGTCTGTGTTGCGCAACCAAAACTGGGAAAAGGATGAAAATGAAATTTGGCAGGATGGTTGCTATACAGTAGGGTTAAAGATTGGCCCATTTCAATTTCAAGATGATTGAAAATTTATTAATGGATGTTTAAACCTCTCATAATTGTCCTCATCGCTTTACATTACATGGAACACGTCCAGGACTGCCCAGCGGCAAAGCAGCTATTCCTCGGTTTCGAGTAGCAGGAAGCGCAGTTAAAAGTGGATCTTATCTGAATAGGGGAATATATCGCACAATATCACGTTTTCCTAAAAGAAAATTATATCATTAGCATCGATAAACAATTCTGCATGAAATGGTGCACAAATTATTGCACGCAGATGCATTTTTTTTTTTTTATCCCGGTCGTGTGTAACTGAAACAACTACAGGAGGTAAACGGGAAACACATAATACGGAATAAATATGGGTCATCATGAACACACAGTTACTGCGCTAGAAATTTATACAGTATATAAGCTTATAATTTTACATCGTTAGGACCGGTGCAGTGTTGTGCATTCGGCTTTGTAAACAGGTTCCCCATACACTCAGCCATTCTGTTCCAACTGAGAGATGGTTGAAGCCTAGCCCATGTAGCAGAACCGTCATCCCAAATCTATCTTTCCTGTTCAGCGGACCCACTGAGAATCGAGGCCGAGGTCAGAGAGCTCTCCGCAGGAGCAGGTGTTCACCTGTGAAATGCTAATACTGAAACTGGAATAACCTTATTGGTTTCAATAATTTCTTGGTCCGTCGCATTTAAGAAAATGTCTGTGTAACAAATTTATGACTGGATGGAAGAAGAGACAAGTAACTTAGGAATAATCAGAAGAAAATTGAGCTAAGAAAAGGTAACTTTTAAAAAGTATAAATAATATTCTCTTTTGATAACTCAACCTTCACCTCTTCATGAACACCTTTAGGAACGAGTAGATTGGCTTATTCGGTTCATGCCATAGCACATTGCACTGGGGCACTTGCCACGCCCAAACTGACCCAGAAAAAATTTTCATGTCGATTATTGAGTGATTTTACTCACGTAAGCTTTGTCAAACCGTTATGAAATCCATGTCATGAGACGTAGCGAAGGCTGAATGTTTGCATGGATGCCTCGGAAATACAGTAGGATGATAAATAATACCAGGAGATACGAGGAGAATAAAATCTGCTAAGTAGGGCTACCTTCCCTCTCCTCCTACATCATAACAAATTGGTAAATGTTCTTAAATATGGTATGGACAGAAAGGAAACTTACCTCTAGGCACGATGAAGTAAACAAAAATTAGATAAACTCAATAGTTCGTGAGCTATATGTAAAAAAAAATAAAAAGTTGCGGGCAAAATGTTTATACATTTCTCTTAGCTGATTCTCACCTACAGAGTTTTTAAAAAGTGATTTTATTGTAGAATCGTAAAGTACAACTCTCTGCAAGGAGCATGACGCAAACTATAGCTTCTGTCACAATTAGTTCTGGAAAAACTGAATTTTGAAAAATGCCACTGAGAACCACTTTATCGCCGGTACTTGATATGTGTACAGTACATAAACATGGTGTGAGAAAAAAGAAAAAATGCCTCTGAGCATGATGCAACAGAGAGACATGAGACAGACCCAACAGTTCGAGAGCTATTAGAGTTTTTAGAAAAAGTTTCATGTGTAACATCTATACACTGGATTCTCAGCAGAGTTTCACCTACATTTTTGAAAAGGTGTTTTTATTACAGGATCATAAATGACGTGTATCTAAGAAGACTATAAAGCATACTAGAATACTAGCATACTAGAATCGGAGACACTGAATTTTGCAAGATGTTGAGAATTACTTGCAACGCGATCATGTAATGCCTTTTTCCCAACTCCAAGTACACAAACTGTTGGAGTTACGCTTGTGAACTGGGTGAAGATGATATGGACTCTTCAGCAGCTAAAGCATGAAAGAAACCCCAACTTCATACTGAAAATAACAAAGGAGCGTGCTAGGCTTCAATAGTGTTATGTGCTATCCCAGACAACACCTTTACCCCCCCTTTTATTTTTGCTTTGGAGAAATATGGGAAACTGGTATTTTTATGCCTGAATATTATATTACTGTCCTTTCGGAAGCCAATGAACCCAACTGCATATTTGTAGCTTAATTTTGTGCTCTGTCTCGGTGCTCCCAATTTGCGTCTCCACAGTGTTTTCTGCCATTTTCATTGACGTAACACGTCGTCCATAAAGACTGTAGTGTTATCCAGTGGGTATTTATATGACCTATGGATCCTGTTTAATACCATGACACTAAATACAGTAATGTTAATGGTAAAAGCTTGCGTGTAGTACGAGTGTAAATATATGGTTTTGCATATCCGATGACCGTCCCCCTTCTCCCCTAAAGACTGGCATTAGGCATCGGCTTGATTGTACAATACTGTAAACCCATTCAAAAGAGAAATCCAGCATCTGCATGTAGATATCTTATGTAATTTCAGCATTTATTTATTTATTAATTTTTGTGTGCTCGGCTTATACCCGCTGTTATACCATGAGAGTTTTTCAAGGTTTATCGAAAGTATGTCACACTATGATGATTGGATTATTATTCACCGATTATGTATATGGAATATGGATCAATTTAGAGACGGTGAGAATAACGGAAAGATTAGTAAAAGAGAGGAAGAAGTGAGTGGATGAGGAATTCGGAAGAAATTTGAGTGTAAGGTGGTGGGAATGTAACAAAATATTCTAGAAGGAGGTAAAGAGAGATAGACAGGGTGATACAGAAGTAAGTTGGGAAGTGAAACATAAAACTGTTAGTTTGCTAGTGGAGAAGGGAGAAAATGTGAGCAGATGGAAAGAACACTTTAAGAAACTGTTAAACATTGAGAATGAAACTAATGCGAGTATACATGGCTGGAGAATGGATGAGAGAAGGAGGGAAGTGAGAACGGAGGAAGAGATAAGTGGGATGGAAGTAGTGAAAGAAATAAAGTCAAAATGGCAAAAGCCCCAGGAATTGATTGAGGGTTTGGTGCAATGATGAAGCATGGGGAAGAGATAGTAGTAGAATAGATATGGCAGATGTGTAGATTGGCCTGGGTGGAAGGTAGATTCCCGGAGGATTTGAAGGCAGGTATAATAATTCCCCTGTACAATGGAAAGGGGGAATAAGAAGTGTGTGGTAATCATAGGAGCATTTGTCTTTGGAGTGTAATGGGAAAAGTATATGGCACGATACTAATTGACATAGTTAGGGAAATAACATGAATTAGTTGGAAAAGAACAGGCAGGTTTTACGAAAGAAAAAGGTCGTGCATATTAGATCTTCATCCTTAGGTTTTTAGTGGAAAAGCTCCTGGTGAAGGGAAAGCAGTTGTGTGCGGCCTTTATGGACTCCGAAAAAGCATGTGACAGAATGAATAGACAAAGAATGTGGAAAATAATAAGAATAGATGGAGTATGGGAAATTGTTCAATGCCGTGAGAAGTATGTATGAGGTTGCCAATGCTGCAGTGCGTGTGGATAGCGAATTGAGTGAATTTTTATGTCTGAATAGTGAGCTGAAACAATGATTTGTCATGTCTCCATGGGTATTCAATCAGTATATGGATGGGGTTATCAAGAGATGCAAAGTAGGGCAGTGGATGTTGGAGTGGCTTTTATGAGAGAGGGCAGCGTTTGGAAACTTCCTGTTCTGTTGGTTTCACAATGATAATGTATTGTTAAGTGAAGAACAAGGGGAACTCCAATGACTGTGGAAGATTGTGTAAGAAACGGAATCTAAAGGTGAATGGAGGGGAGAGTAAAGTTATGGTCTTCCACAGAAATGAAGTCAATGAATGTACAGTGAGAATGGATGATGAAGAAAGCGAAAATGTGAGTGCATTTAAGTATTTGGGTAGTGTGGTGAGTAAGGATGGAAGTTTGGGGGATGAAATAAATGAAAGGGTACAGTAAGTAAGAATGGTTGTTGGTTCTTGAAAGCAGTGATAAGAGATAGGGAAGTGACCCATGATATGACTGTGATACCAACTCTAATGTATGGAACAGAAGCTTGGACCTTGGAAAGACACGCCAGAAGTGAAAGCAATGGGAATTATTTATCTGAGTGAAGCACGTGGAGGTACATAGAGAGACAGACTGACAAATGAGGTAGTAAAGAAGCGTTGTGGTGTGGATGTGGATGAGAGAGAGAGAGAAAAAAAAAGGAGAAATTCACTGAGGTGATATGGCCATGTGGAGCGGATGGAGAGCTAGAGACTAACGAGGAGAGTGTATGTGAGTGAGGTGCACTGAGGAGAGGATGGAGGAGGCTGAGGATGAGATGGAGGGATGGAGTGGAGAGGTATATGGGAGAGAGGGAGAGAGAGAGAGAGAGAGAGAGAGAGAGAGAGAGAGAGAGAAAGGTGTGAGCTGAGGGAGGGCAGTGAAATGGCGGGGGACAGGGCGACATGGAGGCGATTTGTTTGTGGCCACCTTACGGGATTAAGGCGTGTGGAAATAGATTGATAGATAGACAAAGAATAACTGAGATATTGTAATATGACAACAAGTGGGTGTTAGAGCAATGCAAAGAGAGGTCCGGCTGACACAAGAGCTGTGGCAGCCATTTATGACTTCACTCCCCGCTCAGATGGCTCCAGACTGACTTCAGGGACGAATCCTAGCCTTTCCCATGCCTCACAAGTGCCACATATTCTGCGACGGTGCCTCTTCCCAGTTGGAGAAAAGACTGGACGTGAAGTTGCCTCCCCAAATTTCAAAGTTTTCGGATACACAGCTCACGATTAGCCATGATGGGTAAATGTGTCAGTATCCTCAACAAAACATTAGATGCCAACTGCCTTTATCCCCTCATTCAACACAAATAGGAATGACAGGACATCATATCACTCAGGGATGTATTCTAAAGCATTCTTGGCAAATTTCTACGAAAAAAGGAGTTCCCATGGGAGTTATATGGCTTCAGAAATATATATATATTTTTTTACATTTGTCTACTCACTGCATCTAAGTTAGGGAATGTTTGGTAAATGCATGATTGACGACATATGTAAAAATAGACAATATTATGCTCAACTGATGCTTCAAAAAGGAAAAAAAAATATTGTACTAGGATTACTCGTAACGTTAAACGTCGGCTTTTCCACATAATACTTTGCGCGAAAGCAGCCTAAACTTTCACACGCAACACGTAATTCTGGGAGAACTTGTGGACAAAAGAATATATTGCATGACACAGAAGTTGGTGATAAACTCCTCACTGCATCGGGATTTATGTCTCCAGTAAAGGCATGCGGTACACAGAAAAGTTGGTAATGGGAAAGAAAATGCGTGTTGGACTGGAAATATATTACTAACCCACTCATATTTGTGATGCTGCTGCTGATAATGAGTGACGATAATGATGGTAATGGTGATGCTTGTGTTGATGGTGAGTTTTGAGAGTGTGATGATGATGATGATGATATAAATTACCTTAGTGTGCTCCTACCAAAGCCAATCCTAATAGAGTCAGACGCCAAACAAGGATAAGAAAGATGGAGAGAGAGAGAGAGAGAGAGAGAGAGAGAGAGGAAAACCAATTAGTGAACAGGAAGTCCCCTCACACACAAGGGAAAAATGCGGCCATCAGAGAAGTAAAAACCGACCCCATAAAGGAACATAAAGGACCAGCACATTCATATTTCAGGAGAGGCTGGGTGAAAGTATACGAGGGTCTGGGGAACCGTCTATAGGCAAGGTAATGGTTTGTACGGAAGGTGGTAGGATGACTGGGTGTAGGTGTGTGTAGGGGAGGTGGTGGGAAGGTTGTGTGTTGGGAAGGTGTCAGGATGGGTGTGGGTAGGAAAGGTGGTACGAGGGCTGTCTGTAGGGGAGGTGGTAGGAGAGCTATGTATATGGGAGCTGGAGAGAGGTTTGTGTGTAGGGGAAGTAGCTGGGAGACTGTGTATATATGGTAGCTGGAGATGTACTGTCTGCAGAGGAACTAGTGAGAGGTGTCTGTATTGGGGTCGGTAAGGGAGGACTGTACTTAAGGGGCTGTCTGTAGTAGCGATGGATACATCTCAATCATACGGCATCAGGAATCGGAGCGACGTATGGTTAGAGATACAGACAGACAGAGAGATTGATAGATGGATAGATAGATAGATACATACATACATACATACAGACATACATAGTAAAATAGAAACACAGTCAGACCGACAGGTAGAGGGATGGATATCAAGATAAAAAGAGAGAGCATGATAGAACCATCTAAATAAACAGAAACGAAGATGGACAATATACACTCTGCGTTAACAGAAAAGCACACATAATACAAGACAGAGAGGTAAGTATATAGATAAATACCTAGAAACAGATAGAAAGTCAGATAGATGGACGGATAGAGTGAAAATGAGATATTTAACTGGATTTCTTGGTCTTCACTGCCCTACAACTTGCTGTGTTTGTTTTCTCTTCTCCTTGACATGTTTTCTCTAACTGCTACTGTGTTCTTTAGTTATCATGTTTTTGTCTCTTTTACTTTTGGTACTGCATGTCACGAATTCACGCGAGCGTATTTATAAATTCGTGACATAGTACCTATGTGGGAAAACCATTAAATCTACTGGAATTCCCATTGGGCATCACTCAGTTCAACCGTCCTCGTATTTACTCCGATCGGATGGTTTTCAGAACATTTTTCACTGTTTCATAAGTGATCATTCTTATGCACGACAATAGTGCCTTCACTGAGTGATTTATTGTGAGAGTATATATCGCTCACTTTCTCTCCAATGACCGTTGAAGCTAGGCCATGCCCTACTTCCAGCAAACACTGCCAGCCCCTGCCTCTTTCATAGTTTGAAGTTAGTCAGGTTTGGATCGTCACGAGAGTAGGATCGTTTGTGCCCAGCGTAAGGCAGCACCGCCGTTGTACAGCGAGTTCCTGAAATCTCCACCTAGATGGTGAATTGGCGAAGAGGGTTTAGCGAATTGCAGCATCTGATGTCCTGCACAGTTCTTTTTGCTCAGCTCCCCTCCACTGATCAGTATTTCTTTTCGTTTTTTCCTAGGTTTAAGTGTGTTAGCTTTTGAATGAGCGAGTGAGTGTATTCTCCTTGTTATTTTGAATTTATTTTTGAGACTCATGTAACGTAAATTTATTTAATTGTAATTAATAAATTTACAGTTCTTTCTCTTTGAGCTTAATGTAGTTAAACTCGTGTTTTATTTCTCCACATTAAGCTTATTTTAGTTGCTGCTCCTAGTTTGCACAAAGCTTTACATTATTCATAACTGGTACTTAAGCCAGTTCTTTTATATCAATCTTAAATCCGTTGTGCCAGGCAGGAGTTAATGCACTGGCAAGAACCTGTTTATCATTAATAGCATTAATTACTGATTGTCAGGGGTGGAGTCACTTTCTCAAGAGGCTAACAGTACTAACAAACAGCACGCATGAGTAAATAGTTTCTGCTGTGTACTGTTGAGAAAGTTTATAAACTCTCGTCCTTAGAGAATCGGTGAAGTTAGCCGTTACTGCTTTATTTTCACAAGTCAATTCTTTGTCTGTTTTCAAGCAACATCTAAGCATTTTTAATATATAAATTTACATCCCCCCTTTGACATCTGGCAACCTCATTCCAGGATATTAACTCCTAGCTCTAAAGTTATTAACGAGATAATACTCACTCACATTTAGGTATTTATCATCAAAGTCTATAGGCATTATCTTGCTGGTGGATATTGATTTATTTCTCTTAATTTTATGTAACAGTTTCCCCAGTCAGTTGCTTCTTTTTTAAATTTTCTTTCTTTACCAGTTTAATTAGATAAAACTGGTCACCACCAACCTGTGCCTATATTCTTTACTCTTGATTATTGTCATTTCTCTGCAAAATAGCAGTCAGTGCATAGTCTTTAGTTTACTCAGCCTTAATTGAGTTAGCATCATGACTACTAATGTATATGTACAGGAAGCCAAAGATATGGGGCTTAGTGACCCCGGACACATCAAGGACTACGTCCTCTCTCGGTTTAGTTACGAGCAGCAACATGAGAATGATGCTCGTGAAGAGCGTAGAATTCAACGTGAATATGAGAGAGAACAACGCGAACATGAGCGAGAACAGCCCAAGGAACGCGAGAGAGAACGTTAACACGAGCAAAAACAACGTGAACTCGAGTTAGAACAACGCAAAAGAGAACATGAATATAAGTGAGAACAACGAGAGAGAGAACGTGAATAAGAACGAGAACAACAAGAACACGAACGTGCTGAGTGAGACACGTGAGAAACATGAACTTGAGATGCTGAAGCTCAAGCGAGACTCCTTGGCTTCAGGCACATCTGGTGCAGCTAACCCAAGCTCCACGAGCGCTCTCCCTGCATATGTTCTGGCGACTTCACGCATCAAGCTTCCTCCATACAAGGAAGGCGAGTGAATCGAGCCATTCATAGCTCGTTTCGAAGACATGGCTCAGCTGTACCAGCTGGATGAGGCAGCTAACCGTCTCCAGTTTCTTAGCTTGTTTGAGGGCCCTGCCCTCGATATTCTCCACAGAATTCGTGGAGATGATGAAGGCCACACTCGTCAAAGCATACAGTCTCACAGTTGACGACGCCAAGAGTCAGTTTATGAGGGCGCATTTACAAGAAAAAGAGACTGCCATTCAGTTTCTTGATCAGCTTACTCCTTACTTAGATGAGTGGATGGAGAAAGATGAAACTCCTTCCATGCACAAGGGGATAATTGAACTTATTCTGTGCACACAGCTAGAAAAGTTGTGGCCCGCTGAGCTTATGGCTCAGCTTAAGATCTGCCAGATAAGGGATGCCAGCCAAATGGTGGAGAAGGCTGATGCATTCTTCACTACATACAGGTATCAAACTTTTAAGCAACACACCTGGAACAGGAAAGCTGACAAATCTGGGAAACCGTCTCAGACTGAGCCCCAGCAACAAGGCCATTCTCAGAATAATGGCCAAGGTCCAAACAAACTGCAGAAGAAGGACCAGGGGCAAAACACCCAGAAACCTGAATGGAAGTGGTATGACAAGCAGAACCCTAACCAGCAGCAGTACCGGTATTTCAAGCAGCAGCAGGGCAAGGACAAACCATGTAACCCTCAGTCAGGACAATCGACTTTAGTGTATTGGAGGCAGGATGCAAATGCAGCCTTCATTCCACAACAAGCATACAGTGGTGCCAACCCCACCAGTACAGGTACTTCCCCACAGTTCACTAGACCCCCAGCGACAGTGAACTCTCCATCTCAGGTGGTCAATGCTCGAAGTCCTCAGATGGTGAGCACGACCCCTCAGGCAACTAGTTCTCAGGGCACCACATTTGCTGCATCGTTCGTTCCGCAGTCTCACCAATGACTGGCTGCTACCTCCTCAGACCCTTCCACCAGTAACACTGCCTTTTCTTGTTTAGCCAGGGTTTGTGGGAGGTGTTTCTGTAAATGTTCTGAGAGATAATGGTTCCTCAGGTTGCTCTGTCGAGCAAAGTTTAGTTCGGCCCAATGAGTACACAGGTAAACAGATCCAAGTTAGACTTATTGATGGATCAGTGAGACTGTTCCCTAAGGCACGTATCCAGGTGACATCTCCTTTCCATACTGGCTTGACGGCTGCTGTTGTCATGCAAGAACCTATGTTTGACCTCATTATCGGCAACATACCAGGCTTCAAAAACAGTTGCGCCATAGATGTTGCCACTCAGACTTCGGCTGTTGCAGTAACACGAGCCATGGCCAAGGCTCCGAATCGTGTCGCCCCGTTGACCGTCGCAACGCCGCAAGATTCTGATTCGTAGTCAAGATGTTGTCCAAGAACAACAGTCTGACCTGACACTTGCCTCAGTGCGTAAGAAGCTGGAGGGTAAAGTGATTAAGTATTCACGGAGAGGTCAAGCCAGGTTCCTTCGTAAGCGAGGATGGCTATACCGTGAGTCACAAACACCCAAGGGCGAGGTTCGAATACAGTTCGTCATTCCCGCGAAGTATCACCGAGCAGTGTTCGAATTAGGTCATTGTTCAGCAATGGGAGGTCACATGGGCCAAAAGAAAACCTCTGACCGCATCCATGCTGACATTATCTGGCCAGGAATGGGACAGGAAAGAGCAAGGCTTGTGCATTCCTGTGATGTGTGTCAGCGTACCACTGACTGGGGATGTGTCCGTCCTGCGCCATTGAAACCAATGCCTATAATTTCTGAACCGTTCGAGAGAGTAGCAGTTGACATTGTTGGACCAATCTCTCCTAGGGCAAGTGATGGATCAAAGTATATCCTCACTATTGTCGATTTCAGCACACGGTGGCCTGAAGCTGTGGCCCTTAAGAATATAGAGGCCGTCATTGTTGCTGAGCCATTGATTGAAGTGTTCTGTCGCGTAGGTATCCCCAAGGAGGTCTTAAGCGACCGGGGTTCACAGTTCACCTCTGCAATGATGAACGAAGCATTCAGGTTGTTGTCAATCCGAGGCCTGTGAACTATGCCTTATCATCCCATGTGTAATGGGTTGTGAGAGGTTCAATGCGACTCTCAAGAAGATGTTAAAGTGCATGGCTGCCGGACAGCCAAAGGAATGGCCACGGTTCATTGCTCCTCTTCTATATACTTATCGAGAAGCTTCACAGCATTCCTTAAAGTTCTCACTTTTTGAACTGGTATATGGAAGGTCGGTCCATGGACCACTTCATGTCCTTCGTGAGTTATGGGATGATGAAGAACCCGACCCTGAAGTCAAGACCACCTACACCTACGTCCTTGATCTAGCTGACTGCCTCCAGTCGACGTGCGAGATAGCTAAGGAATAATTGATCAAGGCATGTGAAGTTCAGAAAGCCTATTATGATAAGAAGGCAAAGCTTCGGAAGTTTAGTCCAGGTGATAAGTGCTTGGTGTTACTCCCCACTGCCCAGAACAAGTTGTTGGCACAGTGGAAGGGTCCATATGATGTAGCAGTACGCATTTCAGACCTCAGCTACATAATTCAGATGGGGAATCTTCGCAAAAGGTTCCACGTTAACATGTTGAAGGCTTATCATGAGTCAAACCCCGAGGAGACTGGCTTACGAGTAGCCGATGACATGACCAGCCACTGGAAGAAACCGGGGCAGCCACAGTGATCCCAGCTGATGATCATGATGATGAGCCTTTAACTGTTCAGTCCCGTCAGGAGGAGACCGTCGGAGATGTTTTACTTAATACTGACTTAGCATTAGGTGACCAGAATGCCATAAGGTCGCTGCTCTGTCAATATGCTGATATCTTCTCTGATCAACCTAGACTCGCAAAGGTTGATTGTCACAGAATTGAGTTGACCAACAATACTCCTATAAAGGTTAAGCCATATCTGATTCCCATGCGGCTACTGGACGCAATAGATAACGAAATTGCTGACATGGAGATTGTGGGTATTATTGAAAAGTCCTCATCTCCTTACGGTAGTCCAATGGTAGTGGTCCGCAAGAAAGATGGTGGAGTCAGGATTTGTGGTGACTATAGGAGGCTAAATGCAATCACCAAAGTGGATGCTGAGCAAATGGGTGACAACATTGCCATCTTCTCCAAGCTGGCAGGGTCACGATATGTCACAAAGCTCGATTTGGCAAAGGGATTATTTCAGATTCCCCTTCACCCCGAGAGCCGTCAGTTCACTGCCTTTGCTACTCCTAGGTGGTTGTATCAGTATAAAGTCTTCCCATTTGGACTTACCAATTCCCCAGCAGTACTCAATCGTGCCATGAGACAAGTGCTCCATGGTATTGTAGGAGTAGAAATGTTCGTTCATGATGTACTCGTTCATTCTCCCACGTTGGAGGAGCACCTCAGACTCTTGGAAATTGTCTTCAGTAGAATCCAGAGTTTCAACATGACTGTGAAGCCTAGCAAGTGTAAAATTGCTCACAGTGAGGTGGAGTTCCTCGGACATAGTGTTGGCAACAATCGCTGCAGATGTCAAGGTGACAAGATCAGAAAGGTTAGGGAAGCCCCGAGACCCGTGACCAAGAAACAGGTTAGGGATTCCTTGGCCTAGTGAGTTATTATAGGAGTTTTATCCCCAACTTTGCTCTCGTTGCCCAACCGTTGTACGAGGTGCATCAGAAATATGCTCCAAACACCATTGAATGGGGAGAAGTGCAAGAGAGATCTTTTGCCGCCCTTAAGAATATGCTGTGTAAGAAGCCTATCTTTCAGTTGCCTGATTCCAACAAACCTTTCATACTGCACACTGATGTTTCACAAGATGGAGTAGGTGCCGTATTAATGCAAGAATCAGAAGGTGGAATCTTCCCAGTGGCAAACCACAGCCGTAAGCTAAAACCCACCGAGAGGAATTACAATACTGTTGAGAAGGAGACTCCTGGTCGTGGTTGACGGTGTTAAGAAATATTACTATTATTCATATGGAGCACCATTCACCCTGGAAACTGATCATATGCCACTCACGAGTCTCAGCATGACTAAGACAGGTAATGCAGGATTGACACGCTGGACACTGTATTTGCAGCAGTTTAACTTTGTTGTGAGATACATCAAGGGAAGTGACAATGTAGGTGCAGACCTGATGTCTCGCCTGCTAATTGATAACTAACACGGGCAACTGTTGTATGCTGGGTTCTGTAAGACAGATGTCCTCAGAGATTTATGCAGTCCAAGGACTAGCTTGGTTCCCAGTTATTAGTGTACCAGTAAAACCTGACGTCTCACCTGTTGGCCCCAAAGGACACATTATGTCCAGGGCCTGTACATACATGTATATCGTAGGTTTAGTGTTTAACCCCTAATGACCGCAATTATTTCAGGCAGGGTACCTCCCACAACCGCAATTCCAGGGTGTTTTGGTGAATTTCACCAAGGGCAAACTGATTGTGTTCTGGCTAAAGAGGAAGAATTTACACACCTGACAACGCAATCCACACCCCCCTAAGGCCAAATGGTCACCGCACAATCGCACATCAAAGTTTTAAAAAGTTTATAATAGTTACCCCTCGAAAACACTCTAAAACGTGAAAATTTTGATAACTACACATTATTCTTATATAAACAGGTCATTTCAAAGAGTTTTGTCACACCAGCCATGAAAACAGGTGTATGTAGGTATGGGGAGATTACTAGGCTGTTGGGAGATAAAGTAGGTTGTGGGGAGCAGGCCTATAGGTAAGAGATGTGGAGAAATAACCAACTTTTCACATAAAAAGAAAGCACTTCAGTGTATTCTGTAACATCTTGGCGGTCTGATACCTCTTGGGGGTCTGTAGGGGGTGGGAGGGTAATGAGGGACAAGGAGGGAAGGATGGGGTGGGGTTCAGGGGGGACACAAGGCTAGCAAGGTGGGAGGAGGGGCGAGAGTGGGTGGGAAGGGACACAGGTGATGGTGGGAGGAAAGATGCAGGCGTATGCGTGTTGTTGGTGTGTGGAGGGGTGGGAGGGTGATGGGGGACGGGAAGAGTTTGCGGGAGTGGGGTAGAGGATGGCATGGAGGTGGCCCAGATGGGGGGGTACCCCCCACCACCTGGATTGGTCCGATCCCCCCTCACGTCACTCAGGGGTGAGTTCTCATTGGCCTGAAGCCATGTACCTCATAATCGGGGTGGAGAAAGCACTCCGCAGTGTTTTATAAGCCCTGCTTAATTGATGTCATTAGGCATTTTGGCATAAAACTCAAATCACATCAATTGATGTGATTAGGACTTTGGGGGTTAACCAGTAAACTGGGTCTCTTGGCTTAGCGAATTGCAGCATTTGATGTTCTGCACAGGTGCCCAGTCTTTTGGCTCAGTTTGACCACGTTTCCTGGTTAATAATAATGTAGGTTTAGGGTCTAACCAGTAAACTGGGTCCTTTGGCTTAGCGAATTGCAGCGTTTGATGTCCTGCACAGGCAACCAGTCTTTTCACTCAGTTTGACCATGTTTCCTGGTTAATAATGTTTCCAATACAATAATAATAGCGACATCGAATGTACAAAGTTTGGCTGTCACTTAAAATTTTTGGCTAGGGTGTACTTTTTGTAGCGGACATACTGACTGCTAGGCAGAGGAATTGTAATATAATAAAGATTGTTTGTCACACTGACACTTTTGATGCTCCACCTTGATTGTTTTCACAGGTGCAGCTAGCAGGTGTAGCAATTTTGTCGTGGAGATCAGCTGATCGTCTCTGCCGCATGCTGCCACCTCTTCTCTTCTGCCTCATTGCCTTTATTTACTATTGATTTGTATTACATAATTTTACACGTAGGCACAGTTACACCACAATTGTCACAGCTACACCGTGTATTACATACATCACACTACATAACAAGCAGTTGTTAATGTAAATGTAGCAAACTTTTCACTCAGTTTGACTTGAGTACAGGATTTTTCACCGTCATCACGGAGTTTTTTTCCTCAAGCTTGCTTCTATTAATGTAAATATGAGGTTTTTACGCTCATGGGAGACTGTGATTTTCTCCTGTAGCAGGATAATACACACACCACAGTGTGAATCTTGTGTGACTGAGTTAGGATATATATGTATGGATATATATATCAAAAATTTTTCTAAAGAAAAATTTGATTTTGATGGGGCATAATGTCACGAATTCGCGCAAGTATATTTATAAATTCATGACATAGTACCTAAGTGGGAAAACCAGGAACGCTACTGGAATTCCCATTGGGCATCACTCAGTTCAACCGTCCTCGTATTTACCCCGATTGGATGGTTTTCAGAACATTTTTCACTGTTTTACAAGTGATGTGGATGTGGTTGAGAAGATTAGGAGAAATACACTGAGGTGGTTTGGACATGTGAAGAGAATGGAAAATGAAAGACTGACTAACAGGGTGTATGTAGGTGAGGTGGAGGGAGGGAGACGGAGAGGTAGACCGAGGATGAGGTAGAGGTATGGAGTTGAGAGGTATATGAGGGAGGGGGGGTGAATTGGGGGGAGGGTAGTCAAATGGTGGGTGACAGAGCGACTTGGAGGCGTTTTGTCTGCGGCCACCCTTTGCAGGATTAGGGCGTCGGGTTATAGATAGATAGATAGACAGACAAGTGATCATTCTCATGCATGATGTTAGTGCCTTCACTGAGTGATTTATTGAGAGCATCTATCGCTCACTTTCTCTCAGTTGACCGTTGAACCTAGGCCGCACCCTACTTCCGGCAAACACGGAGAGCCCCTGCCTCTTTTGTAGTTTGAAGTTAGTCAGGTTTGGATCATTGCGAGAGTAGGATCGTTTGTGCCCAGCGTAAGGCAGCACCTCCGATGTACAGCGAGTTCCTGAAATCTCCACGTAGACGGTGAAATGGATAAGAGGGTTTAGCGAATTGCAGCATCTGATGTCCTGCACAGGTGCCCAGTTCTTTTCGCTCGGCTCCCCTCCACTGACCAGTATTTCTTTTTGTTTTTTCCAAGGTTTAAGTGTGTTAGCTTTTGAATGAGTGAGTGAGTGTATTCTCCTTGTTATTTTGAATTCATTTTTGAGTCTCATGTAACATAAATTTATTTCATTGTAATGAATAAATTTACAGTTCTTTTTCTTTGAGCTTAATGTAGTTAAACTCATGTTTTATTTCTCCACATTATGATTATTTTAGTTGCCGCTTCTAGTTTGCACAAACGCTTTACATTATTCATAACTGGTACTTAGGCCAGTTCTTTTGTACCAAGCTTAATTTCGTTGTGCCAGCCAGGAGTTAATGCACCGGCAAGAACCTGTTTATCATTAATAGCATTAGTTACTGATTGTCAGGGGTGGAGACACTTTCTCGAAAGGGTAACAGTACTAACAAACAGCACGTGTGAGTAATTAATCTCTGCTGTGTACTGTTGAGAAAGTTTATAAATTCTCGTCCTTAGAGAATCGGCGAAGTAAGCCGCATAAAGTAAAACTTGCTGCTTGATTTTCACAAGTCAATTCCTTGTCTCTATTTTCAAGCAACATCTAAGCATATTTATTACATAAATTTACATCCCTCCATGACCCTGCATACATCTTTTATATTAGAAAGATGGCCAGCCTGGCTTAAAAGAAATAAAAATAAGATAGGATAATGGATTGAGAGATAAATTTAAAGATCAACAGATCGATAGACAGATAACAGATAGGTAGGTCTGAAGAGACAGAGTTCTAAACCACCATATCTCTGGTATCTGTCTGACTCAGCCCTTCTTGTGCCAGGGCAGTTTCCCCAAAATTGTTTGTTTTCGAACCATCATAGCTCAGTAGCCATACCACTTAGCATATGCAATGAATGATTAGAATACTCACAAATATGTCGACTCAATTGCAAGGATCCACGTGCCTCTAGGTGGAGATGTTGGGGAGCAGGTAGTTGAAAAATAGGGGTAACTTTTTGGGTCACAATAAGACTGTGTCTTATATATATATATATATATATATATATATATATATATATATATATATATATATATATATATATATTCTCTCTCTCTCTTTGAAGTGAGCTGAGCAAAATAAAATCTTCGCTTGATGGGAGAGGAAAGTTGTATTACTTTCTTAGTACAAAGACACCATTTCAATATTGCATTCATGCTGGCCACAAAAGATTGTATTCTTCTAAGAGGAGGTCTTCCTTAGTGAAGAGTTGGTAACAGACATCATGAATGTCATCTCGGCAATTATATGATACAAGTTGAATCATGCTACAGCATGAATAATTAGTTCATCTTAACAGAGATATGTTGTGCAAGATACAGAAACAATCCCCAGAGAACCTTCCAGTATTCCCAGAGTACAGTGTGGTACATAGTTCCCTTACACCCTCTCCAAGATTTTTCAAATTGAGATACCTCCTGCTACACTAACATGAAATGATGAGTGTTGGCAGGGTCGAATCTCATTAACCTGAAGCCACACGCGTGTAAAGGAATTATTGACCGAAATTGTACGATCACAATATAGGAATCTATACCCTATGTTTCTTGGAACTATAACTGTGCAATATTTTGACCTATGTCCCCTTGAATCGCTACTTTTGAAGTAAAAATTATCTGGTCGAGCCAAATTAGGTTGTTTTTGTAACACATATTAATAATATAAACTGGCCTTTGAGCTGGACAAGTAGTACCGTATTTAAAGGGGCACTGCTCTCTCTTTCAAGTTATTACTTTGCACTGCCACTGCACTGCAGCTGCACAACTTACACTGCAACTGCACTGCTCCTCAAGATGGAAAACTGGAACCATACTGCACTACACAACACTGCACTGCAGTTTTCTGAAACTTTGCTTATTGGAATCATTCTTTATTACTGCAATTTTACTTCTGTTTAGTTGTCAATTGCTGTGTGTTAGTATGATGATTTCTTAATTTTTGAATTTTTACTTTTGGTTTGCCTTGTTTAATTTATAAATGAAAAAAAAATCATAGTGAAGTGTTAAGAACTAATACTACTACATTACTAATATATTTTCGTGACTGATTCAATGTGTATCATACCATTATGACAAACTGAAATATTTCTAGTATCCCTATCAACACATATATTGCCTAATCACATGTGAAAATCCACAGTCAATAAAGCAATCAGTACATCATTCCATTCATGGATTTGTTACCTTCCAGTGTATGCAAATAGTTGCAATTCACACAAATCAAGTTACATTACATTAATACACAATTCAAAAACAAAATGTTGACATTCAATGGCTTAAGAGATGACCTGCGTGCGCTTATTACGTGCCCAGCCATGCTAAAGTTTCTCTCACTGGGTGCACTGATTGGCATGATATAAAGTGTGTTCCTGACTAGTCTTGCTAAAGCTGGAAACTTTGCACAATGGTCTTTCCACCAACTAGGATGTTGCTGTAGTTGCATGATGAGGTCGGAAGAGATTTATACTGCATCAACACAGTGTGACTTCATCTTCCGACAAGTCTTGAAACTCGTCAAACACACACAGTCTTTTGGCTGGTGGCTGCTGGGGATTGGAATCCTTGTTGTTGGTCAGTAGCAGATTATCAAGTTCATCTGATACCTGGTCATGTAGCAGTTGCTTATCTTCTGGGGAAAGTGAACGCATGCTTTCTGTTGCCTGGTCAATGAAAATGGCTTTCAAGGGAATCAGGTGTGGGGTGAACTTCTTGTTCAGGTTGAATGACAATTACTTTTTGAAAGTAACACCTGCCACTGAATCCTTTTCTCATTACTGCAGTCACACAAAGTTGGTATTTGGTTAGATGGGAAACAATATATATTGTACATATGACTGGCTAACTTGGACATATTTAGGTACTATCTTTACTTTGTCTCACATTTTATTATGAAACAACATATTTTATCATTAAGGTGCACATAAAGTTAAGTTTTGAACTACTGAACATTATCAAGTGTCCCTGAGTTATACTTTTAAATTTTTATTAGATATGAAGACACAAACGTGATCAACTGCATTTACTTCAAGTCTTCTCCTGAGCCAGACAATGACATGGAAACGTGTTGAATGGTAGGCTCTCTGTCTCCTTCCAGAGCTTCCTTGTGTCCTTACAATGCTGTAGGACAGAAAGGAGGCTGGCAAGCAGATTCCGGTCAATAGCTGTTATTCTGCTCGGTTCTTTTGGCTTTTAATCTGTAAAGTCTTTTATCAGAGTTTCATAATTATCATGAATGGACTGTAACAAATTATAGTTGGAGTTCCACTGCGTGTCACAAGCTTGCTTTAGGGAAGTATCCAGGCTTTCTTGAAATCCAACTTTTTTCACACACTTGACTAGATCTTTGGTAGACACTAGAAGCAGTTGAAATATCGTTGCTGAGTAATACTTTTGTTCAAGGGACTGTGTGAGGACAAGGTTTAAAACATGTTCGATTCAGTTCAGTCTCTCTTCATCGCTTAGGGCGTAAACAATGTTACTACCTTGGTCAGTTGTGAAAACAGCTCTAGCACCGAAAAACGTATCCCAAACTTGCAAAAGACAACACCAGGTGGTCTTTCACACTGAGGCCAGTCTTTGGTTTTGATGAGTCAAAGTGGTGAGTACACATGACCCTGCTTTTTAAAACAGAGTTCTCTGTGATGAAGTGGGATGTAACAGTAGATTATGATTGCTGGTAAAAACGGTCAGTCCACATGCCTGCAGTGAAGCCAACTGCTCCAGGCTGCAAGGTCTCTTTAAGCTCGACTGCTAACTCCAACTTTGAAGATTCTGCAGTTGTTGCTGTGTGACAACTGATAGTTATTTGATGAGGCAAATAGTCACTGGTATCCAGTTGCTAAGAACTTTGATGTTAGAGTTTAAATGCCTGAAAATAAAAATAAAAGGGCTTTAGTAACGGTTCTCTAGTCTTTAATTCAATCCTTATTATCACATATTGCATAATTCCTATTTCCTCAGAGAGAAGGTTACGTTAACGTTGAGAAAACTAAACCACAGATTGCTTTGTTTCAGTTGTCACTGTACCCTCCAATCATATCCTAGTTATTGAAACTCTTGGAACAGAAACTACTAGGCATTACACAGAGTCCCACCATGCCGTACATATTCTCAGATCATGGAGAGCCTGAGAAAACGATCGATGGAAGAAGCAAAGAAGCTAGGAGATAGTTATAGGTTCGCCGTCACGCTGTGTTACTCACTCCATCACATTTCAATATTACTGTGTACAATAAACTCCATAACTCTAGAATGACTATAAGGCCACAGTCACACTGCAGGTACGACTTATTGCAAACCACCCACGACCTGCAAGTGGTTTTGGTGAGGTTTACGACCGGTCTTCATGTCTCGGTCTAGCCGCAGGCCACCATGGCGACCAATAATCGTCACGAGGTTTTTCGTGCTGAACGAAAAACCTCCCCACGACCACCGATGTCGTGGCACCGAAGCCGCCCGGTGGGCGGCTGGACCGCGTCTGGCTGGCTTAAGGACTGTGACTGGTCAGCGACACCCGATTTTTAAGCGGTGGTTGTCATCCGGACGGAAGCCGGTAGCCACCTACTCTGTGGGTGGCCGTCCGCACTCAATCAAGGCGATGATTGAACTACGGCGGCCGCCATCCACAAGCCTCCTGTCCAGGGTGGTGATTGAAGTCCTGCCACCGTCCAGCTGGCGATTGGTCGAGTGACAGGTGTTGGGCTGGACCGAGACCAGCCGCCGGCCAATCTGCGGCCGGTATCGGTCTAGTGGCAGCCTAAAGGTCGTGGTCTAAACTGCGACAGGACACGGACCGGCAGCTGTATGTCGGCGGCCTGCCAACGACCGGCCGGCCACCCACTGGTGTCTTGACCTGTGTGTACCTGGCCATGGTCGCCATTCGGCCGCCCACTGGATGGACGCTGGACGGACCTGGATGACCACCGGTAGCCGATCAGTGGCGCGACTGCTCAGAGACCTCCGTTGTCAGGGACTGGTTTTGCGATTTTCAGGTTTTCGCAAGTTATACTTGCAGTGTGACTGGGGCATAACTCACCTCACAAACAATACAAGATAGACAGAGAGGACAGTGAGATAAAGTGACACCTACCCTACAACGAGCTATCCAACGCCTCACAACTTTATCAACACTGGTTTCACCTATCAGTCTGGCTACTACATACCTCCCTACATCATCCTATCAACACAATGCTCTGTGGCAGAGTGAGCAGGTGAGGCTTGGTTGGTGTGCTGGGGCAGCGTGGTTTAGTGAGTGGTTGGGCTGGATGGAGGGTGTGTATGTGTGGGCACGGTGAGTGGGAATGCGGATTGGTAAGATGGGTGGGTGGGAGAAAGGGAAGGGTTAGTGGGTAGTGGAAACATGGGTCCGTAGAAATAGGTCCATGGGGAATATATCCCTAGGGAAATGGGTCCAGTTAGAAACACAGGTTCACTGGGTAAAAAATGACCTCGGGGTCTTCTCTCTCAAGGGAAGTGGTCATTCGGGTTGCTCACTAACGCCAGTATGCACTATCGTAGGTTTTTATCTGGGCAATGCCTGGTAGCCCTGCTAGTGTTGTATACTACCAGTAAAGTGCGCTTTGTGAGCACTTGACGAGCGAGCAAGTGCCATATTATCACAATTTTTCTCCGATATAAAATTAAAGGATGAAACTCCTAGAGTTGACGCCCAAAAACATAGTGTTACGATGGAAAATCTTTTAAATTTGATTTCTTAAGTGAGGCGTTCACCAATTAGAGCCGAACACACACTTAGGAAACTTGAGATTCCAAGGGGTTCCCACGCCTTTGTGGATGAGTTTTTATTTGATAACAAAATTTAATAGCATAAATGTATCACAAACATTTCAAACCGACTTCACGTCGGAGTGAAACTATTAGCTTCTGCTTAGCGTGACGGTCGGGTAGAGCCGGGCTCCTCATTTCCAGTATTAACTGAGAATAAACATCGATCGCTCTCTCATAATAATCGTTGCTGAGTCATAGGAAAGCGTTCCATGACCTTCTGAAAAGCTACTGTGACCACTTCATTTACAAGATCTCACAAGTATCACCTTGAAAGAATTGATAGGGAGGCTTGGAAAGGAAAATAATTATTCGTTATATATATATATATATATATATATATATATATATATATATATATATATATATATATATATATATATATATATATATATATATATATGAGTGAGCAATACACGTGCACGTGAACACACACACACACACACACACACACACACACACACACACACACACAGCGGAGGGGGATAGGGATAGTTTAATGAGCCATGAAGACGTTAACCATTGTGCTGGAAGAAAGGAAAGATCTCCTGAAAAACTTAATGGACCAGGTATTCCCTACCTCTTCGAAACTGGTTTTTATGTATGACAGCGTGAGTGAGAAAATCCTGTAAATTTTTCTGATTAGCTCACTGGTAACTGGAAGATCCACCGGCAGAGCAAAATCACCTGGTGTTAGTCAAGGGAACCGGTACTCGTTAGCACTGTGACAGGAAGACGGGGAAAATGAGAAAGAGAAGACAGAAATTAGTAGAGACTACGTACAGGCTCTCCTTAAGAAGGCTGGGATGAAGAGTCTGCTAAATTGTGGAGGCTGCTTTTTGCGACAAGAGTAAGTGTCAGTGTTGCCTTTCTTATATTAATAACAAAAGTTCTCCAACTTTTTCACCACTTCTGCTTCTCACAAACTCTGCTACTTAATATTCCCACATTGCTATAGGCATATTATATGTGGGGTATATGCAGTCAAACAGTAAGCAAACTTTTGTAGCAGGCTGTCAAAACTGGAACACGTTTCCTCAATCAATCCTGTTTTTCTGTATACGGCCCCCAGGTTTACAAACACAATAACTCATGTCATATTGATACTGGCTAATCTTGTTTGTGGTGAGTCTGGATTTTCTCATCTTGAAACATACTAGCATTTATATCTGCTTTCTACTTCAAATTTATTTCAGAGTGTAAAAGAAGGTGTGTGTGTGTACGTGCATGAAGAAAGGCAGTGAACCGGGAAGGAGGGGACATGGTGTGTGGAATAAGAAGCAGATATTGCATACTGTATGATGAGAGGCAGTGTGAGATTAGAGATGAGGTGTGTGTGTGTGTGTGTGTGTGTGTGTGTGTGTGTGTGTGTGTGTGTGTGTGTGTGTGTGTGTTAAAGCATGGAAGTCTGTGATTGGAAGTGTAAAGGTGAGTGTAGCCTACATGAGAGTGAACCGGTGTTTCTACGTATGCTTGCTTCTTATGGATGTAAGTACATAAGTTTATGCATGTACGGTATGTAAATAGGTAAGTATGGACATTGTACACCTTCCCAAAAAAGTATTGGCTCCATTACAGCACATATCAGTCTGAAACATGGACGAAGCATTGTGATATATGGGGCATCCTGTAATTACAAGTACAAATAATAACTCTAGTAATTATTATAATTCAAAACTGCACAATGATTCACTTACTGGGTGGTGTATGTTTTCAGGCACCACATTTATAGACTCATGCGTGTCTGCTGAAGTCGCTCATTTTCACAACCATCACACCCTAAGGGGCCGATACTTTTTTGGGAGGGTGTACAAGTAAGTGGATATGTGTATGTGTGTGTGTGTGTGTGTGTGTGAGAGAGAGAGAGAGAGAGAGAGAGAGAGAGAGAGAGAGAGAGAGAGAGAGAGAGAGAGAGAGAGAAAGTTCTGAGGTAGTGTGATCCTGGTAGCATTGCGAAAGTAAGTACCTGTAAATTGTACTCACTGGTGACGGACATACTACCTGATAACAAAGAAAGAGAGAGAGAGAGCAATCACTCAAGAATTACCTCACTGTTGCACGTAATTTTTGATTTCCATTAACTGCATGCGTCATCAGTCATATTCTCAGGACCACTAATAAATGAAAAGTACTTTACGTCTTGGTTGCACTCTTGGAACCTTGATATTAAAGGGACAAACATCCGAAATTTTCGTACGTACTCAACTGTAGAGACAAATAAATTTTACGTGAATAAGTCAGTTAATAAACAATATAACGTTACTAGGATATATTGGGAGGCACAGGAGTCGGGTAAAAATAATTTATCCCAAAAATATTCAAAACTATTAATACTCCTTTGGCTGTTTGGATGTGAAATGCAATCCAGTCTTCCATGAACAGTTTTGGATATTCATTGTTCACCACAGATAGCTAAACTTAATTGATAGCAATAATTAGACATGAAAATAAATTAGCAGTATATTTGTCCCAGGTCTTACCATTCCTGAAAAAGAAATATAATTAAAAATCCTACAACTCCACATAAACTACAGTGTCAGTGACTCATTATTCAGGTTAGTATAATTTTATGATAAACTGTTACAGCCATGAAGCTTTAGTTTCATTTCTGAATTTTTGGTTAGCGGAGTTACTGTTATTTCTGTAACACGTCACACTTCAAAGGATGACTTGTTTCCCCGCCTCAGGCTAACACCAGAGGATATTACTCTACACTGAGTAATCTTCAAACAGAAGAGGGGAAAGTATTAGTGCTGGTAATGATTTAACAGTAAAACACCGCTTTAATCTAAGTAACTGACTCGCGCAGTTCATGGAAGAATTATAGCCTCATACTGACACTCTGCTCATTGTTAACATAATACAGTTTTGACTCAGCTGGACTCTAAATACAAGTCGGACCGAAGCTGTTACATCTTCATAAGGAACATAATGTAAATTTTATGTAGGTATAATTTTATGACACTGACATCAAGATGCATGTACAAAATGTTTGCAATTGACTACCAGAACTGTGTGTTAATATTCCTGATCTCCTCTTCTTAAAATATCCTAACTGACCCTTGCTCGGACTTCTATGTTGATCCCACATGTACCATTTCTTAACCAAGTATCCTCTTTCTTTTGTCAAATTAAACTGCTGAGACTGTTCCAGGAAATGCAGGGCACTTAGAGTTGGTTTTATTTATTTATTTTTTTTTTTAAACCCACAACAGCTCCGTAAAATCTGTCAATAAAATTTGGCACTGAAGCCTAAGAGCGCCACAACTCTTCAAGCCCAGACACACGCAACGTCCTGAGTGACTCAGGTCATCAGTGTGGGTATTATCTAGAGGTCCTAAGAAGCTGATGCCGTGGGTCAGATGAGGTGTTAGAACATGAAGCCAAAAGTCAGACTGCGTAAATGGAGTACTGGTAGTAAGTAAAAAGGGGATCGTATAAATATCCACAAGAAGGCTACGACTAAAATAAAGAAGAGGCCAGGAAAGAAGATAGGAGATGACGTTAAAGAAAAGGGAAACTCAGAGGAGAGATAGAACAAAATGAGAAGCAAGGATAGTATAAACAGAAACATGGAAACGGTACATACGCTGGTGAGTGGAAGGCCTAAACAGAAAAGCGAAGGAAATGAACGGAACGTGAGATGGCGAGGGTACAACTGATTGTAGGAGGGAAGGATTACATGGACAGTGAAACTTTGGTCTAGTAAAAGCCAGTTCAGACAGGCACCAATCGCTATTTAGCCCTGATCATGAGATCCGTTTTCAATTGCAGTACTCAAAACTTCTCAACTGATGGTAATGATTTCTTATTCAAACTTTTACTACCACAATTGTTTTTGGATAACGATTTCTTATTCTAGTCTGCATCACCGTACTTAACTGACGAGCCTGAATACTCGTTTCTCTTAAAATTAGAGTGATGCCGTCTTCTACTGTACATTTCCATTGCAGAGTCCAACTATATCATTCATTTTAGGAGAGATCTCTTGTGGTAGAAGAGTTAGAATTACATTGTCCTTTATTTCTCTCAGTACCAAGTACGTTGGCGTCTTGCTACATTCATTCTTGTTAAGTACAAATGGTTCGATACATCGTATAGCATATATCTCACAGTGAAGGAACCAAAATGATCGAGTTTATAACTTAGCTTTAAGCGCTGGTACCGTTTTTACCCATTGTTAGCTGCACATTTTTCAGCCTAGGCTTACAATAACGCAGAATGCTGAAAATATAAATGACTGTCCTATCCACTTTGTGGCATGATATTTTTCAGTGAACTTTCCGCTGCCTTACAGTGATTCATATATGACCATCTCTGCGACTAGTGTCTTGAACCATAAACTACCATGAGTCTATAATGGCGGTGGCTCAATCGGTAGAGGGATGCCATACGGTCCTACCGGACCCACGTTAAAATCCCCGCTGGGGCAGGGAACAGTTTAAGGATTTGAATTTCATGTAAAAGCAGACTTTACCGATCTACCATGAGACCCGCCGACATGTCGTTAAAATACCCCCGCTAATACCAATACAACAGTCCTGTATGAGACAGCCCTAGCATGTATTCAATATGGACGGTGGGTGTTAGCGCCGAAGTGGTGACATGTAGAGGTGTATGGTATGTAGGAGGACTGCTGGGCCTTGATAGCAGGCTGTGAAGCCTATGCCCAGAGTCGGACACATAAAAGAAAAGGAAAGAAAGCTAATTAGGAGCCTGGTATTTCTTTCCGCTTGTATTTTCATTAATTTATACCACTAGAAATAGATAAATTAACACTCTCTCAATAAGCACTTTGGCCGAAACAGTATTAGGTCTGGGGCTGCGAAGCTTCCCTCACTCAAAAGAAGTGGAAAAATAATACTAGAGACGTCCTGATATGACGGGTTTATGGACGTTGCAGCTGATTCAGATTAATGTCAAAAGATTATAATTTCAAATAACGAGGATCCACCCCAGCCTAAAATTTACAGACCTATATTTTAATGCTACAGAATATATTTGCCTTTGCTGTAATCTAGTAGCTACTGAACTCTTGGTAGTAATGCAAGGAAGGATTATATTGATTCTCCCATTGGAGGCACTAATTAGGATTACGTCTTTTCAGACGTATTATCCAGGACACACACACACACACACACACACACACACACACACACACACACACACACACACACACACACACACACACACACACACACACACACACACACACACACACACACACACTTCGAGAGAGAGAGAGAGAGAGAGAGAGAGAGAGAGAGAGACTGCCATACAGTATATACAATGCATGTATGGCTTATGTACGAATTGGTACCATTTTAATAATGTGGTCGGGCGTCAGCACAGCGTCACCATGGTCTTTTTCCTTTTATTTTGGCCGTCATCTTTCCTTTAAGTATGATTTATTTCTTGTTCTGAATTTGTAGATTATTACCTCGTTTATTTGAGTCTCCTTCCTCGAAGATTGTATATTGCGGTATTGCAACAGCAAAGAGGAAATCTTTTGTTTTCACTACATCAATGTGTATAGTGGTAATATACTGCTAGTTTCTCAATCATGAAACATTTGGAGAGGGAATGAAGTATGTAGACATCATTTCACCATAACCTCATCGAATTACAAGGGCAAGAGGCCAGCACTCAACATCAGTACTTAGAACTCATGAGTACAGAGCCCTTGCTTGGGCTTATGAAGCAACGGACAACCAAAAGACCTAAGATACATGCAGTTTGATTGTAAATACATCAGGTTCCCGGATGCTCACTTTATTACAAATATTTGGGAAATTTGAGGGCTTTCGTAACCCCTCCCCCCCGAGTTTTAAATTTCCTAGAATAGCCACTGGATGATTATACTCCATTATCGGTAATGTTAATGATAATAGTAACATAATATGGATGTATGCAGAATATTTTATTTATCCCAAATTATTCGACGCAGCGAAGCCTATGGAGAAACGTTGTTTAGGCTGAATTCCATGGGACCTTAGGTGAAAAGCAGTTTTTTTTTTTTTTTTTTTTTTTTACTGTGTAGTGCTTGAGGCAAGACAGAGTTGGGATACACTATTGTGAGGCACGATAGGTGTAAATTTGTACTGTGAGGCATACTCGTAATAGAAGCATGCTAGTGTAGTGAGGCAGGACTGAAGGAAGGTACAGTTTTGTGTGGCAGGACTGCGGGAAAGTAAAGTGTTGTGAGGCTGGACTGAGGAAAGGTACAGTGTTATGAGGCAAGACTGAGGGAAGGTACAGTGTTGTGAGGCAGGACTGAAGGAAGGTACAATGTTGTGAGGCAAGACTGAGGGAAGGTACAGTGTTGTGAGGCAAGATTGAGGGAAGGTACATTGTTGTGAGGCAGGATTGAAGGAAGGTATAGTGCTGTGAGGCAGGATTGAAGGAAGGTACAGTGTTTTGAGGCAGTATTGAAGGAAGGTACAATATTGTAAGGCGGGGCTGAGGGAACGTACAGTGTTGTAAGGCCTGAATGAAGGAAGGTATGGTGTTGCGAGACAGGAGTGATGGAACCAACAGCCTACCTGATGTCACAGAAGAACGAGACTGGATCATCCAGGAGAAAAGAGATTGGACGGATCTGAATGACCGATTTCTCTCGGAGACTTTATGTAGAAAGAAAAAAAGAGTGAGGTGGGCAAGGAAAAATGGACGAACCGGGATGGAAAGATGGTGGTTGGTGAAGCACACACGGTAGCCTACTCTGTAAAGATGGTTGTTGTACTGTAGCTTGGTCGGTACGAGTGTGATTAAAGCTTTCTCCTTAGCCATGGAACAGGAACAGTATCAAGAAGGGAAGCACACACCACTTTCATACACCGAGCATCTTACGGCAGATTTTTTTCTTTCAGTGTAGATATCGAACCATATCAGCATCACCGCGGGAAATAAAAAGTGGTGAACGCATAATGCGACTTACATAGTGGTGGTTGTGTTAGTCCATCAGTGTAATTAATCTTCTCGATACGCGGCTTTTGTACGCGGGAACTGATATTCATCTTCGTGTGGGACCATGTTTCCTTCGTTGAATTTTTTTTTTTCCTTTTTTTTTTCTGTGGTCGTACCTAATATATCGTACCAATTTATCTGTCGATTAAGGCTGTTTCATTCTGCCTTATTTTTTGACTCTTCTGAAAACACTTAGCTTTATTATTCTAACACCAGGCAGCTTGTCTAGCCTAGAGAAGACGTACCTGTTAGAGGCCTGAAGCTAGCCTCCTTTAAAGTTTGAAAACACCTATGTATTTTGTTCAAACTTACACCTGGCGACTATCTTCAGTTGAGAGATGTCCTCGAAGTCAATACCCCTTTGCTATTGTGTCCGTACCTAAGAATATTAGAGACTAAAACCAAACGGCTATTTATAACACTGAGAACTGGTATAAATATGTGAAAGTACCATATACTCGTATTATTCCTCCTGGTAAGAATGACGCAATAGAAGCTACGTTCACTTCACATTAATAAGAGAGTTTTGTTTAACTGATAAATATAATGTCATCCAGTTGGTTGAACATACTCTCTATTAGTCTTTTTATTGGTAAGAACAACACCAAAAGCTTCAACCATAACTTCCTCAAATATAACAACTCATCATGGAGAGAAACAAATTAAAGAGGAAGACTTTAATACATCCCAGCAGAGCCAGATACCATGAACAACAACAGCACCTAAAATAAACTTATCAAAGCGTACAAGTATCAATGCTGTGGAAATGTGGTGGAAGCCCATGATAACAGAATGAGCAACAAAAAATTCTGTTAACCCCTGAACAATAAGAAATAACGCATATATCCATCCCCAGCCACAAAGAATAAGATTGCAACGTAACCTAATTAAATATTATGCGCCACTGTCACATAAACACATATCCAGGAAACAGGTCCATAAAAAGAAAGAAAAATAGAGTGAAACAGAAACACCAACTCGATTTACCTAATAGAAGGTGCATGAAAAAAAAAAAAACACTACCATTTTTTAAGCAGTAACAGCTGATCTGATTTTAAATAATCACTTGGACCACCTCGGCTTGATTGCGGTAGATTTCCTAGCCTAATCATTCAACAATACATGGACTGACAACCAGCTCCCAGATATGTGGAAAAAATTCCAACATTCCTGCACCATACAGACCAATATCGATCCTTTGTGCACCATCAAAAACTAGAAGGGCGCTCAGTGGAGCGCATCTCTCCGACAAGGGCAATGTAATTTCCAGACCACTCTTCATAATGGGTTAGGTTTTCTCATCAATGAATAGGGTTTTGCAAGAAGTGTTTTCCGGATCCAGAATCTGTAATACGACCCGGGATCCCAAAAGTTAATCGATGGTTCCCTGAGACATGGGCATCTACCCATCAAATTTGGTCAAAGTCTCTCTTTTAGTTTTTGAGTTATCCTGCTGACAAACAAACAAAAAACAGACAGGGGTGAAAACATAGTCTCCATGTCGGAGAGTCTTGGTTAGGGTTTCGCAAAAAGCGTTCTCCGGATCCCGAATCTCTAATACTATCCGGTTCGGTCCCAAAAGTTAATCGATTGTTCCCTGGGACATGGGCTTTCCCCCCACCAAATTCTGTCCAAATCTCTCTTTATATTTTAGTAATCCTGCTGACAAAGAAACAAACTAACAAGCAAACAAACAGGAGTGAAAACATACTCTCCTTGTCGGAGAGAATAAGAGTAACATTAATACTGAAGAGAATAACCTCCCACATTTCTCTATCAGATCACCAGATTGATTCCGATCAAAACAGCCAACATCCACCTCTCCAGGCAGATTTAACGCATTGTAAACAGCATTAACAAGAAACACTCATCATTACGAGCCAGAGCAGCATCAATAGACACAGACACAATATAAAAGACACATAGTCATGGACAAAGAACAAAGATACACAGACATAGATACTCCACAATGACCATCCTAATAACGGAAACCTTCTTACACAGTTCTGTATCTTCCTTCATTTTGCACACATCTGTCTTCTTCATTCACACACCTCTTGTTTCATTTTTAAAATTCATATCTCCCTTTCATATGAATATGTCTTTCCTCCTTCTTTGAATAAAAATGGCTTTTCCTTCTGCTTACGCAGTTCTGTCTCGTTCCTTTTTTATACACTTTTCTCACCTCCTTACCTCCCAGTCTTTCCCTTGATCCATTTGTAATGACACCAAGTACTCACTCCTTAACCTTACAAACAGAAACGTCTTTAACGTCGTTAGTTTTTCCCTAGGCAAGTTCCACCGTAGTACAGTGAAGCTCTCTTGTCATCTTCAGCACAGTATGAGGGGAAAGGCGGAAAGGGAATGGGCGACGAGGAACATGAAAACTAGAGAGAGAATGATTTGAGAGACAGATAGGTTAGAACTAGACACTGAAAATCATGAAGAAAAAATAAGGGAAGGGATGCAGGCATAAACAGCAGAGTAAAAAGTATGGTAGACGAACGGATATAATAAGGCTAAAATGGAGACAGCGTGTGACTGAGAGGGAACAACTGAAGGGAGGAGGGCAGGAAGATGGATTTGGGAACTTGGGCCAAGAAAAGGTTGGTACGGACCCACACCAGTCAGTCTCACAAAGCCTCAAGAAAGCGGGTCATTTTATCTAGGAGCTTCTGAGATGCAGGAAAAGTGTTTGTTTCATTCACTGTATGCTTTTCATAATTATGATAAATTACTGACATTGAAACTGATTGAATAAAGTATTTACAGGGAGGATACAACACTAGTTTGGCACGCTTTTTTTAAAGCTTTTTTTTTTTATGACAGCCCGCTGAATGACAGTCTGACAGGTTTATGTCAAGCGAATTAAAAAATGAATAAATAAAATAACAATGAAAATATGTCTAGGTGGGAGGGCATCTGAGAAGGAGCCAGAATACTGAGATATTAAATGTGTGAGGGTCTGTGTGGCCCATTTCTTACTGGGCCTGCTGTTGACAGTTTTCCTATTTACGTTGTTTGGTTCTTTTGCGGTCTTGCCCTTCATGAGGTGGGAAAGAATTCACGATGGTGCTAATGAGGGTGACACAGGAGTTAGTTACAGATCATCATCCCGCCCCCTTTTAACCCTTGCGAGATGTACACTTCCGAAGCTAGACTAAGTAGCTAAGAGAGTTTATGTAGGTGAACTCTTTGCGTAACTGCATTTTTTTTTTTTATGCAAGAAAGAAGGAACCAAAGACCAGAAGCCCTCGAGAGTGTTCCCTCCAAAAGAAATGCAAAAACAAGATAACATAAAGCCAAATTGACATTATATGAGCGATGAGATCAACAGCGGCCTCCTAGGTTCGGGCAGATGCATGAACAATTTGTCTTTGTCTTCACTCTTACTAGATCACTAAACATCTATTGTTGTGGTGAGCTGAAAGTCTGCAGACCTTTTCACGGTGGTCTAGGAACCTAGTATTTAATCCTGATATTGTTCTATGAAGAAAATCACACCTCAGTGAACGGTTTAAACTATGATTATGAATGATATGGCCGAGTATTACGAACTTTGTATTTGGTCCCAGCTAACACTAAATAGATTTATTCAGAGGAACAGAACCCACTGCATCTTGATGGTCAACTTCCAGGAACATATAGCTATGTTCATAAGCTTCAGTTTTCAGACGTGTACGATAATGTTTGATTTATCATTTTTTGCCATGAAACATGTAAGGTTAAAATCTAAGTACATGGATTTATAAAAACAGTAAATTTTTATACTGGTGCTCAAATATGAGTCTGTTATTCAGGAAATATTGATATCATCTTCACAGCCACAATAGGAAGTGTGATACTGTATGGCTGAGTGAGGAGGACGGTGTAGGGAGAGCCCAGTCCAACCCAGCTGACCCAATTGTTTGTCGGCCCAAAACATGCTCATTCTGATGATACTTTCACTATCCCCTGTTATGCAGTTCGGGCACGTCTATTTGACAGAAACTGAGAGCGCGTGTGGCCTGGTAATTTATTTATTTATTTATTTTTTACCGAAAGAGTTGTTTAATTTCAAAACGGTTTCATTGAATCTACTTATCTATCTATCTGTCTATCTGTCTGTCTGTCTCTCTGTCTGTCTGTCTATCTGTCTGTCTGTCTGTCTCTGTCTCTCTGTCTGTCTATCTATCTGTCTGTCTGTCTGTCTCTGTCTCTGTCTGTCTGTCTGTCTGTCTGTCTGTCTGTTTGTCTCTCTCTCTCTCTCTCTCTCTCTCTCTCTATACGAGTATACTGTATCTATCTATCTATCTACTATCTATCTATCTATCTATATGGAGCCTCTGTGGTACAGTGGTAGAGTGTGTTTCCCACGTCGTTAGCGCGGATTCGCCTCCCGCCAGAGTTGTAAAAATTTTGGGAAGCATTCACTAAGCCACTTTTTTTTTTTCTTTTTTTTTTATGTGTCCGACTCTGGGCATAGGCTTCACAGCCTGCTATCAAGGCCCAGCAGTCCTCCTACATACCATGCACCTCTACATGTCACCACTTCGGCGCTAACACCCACCGTCCATATTGAATACATGCTAGGGCTGTCTCATACAGGACTGGTGTATTGGTATTAGCGGGGGTATTTTTACGACATGTCGGCGGGGCTTCTGGTAGATCAGTAAAGCCTGATTTAATGTAATTCAAATCCTTAAACTGTTCCCTGCCCCAGCCGGGATTTGAACCTGGGTCCCTTGGGACTGTAGCCCACCTCTCTACCGACTGAGCCACCGCCTCCCCCTTGCTACTTTGGCGGATACAAAGGGTGCTGTGGTTGAACCAGTGTCGCATACTAGTATGCATGCACCCAATCGGCTTAAGGCGGGCCGATTACACTTGGTTCACAGATACACACACATCCAAAGCCACTACAATCACACTCACAAGCACTTCCCACCCTACATAAAGTTTCCACCAGACAGCCAAAGCCACTGGGTAGAGATACAGTGGATGTATCGTCCCTGCTTCGGTAGGGATAGGCCGGCCCTGCAGTGGACCTCAACGGCTGATGATGATGATATACAATATATATATATATATATATATATATATATATATATATATATACAGAGAGAGAGAGAGAGAGAGAGAGAGAGAGAGAGAGAGAGAGAGATATATAGATAGATAGATAGATAGATAGATAGATAGGTACATAATTTCCTGTGGCACCCCACGGGATCCATAGAGCCTCGAAGAACTCTCTCCACTAATATTTGTCTCTTGCCATCTCCTTAGGTCCCACCAACACTCCTCTCCTGATTCTCTTTTCATTGTCCTCAACCTGGTTTCCCACGGCCTATCTCGGCCTCTTCTTCCTCTAGCAGTCCTCTCAGGCACATCCTGTATTAAAGTGCCTTCTTTTCTATATATGTGCCCCAGCCACTTCCAGCGAGACAGTCTCACATATTCATCAACAGGTTCAACTCTTGTAATATCCCTTACTCTTTTATTTGTAACTCTTTCTTGCCACTTTACCCCAAGTATCCTTCTCAGTATTTTATTCTCAAATCCTAGTACTTTCTGATCTGTTGCAATTGTACTGTACCATGACTCATGCCCATAAATTAAAATTGGTCTAACCATGGACTTGAAATTTTTACTTTAATATGTACGGAAAGCATATTATTATTCCAAGCATATTTCAACATTCCAACAGCTCGCCAAGCCTGTCTAATCCTCTCCTCAATTTCATTGTTTAATGATCCATTAGATGATACAATCGTTCCCAGATATTTAAAGTTTTCTACATTCTTCACCACATTATTCCCAATTACACAATCCATTTGGTTCTCCACGTTCATATTAATAATTTCAGTCTTTCCACAATTTATTAGCAATCCGACTTTTTTTCCTTCCTCCACCAGACAATCAAGCACCCTCTGCATCTCTTACATACTTCCGCAAATCAGTACAATATCATCAGCATTGTCCAAATCCAACAGCCTCTCATTTTCTTTCCAGTTAAGTCCCTCACCTGTTCTCCTTACAACCTTTCTCATAACATAATCCATAACCAAAACAAACAGCAAACGCGAAAGAACTCCTCCTTGAATCATTCCTGACCTAACTTCAAATGGATCACTCAAAGAATCACCCACCATTACCTTACAAAAAGTACCTTCATGCAGGCTACTAATAATACTTACAGACTTTTCTGGTATACCACAAAATCTCATGATTTTCAACATAGCCCCCCGTGAAACACTATCAAACGCCTTTTCAAAATCCACAAAACACATACTAAGTGGCATTTTCATCTCATTGGCTTGTTCCATTAGATGCCTTTCAATAAAAATCTGATCATTACAACCTGGACCCTTTTTAAATCCCGCTTATTCTTCTCTTAAAATTTTATCAATTACTGGCTCTATTCTGTTCAACAAGATTTTGAAAAAGTCTTTTGCAACTTCAGGTGTCAAAGTTATCCCCCTCCAATTTCCACATACGCTTAAATCTCTTTCGGTATTATTACAGTATAATCACTCCATTTTTCCACTCTTCTTGAATTGCACCATTATTCCATGCCACATTAAAAAGTTTCAAAAGCGCATTTATCAACTCATCAATTTCCACCTTAAGCATTTCAGGAAATATTCCATCCTCCCCTGGGGCCTTAAAATTCTTTAATTCCTTTATAGATTTTGTTACCTCTTCCAAGGTTATATCCCCTTTTTCTATCTGCAAATCTCTCTCGGCTGGCAAAATGTTCTCTTCAGCTGGGATTGGTTTATTTAGAACAGATTCAGAATGCTCTTTCCACCTTCCTTTTATATCCATATCTTTAGTCAACAAGTTACCATTTCTATCTCGTACAGGTATTTCCTTCCTTCTCTCTTCAGTCACAGTTAACGCCTTTATGGCCTTATACGGTGCTCTTGTGCTTTGACCGTCATTTTTACTTAACTTAATTTCTGTCTCTGTCGCCTTTTCATCATATAGCTTTCTCCTATCACCTCTAACGAGTATTTTTACTTCAGAATGTAAGCTCCAGTACTTTCCTCTAAGTATTTCAACTACCTGGCCATCAACATGTTGTTCTTCATTTCTTAACTTAGCCTCTTTCCTTTTCTGAATTGCATTCCATGTTTCATCTGACATGCACTTTTTCCTTCTTGCTTTCCCTTTCTCTTAATAGTAACCATAGCACTCTCATACAAAACCTCTTTTACATCTCTCCACATTTGATTAATATCATTGTCTTCAGATTCCTTCAACGTCAGCAGGACAAGAAACCTGTTCCTACATTCCCACCGAAACTTTTCCTTGGTGTTCTCATAATTCCTCAGCTCATCCATATCATTTTTACCACATCCTGTACAATTATCATTAACGTTTCTCTTATGTTTTATTTTAATCTTTGACACAACAAGTTGATGATCACTACCTATATCTGCCCCCCTCCTTACACAAACATCTTGCAAATAACTCCTACGCCTTCTGCTAAATGGAATGTGGTCAATCTGGTTACAATATTTACCACATGGTGAAATCAAAGTAGTTTTATGTATTTTTCTATGCTCAAAGATAGTTCCTCCAATCATAAGGTTATTTGCCAAACAAAAGCTTCCAAATCGCACCCCATTTTCGCGTCTTATACCAACACCCTCCATACCCATACAACCTTCAAAGCCATCCCTATTACTACCTACAATCGCATTAAAATCAGGAATGCAAACTAACACATCATGTCTTGCCACTCTATTCACTATATCCTGCAGCTTCTCATAAAAATCATCCTTCATTTCATCAGGAGCCTCATTTGTCGGAGCGTACCCTACCACCATGCTGATACCTTACTACCATGCTGATATATAAATATATATATATATAGATATATATATAGATATAGATATATATATTTATATATATATTTAGATAGATAGATAGATAGATAGATAGATAGATAGACATATATATATATATATATATATATATATTTATTTATTTATATATTTATATATTTATATATATATATATATATATATATATATATATATATATATATATATATATATATATATATATATATATATATATATATATATATATATATATATATATATATAGTAAACCCTCAAAGATCCGGCCTTCAAAGATCCAGATTTTGCGAAGATCCGGACCATTTCTTGGCAAATTTTCAATTTAAAAGATAGGCTACAAGATACACAATTTATTAATTAAAATTTATGAAAAAAATATTTTGTACACACTATCATACTATCCTATTAATTTTATACTGTATTAAATTTAATTAAAATTTTATCGGTTCTCCGATAATACCTGAACCACCATAAGTTTTCTTTCAATATGAGCAAATTTATATAATTTCTGGAAGATCCGGAGTTTTCGAGATCCAGACAGAGTTATAGCACCAATTAGTCCGGATCTTTGAAGGTTTACTTGTATATATATATCATCATTTTCATCAGCCGTTTGAGTGACTGGCCTATCCCGAACGAAGTGGGGACGGTACAGCCTATGTATCTCTACCAAGTGGCTTAGGCTGTCTGGTAGAGATTGTATGTAGGGTGAGAAGTGCTTGTAAGTGTGATTATAGTCTTGGAGTGGCTTTGGATGTGTGTGTAGTCTGTGAACCAAATGTAATCGGCCAGTACAAGCCGACTGGGTGCAAGCATATTTTATAGTAAGCGACACTGGTTTAACCAAAGCACTCCTTTTGTCCACGAAAGCAGTATGTGGCCGGAATAATGCTCCCAAAGTTTATTATCCTGGCGGGGCGTGAACCCTCATTGTCCCATGTACGAATACTCACACTCTACCACTGTACCACAGGCGCTCTCTCTCTCTCTCTCTACTTTATTTTTTTACGTGTCTGACTCTGGGCAAAGGCTTCAGGGTCTATTCCCAAGTCCCAGTAGTCTTCCTTGGGGCCCAGTAGTCCTCCTGCATCTCTACATGTCACAACTTCGGAGGTAACACCCACCAACCATATTGAATACATGCTAGGTCTCTTATACAGGACTAGTGTACTGGTATTAGTGGGGGTACTTTTATGGCATGTGGGCAAGTCATCTGGTAGATCAGAAAAATCTGCTATTTACGAAATTCATATCCTTAAACTGTTCCCTGCCCTGGCCGGGATTCGAACCTGGGTCCATTAGGATTGCAAGCCACCTCTCTACCGACTCCGCCGTCTCTCAACCGCGATGTAAACCAGTATGATATAGGCAGGTATATATATATATATATATTTTCCCAGACGCCTTAATCCCGTACGGGGTAGCCACAAACAAATCGCCTCCACGTAGCCATGTCCCCCGCCATTTCACTGCCCTGCTCCCATCTCACACACCCCTCTGTCATATACCTCTCCACTCCATCCCTCCATCTCATCCTTGGCCTCCCCCGTCCTCTCCCCCCTCCACCTCACTCACATACACTTTCCTCGTCAGTCTCTCACCCTCCATCCTCTCCACATGGTCAAACCACCTCAGCGTGTTCCTCCTAATGCTTCCTCTCACATCCACATCCACACCACAACGCTTCTTTATATCCTCATTTGTCAGCCTGTCTCTCCATGTGACTCCACAGGCTTCTCTTAAGTAACTCATTTCCACTGCTCTCACTCTTGACTTGTGTCCTTCCAACAACGTCCAAGCTTCACTTCCATACGTTAGAGTTGGTATCACAATACTTTCATGCAGTAACTTTTTCACTTCCATGCTCACTTCCCTGCTTCTTATCACTGCTTTCAAGGAACAAACAACCTTTCTTCCTTGTTGTACCCTTTCAAGCACTTCACCCTCCAAACTTCCATCCTTACTCATCACATTACCCAAGTACTTAAACTTGCTCACATTTTCCATTTCCTTACCATCTAACCTCACTATACATTCACTGACTTCACCTCTCTCCAAGACCATCACTTTACTCTTCCCTACATTCACCTTCAGACTCTCCCAAACTCATCCACTAAGCCTTGCAGCTCCCCTTCGTCTTCACTTAACAACACAGTGTCATCTGCAAACAACAGTACAGGGAGTTTCCAAACACTACCCTCTCTCACTAGGGCCACTCCACCATCCACTGCCCTACCTTGTATCCCTTTTATTACCCCATCCATGTAGAGATTGAACAACCATGGGGACATGACACATCCCTGTTTCAACCCAACCTTCAAAGAGAATAATTTACTCAGTTCACCATCCACACGCGCTACAGCCTTAGCACCATCATACAGACACTTCAATGCATCCAACAACGTCTCATCTACTCCATATATTCTTAATACTTTGCACAATCCTTGTCTATCCACCCTGTCATGTGCTTTCTCCAAATCCATGAAGGCCGCATACAACTTCTTTCCCTTCTCTAGAAACTTTTCCACTAAAGATCTAAGAATGAATATCTGATCTACACATCCTCTTCCCTTCCTAAAGCCTCCTTGTTCTTCTCCAACAAATTCCTCTGGTATTTCCCTAACTCTGTCAATAAGTATCCTTCCATACACTTTTCCTATTAAACTAAGAAGACATGTGCCCCTATGATTACAACACACTTCTTTTTCCCCTTTTCCTTTGTACAAGGGAATAATTATACCTGACTTCCAATCCTCCGGGACTCTACCTTCCTCCCAGGCCAATCTACACATCTTCCACATCCATTCTACTACTATCTCTCCCCGATGCTTCAGCATTTCACCACACACACCATCAATTCCTGGGGCTTTCCCCAACTTGACTTTCTTCATTGCTTCCACAACTTCTATCCTACTGATTTCTTCCTGTCTTCTCACCTCCCTCCTTCTCCCAGCCATTCCCCAGCCCCTTATACTCGCATTACTTCCATTCTCTGTGTTCAACAATTCCTTAAAGTGTTCTCTCCATCTGCTCACTTTTTCTCCCTTCTCCACTAGTAATCTACCATTTATATCTTTCACTTCCCTGCTAACTTCACTGCCACACTGTCTGACTCTCTTCACCTCTTTCCAGAACATTTTCTTACAATCCCTCCACTTTACACTCAAATTCCTTCCATATTCCTCATCCACTCTCTTCCTACTCTCTCTTACTAATCTTTTCACCTCTCTCTCCTTTCTACATATAACTCTCTCTTCCACTTCTCAACTTCTTTCTCGCCCCTATTTCTCATCCATTCATTGTATGCTTTTTTCTTTTGTGACACAGCCTGTCTCACCTCTACATTCCACCATTCTGTTCCTTGCACCTCTTTCCATCTTCTCTTCACCTCACACACCACATCACATGATGCACATATTTCTTCTGTGAATATTTTGCACCCACGTTCTACGTCCCCCATCTACTTCAATGCATATTTACCCAATCGTTCCTCCACTTCTCTCTTATATTCTGCCTTTTTCTCATCCTCTTGTAACCTTTCCACACTCCTTGCAACAACTCCTTCCTCTCGTCCTTCCCTTCTTCTATTTCTCCATCTTACTTGGATCTTGATTCTTGCCACCACCAAGGAGTGGTCGAAAAGTCCACTCCCCCAACATCTATAAGCTCTTGCATCCATTACACATCTTCGCATCCTTTCATCCACACACACATAATCAATCACTGCTTTCCTTTAATTCAATTCACCACCCACCCTGCTCATCACTCGCTATGTATGCCTGCGGATCATTTTGTGCCTGAAGAGGGTATTGGTTATCACCAACCCCCTCCTGGCACAAATGTCCACTAACACACTGCCATTCTCATCTATCTCAGCAGGCACACCCCACTCAACAACTATTCCATCCACCTTCACATTCCGTACTTTACCATTCATATCACCAATCAAAAACACTCTCTCATTCCTTCCAAACTTTTCCATGCACACTTCCACATTTGTCCAGAACTCTTCTCTCACTCTGCTTGCACGATCTTGCGATGGCGCATACATGCACGCAATCGCCCACATTTGTGTTCCAACTTTCAATCTTACCCACACAATCCTTGAGCCAACTGATCCATACCCTCTTATGTTCTTCTTCCATCTTTTACTTACAACAATACACACTCATTTTTTTGCCCTTTCATTCTCACCTATTCCTGCACATATACCCCATCCATACTCCCATTCTCTCACACTCTCTCCTCACCATTTAGTTTCAGTTACTCCACATACATCTACTTTCACACCCTCAAACACCTGGACAATCGCTCTCTCTTTCGCCTCATCATTCGTACCCCTTACATTCCACGTCGCAATCCGTACCATGTCAGTTGTCCGGTCTTTGGTCGTCATCTTTTGGTCAGTCCTTGTCCGAGGCTTCTTGCTTGTCTTTTTAGTTAGCTGTTTTCCGGGGAGGGACACTAACCCTCTGCCAACCCTTTTAGTCGCATCATACAACAAGCAGGGATACTGGGGGAGTTTACACACACACACACACACACACACACACACACACACACACACACACACACACACACATATATATATATATATATATATATATATATATATATATATATATATATATATATATATATATATTGGATTGGGGGATATAATGGAGGTAATGGTATGTTTTTTCTATATTGTAAGACGCAATACCAATCAGGCTATGAGAACGTTAAATAAACGTTCTTATTATTCTCTGTGAGAATTGGTTACATGGATAGGTATTTAGTAGTTATGATGTGTCTAATTTTTCCGTCAGTGACAAACGATAATATCCTATACGTATAAAAAGATGTTTAGGAAACACAATCCCATTATAGAAGTGCATGTAATGAGATGAAACTTCAGTAAATTCTTTGACTTTTTTTTAAAAATTGCACTGGGTTTAATCCTATATGGGAAAAAGTATGCATCCAAAAAAAAATAATAATAATAATAACCACAGCTGTGGATAAGTATGTGTAAAAAGGTTATTATCCATGCTTTGTAATCCATGGTACCGTAATGTTACGATGATGCTTATTATTCTGGTCACAAAAAGGCCTACATGATTACTTTCCTTGAAAATTACACACGCATTTACCTCATATTCTCAGCACACTTTGGTTTAAACTTAAAAGGCCGAGGCTGTAAAAGAGTCGGCAGTAAAATGACACACAAAAATATTCACTTGTGTTGGGCCAAATTTTTTATATTATACTTAGTATTGCGTGACATGAAGAATATTTGGGAAAGATATTGTTCAGGTTCAGTTTTTAAAAAATCAGTTGGAAGTGATACATTGTTGTTTACCGTACTGCACTGTGAGGCAGAACTGAGGCAAGGTACAGTGTTGTGAGGCAGAACTGAGGCAAGGTACAGTGTTGTGAGGCAGGACTGAGGCAAGGTACAATGTTGTGAGGCAGGACTGAGGCAAGGTACAGTGTTGCGAGGCAGGACTGAGGCAAGGTACAGTGTTGCGAGGCAGGACTGAGGCAAGGTACACCGTTGTAAGGCAAAACTGAGGCAAGGTACAGTCTTGTGAGGCAGGACTGAGGCAAGGTACAGTGTTGTGAGGCGGGGCTGAGGCAAGGTACAGTTTTGTGAGGCAGGACTGACGCAAAGCACGGTGTTGTCAGGGGGACTGAGGCAAGGTACAGTGCTGTGAGGCGGGACTGAGGCAAGGTAATGTTGTGAGGCAGGACTGAGGCAAGGTACAGTGTTTTGAGGCAGGACTGATGCCAGGAACTGTGTTTTGAGGCAGGATTGAGGCAAGGTACTGTGTTGAGAGACAGGAATGAGACATGGTTCCGCTTGTGAGGCAGGACTGAGGCAGGATACTGTGTTGTGGGACAGGACTGATGGCAGGTACGGTGTTGTGAGGCAAAACTGAGGGCAGGTACTGTGCTGTGAGGCAGGATTGAGAGTGCCGTTCGTTCGCTCAAAAATTCCCTTCGTCTACTGTATAGTGAAGGCCGGGCCATCCATTAGCCAGGTATGAGAGTGCCGACAGGCAACCTGAGGTCGCTAGGGAACGAAATTGGACCAGCCATGATGGAGGAATTGACAAGATTTGAATGTCTGTTATAAGTGATAAATGTCTCATAGTACTTGATGCTGGAAACGGGGGAAAAAAAAAAGGTGATTTGGCCAGAAACAACTGGCTTGGTTGAAGGATGATGGTGATGTGGTGGCACGACTGTTGAAATACAATATAAAAATTTGCGCTTTACAGTAATGTAGCTTCATTGGTCCCGTTGTACAGAATATTTCCGTCAAAATGTTCTCTCAAGCAGACTTAAGGAGAAGATCAAGATAATAGTCAGGCACTGCTGTCATATACCTGACATGTTACAAAACATTTTGTAAAAACACTTCAGACGTAGAGAAATTAAAGAACGAAGTTTGAAGATAGGTCCTCTCTTATTTCCTCAAAACTCGTGTTTTCATTTCTCTGCTTCTGTCAAGCATAATTACCGCCATTTGCTTCAGGCTTTTTCTGCTGCATAGAGTGGGCCACATGTGCCATCACTGGAAACAACGCAACTGTGAAACCGAGATAATACTTACGTAGTAATGACGGTGGTCTATTAGTGTTATTAATCTTCTTACCACAGAGTTGTCATAAGCAGGAATATATACGAGTATGACTGTGCCATTTTCTTTGGTTTCAATATGTGTGTGTGTGTGTGTGTGTGTGTGTGTGTGTGTGTGTGTGTGTGTGTGTGTGTGTGTGTGTGTGTGTGTGTGTGTGTGTGTGTGTGTGTGTGTGTGTGTGTGTTCTACTGTGATCATCTTGTATTTCCACACCTATCATCTAATATACTATAGAACTAGCCGTGTGTGTGTGTGTGTGTGTGTGTGTGTGTATTTTGGGTAGCCGAAACTACACATTCAAATCGCACCAAAACTGGCACAGAAATCGCAAAAAAATCGCTGATGTTCAAAAACTTGGTCTCATCGCGATTGAAAAACTTTTTACTATATTTAATGAGCGATCACATTTTGACCAAAAAAACGCCACTCCCGGCGCCTGGCATAGGATCTCCGTAGAATTTTTTGCCCACATGTACAACTAAAGTATTTCGGACTTGCGTTTCGACAACTTGGGTTCCATTCCCGAAGCTGCAATTAACACGATCAGTTTGTTAGCTGCAAAAAATCCAAATGACAATGTTAGACTAGAACAGCACATAGCGGGAGCCCTGCGCAGGAGCAAGTGCTAGGGGCCCGAAGGGTCCACGAGCACTTGTCTAATATACCATAGCATTAGCCGTGTGTGTGTGTGTGTGTGTGTGTGTGTGTGTGTGTGTGTGTGTGTGTGTGTGTGTGTGTGTGTGTGTGTGTGTTCTACTGTGATCATCTTGTATTTCCACACCTATCATCTAATATACTATAGAACTAGCCGTGTGTGTGTGTGTGTGTGTGTGTGTGTGTGTGTGTGTGTGTGTGTGTATTTTGGGCAGCCGAAATTTCACATTCAAATCGCACCAAAACTGGCACAGAAATCGCAAAATATTCGTTGATGTGAAAAAACTTGGTCCCATCGCGATTGAAAAACTTTTACTATATTCAATGAGCGATCACATTTTGACCAAAAAAACGACGGTCCTGGCACCCGGCATGGGATCTCCGTCGAATTTTTTGTCCACATGTACAACTAAAGTGTTTCGGACTTGCGTTCGGACAACTTGGGTTCCATTCCCGAAGCTGGAAATAACATGATCAATTTGTTAGCTGCAAAAAATCCAAGTGACAATGTTACGCTACAACAGCACATAAACGTGGGAGCCCTCTGCAGGCCACGAGCACTTGTCTCTGCTATGTTATTTCCAAGATCTATCCTTCTTGCCATTATTCTTATTCTTTTTCTTATTATTATTATTATTATTATTATTATTATTATTACTCTTATTATTATTATTATTATTTTTTTTTTTTTATATTATTATTTTGTGAGTCATAACCAGCACGCATTCACAATTTTTTTAACCTTTGTCCTTCCTCCATACATTACGGTCATTCCATAACTTTTGACTGGGTTAGAGATCCCTTTGCAAATTCTAGCTGTTCAGGTCATTCCATAACTTTTGACTGGGTTAGAGATCCCTTTGCAAATTCTAGCTGTTCAGATTAGACATTACATGAGGAGGATGAAAAGGCATGCATTTCAAGTGACTGCACCTTGAAAATGCAACCTCTGAATACTGGACTGGTTTTAGGTATACCACCAGGAACTGTATCCAAGCACCTCTTCACGAGCATTATCCGTTCTTCTACAGTTCTCCACGACATATTGTTCTGTACAGATATTTTCAGCTCTAACAAATATCAAAGACCAGAATAGAGAAAAGTTTATTTGTGTTGATGATGAGATGAAAGTTTGTCTCAAATTAGGCCTAATATAATTGAGATTATCGCACAAAAACAAGCTTAAACTTTTCACTGACATTGTATATTATGTGAACGAATCATGGTTTAATGGAGCCGCATTATTGTATACGTTTAGGATGTTGCATGGTCATATTATAATGTAGCTCTGTTTTAGGTTATACATAATGCACTGCAAGGCGTGGATTTTGAGGGGTATTCCTTATTGATAAAACTTTCAGTGTGGTGCAAATCAATTTTCATTCCAAAAGCGCAAATCAAATAAAAAAAAGTTGAAAACCACTGTCCTAGGTCACGTTTTGGGCAGTCTCTGTGATCTTGGTGCCCTATTATTCCCCTCTCCTCCCTCCCCTCTCCCCATGGCTGACCCCTAACCTTTCCAGCAAGTCCGGTGAATTTCAGATGAAATTACTAAGTTATTTTGTCTACACACACACACACACACACACACACACACACACACACACACACACACACACACACACACACACACACACACACACACACACACACACACACACAATCTATCTGTCTATCTATTGCCAGACGCCTCAATCCCGTTTGGGGTGGCCACAAACAAATCGCCTCCAAGTCGCCCTCTCCCCCGCCATTTCACTGCCATGCTCCCAACTCACACCCCCCTCTCTCATATACCTCTCCACCCCATCCCTCCATCTCATCCTCGGCCTCCCCCTCCCTCTTCCCCCCTCCACCTCACTCACATACACTCTCTTCGTCAGTCTTTCACCCTCCATCCTCTCCACATGGACAAACCACCTCAGTGTGTTCCTCATAACGCTTCCTATCACATCCACATCAACACCACAAAGCTCCTTTATATCCTCATTCGTCAGCCTGTCTCTCCATGTGACTCCACAGGCTCCTCTTAAATAACTCATTTCCACTGCTCTCACTCTTGACTTGTGTCCTTCCAACAACGTCCAAGCTTCACTTCCGTACGTTAGAGTTGGTATCACAATACTGTCATGTGGTAACTTTTTCACTTCCATGCTCACTTCCCTGCTTCTTATCACTGCTTTCAAAGAACCAGCAACCTTTCTTCCCTGCTGTACTCTTTCAAGCACTTCACCCTCCAAACCTCCATCCTTACTCATCACACTACCCAAGTACTTAAACGTACTCACATTTTCCAATTCCTCACCATCCAACCTCGCTGTACATTCACTGACTTCACCTCTCTCCAAGACCATCACTTTACTCTTCCCTACATTCACCTTTAGATTCCGTTCCTTACACACTCTCCCAAACTCATCCACCAAGCCTTGCAGCTCCCCTTCGTCTTCACTCAACAACACATTATCATCTACAAACAACAGTACAGGGAGTTTCCAAACACTATCCTCTCTCACCAGGGCCACTCCAACATCCACTACCCTACCTTGTACCTCTTTTATTACCCCATCCATGTACAGATTGAACAACCATGGCGACATGACACATCCCTGTTTCAACCCAACTTTCAATGAGACAAATTCACTTAGTTCACCATCCACACGCACTGCAGCCTTTGCACCATCGTACATACTCTTCACAACATTCAACAACTTTCCATCTACTCCATATATTCTTAACACTTTCCACAATCCTTGTCTATCCACCCTGTCATATGCTTTCTTCAAATCCATGAAAGCCGCATACAACTTCTTTCCCTTCTCTAGAAACTTTTCCACTAAAGATCTAAGAATGAATATCTGATCTACACAACCTCTTCCCTTCCTAAAGCCTCCCTGTTCTTCTCCAACTAATTTCTCTGTTCTTTCTCTAACTCTGTCAATAAGTATCCTACCATACACTTTTCCTATTATACTAAGAAGACAAATGCTGCTATGATTACCACACACTTCTTTTTCCCCTTTTCCTTTGTACAAGAGAATACTTGTACCTGACTTCCAATCCTCAGGGACTCTACCTTCCTCCCAGGCCAATCTGTACATCTTCCACATCCATTCTACTACTATGTCTCCCCCATGCTTCAACATTTCACCACACACTCCATCAATTCCTGGGGCTTTCCCCGATTTAACTTTCTTCATTGCTTCCACAACTTCTATCCTACTGGTTTCTTCCTGTCTTCTTACCTCCCTCCTTTTCCCAGCCATTCCCCAGCCACTTATACTCGCATAACTTCTATCCTCTACGTTCAACAAATCCTTAAAGTGTTCTCTCCATCTGCTCACTTTTTCTCCCTTCTCCACTAGTAGTCTACCATTTTTATCTTTCACTCCCCTGCTAACTTCACTTCCACCCTGTCTTACTCTTTTCACCTCTTTCCAGAACATTTTCTTACAGTCCCTCCACTTTACACTCAAATCCCTTCCAAATTCCTCATCCACTCTCTTCTTACTCTCTCTTACTAATCTTTTCACCTCTCTCTTTCTTTCTACATATAACTCTCTCTTCCGCCTCTCAACTTCTTCCACGCCCCTATTTCTCATCCATTCATTGTATGCTTTCTTCTTTTGTGCCACAGCCTGTTTCACCTCTTCAGTCCACCACGCTGTTCCTTGCACCCCCCTCCGTCTTCTCTTCCTTCCACACACCACATCAAATGCTGCACATATTTCTTCTGTAAATATCCTACACACACCTTCCACATCTCCCATCTGCTCCAATTCATATTTGCCCAATCGTTCCTCCACTTCTCTCTTATATTCTGCCTTTTTCTCATCCTCTTGTAACCTTTCCACTCTCGCTGCAACTACTCCTTCCTCTCGTCTTTCCCTTCTTCTATTTCTCCATCTTACTTGAATTCTAATTCTGGCCACCACCAAGTAGTGGTCAGAAAGACCACTCCCCCAACCACTATAAACTCTTGCATCCATTACACATCTTCGCATCCTTTCATCCACACACACATAATCAATCATTGCCTTCCTTTCATTCAGTTCACCACCCACCCTTCTCATCACTCGCCATGTATACCTGTGGATCATTTTATGCCTGAAGAGGGTATTGGCTATCACCAACCCCCTCCCAGCACAAATGTCCACTAATGCACTGCCATTCTCATCTATCTCAACAGGCACACCCCACTCACCAACTATTCCTTCCACCTCCACATTCCCAACTTTATCATTCATATCACCAATCAAAAACACTCTCTCATTCCTTCCAAACTTTTCCATGCACACTTCTACATTTGTCCAGAACTCTTCTCTCACTCTTCTAGCACGATCTTGCGTTGGCGCATACACACACACAATCGCCCACATTTGTATTCCAACTTTCAACTTACCAACACAATCCTTGACCCAACTGATCCATACTGTCTTATGCTCCTCTTCCATCTTTTACTCACAACTATACATACTCTTTACTTTGCCCTCTCATTCTCACCTACTCCTGCACATATACCCCATCCATACTCCCATTCACTCACACTTTCTCCTCTCCATTTTGTTTCAGTTATTCCACATACATCCACTCTCGCACCCTCAAGCACCTGGACAATCTCTCTCTCTTTCACCTCATCATTCGCTCCCCTTACATTCCACGTTCCGATAACCATGTCCTTTGTCCGGTCCTTGGTCGTCATCGTTTGGTCAGTCCTTGTCCGAGGCTTATTGTTTGTTTTTTTAGTTAGCTGTTTTCCGGGAAGGGGCACTAACCCTCCGCCAACCCTTTTAGTCGCCTTTTATGACAAGCAGGGATACTGGGGGAGTATTCTTGAAAAACCCTCCTACCCCCAGGGGGTAAACATAATCCCTCACGAGTAGGTATAAAACGGCATCATCGTATACGAGTATGAAATGTACTGCTGCATGCATAATTGAGTTGCCGTACAGGAAGGCATAAGGTACAGCATGGGGACTCTAAGCACATCAGAAGAAGATATTCTTATTAATCTGAGTAAAGTCATCCTTCACTATCCGGGACAACACATAAAGTCCGTAGATGAAGTGTAGTGGTGAATTTAGAGCTTCACTCAGATCCTGTAATACGCCTACACTAATAAATTTAAAGTTATGGCCGTGGAGTGATGCACAGTAACACATTCACCTTGCGTTATGCATTTTCAGTTCAGAGAATGGTGGTATATTACTAAGAACATTATTAGAATTTGGCATGACAAATTTCGTAATATTTTTAAAGAAATCGTAATTACCAATAACATCATCATCATCAAGACTGTTATCATCATCGTTATCTTCATCTTCGTCGTCGTAGTCTGTCATCACAATAATTGTCGTCATCCACAACGATGTCGTAATCATGTGCGCAATCGTCTTTAAAGGGGCTGGAAAAGCATGACATTCCGTTTGGCAGTTGCCTGCATTTTCCAACATA
>NC_136955.1:37975434-38071182 GCF_032717465.1 Coenobita brevimanus
AAACATTCTTTAATCGACCTAAATGAATGTAACCTAAACCTAACTATAATCTAACCACACCGAGGCTAACCCCTCATGCAAGGCGACTCGTCAATAGCATTATCAATAGTGGTAGTCATGTGCTAAGTTTTCGTCTTACCAGACAGAAAGATTTTACCATATTTCCCCTTAATTTTAAATATGGAAATGTCTCCATAGTCTCTCTCTCTCTCTCTCTCTCTCTCTCTCTCTCTCTCTCTCTCGTTCTTACCATACAGAAAACATCTAGGAAACCAGTAATGTTTAATGTGTGTACAAACTGATTAGATGAAAGTTGACCAGAAGTGAAAATCTTCGCCAGGCGGTATAACCATGGGTGAGAATTTCTCTCTCAGAATAATTACAGAGGTGACTACGAAATGGTGGATTTTACGTTGGTCTGTCTTAACGTAACTGCCTTAAGTACGGTATATGTAACACAGCCAGGCATAAGCTCTTCTTAATAGAGAATCTCGGCGTAATTGGGAATAAGGGGAAGTGTTTATGGCAAACCTAAACTTTCCCCCTTTAACTTTTTCCCTTTCGGTGGGCACTTGCTGCCTCGGAAACTTTCAGAACTTAGGAAATTACATTTTACACTTCTGTCGCCAGCAAACTTACTCATGGAAACTTTACACATCAAAGGTTCGCGTTCAAGTACCTCGCTTTTTAACTTTACTCCCTGAAGTAGGAAATTTTGGTTTCGTTGGAGCTGGAGACATTACATGAATGAGGATAATATAACTTGAACATGAACAGCAGTCTCCAATAAGTTAACTTTCCTGAATTTACAACAGCAATCTTTAAATAAAAACATGCTTTATAGATCAGATTATACTGGTTGGTCCATAATCTCTTCCTGTAAAATTTTGTTAATACCACAAGTGCAAAAGGGGATGGCAGAAATCGTGTTCCCATTCCAATTCACCAAACCCCTCAGCCGAAACTGGCAGGAACAAATGAGAACAGCACGTGACATACACTAGAAAATAATAACTGACTTAGAAACTTTGTGCAGAAGAATAACAGAAAACACAAATGGAATTAAGAACTAAGCCTATGGCGATGGTTAAGTGCATCACTAGTATGGTAAGGAAGTAATGGAGTTGTTGTTGGCTCTACCCTGGTACTCAGGATGCGACATTCAGCTGCTTTTCGGCAGTCAGTCACTGTCTTTCTTCATGTGAAATGTGATGTATTTATTAGTATCCCTGCTTTGCACACTATTCAGTATCAGAAAATTATCTGAGAGAGCAACACTCTGACTGCCTCGATCCGCGAATATCTTTCTAAACTCTCAAACCCCCTCAGCTGTCCAAATTAACTTAATTCATCCTAGATGGCTTCATGAAGAACTAACCACCATTAAGAACCGCATTAGCAGCAATAAACGAAAAAAAAAAAAATGTTGACATGGTACCAGATACAAACCAGGTAAAATTATGATACAAACATCGAAAAAAAAGGATAAAAATGTCTGGCCAGCTTTCTCTCATGTACTGTAGATAAACCCACGTGTTCTATCAAACAAAATTCATATATTAGCAATGCTGCCCAACCATGCTCCGCAGGACTCAGTTTATTGGTCCTCACTTTTTATTGTTTTCATCCATGACATGACCCCCCCCCCCTCTCCTCAGTAACAGTACTCTCTTACACTGAAGACCTGGGTAGCTGCACAACTCTTTAGAACTCAACAAGCAACAACCCGGCCCAACTGTGCCTACTCGCGAGATATTTGGCGGAGACAAAAGTGAGTTACTGCCGTACCAGCCAAATCAAGTTGATTTGGCTGGTGAGGCAGTAACTTACTTTGTCTCCTCTTCACTCCAGACATATATGAAACACCAACACAACTTTAAGATTCCCTCTTTAACCAACTACTCTCACTGTAAAGACGTCCTCCAATTCTTTCACTGATTTAGACACACAAGTGACCTTTTTCCAGCATACAGATAACATCAGTGCAAAGACATCTAGTAAACCCGACAACTTGAAGACACTCACGGGAACTACTTTTGGACATCAGAAAGAATCCCTAAAACTGCATGTCAGCAGTTTATTAGGCCATCTGAATTGCGCCTGCCTAAGCTCGACTCCAAATTTCTATCTACCTATCCATATACCTAGGCTGCTTCACCAAAGAAAGGGAGGTAGCCGAGACAGAACGACACACTCCCAATTTACACATCCATACACTCACATTTACACGTATCTTAACCCCAAGGGAAGAAGGGACAGAGCCTCACCGCACCGCACCACACGAGGGTCAACTGCGCATTGCAATCAGTGACATCCGCTGCAGTATCCAACAGCAGAGCTGGTTTACCCCTGCCACATCATAATGGACCCATCCTTTTACCCAAATCTGACATGATCAGCTGATCTGGATATGCCCAAAACATACTTGAAAATAGTAACAGGAAGCACTAAGATGATAAATACACACCGCCAATGTCAGGAAATAAAAACAAAAAATCCAACCAAAGATCATATGAGTAAGAGATGCACACAGTCCATCATCTCAGTTAAAGCCCAACCCGCTCTTGAAGCTTCATGTTGCCTTATCCCATGCCACACAGAAGCAAACACAAACAACCATCATACATTACAGACAGGATCTCAACAGCTTTCCCTCTCCTCATCTTCCACCACCTGGTAATACGTCACAAAACTTACCTAAACACAGAGCCAACAAAACGATCCAATCAAATAGCATCCTTCATGAACCAACACCAGACATATACTTTTTAGAAAGTTCCCTACTAAACGATGCATGGGTACCTCTAGCTAGCCTGGGAAATGGTAATCATCTTTCCCCGATATTATACCAACACAAAAAACTCAAGAAAGTCCACTATGCTTACACTGCAAAATTTCTCCTCCACATCATAATTCACTTTCTTACCTCTTGCATCACCGCACCACACAAACATTCTTTTTACGAGTACAATTTAATATTAACTTTGAAATTACAAGATTATAACATTTTGCGACTTTTCTCTCGCTTATCAGACAGACAGACAGACACACAGAGACAGAGAGAATATGTTTAATCTCCTACTGCATGCTGAATATAATTACAGCACAGGTACATACTCGTAGCTATTCTTTTTTTTTTTTCACACTGGGTCCGATTTTATAATGTTTTTCTTCCACCTTTTTTTTTTTCTTCATTATTCTCAGTATCTCTTTTAAATACTAGCTGGTTAACAACAGCGTATCATACAATTATTATTTATCCATTATACTTACGATTTATTGTCATAAAAATATCATATACAACTGGAGACTTGTATAATGTTTTACGTGTTATGAACTCACTAGCTGTGACCCTACCGTCAGCCCTGGTCAAAAGTAGGCTCCGCATCAGCAATTTGCAAGAAATTTCCATCATATATTTTTTGTATGAACGTGATGGTTAGATAATAAACCTTTTTGAAAATTTGTTACCGTGAACGCGGGCAACACACTACTAGATTATTCAGGTGATCCACCAAAATACAATTTCCCTGAAACTTCAATGTAATCATCCCGCGCATGTGCACTTAGTATTCATGGTACAATACGGGTACTTGTGGCGTTATGGCGACCGATTATTTTCAGCATAATCGAAGAAAAAGAAAATCAGGGTATTTAAGAGTTGTACATTAAAATTAATACCCCGACCATTTGCTACGAATATATATTTGTCATTCGAGGCAGTTTTCGAAGTGCTCAGCCTTAACAGAAAATGAAGAATCCTACAACAGCAATAACCCAAAAGTGCAGAACAGAATATAACATTTGAGTACTGATATTCATTATACAGTAAATCAGTGTGTTGGTATATGTGTCATATCTATGGCTTTGGTCTGATTACGAATTATGGCAACTTTACTGGTGAAAATGATGATGATGTTAGTGATGATGGTGGTGACGGTGGTGGTGTTGGAATGTGTTGCTTTAGTAATGATGATGGTAGGTGTGATGATAGCAGTTGTGTTGGTGACACTGGCGGTGGTTGTGGCAGTCGTGAGTATGGTGCTAATGATGGATTGAGAGGAAACTAGAGGCTATGGATAAGATAAAGGAATGCGATGGAGAGGTACGAAGTATATGAATGACAATGATGTGAGCTGGATGGATGGCAGCCTAATGGCAGGACAGGTGACATAGAGGTGAGTAGTTTATGGCCCTCCTCTCAAGGCTTGAGGGATCTGGGTATCAACAGATAGATAGTTGTAAAGGTATTGGTGATGGAGAATATTATAATAATTGTGTTTATGGAAGTGGTGATTATATCCTTTGGGGAAATGATGATGATAGGAAGGTGTGGTGCTTATGGTTATGATAATGATCCTTCTATTGATGGTAGTGGTGCCTATGGTTATGATAATGATGCTTCTGTTGATGGTAGTGGTGCTTGTGGTTATGATAATGATGCTTCTGTTGATGGTAGTGGTGCTTGTGGTTATGATAATGATGCTTCTGTTGATGGTAGTGGTGCTTGTGGTTATGATAATGATGCTTCTGTTGATGGTAGTGCTGCTTGTGAATTATGATAATGATGCTTCTGTTGATGGTAGTGGTGCTTGTGGTTATGATAATGATGCTTCTGTTGATGGTAGTCGTGCGTGTGGTTATGATAATGATGCTTCTGTTGATAGTAGTGGTGAGCGTGGACATTAGGTTGGAGTGAAAAAATGAAAAATTTAATTATGACATGTAATACCCCCTAAAAGTTGTCAATTGCCGCACGCATCTTGCATGTAAAATTTGACATTCTAAAACCAGCATATTCTGCCCTCTGCCAAAATTGCTAATTTCATATGCAGGGACATGTTCAGTCATATCAAATACATCAGAGGACAAGGCAAATAAGGTCTCGTAATGTAGAAAGGCATTACATATCTGCAGTCGATGGAATTCTCTTGGTCGAAGTATTTTTCTTTTTATCATTATAGTAGATTTAGCTATTTGTCTTTTTAGGATTTAGTACAGGTATAGGTTAACGATTTGTCTGTTAGGTTATTAGTTTTAGGGACTTTAGTTTAATTAGGCTTTTTTTCTGTTACATAACGTAAGGTTTAAAAAAAATTAAAAATCTAAAATAGTAAAAATAAAAATACAAATAAATACAATAGAAAATTTTATATATATATATATATATATATATATATATATATATATATATATATATATATATATATATATCAGTTAATCCTAATAATATATATATATATATATATCAGTTAATCCTAATAATATATATATATATATATATATATATATATATATATATATATATATATATATATATATCATCTAATCCTGCGCTGCCCCATGAGGAGCGTAGGAGCCCGGGGCTAGGCAAGTTGTTCCTAGCTTTTAAGATGAGTGACCAACCTCACTCATCCCTGAGTGGCATTACGTGAGCAATAAACACCAAATCACCCCTTGGATATAAACCTTCATCGGCTCAATCCGACTGGAGCACCGTTATTACCCACTAAACCACCAGGCGCCAAAATTTGGTTTTATGGTTACCACCCAGCATAGTAAATGGTTTTCTGGTGTACAGGAAACCATTTGGCTTGTCACTCAGTGTAGAGTCACCCACAGGCAAAAGGAAGAACAAAGAATGAAGGAAAAAAAGACACAAGAGGGAGTGTAAAGTCACCTGCTGGCAGAAGAAAGAGGAAAGAATGAAGGAAAGAAAGACAGAAGAGGATAGATGGAAAGAAGGATGGAGGAGAGGAAAGGGCAGACACCCGAGAGCTGCACTACATCAAGTGAGTGGATGGTGAGCCCCCCCACCTAATATATTTGCCTTAATGAACAGGGGCTTCGGCCTCAATGGTCGATGGGCAAACAAAAAAAAATAATAATTAATAAAAAATAAGGTTTCAGATACATATTTCCCAAGTGTTTTTTAGTACGTGAGTGTATATATTATATAATGCATATAATAACTCTGGTTTGCTATGTTCTGTTGCATTTCTTATGCAGTTTCAGTGTTGGAGCATGGTGACAAGATGGCTGAGCGTGATCCGAGAAAACCTCCTGCATGCCAAATTTTCGGTAATCTTCATAGAATGAACTTGCACAGGCTGCCAACCACTGGAGGCATGCTTATGGACTAGTGGGTCAGACTGAAATTGAAGAGTAATTAAAAAAGAAAAAACTGTTACAGAAGTGTCTGATGTCCTGACTGTCGCAATTAAAGAAATTTGGACCCGAGCATCAACACCTACTGCGACATCAACCCGCACTATACAGCTGATACGAAATCACCGCGATAAATATCTCAAACTTGTGAGATACACATTGTAGAAAAGAAATAAACAGTTTGAACAGAAAGTCATCGAATTCAAGGAGCATGCCAGGAAGACTTCGAACCTCCAAGACACGTCAACATGGTATCAGATGTTTTCAAGTACCAGCTCTCAACCTCAGTACTAAGGAGTACATTGATTTGATTGAGTTGCAGAAGTGTGTCCTGACTGAACCTCCAATCACAACTTCAATCTCCGATGCTGACCTGGAAAGTGTGGGTCGTAACGAAACAACTCATGCCACTGAAATTCCACGTTTTCCATGTCATACACAAGCAGTGGAAAGGTGAGTAAAGGCAGTCACAAAGGCATCAATAGCTGTTGTTGGACAAGAAGCAAGGGATGGCATTATTAGTGCAAGAATACATGCTCGAGCTATCATGTCAGAATTTAACAATAAGAGTGAATATCACACCACACAGTAACGTTTTAGATTTGTTTTAAGTGTTGTGCTTGCTGGCTTAAGGTGCACATATTGGATCATGTACATTTGTACATTGCATATTATAATGTACAATTGTATATTATATTGTATAATACAATGAGTGCCAAGGATCTGTGACATTTGCGTCACAGGTTAGTAAAAAACAGATGGTAGAGGGCAAAAAATTTAGTCCTATTTTAATAAAATTTTATATCATTAATGAGTAATAGCATTGGCAACTTTTGGTACTTATTACATCCAATAAATCCGTGATTTGATTTTTGACCCCTATTTTCACTCAACCCTAGTGGACATGGTTATTATGACTGTGTTGATATTAGTGGTGGTGGTTAATGATAGAAACAACATCGCAGGGTCATAATACTCACTCTTGAATAAAATCATTTGGAGTTAGCTGGAAGGGAATACTTTAGTGTTCCTGGCCACGAAATGGTAAGGGTCCCCAGCATTAACACTGTCAGGTTCCTATATTTACTTTTAGTAAAACGGCCTGGCGGCAGCAAGAAAGAGCCAGTACAGCGCGACATCTGATTAAAGAGGCTAGCCCTTTCCCTGTGGTTGTCACATTTAGGTGCTCGTATTTTATTTACGCCAACACCAAACGACGATGTTTGACTTAGAGAAACCTTAGTAGTCTAAGCCTGGCACACATCTCGAATAACTTTTTGTCAACAATTAGCACACCTAGAATATTACTTAGGTTAACGACAGACTATTTTCGTCTGTAAGGAAAAACCTTCGCAGTTATAAAGCTAATCCAATGAATCCGGTAATGTAATTTTTTTTTTTTTTTTTTTTTTTTTTTAACATGATCAGGTTATTTGAGGATTTTTTCATTCAGTTTTGGATAAAGATTTCCAAATGGAGGAGTCAGGTATAGCCTTCAGCAGCTATTGGACTCAGCAGGTCTTGCAAGAGATGTAATTAGTCACTTGGAGGAAGCAAGAATATACCAACACAATACGCCACCTGATTCCAGTGGTTAACCCGGTCACAGTAGGGACTTCTCGAGACTGTGCCCAGTGCTAGACATTTCTGTTCATTTCCTAGTGGCTCATAGCAGACAGACTGTATTAATTCTATCATCAGTAAACCCTCCCATGGAATGAAAAGCTCTAGTAAAGCTCCGGAAGAGTTTACTCAGTTGTAGGAGAATGTGGGAGTCTGTGAGTGTTAATCACCTCCACCTCCCCTTCATCCTTCCATCTACAAGTAATTCATCAGTCCGCCATCACACTCCCATGGGGGGTGGATTATTATTATTTTTTTAAATATCGTTTTCTTTCTTGGTTTCGATTAAATGTGTGGAGCTTTCAAGATGAGAAGGGAACGATACTTTCATTGCTTATGGAGGTTGTGGCAGTTGTAGTAGTTGCACTACCTTTATGAAACATAGGCAATGATACTCTGTTACAACTCTCCACCTAACTAAGCACAATCCCCCCACCACCTCCCTCACACTAACCTAACTCATAACTGCCCTCACCCCCCATCCTCTGTATAACACAGAGACATTAAAACCTAAAAATTTCAGTAGTTTATCTATGATAATAATGAAGTTATGAAGAGATTTAATGAAATCATGACTCATTAATTTTCCATTTAGGCAGCCATTTTTATGATTACAAAATAGGTACAGTCATGAAATTCCACACATAATTAGATATTCATGTAATCAATTATAATGTACATTTTCTGCCTCCTGAGTTTAAGAGTTGCAAAATGTTAATACAAAAAAGCATTGGGCCCTTCAGATTCCTTGCTCAGGTTGCATTGAAATATCTGGGATTTCTTTTTTCAATATTTTCTTTTAAAAAAGACAAAAATAAAAAATAAAAAACAGCATTCTACCTATCAAAAGGCACCACTTCACTGTAAGACATAACTATTTGAAATTTCATGGTTCTATAGTGAATGCTTTCTGAGTTCTGGCCCAGAAACGAATCACTACACCCGGCCAGCCACCCTGCCGCCCAGCTCTACGGACAGACACCTATTGAGCCCAGTGATAACAACATCCTCCTCTGACTTTGTCAGGTGGAGGGTAAAAATACTGGCAGTACTATAATTACCAAGTATTACCAGTGCTAGTAGCACTGATACTAATACAACGTCCCGTAGTGTTACTTTATAATACCTACCTGTGTGTGTGTGTGTGTGTGTGTGTGTGTGTGTGTGTGTGTCTTTAGTAACATAGTTTTGAAACGCCATATCCAGAGGAAAGACTAAGACAGGACTGGTGGATTGGTATTAGCGGGGATATTTGTACGACATGTCGGCATGTCTTCTGGTAGATCGGTAAAGTCTGCTTTACATGAAGTTCAAATCCTTAAATAGTTCCCTGCCCCAGCGGGGATTTGAACCTGGGTCCGGTAGGACCGCAGGCCACCTCTCTACCGATTGTGACTGTGACTTCTGACAGTGTGTGCCGTTACAACGTGAGTTGGAAATGTCAGACATGACAGATATGGCAATGTGTGGTGTGACAGTGTGGTATGCAGCAGTGGGAGGTGCGAGAGGTTGTGGTGTGACAGTGTGTGGTGTGACTGTGTGAAGTGTGACAGTGTGAGTGCTCAGTATGTGGTGTGCTGTATGAGACATGTATTTGATTGACTGTATTCTGTTTACAGTAACTTCTCACGTTCTGTAAAAGTAACTTTTAAAGAATGATGCACCTGTATTGTTATATTGGAAAAATTTATATATGAGACATGAATTTGGTTTGACTGTGTTCTGTTTACAGTAACTTCTCTATCTATCTATCTATCTATAGCCCGACGCCCTAATCCCGCAAAGGGTGACCGCAGACAAAACGCCTCCAAGTCGCTTTGTCACCCACCATCCGACTACCCTCCCCCCAACTCACCCCCCCCTCCCTCATATACCTCTCAACTCCATCCCTCCACCTTATCCTCGGTCTACCTCTCCCTCTCCCTCCCCCCACCTCACCCACATACACCCTCTTAGTCAGTCTTTCATTCTCCATTCTCTCCACATGTCCAAACCACCTCAGTGTATTTCTCCTAATCTTCTCAACCACATCCACATACACCCCACAGCGTTCCTTCACTTCTTCATTCGTCAACCTGTCCCTCCACGTCACTCTGCATGCTCCTCTCAAGTAACTCATTCCCACTGCTCTCACTCTTGACTTGTTCCCCTCTTGTAAGGTCCATGCCTCGTTTCCATACGTCAGGGTAGGGATCACAATACTATCATGCAGTGACTTCTAAACCTCCATACTCACCTCCCTATTTCTCATCATTGCTCTCAGTGTACCAACAACCTTCCTTCCCTGCCGTACCCTTTCACGCACTTCATCCCCCAAAGTTCCATCCTTACTCATCACACTACCCAAGTGCTTGAATGCACTCACATTCTCCATATCCTCACCATCCAACCTCACTGCACACTCTGTGACATTCCTCTCAAACACCATAACTTTACTTTTGTTTACATTAACTTTCAGATTCCTCCTCCTACACACTGTCCCAAATTCATTCACCAAACCTTCCAACTCCCATTCATCTTCACTCAGCAGCACTGTATCATCAGCAAACAGCAACACCGAAGCTTCCAAATCTCACCCTCATTCATTAGAGCCACCCCCACATCCACTGCCCTACCCTGCACCTCCTTTACAACCCCATCCATGTATATATTAAACAGCCATGGAGACATCACACAACCCTGTTTCAGTCCCACATTGAGATAAAAGAACTCACTCAGCTCACCATCCATTCGCACCGTAGCCCTAGCTCCCTCGTACATACTCTTCACAGCACTCAACAATTTCCCCTCCACTCCATATATTCTTAATACCTTCCACATACCTTGCCTATCTATTCTGTCATAAGCTTTCTCCAAGTCCATGAAGGCAGCATACACTTTCCTTCCCTTCTCTAGATACTTCTCCACTAAACATCTTAGAACAAATATCTGATCTACACACCCTTTTCCCTTCCTAAATCCCCCTTGTTCTTCTCCAACTAACTCCTCTGTCATATGCCTAACCCTATCAATGAGTATTCTACCATATATTTTACCAGTCACACTAAGTAGGCAAATACCCCTATGGTTACCACATACTTCTCTCTCTCCTTTTCCTTTGTATAAAGGAACAATTATACCTGATTTCCAGTCCTCTGGAACCCTTCCCTCTTCCCAAGCCAATCTACACAACTTCCATATCCACTCCACAACAATCTCACCCCCATACCTAAGCATTTCACCACACACTCCATCAATTCCTGGGGCCTTTCCCAACTTAATATTCTTCATCGCTTCCACTACTTCTGCCCTACTGATCTCTTCCTCCCTCCTCTCATCTCTTCTTCTCCCAGCCATTCCCCAACCACTTATACCCGCACTGTTCTCACTCTCCACATTCAACAAATCCTCAAAGTGCTCCTTCCATCTCCTCAGTTTCTCTCTCTTCTCCACCAACAATCTATTATTCCTATCTTTCACTCCCCTACTATTTCCCCTTTCACACTGCCTTACTTTCTTTACCTCCTTCCAAAACAATTATACTCTCCCTCCATTTCACACTCAGATTCCTCCTAAACTCTTCATTCACTTTCTTTTTACTCTCCTTCACCAGTCTCTTAACCTCCCTTCTCCTGCTCACATTCTGTAAAAGGAACATTTAAAGAATGATGCACCTGTATTGTTATAGCGGAAGAATTTAATATTAATCACCATCACCATCAGCATCACTATCATTATCAGTATCATCATCACTGGTAACATCAGCATCAACATCAGCAGCAATAAGCAGTAATAATACCCTGGCAGACAAAGGTCCTCTTCATCTTTTCCACACTGACATACTGCTCCCTAGGCTGTTCCATAAAAGCCAAACTAATCTGTTGATTCCTTTCCTCACCAAGTTCCTGCAGTTGCGGTGGCCAAGTGGTTAGCGTACTCATCTCGCGATGCGAGTGCCCCGAGTCTAGCATTCGAGTACTCACTGTGGCAAACGTTTTCAATAAATGCTACTATAGTCCTTTCACCTTAACATGACCCATATTTTTGTCCGTTTGCAGCCATATTTTAAGTAGCTTACAGGTAGAGCAAGACAATACTACAACTCTACATCCTTTCTATTATATTTTTAATGACACGCGTCATATTCTAATGCAAATCTTGTGATAGAGCTAAGCCAAAGATGGAGGGATTTTAGTTTTAGGCCAAATTAGAGTAAAATTGATACAGTATAATTTTTGTACCATTCTGCTCCTACCGATGATATATACAATCTCAGACACACATACTTGTAAACATTACCAAAGTAAAACATTTGCATGCATCACTTCTTACAGAGGCCAATTTTGTCCATTCGTGGTTCACCAGCAGGAAAAGTTGATTCAGTTTATCATTTACCTGAGAGGAAAAGCTCTGCTCTTTCACTGGATGTAATGTGGACTGTATAGGTACAGAAAATACTCCCCATCTATGTCTTCTGTCTCCTTGTAGTCTTAGTTGCGTAGTAGTTCCTTTCCATCACCATGATTATATGCATGCATATATGGCGGGAGTTCACTTTAGGACGAAATTATCCATATCATCAAAGAAACTGGAAATGAACATAAAGGAAAAGTCTGAAGCAAAATTTGGAAGAAGGATCAGAGAGACAGAGATCAGTGGAAGGAAAACAAGTGAAGATGGAGGGTGAAGCAGGGAATTAGGCCTAGATAGGGAGTGGTGGGCGGGGGAGAAGCAGAGATGAAAGGACTTACATGCCGTAACTAAATACTGGAGCAGGGGAGCAGTGATCACGGAAGAGGAACAAAGAGATCATAAAATTGTATCCACTTCCACCCCATCTCCCTGTGTGTGTGTGTGTGTGTGTGTGTGTGTGTGTGTGTAGAACATTATCATTGTAGGCAATAGGATTTAAGAACGCTCGTAACCCGAATTAGCAGACAAAATAACAACCTACTAAACGAGTTTGCTTCTAGTTCTTGTTCACGTGTTCGTTAATGTCAGGTTAATTTACAAAATCTTAAAAAGTTTTTTTTCTAAGACTTTAATAACTACCAGTATTATCTTCATTTCCAAGCCGAATTTTTATACTGGTAGTTAATTCATTCTGAGTACAGCCAGCCGGATTTATTTACTCGTTGGGTAACCCAAATCAATTCCTGAAATTACATTTGAAATTTCAATTCATTTATATATATATATATATATATATATATATATATATATATATATATATATATATATATATATATATATATATATATATATATAAACTCAGATCTTTTATCGCAGTCTTTCACAGCCTTTAACTAGCACTGCGTCTCTCAGACACGATTTCGTGCAGGCCTGTCCACGCTAGAAAATCAAAACGTCGGTGTACGAGAGCGCGAGGGAATGGAGGGAAGATTGATGTGACTGGTGGCGCCAGGATGTAAATAAGCCATGAATTTGTGAAGAGCGAGAGGCGAGGGAAACAAGGGGAGAATGATCAAGGAGCGTGAGGCAGTAAGGGAGTTGTTGATGAGAAAATATATAAGTGGCGAGGAGAAAATGAGAATTAGATCTGATGTCTGTGTTGAGGAAAGATGTTAATGTGTAAGACAAATTTAGAAGAAACAATGACAGTGAGAAGAAATGTTATTATAAAGGACACTATGGCGAGGAAAGAGGTTGTGTCACGAGCTGAAAGAAGGGAGAAAAGATGCTTAAATATCAGAAGTGGCTCTTTAGATGGGAATATAAGGCACGTGAAGTGAATATCAATAAATGTGTGACGAGAGAGGTGATGATAAGAAAAAAAAGGGGGGGGGGGCAGAAAGACGTGCTTTGTTACGGCACCGAAAGACAGTCAGTTTTAACCCCTTCAGACTGCTGACGACAGTGAAAGCTTTCACCCAACCAGAAAGATATATATATATATATATATATATATATATATATATATATATATATATATCTATTGCCAGACGCCTCAATCCCGTTTGGGGTGGCCACAAACAAATCGCCTCCAAGTCGCCCTGTCCCCCGCCATTTCACTGCCCTGCTCCCAACTCACACCCCCCTCTCTCATATACCTCATATATATATATATATATATATATATATATATATATATATATATATATATATTATATATATTGTTACATAGCCTATGATTTCATCATCCTTTGTGTAATTTTAACGCACAGTTGCTGCATGTTTGATCACGAGCGTGTTCTGCCTCAGTCCCCCCCGTCTACCGTTATAGTAGAGTAAGTCGACATCTCTGTTATCCAGAGCGGGATTTTCAGCTCTCTGTCCCCATCGCTTCATTTGCGCGTCCCTCTTACAAGTTGTATCAGGCTCTGCTGGCCCCTATATAATGAGCTCAATCTCTGCATCATTGCCACTTAGATCTGCTCCTCATTTTGTTCACATCTCTGTCCTCCCCTGTACAGATATTATTATTGTGAGTGCTCAAGAAGTCTCCAACCATCTAGCAGCTGTGTGTAATTTGAGTATAACTGTTGTTGCATTTTTTCTTGTACTATATAGCATAAGTTTAATTTGTAGGCCTAGTGAAGTTTTTGTAATTCGTGAGGGGTTCTTTATGTCAGTCATTTTTGATAATAGCTTGTATCTGTAATTATTTATCTGGCATTCACTGAGTATTATCTGGTGTTTCATTTTATCAGGGCTGACTTAGATAAGTTTATTCTTGCTAATTTCGTGTTAATAGAGGCTATTGCAGTTAACCATATATTTAACCTGTTTTTGCCATTACATTATCCTTATGAGTTCTGAATGTTTTGTTGTTAGTTTGTGCATTAAACTTTAACTTGTAATTTTACCTAACTCTTTTGTTTTGAACCTGGAACTTTACGGGACAGTAGTGACTCTTAGCATTCTCACTTAAAGTGTACGTTATCTTTCTCTGTTCCGTAACATAAATTTGGCGACCTCATATCAGGATATTCAGGATATTATCATAAGGATATTGTTTGATATTTTGTGACTGTGATATATTCATGATGGCTACTATTTCTACACTTGATGAAGCCAAAGATTTTTTGTCAAATGTGCAAACAGTGTGTGATATAGAAAACAGAACAAAGAATGAACTTAAGCTTGTTGCTCAACAATTGGGAATTGTTGTTCGCTCTCATCATTCTAAAGATCAGATTGTTGACATGATTAATGAAAGCTTGTTTAATGTAACTCCTCCAAATGAGCAAACGCAGATTGAATTAGCTAAGTTACAGCTAGCCCTGCAGGAGGCTAAGGCTAAGGAGGCGGAGGCACAAGTTGAAATTGCTAGGATTCAGGCAGACCATGAGTATCGCATGAAACAAGGTGGAACTGGATCATCTAGCTCTGATGGTTTTGATGTGGCTAAAAATGTTAAACTTGTCCCTCCTTTTAATGAATCTGATTTAACAAAGTATTTTCAGTTGTTTGAGAGGGTAGCTACAGGTTTTAATTGGCCTAAGGAGTATTGGCCAGTACTCCTTCAAACTGTTCTCACCGGTAAAGCTCAAGTAACTTATGCATCTTTGCCTCAGGATCAATCTGATAATTATGATGTAGTTAAGAGCTTGATTCTTAAGGCCTATGAGCTTGTTCCTGAAGCTTATAGAGTAAAATTTAGGACAACTTACAAGCAAGATAAGCAATCCCATGTTGAGTATGCAAAAATCAAAAAAGATTTGTTGGAGCAGTGGTTAAATTCTAAGAATGTGGATTCTGATTTTGGTAAATTTAAGCAGATGATTTTGCTGGAGGATTTCAAAAGGTGTATTAGTAAAGATGTAAGCCTATATCTTGATGAGAAAAGAATAGATAATTTGTCTGATGCTGCAGTTTTAGCTGATGAATATGTTCTCACTCACAAGAGATATTCTAAAGAAAAGGGAAAGCTGAGAGTAAGTACGTTGCCTCTACTCAGAGTACAGGTAACAGGAAAGAGAATAAGGATGATGTTTCTCAGGAAGTAAATACCAGCTTCACCTCTAGATTTCAGAAAAGTAAATGTACTTATTGTAGTAAGCTTGGTCATACTACGGAGAGATGTTTCAGGAGACAGCGTGATGTGAACAAAAGGAGTCTTTAAATATTCAGTCAATTGGTCTAGTGTCCACCCTTGAGAGTTCCCAGAATTCTTTAACTGAGTTAACTGAACCTGCTTTGACGGTAACTTAAATTCTCATGATGGAGCTCCTCTTTTGAGCAGTAACGTGGGTGACACTCTCAAGAGTTCATGTGCTAATTTCCTGTCCGATGGTTTTGTCAGTCCTCTGGACAGTAATGACAGGAAATCAGTTAAAATATATCGTGATACAGGTGCTTGCCAATCCCTTATGCTGACCAGTGTTCTAGGCTCTAATGTTAATTCCTCTGATGAAACTGTAATCTTACAAGGTGTAGGGAATAATTACTTCTCTGTTCCTCTGTGCAGAGTGAATTTAGAGTCTGGTTTTGTTAATGGTTCTGTTATGGTTGGGTTGGTTGAGACACTCCCAATGTCAGGTGTAACTTTCTTACTTGGAAATGATATTGGTGGAAGTCAAGAGTGTCCAGCTCCTCAGTTGTCTGGTGAGCCAGTGGCTGCGTCCCAGGATTGTGATGTCCCTGATGTGTTCCCTGCATGTGCTGTCACTAGGGCTAAGTCTAAAGTTAATGGTGATTTAGAGGATAATGATGATGATGATGTTATCCTAGCTGACACTTTTCTTGCTAATTTGGACCACTCACCAGATGAGGCAGTACCCCGTAGTGTTGATAATTTGTCTCGTCAAGAGTTGGTTGAGTTGCAGGTTGCTGACCCTGAGTTGAAAGGTCTAGCTAACTCTGCTTGCAGTGAGGAAGAGTCAGCTGGTGCTTCTACTTGTTATTATGTAAAGTCAGGAGTACTTATGAGGAAGTGGAGACCCCAACAGCATCAGCCGACTGTGAATGGGAGGTTGTACATCAAGTTGTCATCCCTCGTGTTTGTAGGCAGGATATCATTAGAGTGGCTCATGATTCCAGTTTGGCAGGACACCTTGGAGTGAGGAAGACTGTGGCACGCATTTTGAAACACTTCTACTGGCCAGATATCTTCAGGGATGTTTCCTGGTATTGTAAGTCTTGTCACACCTGTCAAGTTGTGGGGAAGTGTAATCAGACCGAAAAGGTTGCACCTCTAGTTCCCATTCCTCCTTTTGAGGCGCCTTTCACCCGTGTGTTGGTGGATATTGTGGGCCCTCTTCCTAAGACTTCTTCAGGATTTTCTTATGTGTTGACCATGATTGATATGGCTACTCGTTATCCTGAAGCCATTCCACTTAGAAACATCTCAGCAAAGAACGTGGTTAAGGAAATGCTAGGGTTCTTCACAAAGTTTGGTCTGCCTAAGGAGGTACAGTCAGACCGGGGAAGTAATTTCATGTCAAACGTTTTCAAACAGTCTCTGAAAGAGTTGGGCATCACCCAGATCACGTCTTCAGCTTACCATCCCCAGACCCAAGGAGCGTTGGAGAGATATCATCAAACACTCAAATCGATGCTCAAGAAATACTGTTTGGAACATCAGAAAGACTGGGATAAAGGTCTTCCATTCGTTGTGTTTGCTGCAAGAGAATCTCCAAATGAATCACTGGGCTTCTCACCTTTTGAACTACTGTTTGGCCATGAAGTAAGAGGACCCCTTAAGCTACTCAAGGAATGCTGGCTGTCGGAGGAAGATGACGTCAACCTGCTGGAGTATGTGATGAATTTCAAAGAACGGCTGTCCACTGCTTTACAGCTGGCGAGAGAGAATTTAGGAGCTGCTCAAAAGATGAAGACTTGGTATGATAGGAAGTCCAGGTTACGCCACTTTCAGCCAGGAGATCAGGTTTTGATTCTGCTACCAGTTCATGGGCAACCTCTTCAAGCCAAGTTTAGTGGTCCTTATTTCGTGGAGAAGAAACTCAGTGATGTCAGCTATGTCATCGCCACACCAGATCGTAGAAAGAGCAAGCAACTATGTCACATCAACATGCTAAAGTTATATCACAGGCGGGACGAAAATAGTCCAGTCTGCACTGTAGCTGTTCCACCCGAGTCTGCAAGTGAAGCTCTCCCATGCAGTATGAGCCTGAGTGATAGTTTGGGGAAGAATCCTGATATCATGAATGATCTCCAGACTAAGCTTTCTCATCTACCACCCAAGGAAAGGCAGGAGTTTTCGGCATTACTGCAGGAGTACCCGCAAGTGTTCCGTGCCACTCCAGGAAGAACCACTGTGTTGATGCATGATGTTGATGTTGGAGACGCAAAGCCAATTAAATTGCCTCCTTACCGTGTGAACCCAGTGAAAGTTCCTCTCATCGAGAAGGAGCTTGGCTACCTGTTGGACCACAAGATGATTGAGCCCTGTCAGAGCGAGTGGAGTTCTCCTGTCACTCTAGTCCCTAAGCCAGGTGGGTCACAGAGGCTTTGCATCGACTACAGACGTGTTAATCAGATAACCAAAACAGACACTTACCCTCTCCCTCGTGTGGAAGATTGCATAGACAAGATCGGAAAGGCTAGGTACATAAGTAAGTTTGATTTGTTAAAGGGATACTGGCAAGTACCTATGACTGAACGTGCTAGGGAGATCTCATGTTTTGTAACACTAGGAAAGGCTTTTGCATGTTCTGTAATGCCGTATGGTATGAAGAATGCACCAGCCACATTTCAGAAGCTCATGAATGTTGTAACAGAGGGTTTGGCAGGGTGTGTTGTTTATATTGATGATGTATTAATCTTCAGTGACAACTGGAAAGATCACCTATGCCATGTCAGTAAATTTCTTGACCGTTTAGTTCATGCTAATCTTGTAGCTAATTTATCAAAGTGTGAGTTTGGTCAAGCTAAAGTTCAGTACCTTGGGTATGTAATTGGTGATGGACATGTTGCACCACCAGGAGCTAAGGTTCAGGTTATAAGTGATCTTCCCAGACCTAAAAGTAGGAAAGAGCTACAAAGATTTTTGGGAATGGCAGGTTATTACAGGAGATTTGTTCTTAACTTTTCTATTCTTGTATCACCACTGACAGACCTACTGAAAAAGGGAGTTGAATTTGTCTGGACCGATAACTGTGAATCCTCTTTCAACAAACTTAAAGCTATTCTATTAAGTCAGCCAGTGCTCGCTACTCCAAATTTTGCTAAACCTTTTAAGATGGCTGTTGATGCAAGTGATACAGGAGCTGGGGCTGTTTTGCTGCAAGAGGATGATCAGGGTATTGAACATCCTGTATCTTATTACAGTAAGAAGTTCACTCCACCTCAAAAGAACTACTCAACTATTGAGAAAGAGCTTTTGGCCTTGATTTTGGGTTTACAGCATTTTTCATTTTATTTGTGATCTGGTTTTGACCCCATAGTCATTCATACCGATCATAACCCACTGAAATTCCTTAGTAAGTTTAAAGATAAAAATCAGAGATTGACAAGATGGAGTCTACTTCTTCAGGAGTATTCATTAGACATACAACATGTCAAGGGGAAAGAAAATGTTATTGCAGATTGCTTATCTAGAATTTAGACATTGTTTTAGAGTAATAAGAAATTTCCTTTGTAAATTTCTTTTTCTTTGTGGGGAGGTGTTACATAGCCTATGATTTCATCATCCTTTGTGTAATTTTAACGCACAGTTGCTGCATGTTTGATCACGAGCGTGTTCTGCCTCAGTCCCCCCCTTCTACCGTTATAGTAGAGTAAGTCGACATCTCTGTTATCCAGAGCGGGATTTTCAGCTCTCTGTCCCCATCGCTTCATTTGCGCGTCCCTCTTACAAGTTGTATCAGGCTCTGCTGGCCCCTATATAATGAGCTCAATCTCTGCATCATTGTCACTTAGATCTGCTCCTCATTTTGTTCACATCTCTGTCCTCCCCTGTACAGATATTATTATTGTGAGTGCTCAAGAAATCTCCAACCATCTAGCAGCTGTGTGTAATTTGAGTATAACTGTTGTTGCATTTTTTCTTGTACTGTATAGCATAAGTTTAATTTGTAGGCCTAGTGAAGTTTTTGTAATTCGTGAGGGGTTCTTTATGTCAGTCATTTTTGATAATAGTTTGTATCTGTAATTATTTATCTGGCATTCACTGAGTATTATCTGGTGTTTCATTTTATCAGGGCTGACTTAGATAAGTTTATTCTTGCTAATTTCGTGTTAATAGAGGCTATTGCAGTTAACCATATATTTAACCTGTTTTTGCCATTACATTATCCTTATGAGTTCTGAATGTTTTGTTGTTAGTTTGTGCATTAAACTTTAACTTGTAATTTTACCTAACTCTTTTGTTTTGAACCTGGAACTTTACGGGACAGTAGTGACTCTTAGCATTCTCACTTAAAGTGTACGTTATCTTTCTCTGTTCCGTAACAATATATATATATATATATATATATATATATATATATATATATATATATATATATATATAAACCAAAAAAATAAATATTCTCAGATCTCAGTGCGACCTGCGCATCGAATCTGAAGGGCCCAGGTTACGTTTAAGTTTTAATGTATGTTTTATACGGGGGGGGGGAGGTGAGAACCAATATGGGCTTCGTTAGGGGTACAGGGAGGTGGGGGTTATGTGTTTGGTCAAGTGGAGGGCTGCCACAGCTTAGCGTTGCCTGTGTTATTCTATAGCGATTGATTATCATTCTGCTTTACTCCCCTTCCTCCACAGGTTCAGTCACTATGCTCACTCGCTACCTTTAATTACAGTCACTGTCTTTGGGCACAGTCTTTCTAGTCACTACACTCACGTACTTTTTCCAGCTACAGTCACTCTCTCCAGTCACTACACCTAAGTACAGTCACTTTCATTGGACACAGCCATTCTTTCTACTCATTACTCTCACGAACAATCAGTTTCTCAGGGTACAGTCACTCTCCCCATTCACTACACTCGGGTATAGTCACGTTCTCCGGGTAGAGTCACTCTCTCGAGTCATTACACCCATGATCAGTTACTTTCTCCAGGTAGTCACTCTCCCCAGTCACAAAATGAAGTACAGTCACATTCTCCGGGTTCAGACACTCTCCCCACAAACTCCCAGGACAATATCAAAGAAACGACGAGTGCCCGCTGTCAAAAGCTGCCCCTCGCATTACAAACAAGGCGTGACGTCATATCAAGCTTCATCTTGTTATTCTGTGAAAGTTGGCCAAAGTTGAGTTTCTTGTTTACTGACTTGGAGACTGAGGATACTACGTTTTATTATTTGGAAACTAGTGTAGATAAGATTTACGTGAAGTAAAAACTTTATCCGAGGCTCCTGCAGTTGTTTTGGTAGTGAGAGCGATTTACTTCCATCAATCGACGCTGTTTTATTTTATTCTTTCTATATTCATATATTTAAAATTAACTGTTGGGAAAACTTTTGCAGGTTCCCAAAAGCAAAAGTTTACAGTCAGATTTTAATAGAAAATAAGTTATGTGGATGAAACGATATATGAAGCACATTATGTGGAAGAGCATACTTGTGGGATGGAAATGAGAATTCCTGTCATACATTGGATCTATGGTTGATTTAGCTGGACACTGTGTTTTCCTCCTTTTGTGCCATTTTTATTTCATTATTTCGTGAAGAAAATTATTAAAATGATGGTAATTGGTGATCAAACTGTACATTATAAATAGTTTAGTATTCATCATATGCAGAATCGAATACACGGAATATATTGCAAGCCAATCCTGAATCAAAATATGTGATCTAGAAGAGGTGGGGTAATTGTGCAATGGTACTGTTCACATAACACACATTAACTCAGATGTATGAGCGTCACCAATACATTACCATCATACACACACACAAAACACACACACACACACACACACACACACACACACACACACACACACACACACACACACACACACACACACTGAGCGACACTACTATTGGTAACCCAGCCCCTCCCCCCCTCCCGACAAACACATATACACATGACCACAGTATAACACAACACAACCACACCACTTGATAATACTAGAACTATCATTGTCCCTCATACGTCACCTATATCCGTCATCACACCACCACTATAATACTACGTCAGCGCCACAGCACTGCCACAGCATATCTAAAGTATCACCACCCTATCACATCACCACACCCAGCAGCACCACCATGCCACCAATAATCACTAGCATAGTTCTTGTGCGGTACATTCCCTTCAATCATTGAACTATTATAGACAAATTAACATCACGACAACGCTTCCATACCAGCAGAACACACTGTGATCACGCCACATTTTCCACTACACTAGAGCATAAGCACAATATTATCATTAAAACGCAGCATTATTACAACAATCGACTTTCACCACCTCACACGGGCAAACAATACACCACCATCACAGAAATACTGCATCTCCATCACAACGCACATAGACTCCAATCGTATTACACTTATCACAACACTGAAATTCCTATAATCTCACATATATTAAGACTACAACACCAGCATCACACTACACCACCCCGTCACACTACCAGTACACTGTAACAGACCTCCATCATACGGTAGCGTTACAACTACACATCACAACATCTTCACATCGCCATGCCAAAACAAAATACACCACAGCATTAGCATTTCACTAGTCCACCACACAACTGTACCACACGACTACCATATCACTGTGCTACCACATGATCACACCACCGCATCTGCCAAATCACTACATCACGAACACCACACAGTCACTACACATCACAGTATTACCACCACATCCCACAATACTAACATCACACTGCCACCACCACAATACAACAGTAGCCTACAATATCATGACATCACAAACATCATACAACACCATGAACATCGTCCTACCACTCCATCACCACATTACCAAATTTTTACATTGACACTACATCCGACCACCACACCCCTATACCAGCACAACACTACGCCACCGCACCCCCACACAACCACACTACCAACACAATTATACCACCACGATACTACACCACTAGCACAACGCTGCAAGCAAACCAAAACGAACACACCAACACACCGCACCACACCACATTTCCATCACATCTTTACACCACCACGGCACTCAGCCGTCACCGCAGGTGATGGTAGGCACCGCAGCCCATGGGTAAAATGGTTTTATTGGGTTCCACCAAGAACGTACGATCAAAAGGAAGTTCCTAGCAAGTTAAGTGTGAGGAATACATTTGTGTACCGATTGTATTCTGTATAATTGCCAGACAATAATATAATGCCCAGCCGGAATTAACTATCTAAATGTTAGTCCAGTGGCAAAATTATGAACGGTGATTTGTAGGAGGTCCTTGATCTATAACAGCCAGTACCAAAATATACCCAATAACCTCATCCTGACATCTTCACAGCCAGTTGCATAACAAAGTTAATGTCACCAATATCTTACCTTCAAAATCATATCACCTCAGTAATTTTTCTCCCAAACCTTACCATTTCCCTAATTTTCTTTCAAGGCTAAAATCTCTCAGTCTTTACTACCATCCTAATGTCAAAATCTTCTTAACCCACTGGTTCTCAAACTGGGAGCCATGTCCCCCAACAGGGCCACAGCAGGCTTTTAGGGGGGCCAAGGCGGGCTAGTGTATGTAGTGAATCAGTGTGTGTCTGCCCTACACTTTGGTGAGGGAGCTAAATGTTTAAGCTTATCGCCTTGCTCCCTCTCACTCCAGCGTATACTTGCTGTGTTTCAACACCAGTGGACCAATGACCGAGCAAGAAAAAGTATGGCTAAGTGCCAACACTTTATATGTAATGCACAGGAGTTAACATGTTGACGAGCAAACCATATAATAATAAAGTCCTATTTGCCTCTACAAATGGGATTCCTCCAACAGACTTAGGACTGTGTACAACGTGCAAGTTTGTCTTCCTCGCTCCGTGGTGTAATTTCCCTCTCGGCCACGACCCCAGTTGGCGTCCACAGAGAAAGTTTGTGAGAAATATCTACTGCTTACTGTACAGTATTCTAATGCTACTTGAGATATTTAATTGATATTAGTACATTAATCACTCGCGTATCCGAACCTGCATTACACGAACCTCGACATTTTCTGAACCTCCATCTTGAACAATTAACACAATTATTAAATAATGAATACATGAAAGTTCAAAATATTAAATGTGCATGCGTGGGGAAATTCGCGGGGTGGCCGGTAGGGGCAGAGCAAATCGAAACAGTAACAAACACCCACGCCACATTGCAGCCATTCTCATGCCTTGTATGTTCTTTTTTAATCAGTGCTCAATTAATTCCGCGTCATGCCTCGCACCAAATTCAAATGCCCTCGTAATGTTCTGACCCTAGAGAAAAAGAAAGATTTAATCCAATGGCATGAGGAAGGAGTACAGCCTGGCCAAATAATCTCTCTCCGGTATCAAGAAAACCAAGGACAAAAATCAAGGCTTATGCCAGTGAGTATACCAGTCCTACTAAACCATCAAGGACTCAAACAAGAAAACTTATGGCAAAATCTATGAGCAATAATGATCTCGATCAGTGCGTCATTACGTGGTATCAGCAACAGCGTGGTAGCAGAGTTTTGATTTGAGGAGCTGAATGCTAAAAATACTATATTTTTGTCATTATCCGAAGTTTTGCATTCTCCAACCCTCCTTTGACCCAGTTAGTTCATATATGCAAATGATAACTGTACTGTGAAATTAACTTTTATTTTTTTCTGTCTATTTATCTACCTACCTATAGATATATTTATATGTAGATATAGTTTTATTGTTTATGTGTTCGTTCACTCTACTGTACCATCCCAGCTCACTGGTGGTTTTCCTATCACACCTCTACCCTTGATATTGCTGTCACATATTCTCTTGGTAATCTCATTACTGTTCATTTTCTTATTCATTCACTTGTTTTTTGTCATCATTGGAAACAGGGTCCTCCCGGTCGCTATCAAGCAAATGCCGTCAGCGGCAATTGCAAAAACAGCTAATGCTCGTCAGTGAAGAAGTGCAGGTTTGGCCCTATACTTCACTAGTATCCGTGGTCTTAGTACCGATCTGAATTCACTTTTTTCTTCAGTCAGTATTCCCTCTAACCCTGTTCCTCACAGAATCCCAGATCTCATCCTCTGCTGAAATATCTCCATTTTTTTTTTTCCTGGTTACCATCTCCTTGGAGAAAGCTTATGACAGAATAGATAGGCAAGGTATGTGGAAGGTATTAAGAATATATGGAGTGGAGGGGAAATTGTTGAGTGCTGTGAAGAGTATGTACGAGGGAGCTAGGGCTACGGTGCGAGTGGATGGTGAGCTGAGTGAGTTCTTTGATCTCAATGTGGGACTGAAACAAGGGTGTGTAATGTCTCCATGGCTGTTTAATATATATATGGATGGCGTTGTAAAGGAGGTACAAGGTAGGGCAGTGGATGTGGGGGTGGCCTTAATGAATGAGGGTGAGATTTGGAAGCTTCCGGTGTTGCTGTTTGCTGATGATACACTGTTGTTGAGTGAAGATGAATGGGAGTTGCAAGGTTTGGTGAATGAATTTGGGACAGTGTGTAGGAGGAGGAAGCTGAAAGTTAATGTAAACAAAAGTAAAGTTATGGTGTTTGAGAGGAATGAAGTCACAGAGTGTGCAGTGAGGTTGGATGGTGAGGATATGGAGAATGTGAGTGCATTCAAGTACTTGGGTAGTGTGATGAGTAAGGATGGAACTTTGGGGGATGAAGTAAGTGAAAGGGTACAGCAGGGAAGAAAGGTTGTTGGTACACTGAAAGCAGTGATGAGAAATAGGGAGGTGAGTATGGAAGTTAAGAAGTCACTGCATGATGGTATTGTGATCCCTACCCTGACGTATGGAAGCGAGGCGTGGACATTGCAAGAGGGGAACAAGTCAAGAGTGAGAGCAGTGGAAATGAGTTACTTGAGAGGAGCATGTGGGGTAACGTGGAGGGACAGGTTGACGAATGAAGAAGTGAAGGAACGTTGTGGGGTGGATGTGGATGTGGTTGAAAAGATTAGGAGAAATACACTGAGGTGGTTTGGACATGTGGAGAGAATGGAGAATGAAAGACTGACTAAGAGGGTGTATGTAAGTGAGGTGGAGGGAGGGAGAGGGAGGGGTAGACCGAGGATGAGGTGGAGGGATGGAGTTGAGAGGTATATGAGGGAGGGGGGGGGAGTTGGGGGGAGGGGAGTCAAATGGTGGGTGACAGAGTGACTTGGAGGCGTTTTGTCTGCGGCCACCCTTTGCGGGATTAGGGCGTCAGGCTATAGATAGATAGATAGATAGACCATCTCCTCACAGACTTCCACAACAAGGGTGGCACTTGTATCAAATCTGAATTAACAGTTGATACTGTTTTGAACTTTACTTCAACTAATTTTGATTATTCACTGTAGAAACCGAACTAATTTATCTAAATCTATCTATATCTATATACCTAGGCTGCTTCCCCCAAGGAAAGGGAGTGTAGTCTGCTGCTCCCGCACTACCCAGTGTATTTGACTCCATATCCACACAGCACTGAAACCACCCTTAGCATTGATATTACCGTTTTGGGTGACTAATGAAATCTACAAAAAAAAAAAAAAAAAAAAAAAAAGCCCTCGTTGCTTAGAGGCAAAGTGGGGATCCTCCCTTTGGCTTTGTAACTTGTGCGCATTTGAAGTATGAGGGCCTGAGATCGAATCTCGGCCAGGACAGTGTGATTAATGTGTGAAGTTTCATTTCGGTTATATCATTGGTTGGCAGTGGTGTGGGATGTGAGTCGAGGCTTGGAGGGCAATGATGTTCTTGGTTAGCTGGCAGCGTCCTAGTCCTTACATCCCGGGGATGAGCTGTTCGGTGTGGTCCGCAGTGTCCTTGACGGTGGCCTCCAGTGCTATGCTACCGTGTGTTCGAAACTCACCAAATTAATCACCAGGGGGAGAAAAGAGTGATGTATCCATTTAAACACATTCATTCGTATCTTAGCCCCAAAGGGGAGAAGGGACAGATCCTCACCGCATCACACCACACAAGGCTCAACTGTGCAGTGCAATCAGTGACATCTGCAGCAGGGCCCGACAGCAGAGCTTGTTTACCCCTGCCACATCATAATAGATCCATTCCCTTACCTGCACCTGACTTGACTAGCTGATCAGACCAAATGCGGGAGAATATCCCCTCAGGGCTGCGTCATCATTTATTCATTCACAATTTCTCTCCATTTATTTCTGTCATGCACAGCCACTCTTCCTTGCTCAACAGACATCCCTCTCGCATCCAGTGCTCTCTTCGCACTGTCCATCCATCCTATTCGTGGTCTTCCTCTCAGCCTTACACCTCTCACATCAGATCTTGTTTTCTTTTTCACTAATCGCTCATTATCCATTTTCTCCATATGCCCAAACCATCGCAACACCCTCTGCTCAACTCTACCAGCCATCTCCCGAACCACTCCAGTTCTCCCACGCATTTCATCATTTTGCACTCGATCCATACGTGTCACTCCATACATACTCCTCAGACACCTCATCTCCGTTACATTCAAACTTTTCCTCTCTGCTACACCCATATTCCATGTTTCAGCCCCATATAACGCAGTCGGTACCACAACACCCTCATGCAGCCTTCTCTTTACATCCATTCTAAGCGAACAACATCTAAACACTTTTTTCATTCCTTCCAGCACCTTTCCTACTTCATTCATATTAAACTTCACTTCTGCATCTATTCTTCCATCCACAGCAACATGTGGCCCTAAATATTTAGAACACTCTACCTCCTCAAGGAATTCACCATTCAAAATTATATTCATCCCCCTACCATCTACCAACCTCGTACACTTCATCACTTTACTTTTATTTTCATTTACTTTCAATTTCCTCCTTTCACACACCCTTCCAAACTCCTCTACCAACTGTCTCAATCTCTCCTCTGAATCAGCCACCAGTGTAGTACCATCTGCAAACAGCAGCTGCTTCAGATTCCACTCTCCACTATCAACATTCACCAGACTCAGACCTCCACCTAAAACTCTTACATTCACCTCCCTTACAACATCATCCATATAAATAATAAACAACCAAGGCGACATCACACATCCCTGTCGCAGCCCCACTCTCACGGGAGTGGGGTCCATAAAAAAAAAAAATGCACTGCTTTGAGGCGAAGTGGGGATACTCCCTTTGGCTCAGTGGTAACGTACAGTCGTGACCATAATTAATCACCTATCATCCTGTACCCCATGGCTCAGACTGGCTCCTTTATGCATGGCAAGTCACACTGGAGTAAGAGAGGCTGAGAGGGAGGGGCCAAAAAGGGAAGGGAATATGGGTGGGGGGACGAGCGATGGTGCTGGTGTGGAGTGAGGGAGGGTAGGTAGGGAAGGGAGAATGAAATGCGAAGTTGTGGCCACATAATTTGTCTATTTTCTTTCATTCAGGGTATCATATAAAGGAGCTACTATTCGGTAGATAAAGCTGCGTTACATCTTGTATAGCGGCGTCAGATAACAAGCTTTAGATAGGTGCTGATATCAAGGACTGGCTCGTGAGAGAAGTATACTGACTTGACATCAGACATTTGTGCGGAGCCAGATATCTGTGTTTATCCATGTAATTTGACTTCAGATGCAGAATGGAATGTGGATGGCTTTGACTTCCGTAATGTTTGTGTAAGAAACGTCCTCTACCCTCACATGTAATTAATTTTTGGAACCAAATATTGTATGCAACCTTTGACATGGCTGTGTCCACAGTAAATATGATCACCTTCGCGGTATGCACTCCCTCTATACAGTCACCATCATGTCAATTCAATGATTATTTAATGACATCTCTATATGAAAAGGCTCTTTAAAATAACTGTGCATAAAAGGTATATAAATTTGATGTCTGTGCTGATGGGCGGATATGGTAACGGTATTTCTCATAATCTGTTAGAAAGAAAATGAAACTAAATCCTACTCAAACTCCCCCAAAATATCTATGTCAATGTTTACCGACACTGGTCAAGGCAAAGCAACCAGGAACTCCTTAATAAGCAGTCCAGTGGCCTCATGCCTTAAAAACCTCATACATGCGTCACGGCACCGAGGAAACAGAGTTGTTGATGCTTTGCTGGTTTCGTCTGTACAGCTCCCACTTGTCTTTGATGTGCTGGCTGGAGGAGGAGGGCCCGTGTCCTCTCATTCTCTGGCTTCCATGCGTAAGGTGACCACAGATTTATTGGAGCTAAAATCGGGACATTGTCACGTGTGTGTGTGTGTGTGTGTAATATATATATATATATACATTATATATATATATATATATATATATATATATATATATATATATATATATATATTATATACTCGTATATATACAGAGAGAGAGAGAGAGAGAGACTGACTTATGCGAGTGACAGCGACGGCTGCTACGCAGCACCTCACCCCGAGGCTGCTAATCAAACACTTAACATCTCGGACTAACTCCTATGACCAATATACAGTACGGTACGGTGAATGGGCCGACCAAAGTTGGAAGTTAGTATTAAAGATTTTATATGAACAATTCGGTATTTCATTTGGTTTCGATTATGCATAATTTTACTAATTCACCATTAATTCATAAAAAAGGTCATATTATATAAAATGTAATAGTAATTTTCTAAAAGCAGGACATTTAGATAATTTGCACAAAAAGCAAGACATTTTAGTCAGAATTAAAAAAGCCTGATATATGTAAAAAAAAAAGGTGGGACTCCTGCCTAATGGCGGGACTCTGGTCGCCTTATCCACGCGTTGACAATCTGTGCCCACACAATCTTGATGGCTCTGCGTCAATATTTGATGTGTCACGTCAGTATAGTTCTCTCACGAGCCAGTCCTTGCTATTACCACTTATCTAAAGCTTATCTGACGTCGCTATACAAGGTGTAATGCAGCATTATCTACCGAATAGTAACTCCTTTATATGATGCCCTGAATGAATGAAAATAGATAAATTATGTGGCCACAACTTCCCATTTATTTCTTCCTCCACTACCTACCCTCCCTCCTCTCCCTCACTCCACCCAAGCACCATAGCTCGTCCCCCCCACCCACCTTCCCTTCTCTCTCTGGCCCCTTCCTGTTAGCCCCTCTTTCTCCAGTGTGCGGAAGGAAGCCAGCCTGAGGCATGGGTTTACAGGAGGATAGGTGATTATTTATGGCCACGACTGTACCTGTGTTTGAAGTACAAGGGCCTGAGATCGAATCTCGGCCAAACAGTGTGATTAGTTTGTTAAGTTCGTTTCCTGTTATTACATGACTATACTGGTCTAAATGCGAGCTGTTTGCAGAATCGTTTATTCTGATGCAGTTAGTAAAGAAGCCAACCAGAATACCAGATAATCCTCACCACAATGCTTGTCTCTTGGATCTCTTCTTGACAAGTAATCCAGATCAATACAGGATAGAAGTACTGTCGCCAGTTGGATCGTGTGACCACAGTCTCATCGAAGACTCATTAGTCAATTCCCCCAAACCCCCCAGTTCAGAACTTGGCAAGGTGATCCAATGGCAATTTTGATACGGCAGACTGGAATGGGTTCAGAAATTATTTTCCTGACATTCCATGGCAGCCTTTATCCCCCAGTGTCATCAATTCTACTCAGTCCTTCATTAGTGACTTAATACAAGCTGGTATGGGATTGTTCATGCTTAGTCAACAGTTCTCTCAAAGATCAGACTCCCCAAAATGGTTTGATAGCAATTGTGCCAGAGAAATGGCATTTAGCATTACCATATAACTCTTACTTACCTACTTAGCATATAGCTCTAACTTAAAATATAAAACATCAGAATCACTTAGTCAATTTAAAATTGCTAGAAACCATGCAAAAACAGTAATAAATATCGCAAAGTCAAACTCTCATCACAACCAAACATCCAAAGTACTAAACAATCCCAATGACAATAGAATATTCTGGCCAACTCTCAGTTCTTTCAATAATAACATTGACAAGTCATCACTCATTCCCCCAATAAAATCTTCAGATGGTAACATTACGGATGACCCGCGTGGTAAAGCGAATATCCTTGCCAGTACATTTGCCAGAAATTCTATGTTAGAGGAAGTCAGCCAGAACGTCCCAGTACTAGAACTTGAGTCTCCCTAAAATTGCTTCACTTAAATTCAGACTTGATAATAAAATCCATCCTAGACAATTTACCACCCAACAAAGCTCCAGGCCCAGATGGAATTTCTAAAATTATTTTGAAAAAGTGTTCCCCAGAACTTGCTTCGGTTCTAGCCAAATTATTCAGACTATGCGTACGTACTTCTTCATTCCCTATTTCTAGGAAAGAGGCTGATATCCACCCTATTCCAAAGAAAGGATGTTCCTCTGAACCCTCTGATTACAGACCAATAGCTATCACATCTTCTCTTGGTAAAGTATTTGAAATCGTAATGAACAGGCACATAGTTAAACATCTTGAACCGAATAACTTAATTTAGTGATAGACGGTATGATTTTTGCCATGATAGATCCATCATATATATACTCAATCTCCTGACTCACACCATCCATCAATCAACTGATCAACATGGAGAAACTTATGCAGTAGCCCTTGACATTTCTAAAGTTTTTGGCAGAGTGTGTCACCGTTCCCTGCTCTCCAAACTCCCTTGCTATGGACTAACATCTTTTGTTCCTCTCATTTCCTTATATCTCAGCGACAGAAAGATAGGGGTAAAAGTAGATGATGTATATTCCAATTTCCACTCAGTTAATGCCAGCATGCCACAAGGATCAGTTCTGGCTCCAACTGTATTCCTAATTCAAATTAATTATCTCTTATCTGTCACCCATAATCCCTTCTATTCATAAGCAGATGACTCAACACTACATAGTTCATTCACACTCAGACACCCATTTGCAAAGTCTGATATCTTCAACTCTCAACTCAGTAACAGCCATCTCCATAAATCAAGACTCATCTAGGATCACTGAATGGGGACAAAGTAACCTTGTCTGTTAGAAAAACCAAATATATACAATTTACTAGCAGACAGATATTGCCAGACTCCTATATTACCTTCAGTGAACTAATATTCCTGTCTCCAAAAGTATTGAAATTCTTGGTGTTTCACGGAACAATGACCTCAGCTGGATCTCTCATGTCAGATCACTTGGTAAAACCGCCTCAGAGGAACTTGGATTATTGTACAGAGTCCATAATTTTTATATATTTTATAAGAGTCGTGTGCACTCTCAGCTGGAATGTTGCACACCCTTGTGGACTGTATGTGGAGAGGTTGTGCTAAAGCAAATAGACAAAATTCAGAACAAAGCTGTTGGAATTATTAATAACCCTGCTATTATAAATAAACTACCTCCCATACAGGTAAGAAGGAATGTTGCCTCCCTTGCATTAATTTACAGATACTTTTATGGCAAATGCTCGTACGAATTTCCATCCTTTGCGCCACCTCTCTATGCCTTTCCCTGTGCTACATGGGCATCTGGTAGCGCTCATGACTGGAATGTCACACTGCCATGTTGCAGTACTTCTGCTCATCAGAAATATTTTATTCCCCGAACTGCCTCTCTTTGGAAATCGCTTCTCCAGAGTTTTTTCACCCTAAACTTCAACCTACGGCTGTAGTCCAACCGTTACAGATTCTTTTTTTTTTAATGGAGGGCACCAGTAAGCCTGTGTTTGGATTATTTTTTCAATTCATTTGTTTTTCCTTCCTGTGTTCTCTTATTTAACCCGTCACGTCCCGAGGTTTTCCGCACCTCCGACATCCCCCAGTCCCGAGGTATTTTCAATTTTTTTTTTTTTGGCTAAAACCTTCGCTTTTGGTGAGAAACATCGAAAATTCATAGAGAAATCGCTCACCTGAGGTTTAAAGTGCCCAATCCAGGTAGGAGTTCCTCCTTACCTGAGTGGGTTTTCTGACATGCTGGCACCAAAGAAAACGAGTTCTATGGGAGGGTAACTATTTTATCCACTCATAAACGGTATTTATTTATTTACTTGGTACGAATGTATATGTAGTATGACAGTATATTGGTTTTCAAGCAGTAATAAAGGCATTATAAGCATTGTTTCACTCACTAACTAATCACCATACCTGACCTATTTTTGCCACACTACCTGATCATTATTTTTGGCTGTTTCTTCTTCTAATGCTATGTAAACATTGTCCTCCACATTGTCATCGATTGGGGAATCACTCTGGCCCTGAATAACTTTACTAGCCAGGTCACTGGTAACAGGTCCTTTGCCAAGACAATGGCATGAGGGGGGGAGGGGGGAGGTTATGCAGTGTAAGGCATTGTCCCTGCTTGGTATCTTGTACAGGAATAGAGGAAGGTGTCCCGTGTATACATACGAAAAATCACGTGCGAAAATTGAAAATTGTGCAAATTAGGTACCTTGCAATTGCACGACGTACTGGTACGTCGCCGGGACTGGCAAATGCAAATCGTGGTGACGTACCCATACGTCGTCGGGACGGGGCGGGTTAAAGCAAATACACCAAAAAATACAGCACTGATTTAAAGTATATGAAGAAATTCAACTAATTCTCTTTTACTAAAGGATCTACAACAAAATCAATGCTCAAAAAGTAAATCACCATGTTACATTGAATTTAAATAAAATGGTTTTCATCAAAACCCGATATCAATGCAGATTTGGCAGCTCTGACTATGTAGGGTAGAGTCGACTACAGTTTAAAACAGGACCGGTATATGTAATTGCAATTTTCTTATAATTATCTGTTTATGGATGATTACTTATTCTTATGTGGTATCTTATGATTCTTTTGTTGCGTATGACACCTTTTAGCCTTTTTTTATTCGCATCAACATTTACTGTTTACATTGAAATTTTGTGAGTGTGGAAATGGCACAGTGATGATTAAATATGATTATTCAAAGTGTAATGCTGCGTTTAGCAATTTCAGACGATATTTCACATTATTTTCTTACAGTGAAACCGTGATTTTACATAATCTTTGCATTAGTAAAGACGACGACTGAACTCGGCTACCACACACGGAGAATTCTGAGAATTTAATAGTTACTATGATGCCAGACGAATTTTGCTTCAGTTGCGCTATTGGTAACTACTACGCTATTAGCTTGCATTGGCGCTAGTGGCCAAATAATTTTAAACTTTATCATTCGTCTGTTACTATCTGTATGGTTTTTTTATATAGGTCTGCAATGGCTGCCAGTGTTGTTAAGAAACGGAAGTAAAATGATGAATAATTAACTACGGATATATAACAATCATCGCTAATGGAATTGAGAAGCCTCAGTATGAGACGTTTCCAAGTGCTGGGGAATGATTGTATAAGGCCTAGTAAGCTGAAGCATCATCTGACGGCAATCCATCCTCAATATGCAGCGAAACACCCCAGATTCTTCAGGCGCCATGAACAGAGTTTGGGATAATGAGACTGGATGGGAGTGGTGCTTTCCAACAACAAAACTTCAGTGAAGTAGAGGCATTATATGAGCTTTCCCTTGAAATAGCAAGGAAGAAAAAGGTGCACACGATTGGCGAAACTTTAATTAAGCCGTTTGCTGTAAAGATGGTCAAGCAGGTTGTTGGAGAGCTAAGTGCACGTAAGATTCAGTTGATTTCCATGCCATTCGACTCAGTGAAAGGGAAAATTAGTGAAATGTCAGCTGATATCATGGAACAATGATACAGGTGATTAAATTATCTCCAACTGGTTTGTTCGTAGTTCGATAGGATAAGTCAAGGGATATATATTCTTGTAGGGATCGGCTGGCACTTCGTGCCGACCAGCATCCACAGTAAGTTTTCGCTAGGTAGTGGTGGAAAACAGCCAGCATTAAATTTGGAAGCATGCGATGAAACTATAGAAGGAGGCATTCTAGGTAAAAAAGTCACTTGATAGACTCCCCCTCCCCCCCAGTGCGCAACCAATGTTATCAATGGTTGTGTTAATTTTGTCTTCAAGGTCAACAAAGGCCATGAAAAGGTCATTTCAAGATTTGATTCTCTTAAATGACCATGAAGGAGTCAAAATTCGAGGACAAGGTATAAAACAAAACAATGTACCTCGCTCCCAAAAACGGCGGTGTGAACATCATTAAATTTGACGCTGAAGGTCAAACAAGGCCGTAAAAATGAATGCAGTCAGAGTTTGCTCATAGCGAAAAACGGACGCAGAGAGGTTGTGTTCCGACAATGTCCATCATCTTTATTGGCAACTTTTGTTTTACCTTTTGGGAATTATGAGTAGGCTAGAATACGAGTAGTGATGCGAGCGCCGTCCAGCCTCCAGGTTCCACACGTGAAACGTATAGGCCCCTTATACTGGTTCACAGCTACTTGTGTTATTACCTCCGCCAAGGAAGTTATGTTTAACCTAGCATTGGTTGGTTTGTCTGTTTGTCTGTCTGTCTGTTAGGATTACTAAAAAAGTAGTGGAAGGATTTTGATGAAATTTGATGGAAGGGTGGGTCATGGCCCAAGGAAGGCATGATTAACTTTTGGGCCAGATCCGGATTAGGATCCTGAGTATCCCGCACAATATATAAAAACATTCTCAATGAATTTCAATGAAATTTTGTGTAAAAGTGGACCATAGACCAAGAAAGAATTGATTAAATTTGAGGGCGGATCCGAGCCCGAATCTTATAAAAACGGATCCGGATCGGGATTTTTTTTTAATGGCATTGGCGGAGGTATGCGCTCTCACAGCGCTTTCTAGTTAGTTATGTATTCATGCATGACATCAGAAAAGAATATCTCTTCTGTACACAGCTTAATACTACCACAAAAGCTTTAGATGTGATGGAAAAGTTGACTTCTTTCTTCACAGCTAATGGAATAGCCTGGGAAAATTCTTGTGGAGTCTGTATTGATGGGGCTCCGCCCATGCTGGGATGAAAATCGGGATCACAGAGCATGTCAAGGAAGCAGCACCGAATGGAAAAGGGGTTCACTGTATGGTTGTTTTGCACTGGCGTCAAAAAAACTCGCAGATGCCCTTTGCAAGATCCTGGAGGTAGTGGTAAAACGTGTCAATTTAGTGAAAACAGGAGATGGATTCGGAGTATGAATCCATTCTCTTTTATTTCAAAGTGCAATGGCTGTCCAACAGAGTATCTGATCTTTGAAGAGAACTTAAACTTTTTCCGAAAAAGAAAGGGATGGATGATCTATAAGTCTCCTCAACCAGGCTTTCGGGAGTCACGTCTTGCATACCTGGCCGAGATTTTTTAGCAGTTAAACAGGCTGAATCTCAACCTACAAGGCAAGGAAAGAAACGCATTTCGCCCCATGGACTGTATGCGTGCATTTCTTGATAAGCTTCAGGACTGACAAAGGAAACTGAGTGCAGAAAATGTTGCCATGTGTGAGGCTCTTTCAAATGATCTTGACAAGACTGGAGAGGATCACGTACTTGACCAATGACTCAAAAGAGAAATAATTCATCATTTGAAATCCTTGGAAAATGAGCTCAAAGATACTTCCCAGAATTCAAGGAGGAAGAAGGGAAATCGGTGAGGGGTCCTTTCTCTGACACTCTTGATATTGTTGTCATTCCCGATGATGTTCGGGAAGAATTCCTTGACCTGAAGAATGATTCAGTTGCCAGAGACCTTTATGAAGAAAATTCTCCAACTGTGTTCTGGTGCCCAGAGTATCAGTCATACCCAAAAGTTAGTGAAATCGCACTAAGAGTCGTCTTGCTATTTTCTGCAACATATTTACAAGTACAGTATGTGAATCTGGTTTCTCGACCCTTTTTCACAAAAAGCAAATGCCGAAACCGGTTGGATGTCGACCTAGATATGAGGGGTGCTTTATCAGTGAGTCAGTCTTGAATCAGTCCACTGACTGAAAGCAAGCAGTGTCATCCATCCCACTGATATGTAACAAAGTATGCATTCTGACTGATATTTGTAAGCATTAACATAAATGGAGAGCACCAAGACAGTTTTGTTCATTGTTTATGAGGGGTTAGAGAGAAAACTAAAGGGGGGCCACGAGGATGTTAAGATGCCCACAAGTGGGAAATGAAGTGAAAAAGTTTGAGAAACACTGTCCTAACCCCATTACATCCAATATGATGTTTCCATAACCACAGTGAATAAAACTGTCTAAAGAATGAAATTATCGGATTCTGTGAAAGCCACTCCTTTAATATTCATGTCATGCAGGTGTGTGTGTGTGTGTGTGTGTGTGTGTGTGTGTGTGTGTGTGTTACTATTTATGTTTTATGGTCCGCATTCACACACTGAATGTGCTCCATTATTCTTTTCCCCACAACAGTCACTCTTGATGTAGTACTTGGGGTACATACAGTATGTTAGATTTATTCCTATCAGTCTCTGTGCCTGTCCCTTTGTAATAATAACCTCTTCGCTCCAGTCTGATATCCTATTAACCCTGCATCTCCTCCCTCTCATCCTCGGTACTCTACGGGAAGGGGCACATAGAAGTAAGATAAATAATAGCTATAAAGAATAAAATGAAGAAGTGAAGATAAACGAGAGGTTTAAAAAATATGTAGGATGAGATTTAGAAAAGGAAGAGGAATCGGTAAAAGCGAGAAACGCAAATGACACTGTACCGTTTTGGTAACCGCAAACTGAACTTCTATGCAAACATCGACAATGCTGGCAGTACGGGTTTCATTCTTCGTCTGTCTGCTATAGAATGCGTCATCATTAATGCAAGGCGTGGGACATATTCCCTCTCCTATCTTTGCACACACACACACACACACACACACACACACACACACACACACACACACACACACACACACACACACACACAACGACATCAGTGAGAAGCTACGTAACATATATACACTGCTTGCTGATATGAGAATAGCATTCACATAATCATATAAAAGAAGACATGCTGAGAAAGATGATAACGTCATTCATCAGACCAACCATTGAGTATGCATCAGTACTCTGGAATCCTCATCTAAAAAAACACATAGATAAGACTGAAAAAGTGCAAAGGGCAGCTACAAGATGGGTACCAAGCTTAAGGGATCTAAACCACGAAGAAAGACTACTAAAATTGAATCTACAAACACTGCAAGAGAGAAGGAAAAGAGGAGACATGATTATGCTATATAAATGCATCTCAGGGAAAGAGAAAATAGACATAAATGAATATATAACCTATGAGGAAGCATCAGCAAGAAGACACTGCAAAAAATACAAAAAGAGAGGCGATAAAGAGGAAAGGAAATTTAGTTTCCCATATAGGGCAATTGATCAGTGGAATGCACTACCGAATGAAATAGTGTGTATCAAAACTATTCATAAACTTAAGGATATGTATGATGAAAATGGTTTAATACACGGGACAGTACGAGCTTGACTCATTCCTGTAAAGATACAATTAGGTAAGAACAGAGAGAGAGAGAGAGAGAGAGAGAGAGATGCTAGCCACCGAAAAGTGGAATGTTGAGTGACAATACTGCTGCTGATGATGATAATGATAGCAGGCACACACAAGACTGAGTTACAACAAAGAGTCAAGGAACTTAATTAGTCACAAAAAACTTCTTCACTATAATGATAAATGTTATATTCTGCTATTTTCAGCCGTATTTACTCGACTAAGGAAAGACCTCTTGTATGTAAAGGTTAATCGTTATTGTTTCGATCCTTTTATCCCGAGGGTGTCCTTAGTATACTGATTATACTGGCGGTGGGATGAATATAAATAGAGGTCTTCTGGTTAAAGACGCCAAGTTACATCAGTCACGACAGAGATACTTTCAATCTTCTCGGTACTGTTGTCATTTACAATACCCAGAGAATGGGAGCCGTCTATTACTTGCAAAGTATTTTGCCATTAAAAAAAAAAAAAAAACTAAGAAGTCGTTAAAATCAGTATCAGATGATCGATGATCGTTTCCTTCATATAAAAAGAAAAGAAAAATGTTGAAATTTGCAACTAACAAACTAAATAGGTGAGAGAGTTGTTTGATAATTTGGTGTTGACAACTTTCTGTCAGTGAACAGCCTCTCAATGCACACTACCGGTAGGAAATTATTATATTCATATTTATGTTCCTCATACTTTTTCCGTGATGTGCATGCAGTAGCTATATCATCATCATTATCACCATCTTGACTCTATTAGCACTGTGTACATATAGTATGCATGATCCAGAAACATCTATCTATCTATTGCCAGACGCCTCAATCCCGTTTGGGGTGGCCACAAACAAATCGCCTCCACGTCGCACTGTCCCCCGCCATTTCACTGCCCTGCTCCCAACTCACACACCCCTCTCTCATATACCTCTCCACCCCATCCCTCCATCTCATCCTCGGCCTCTCCCTCCCTCTTGCCCCCTCCACCTCATTCACATACTGTACACTCTCTTCGTCAGTCTTTCACCCTCCATCCTCTCCACATGGCCAAACCACCTCAGTGTGTTCCTCATAACGCTTCCTATCACATCCACATCCACACCACAACGCTCCTTTATATCCTCATTCGTCAGCCTGTCTCTCCATGTGACTCCACAGGCTCCTCTTAAATAACTCATTTCCACTGCTCTCACTCTTGACTTGTGTCCTTCCAACAGCGTCCAAGCTTCACTTCCATACGTTAGAGTTGGTATCACAATACTGTCATGTAGTAACTTTTCCACTTCTATGCTCACTTCCCTGTTTCTTATCACTGCTTTCAAAGAACCAGCAACCTTTCTTCCCTGCTGTACCCTTTCAAGCACTTGACCCTCCAAACTTCCATCCTTACTCATCACACTACCCATGTACTTAAACGTACTCACATTTTCCAATTTCTCACCATCCAGCCTCGCTGTACATTCACTGACTTCACCTCTCTCAAAGACCATCACTTTACTCTTCCCTACATTCACCTTTAGATTCCGTTTCTTACACACTCTCCCAAACTCATCCACCAAGCCTTGCAGCTCCCCTTCGTCTTCACTCAACAACACAGTATCATCTGCAAACAACAATACAGGGAGTTTCCAAACACTATCCTCTCTCACCAGGGCCACTCCAACATCCACTACCCTACCTTGTACCTCTTTTATTACCCCATCCATGTACAGATTGAACAACCATGGAGCCATAACACATCTCCGTTTCAACCCAACCTCCAAAGAGAAAAATTCACTTAGTTCACCATCCACACGCACTGCAGCCTTAGCACCATCATACATACTCTTCACAGCATTCAGCAACTTCCCATTTACTCCATATATTCTTAACACTTTCCACAATCCTTGTCTATCCACCCTGTCATATGCTTTCTCCAAATCCATGAAAGCCGCATACAACTTTTTTCCCTTCTCTAGAACTTTTCCACTAAAGATCTAAGAATGAATATCTGATCTACACAACCTCTTCCCTTCCTAAAGCCTCCCTGTTCTTCTCCAACTAATTCCTCTGTTCTTACTTTAACTCTGTCAATAAGTATCCTACCAGACATTTTTCCTATTATACTAAGAAGACAAATGCCCCTGTGATTACCACACACTTCTTTTTCCCCTTTTCCTTTGTACAAGGGAATAATTATACCTGACTTCCAATCCTTCGGGACTCTACCTTCCTCCCAGGCCAAACTACACATCTTCCACATCCATTCTACTACTATTTCTCCCCCATGCTTCAGCATTTCACCACACACTCCATCAATTCCTGGGGCTTTCCCCAATTGAACTTTCTTCATTGCTTCCACAACTTCTATCTTACTGATTTCTTCCTGTCTTCTCACCTCCCTCCTTCCCCCAGCCACTTATACTCGCATTACTTCCATCCTGTATGTTCAACAATTCCTTAAAGTGTTCTCTCCATCTGCTCACTTTTTCTCCCTTCTCCACTAGTAATCTACCATTTTTATCTTTCACTCCCCTGCTAACCTCACTTCCACCCTGTCTTACTCTCTTCACCTCTTTGCAGAACATTTTCTTACAGACCCTCCACTTTACACTGAAATTCCTTCAAAATTCCTCATCCACTCTCTTCTTACTCTCTCTTACTAATCTTTTCACCTCTCTCTTTCTTTCTATATATAACTCTCTCTTCCGCCTCTCAACTTCTTCCACGCCCCTATTTCTCATCCATTCATTGTATGCTTTCTTTTGTGCCACAGCCCGTCTCACCTCTTCAGTCCACCATGCTGTTCCTTGCACCCCACTCCGTCCTCTCTTCCTTCCACACACCACATCACATGCCGCACATATTTCTTCTGTAAATATCCTGCACACACCTTCCACGTCCCCCATCTGCTCCAATTCATATTTGCCCAATCGTTCCTCCACTACTCTCTTATACTCTGCCTTTTTCTCATCCTCTTGTAACCTTTCTACTCTCCTTGCAACAACTCCTTCCTCTCGTCTTTCCCTTCTTCTATATCTCCATGTTACTTGGATCCTAATTCTTGCCACCACCAAGTAGTGGTCAGAAAATCCACTCCCCCAACCTCTATAAGCTCTTGCATCCATTACACATCCTTGCATCCTTTCATCCACACACACATAATCAATCATTGCCTTCCTTTCATTCAGTTCACCACCCACCCTTCTCATCCCTCGCCATGTATACCTGTGGATCATTTTATACCTGAAGACGGTATTGGCTATCACCAACCTCCTCCCAGCACAAATGTCCACTAACGCACTCCCATTCTCATCTATCTCAGCAGGCACACCCGACTCACCAACTATTCCATCCACCTTCACATTCCATACTTTACCATTGATATCACCGATCAAAAACACTCTCATTCCTTCCAAACTTTTCCATGCACACTTCCACATTTGTCCAGAACTCTTCTCTCACTCTGCTTGCACGATCTTGTGTTGGTGCATACACACACACAATCGCCCACATTTGTATTCCAACTTTCAACCTTACCCACACAATCCTTGACCCAGGTGATCCATACTGTCTTATGATCTTCTACCATCTTTTACTCACAACTATACATACTCCTTCCTTTGCCCTCTCATTCTCACCTACTCCTGCACATATACCCCATCCATACTCCCATTCTCTCACACTTTCTCCTCTCCATTTTGTTTCGGTTATTCCACATGCATCCACTTTCGCACCCTCAAGCACCTGGACAATCTCTCTCTCTTTCACCTCATCATTCGCTCCTCTTACATTCCATGTTGCCATTACCAAGTCCTTTGTCCTGTCCTGGTTCGTCATCGTTTGGTCAGTCCTTGTCTGAGACTTCTTGTTTGTGTTTTTAGTTAGTTGTTTTCCGGGGAGGGGCACTAACCCTCCGCCAACCCTTTTAGTCGCCTTTTACGACAAGCACGGATCCTGGGGGAGTATTCTTGAAAAACCCCTCTACCCCCGGGGGGTAAATCCAGAAACATAATGAGGGAAAATCACCAAGTAAGTTAACCATCAGCACATTACTGCTTCCACAGACGAGAGCCATCTGAGTGTGCCATGCACATTACGGAGTTTATTCTCTCGAAAATGAAAGCATACATTCCTATCTCGTACCCATTGTCTTATGCAAAGAAACCTTGTTTTCATCACCCTTTTTCTAATACTGTCCACAAGTAGATGGCCTACCAAAGGTACTGGAGCCAACCAACCCGTGATTCTCATTATTTTTTATGCTTCTGCCTGGAGTTGTTCCTCGCTCTGCTAAAAATAATTTCATCCGTACTAAATGCTCTGAACTCTCCAACTCGTATTCTTCCCGCTCCTTCTGGCACCTTCCCAAAAACCTTTCTAACAGCTTTACCTCATCATCCCTCCCTCCTCTTTTTCACCCTGATGGTTCTGTTGCTATTTTATCTACTGATAAAACTGATCTCTTTGTTCAGACTTTCTCCTCCAGTTCCACCTTAGAAGTTTCTGGTGCGGATCCTCCATCACTTCCCTCCTCTGACTTCCTCATGGCTGACATTAAAATTTCTTCAGCTGATGTATTTTCTGCCATCATTGGCCTAAATACTAACAAGACATATGGGCCTCATGGAGTCCTTTCTGTTGTCTTCAAGAGCTGTGCTTCTGTGTTTTAACCCTGTCTAGACTCTTTCTCCTTTGTCTATCAAATTGTACCTTTCCTTCTTGCTGGAAGTTTGCTCTCATTCAGCCAGTCCCAAAGAAGGGTGACCATTCCCAACCCTCGAACTATCGCCTAATTACTTTAACATCCTTTATCTCGGAAGTTTTCAAGTCTATTCTTAACAAAAAAGATTTAAAGCATCTTTCCTACAACCTTCCTTCAGATCGTCAGTATGGGTTCTATCAGGGACACTCCACTGGTGATCTTCTCTCCTGCCTTTGAGACTCCTGGCCATCCTCCTGTCAGGACCTTGGCGAAAGCTTTGCCATGGCAATTGACATCTAAAAGACTTGCTGTCGAATCTGGCATACGTCTTTAATTTCCAAACTGCCCTCATACGGTTGCTATCCTTCTATCTGTGCCTTCGTCTCTGGTTACCTTTCTGGTCGTTCTGTAACTGCTGTTGTAGATGACCGCTGTTCTCCTTCTAGCTTTGTGAACGGTGGTGTTCCTCAGGGCTCTGTCCTATCACCAACTCACTTCCTTTTATTCATCAATGATATTCTAAGCTGTACATCTGACCCTATCCACTCAAATGCTGATGATTCCACTCTTCACCTTTCCATTCACTTCCCGCAACATCCATCTCAGCAGTTACTTCAACAATCAAGGGATGAGGCTTTGGCCCACCTAATGTCTGATGTGACTCATCTTTGATCGGGGTAAAAGTAATCTTCTTGTTTTTAATGCATCAAAAACTCAGTTCTTACAGTAAGGAGTAGACTGTAGCACCAGTCGAGCAGGGCAGTACTCTCGAGGTGGATGGAAAGCTGATGACAGGGAGTGCTGGAGCTCCCGTTTCATCAGCCCTCAGGACTAGTTCCTGACCATCCCCCGTTGCTGAACTTTTTCAGTGTCTCATTTACACAGAGAGTAGGCCAGCATGCTCTCCAGTACAAATTTCTGTAACTATCTACACCAAACTACATGCACAGTACACACTACACTTCCCTTTCCAAAATGTAAAAAATTATGGCATCTCTTCACCAAGCTTCGAAGTCCCCAGGGGGGGGACCATAAATGCCCCCACCATCCGCCCCTCTCCCGGTGATGACTCGAGGTGCCTGGAACCACTGTCTGACTCACTTCTTCTTCATTTCTGCAACATTCGCGGCCTTTCCTATAACTTTCGCTCTGTTGAGCACCACCTCTCCTCCTCTAAACCTCACCTTCTTTTTCTAACTGAGACTCAGCTGTCTGAGGCAACTGACAGCAAACCCTTTTCTGTATCCTCCTACTTTTTCTATACTAATTTCAAAGCCAAAGGTGGCTGTTGTGTATATATACGCAACGACTTATCTTGCTCTCGTGTTCCTGAACGCGATTCTTCTGAATTCTCTACACTCTGGCTTCGGCTTTCCTGTCATTCTCTGACTAAATATATCTGTGCTGTTTACTTATCCCGTAATTCTACTAACTACCAAAAATTCTTTGACTAACTTACTTCTACGATGGAACACATTCTATCCATTTCTCCTTTCTCAGAAATCTCCATTCTAGGAGATTTCAATGTTCACCACCACCTTTGGCTCTCCTCTCCTTTCACTGATCCACCTGGTGAACAAGCCTACATCTTTTCGATCCTTAATGACCTAGAGCAGCTTGTACAGCACCCTACCTGTATCCCTGACCGCCTTGGAGAGAGCTCCAACATACTTGACCTCTTCCTCACAACTAATCCTTCTCCTTACTCTGTTAATCTTTTCTCTCCGTTGGGCCCCTCAGATCACAACCTTATCACCTTAACCTGTCCTATCACTCCGGTACGGCCTGTGGACCCTCCAGGGAACCTTTGTCTGTGGCATTTTGGAGCCGCAGACTGGGAGGCCCTCAGGCGGTACTTCTTTGATTTTCCGTGGAATGATTATTGCTTCCATGGCCGTGAGCCATCTGAGTGTGCCTTGCGCATTACGGAGGTTATTCTCTCGGGCATGGAAGCATACATTCCTTTCTCATATCCTTTGACTAACGCAAGAAAGCCTTGGTTTAATCATGCTTGTTCTAATGCTGTCCGCAACAAGGAGAGGGCCTATAAAAGGTACCGGAGCCAACCCACCCCTGAATCACATCATCTTTACGTTTCTGCCCGGAATCGTGCTAAGTCTGTTCTTCGCTCTGCTAAAAATAATGTCATCCATACTAAATGATCCCAACTCTCCAACTTGAATTCTTCCCGCTCCTTCTGGCACTTTGCCAAAAACCTTTCTAACAACTTTACCTCATCATCCTTCCCTCCTCTTTTCTACTCTGATGGTTCTGTAGCTATTTCTTCTACTGATAAAGCAGATCTCTTCGCACAGACTTTCTCCTCCAATTCCACCTTAGAAGATTCCGGTGCTGTTCCTCCATCACTTCCCCCCTCTGACTTCCTCATGGCTGACATTATCATTTCTTCAGCAGATGTATTTTCTGCCATCACTGGCCTCAGTACTAACAAGGCATATGGGCCTGATGGGGTCCCTCCTGTTGTTCTCAAGACCTGTGCTTCTGTGCTTACACCCTGCCTAGGCAAACTCTTTCGCCTTTGTCTGTCAACTTGTACCTTTCCTACTTGCTGGAAGTTTGCTCTCATTCAGCCAGTCCCAAAGAATGGTGACCACTCCCAACCCTCCAACTATCGTCCAGTTGCTTTAATGTCCTGTATTTCAAAAGTTTTCGAGTCAATTCTCAATAGAAAAATTTTAAGGCATCTTTTCTATCACAACCTTCTTTCCGATCGTCAGTACGGGTTCCATCAGGGACGCTCCACTGGCGATCTTCTCACCTAACTTTCAGACTCCTGGTCCTCCTCCTTTCGGGACTTTGGCAAAAGCTTTGCCATTGCACATGACATATCAAAGGCTTTCGATCGAGTCTGGCATAAATCTTATAATTTCCAAACTGCCCTCCTACGGTTTCTATCCTTCTATCTGTGCCTTCATCGCTAACTTCCTTTCTGGTCATTCTATAGCCACTGTTGTAGACGGCCATCGTTCTTCTCCTAGATCTATCAACAGTGGTGTTCCTCAGGGCCCTGTCCTATCACCAACTCTCTTCCTTTTATTCATCAATGATCTTCTAAGCTGTACATCTAATCCTATCCACTCATACGCTGATGACTCCACCCTTCACCTTTCCATTCGGTTCCCGAACGCCCATCTCAACAGTTACTTCAACAAACAAGGGATGAGGCTATGGCACACCTAATGTCTGACTTGGCTCGTATCTCTGACTGGGGTAAAAATAATATGGTTGTTTTTAATGCATCTAAGACTCAATTCTTACACTTATCAACCCGACAAAATCTTCCACAGGTATACCCACTAATGTTTAATAATATTCAGCTTAATCCTGCATCATCCTTGAACATGCTTGGGGTTTCATTTACTCGGGACTTATCTTGGAAAGATCATATTACATCTCTTGTAAAATCTGCTTCCAAGAGATTGGGTGTGCTTAGCCAACTCCGCTCTTTCTTTACCCCTGCACAATTGTTGACTCTATACAGGGATTTTATCCACCCCTGTGTGGAGTACAACTCTCATGTGTGGGGAGGCTCCCCACATACAGTTCTTCTCAATAGGGTGGAGTCAAAGGCTTTTCGTCTCATTAATTCTCCTCCTCTTACTGACTCCCTTCAACCTCTATCTCTTCACCGCACTGTTGCATCTTTATCTCTTTTCTATCGCTACTTTAATATTCACTGCTCCTCTGAACTGTCTGCTTGCATTCCTCCACCTCTACAACGGGCGCGTAGCACCCGTCTGGCAGCAAATTCTCATCCCTTTTCTGTCCAACTCTCTAATGCAAGAGTTAACCGTTACTCCCAGTCTTTCATTTATGCAACAGGCCAACTCTGGAACTGTCTCCCTCTGTCTGTACTTCCTGCTGCCTATGATCTGCAGTCTTTCAAACGCAGTGTGTCCAGGCATCTCAAAATGATCGGATCTTGAATTTGGCTGTCTATTGTATTTTGTTTTTCTTTTGGAGGGAACTGTTACTGCGGGCTCATGGCCTTTGGTTTCTTCTTCCTCGCATTAAAAAAAAAAAAAAATCAAAATCTTCCACAGGAGTACCCACAAATGTTTAATAATATCCAGCTCAATCCTGCATCATCTTTAAACATACTTGGGTTTCATTCTCTTGGGATTTATCTTGGAAAGATCATATTACATCTCTTGTAAGATTTACTTCCAGGAGATAAGGTGTGCTAAGCCGACTCCATACCTTCTTTGTCCCTGCACAGTTGTTGACTTTATGCACGGGTTTTATTCGCCCAGTGTAGAGTACAACTCTTATGTGTGAGGAGGCTTCCCACATCCAGGTTAATCCTGCATCATCCATAAACATACTTGGTGTTTCATTCTCTCAGGATTTATCTTGGAAAGATCTTATTACATCTCTTGTAAAACCTGGTTCCAAGAAATAAGGTGTGCTAAGCCAATTCTTTGTCTTCTTTACCCCTGCACAGTCATTTACTTTATACACGGGTTTTATTCGCTCCTGTGTAGAGTATAATTCTCATGTGTTGGAAGACTCCCCACATACAGCTCTTCTCAGTGGGGTGGAGTCAAAGGCTTTTCATCTCATTAACTCAACTCCTCTTACAGGCTTTCTTCAACTTCCGTCTCTTTGGTACATTATTGCATCTTTATCTCTTTCCTATGGCTACTTCAATGGTCACTGCTCCTCTGAACTGCTTGCTTGCATCCCTCCACCTCTACGACGGGCGCGTAGCACCCGTCTAGCAACAAACTCTCATCCCTTTTCTGTCAAGCTCTCTAATGCAAGAGTTAACCGTTACTCCCTGTCCTTCATTTATGCAACAGGGCAACTCTGGAACTGTCACCCTCTGTCTGTATTTCTTACTTCCTATGATCTCCAGTCTTTCAAACGCAGCGTGTCTAGGCATCTCGAAATGAACGAATCATGAATTTGGCTCTCTGTTGTATTGTTTATTTTTTTCTTGGAAGGAATGGTTTGTGGGCTCCTGGCCTTTGGTTCCTTCTTTTTTGCATTAAAAAAAAAGAAGTCTATATATAATATTAAGGTGCATGTTGGCCGATGACCCGAAGTATCTAAAACGAGGTCAACAAATGTATTGCCATGGGCACCAATGAGCAAAAGAGGGAGAAAAGTACCACTGAAGAAGACAACACTCCGATGAGACCTACCACTGAAGAAGACAACACTTCAAAGGGACCTACCACTAAAGAAAACAACACTCCAAAGAGACCTAGACCGCAAAACCATCGGACAGGCAATGGTTATCCCCTGCAGTCGAGTTGTCTCACAGTCTTGCATAGACGAAAAACTGGTTCGTGTATTTGTGAGGAATGTGCTGCCGCTGTAGGTATGTAATTTTTTCTTCTGTTTTGATATGCTAGTGTTCTTGAAGGGAAACGAGTGATATTTAGAACCTGTAGGATGCAACAGTTTCATTAAAAATAAAATCCTGGTCACAGATTCATCTTACAGAAATTTAAGTAATTATTCCTGGAGAGAAGAGAGAGGGTTATTTTAAGACTGGTTGAATATAAAGGGCCAAGTAGGAAAAGATACACCAGCAATATGCCCTTACATATTTTTTGGTTACAATTTTTGTAGCGGTAGCAAGAAATGGTAGCGACCGTTACAATCTATTTGTAATGGTTGCGGAAGCGGCACTACATTTGTTAAGGTGTAGTGGCAGCGGAAGCAACGCCACATTTTGACGTAGCCGTGCCCACCTCTGGTTATAGACAACTGACATCGAGTCATTTTACCATAGGCCATTTCATTCTGGTTTTCTATATTCCCTACACGCCTCTGACCCTCTTGCGTACTTAGACCTCTATGATTCAAAATCTCTTTCACACTCTCAAATAAAAATTGCTAGAAACCATGCAAAAACCGTAATAAATCTCGCTAAAAAAAAACTTTCTTCAAAATCAAGCATCAAAACTACTTAACAACCCTAACGGTAATAGAATATTCTGTTCAACTCTCAATTCATGCAATAATAACATTAACAAGTCATCATCCATTCCCCCACTAAAATCTTCAGATGGCAACATTACAAAGGACCCACGTGGGAAAGCAGATATCTTTGCCAGTGCATTTGCCAGAAATTCTACCATAGAGGAAGCCAGCCAGAACGTCCCAGCACTAGAACTTGACTCTCCCGAAATTGTTCCACTTATACAGTAATACAGACAAGATACGTAAAATCCATCCTAGACAATTTACCTACCAACAAAGCTCCAGGCCCAGATGGAATTCCGCCAATTGTTTTGAAAAAGTGTTCCCCTGAACTGGCCTCTGTTCTTGCTAAATTATTCAGACTATGCGTACGTACTTCTTCATTACCTAATTCGTGAAAAGAAGCCAATATCCACCCAATTCCAAAGAAAGGTAGTTCCTCTGATCCCTCTGATTACAGACCAATAGCTGTCACATCTTCCCTTGGTAAGGTATTTGAAACTTTGATTAATATCCACATAGTTAAACACCTTGAATCCAACAACTTAATTGGTGATAGATAATATGGTTTTTGCCACGAACGATCCACCATTGACATAAACTCCTGACTCATACCACCCATCAATCAATCGACCTACATGGAGAAACTCATGCAGTAGCCCTTGATATTTCTAAAGGTTTCGACAGAGTATGGCACCGTTCCCTGTTGTCCAGACTCCCTTGCTGTGAACTAAAGTCTTTTGTTCCTTTGATTTCCTCATATCTCAGTGACAAAAATAAGAGTAAAAGTAGATGATGTATATTCCGTTTTCCACTCAATTAACGCCGACATGCAGCAGGGATCAGTTCTGGCGCCAACCCTGATCCTGGTTCATATTAATGATCTCCTATCACCCACAATCCCATCCATTCATATGCAGATGACTCAACACTTCATAGTTCATTCACACTCAGATACCCATTTACAAAGTTTGATATCACTAACTCTCAACTCAGTACAGCCATCTCCATAAATCAAGACTTATCTACGGTCAGTGAATGGGGACAAAACTACCTTGTCTCATGTAATGCTAGTAAAACTAAATATATACAGTTTACTGATAGACAGGTATTGCAGATTCGTATATTAACTTCAATGATACAAATATTCCCATCCCCAAAAGTATTGAAATTCTTCCTTGTCTCACTTAACAGTGCCCTCAGCTGGACCTCTCATGTCAGATCACTTGCTAAAACCGCCTCAAGGAAACTTGGATTATTGTACGGAGTCCGTAACTTCTTCACTGACGAGCAGTTAGCCATAATTTACAAGAGTCATGTGCGTTCTCAGCTTGAATATTGCTCACCCTTTTGGAATGCATGTGGAGAGGTTGCATTAAAACAACTAGACAAAATTCAGAACAAAGCTGTTAGAATTATTAATAACCCTGCCATTACTAATAAACTACCTCCCCTACAAGTAAGAAGGAATGTTGCTTCCTTTGCATTATTTTACAGATATTTTTATAGCAAATGCTCAAACGAAGTTGCATCTATTGTGCCACCTCTCCATGCCTTCCCTCGTGCTACACGGGCATCTGGTCGCGCTCATGACTGGAATGTCAATCAGTCATATAGCAGAACTTCTGCCTATCAGAATTCTTTCATTCCCCGAACTGCATCACTCTGGAACTCGCTTCCCTAGAGTTGTTTCCCTCAAAACTTCAATCTGCAGCTGTTCAGGTCTAACTGTTACAGATATTTTATGAAGAGACGACACCTGTAATCTGGTGTATGGATTAGTTTTTTTTTTTTTTTAATTCATTTGTTTTCCCTTCCTCTGTTTCGTTACTTTAAAAAAAAAAAATGCATTTCTTCCTTGGCCTCTTATTTCCTTTAACTGCGTCTTCATCCACTGTTATCAGCCTGTCATCATCGATTCTATTGATAAGAGCACTGCGATACCACCGTCACATCCTGGTCAGCCTTTTCATTGTCCTCTATCAATTACCACACCTTTCTCGTGCCGTATTAAATTTCACTCTGGGAAATGATCTCACACACTTGAACATCATTCACGGCATTTCCAACATTTTCACTCTTTCCTATCCCTGTCCAATATATAAGTTTAAAACCCTAAAATGTCGCTGAAAGAGTGCAGATGAATATAAGAAGGCCCGTCACCTAGTGCTTCAAAATACAGAGCAAAGCGAGAGTTGTGGTGATGTTTAGCTGACTTTAGCTGTTCATTGCAAATGACTTGAAAATATGAACAGAGGTTCCTCCCATCATGCAACACGTCAAGCAAAGCCGAAACAGCAATGTCTATTTTACTTTACACTGTTTCAGCAATGCTATGTAGCCTTCCAGTATACCATTCGTGTTGCCACAATGGACGTGCCACAACAACTTAGTAGTGTTGACATGGTGCCAGAAAATGAGCCACTAATCTCCCAGCGGAACAAATATCTCCAACTGATCTTGAATAAAGCAGGCTCTCAGAACTCTCCGTTTCCACTGCTGCCACTGCTTTCATGCTGAGATATATTCTGCTGCCTGTTGGTTTCGATTATTATTTTTCTTTTATAATACATTATGGTGATGTGAAGCCCTTTGTGAGTGAAATACTCTTACTTAGTGTAATAAACGAAAAGGAACTCTCACTGCTGCTTTAGTTGCTTGATTGTTCATTATCTCTGAAAGTGTTAACACTGAAATGCTAATTAATGAACATATAAACTTGATACTTGGGAAATTACCTACCTATACCACTCGTTAGAATTATTTATCGTGAATATTTTTCAAATTATTTATGCAATGACCATGCACCGTCCATGTGGATCAGAGTTAATGATGAATTGGTTCCAATTTTAGCAATATATCAAGTGCTGATGGGAGTCAACAACAAACATGCTGAAAAATATTTAACTGTGGTTTCACTGACAAGAGGGGAGTTTGTTTACGAGTATCCAACCATCCATGTCTTAATTTTCACTGAAAAATGCTTAGCCTTATGTTTTTAAATAATGATAATATAAATCTAACAACTCAATGAAAAATGATCGATCAGTCGCCAGATCCAATAATTTAATTAATTTGCAAGTTGCAAGGCCATTAGTTCTTATATTTGAGTTCAGTATTGCAAAAGGATATTGCTCAAGTAGGGTTGCACCGTTCCTTTTTATTACTTTCCAGTACAGCTAAAAGATTCTGGAAATGTATTCATATTTTACCTTATCTCTTACGTTTAATTTTACTGTCCCGTAGCAGAGTAGAAAAAAGAATACTAAGATGCCACGTACTGTACTGCACAGTTAGTCCATTATGCCAGTCGTGTTGTTTTTTGTTCTTGTTGTTGATGTTCTTGTTCTTGTTGCTGTTATTGGTTGTTCTTGTTGGTTGTTGGCTTGGGTTGTTGTTGTTTCTGTTGTTGTTGTTGGATGTTGTTGTTGGATGTTGTTGTTGTTGGATGATGTTGTTGTTGTTGTTGTTGTTGGATGTTGTTGTTGTTGTTGTTGGATGTTGTTGTTGTTGGATGTTGTTGTTGTTGTGTTGTTGTTGGTTGTTGTTGTTCTTGTTGTTGTTTGTTGTTGGTTGTTGTTGTTAGTGGTTGTTGTTGTTTGTTGTTGTTGTTGTTGATGTTGTTGCTTGTTGTTGTTGTTTGTTGTTTGTTGTTGTTGTTGGTTGTTGTTCGTTGTTTGTTGTTGTTGTTGTTGTTGGTTGTTGTTGTTGTTGATGTTGTTGCTTGTTGTTGTTCGTTGTTTGTTGTTGTTGTTGTTGGTTGTTGTTGTTGGGGTTGTTGGGGTTGTTGTTAGTGGTTGTTGTTGTTGGTGATGGTGGTGGTTTGTTGTTGTTGTTTGTTGTTGTTGTTGTTGATTTTGCTTGTTGTTATTGTTCGTTGTTTGTTTTTGTTGTTTGTTGTTGTGTACTTTTGTGTGTTTTTATTGTTGGTTGTTGTCATTGGTTGTTATTGTCCTTGTTGTTTTTGTTACTGTTGTTGTTGTTGGTTATTGTTGTTGTTGTTGTTGTTGTTGCTTTTCTGCAAGGAAGAAGGAACCAATGGCCAGGAGCCCGCAAACTATTCTTTCCAAGAGAAAAAAAGAAAAAAAATACAAACGACAGCCAAGATAAAGATCCGTTCATTTCGAGATGCCTGGACACACTGCGTTTGAAAGACTGGAGATCATAGAATATAGGAAATACCGACAGAGGGAGACAGTTCCATAGGTGACCTGGTGCGTAAGTGAAAGACTGGGAGTAACGGTTAACTCTTGAATTAGAGCTGGAGAAGAAATGGGATGAGACTTTGTTGCCAGAAGGGTGCTACCACCTGTTGTAGAGGTGGAGGGATGAAAGCAGACAGTTCAGAGGAGCAGAGCAGTGACCACTGAAGTAGTGATAGAAAAGAGATAAAGATGCAACAGTGCAACAAAGAGACAGAGAATAAAGGGAGCCAGTTAGAGGAGAACAGTTAATAAGACGAAAAGCCTTTGCCTCCACCCTATTGAGAAGAGCTGTATGTGGGGAGCCTCCCCACACATGAGAGTTGTACTCTACACAGGGGCGAATAAAACCCGTATATAAGGTCAACAACTGTATAGGGGTAAAGAGAGTACAGAGTTGGCTTAGCACACCTAATCTCTTGGAAGCATATTTTACAAGAGATATAATATGATCTTTCCAAGCTACAGCAAGTCCCGAGTGGAAGAAACCCCAAGCATGTTCAAGGATAATGCAGGACTGAGCTGGTTACTATTAAACATTAGTGGGTACTCCTTGTGGAATATTTGTTAGGTTGATAGGTGTAAGAACTGAGTCTTTGATGCATTAAAAACAAGATTATTTTTTCTCCAGTCAGAGATCGAGCCAAGTCAGACATTAGGTGTGCCAGAGGCTCATCCCTTCTTTGTTGAAGTAACTGCTGAGATGGTGTCACGGGGATTTTGTAAATATGCAGTATTAAAGAATAATATTCAATAATACTTGAGAACAGGACAAAGAATTGACTTGTGAGAATCAAGCAATGATTGATACTTTATGCCGAATTACTTCGCCGATTCTCTAAGGACGAGAATTTATTTACTTTCTCAGTAGTACACAGCAGAGACTAATTACTCACAAATGCTGTTTGTTAGTACTGCTACCCTCACGAGAAAGTGACTCCACCCCTGACAATCAATAACTAATGCTATGAATGATAAGCAGGTTCTTGCTGGTGCATTAACTCCAAGTTGCACAACGAATTTAAGTTAATAAAAAGGACTGGCCTAAGTAACAGTTATGAATAATGCAAAGCGTTTATGCAAACTAGGAGCTGCAACTAGAATAAGATTAATGTGGAGAAATAAAACACAAGTTTACATTACATCAAGCTCAAAGAAAAGAACTGAAAATTTATTAATTACAATGAGTTAAATTTACGTTACATGTTTCAAAATGAATTCAAATAAGGAGAACACACTCACTCGCTCACTCAAAAGCTAAACTCTTAAGCCTAGGAAAAACTAAATGAACAAAATACTGGTCAATTGAGGGGGCCAAACGAGTAGTCTGGGCATCTGCGCAATGAACACCAGATGCTGCTATTCAATATACCCTCTTCGCCAATTCACTGCTGGGTGGAGATCTCAGGAGCTCGCTGTACAATGATGGCACTGCTTCACCCTGGAGCACAAGCGGTCCTTATCTCTCGACGATCCAAGACTGACTGAATTCAAACAAGCGAGGCAAGGGCTGGGGCAGTGCCCAGTAACTGCCAACCGAAAAATTGTGAGCGATACATGCCCTCAACAAATCACTCAGCAGAAGTGCCAATGTCGCGCGCAAGGACGATCATTTATGAAACAGTGAAAAATGTTCTGAAAACACTCCCGACCGGGTGAATACGGGGACGGTTAAAATGAGTGGTACCTATTGGGATTCCACTAGAATTAGTGGTTTTCCACCAAAGTTCAATGTCACGAGTTTGTTTAAATGCTGAATTGCGCCAACTCGTGACATTACGCCCCATCAAAATCAAATTTTTTTCCTTCAGGAAAAAAAAAATTCAATTTACATACATATAAATCCTAACTCAGTCACACAAGATTCACACTGTGGTGTGTGTGCTATCCTGCCACAGGAGAAAGTCACAGTCGCCAGTGAGCGAAAAAAAAAAAAATGGTATTTACGTTAATAGAAGCAAGCTTGAGGAAAAAACGCCGTGACGACAGTGAAAAATCCTGTACTCAGGTCAAACTGAGTGAAAAGTTTGCTACATTTACATTAACAACTAATTGTCATGAAGCGTGATGTATGTAATACATGGTGTAGGTGTGACAGTTGTGGCGTAACTGTACCTATGTGTAAAATGATATAATACAAATCAATAGTAAATAATGACGATGAGGCAGAAGAGAATGGGCGGCAGCATGCGACAGGGACGACCAGCTGATCTGCACGACAATGCTGCACCCGCCAGCTGCACCTGTGAAAGAAATCAAGGTGGAGCATCAAAAGTGTCATTTCTCTCTCTCTCTCTGCCTAGTAATCAGTACTTAAGTTTATTATTATTAACCAGGAAACGTAGTCTTTGGATTTACAAATCTTTCTGAACCCTTGTAGTTTACTGGTTAACCTAGCATTATTAACCAGGAAACGTGCCAGTTCTTGAATTTACAAATTTCTCAGAACGGGCAGTTTACTAGTTAACCTAACTCTACACTTACGTCTAATTATAGGAAGCTGAGAATCCTTACGCAATCTCGGGCAGGTCACATTTTAACACCCACCTTGGGTGTGAGCACTCATGTGGATAATGTGCATTCTCCGGGAATCCTATCAAGAAGGCCCACAGCTCGGGACACCACAAGGTAATTCGTATGCAGCCTCAGATTGTCCTTTCGGGGGTCTCAAACTTCCCCTTAACCTTTGGTATACATGTATATACAGGTCCTGGATGTAACGTGTCCTGTGGGACCAATGGGCGAGATGTCAGCAATTACTGGTACACTTTTAACTGGGAACCAGGCTGGTCCTTGGATTACTCATATATCTGAGGACGCCTGTCTTACGGAACCCAGCATACAACAGTTGCCCATGTTAGTCAGCAGTTAGCAGGTGAGACATCAGGTCTGCACCTACATTATCACTTCCCTTGATGTATCTCACAACAAGGTTAAACTGCTGTAAATACAGTGTCCAGCGTGTCAATCTTGCATTAGCCGTCTCAGTCGTGCTGAGACTAGTGAGTGGCATATGATCAGTTTCCAGAGTGAATGGTGCTCCAAATAAATAATAGTAATATTTCTTAACACCATCAACCACGGCCAAGAGTTCCTTCTCAAAAGTACTGTAATTCCTCTCGGCGGGTTTTAGCTTACGGCTGTGGTATGCCACTGGGAAGATTTCACCTTCCGATTCCTGCATTAATACGGCACCTACTCCATCTTGTGAAGCATCAGTGCACAGTATGAAAGGTTTGTTGGAATCAGGCAACTGCAAGATAGGCTCCTTACACAGCATGTTCTTAAGGGCGGCAAAAGATCTCTCTTGCACTTCTCCCCATTCAATGGTGTTTGGAGCATATTTCCGTAGCACCTCATACAATGGTTGGGCAATGAGAGCAAAGTTGTGGATAAAACTCCTATAATACCCCACTAGGCCGAGGAATGCCCTAACCTGTTTCTTGGTCACGGGTCTCGGGGCTTCTCTAACTTTCCTAATCTTGTCACCCTGACACCTGCAGCGATTGTTGCCAACAATATGTCCGAGGAATGCCACCTCACTGTGAGCAGTTTTACACTTGCTAGGCTTCACAGTCATGTTGAAACTCTGGAGTCTACTGAAGACAATTTCCAAGAGTCTGAGGTGCTCCTCCAACGTGGCAGAAGGAACGAGGACATCGTCAACGAACATCTCTATTCCTACGATACCATGGAGCACTTGTCTCATGGCACGATTGAATACCGCTGGGGAATTGGTAAGTCCAAATGGGAGGACTTTATACTGATAAAACCACCTAAGAGTAGCAAAGGCAGTGAACTGACGGCTCTTGGGGTGAAGGGGAATCTGGAAGAATCCCTTTCCCAAATCGAGCTTCGTGAAATATCATGACCCTGCCAGCTTGGAGAAGATGGCAATGTGGTCACCCATCAGCTCAGCATCCACTTTGGTGATTTCATTTAGCCTCCTATAGTCGCCAAAAATCCTGACTCCACCATCCTTCTTGCGGACCACTTCGATTGGACTGCAGTAAGGAGATGAGGATTTTTCAATAATACCTGCAATCTCCATGTCAGCAATTTCGTTGTCTACTGCGCCCAGTAGTCGCAGGGGAATCGGATATGGCTTAACCTTTATGGGAGTATCGCTGGTCAACTCAATTTTGTGACAATCAACCTTTGCAAGTCTAGGTTGGTCAGAGAAGACATCAGCATACCGACAAAGCAGTGACCTTATGGCATTCTGATCACCCAGTGCTAAGTCAGTGTTAAGTAAAACATCTCCGACAGTCTCTTCCTGACGGGACTGAGCGGTTAAGGGCTCGTCATCATGGTCATCAGGTGGGATCACTGCGGCTGCCCCGGTTTCTTCCAGTGGCTGGTCACTATCATCAGCTACTCGTAGGCCAGTCTCCTCGGGGTGTGACTCATGATAAGCCTTCAACATGTCAACGTGGAACCTTTTGCGAAGATTCCCCATCTGAATTATGTAGTTGAGGTCTGAAATGCGCTCTACTACATAAAATGGACCCTTCCACTGTGCCAACAACTTGTTCTGGGCAGTGGGGAGCAACACCAAGCACTTATCGCCTAGACTAAACTTCCGAAGTTTTGCCTTCTTATCATAATAGGCTTTCTGAACTCACGCGCCTTGATCAATTCTTCCTTAGCTAACTCGCACGTCGACTGGAGGCAGTCAGCTTGATCAAGGACGTAGGTATAGGTGGTCTTGACTTCAGGGTCGGGTTCTTCATCGTCCCATAACTCGCGAAGGACTTGAAGTGGTCCACGGACCGACCTTCCATACACCAATTCAAAGGGTGAGAACTTCAAGGAATGCTGTGAAGCTTCTCGATAAGCAAATAGAAGAGGAGCAATGAACCACAGCCATTCCTTTGGCTGTTCGACGGCCATGCGCTTTAACATCTTGAGAGTCCCACTGAACCTCTCACACAGCCCATTACACATGGGATGATAAGGCTTAGTTCGCAGGCCTCGGATGGACAACAACCTAAATGTTTCGTTCATCATTGCAGAGGTGAACTGCGAACCCCAGTTGCTTAAGACCTCTTTGGGGATACCTACGCGACAGAACACTTCGATCAATCCCTCAGCAACAGTGATGGCCTCTATATTCTTAAGAGCCACGGCTTCAGGCCACCGTGTGCTGAAATCAACAATAGTGAGGATATACCTTGATCCATCACTTGCCCTAGGAGAGATTGGCCCAACAGTGTCAACTGCTACTCTCTCGAACGGTTCAGAGATTACAGGCATTGCTTTCAATGGCGCAGGACGGACACGTCCCCGGTCAGTGCTATGCTGACACACATCACAGGAACGCACAAGCCTTTTTATTTCCTGTCCCATTCCTGGCCAGAAAAAGTCAACATGGATGCGGTCAGAGGTTTTCTTTTGGCCCATGTGACCTCCCATAACTGAACAATGACCTAATACGAACACTGCCCAGCGATACTTCACAGGAACAACGAATTGCAGTCGAACCTCGCCCTGGAGTGTTTGTGACTCACGGTATAGCCGTCCTCGCTTGCCAAGGAACCTGGCTTGACCTCCCCATGAATACTTAACCCGCCCCGTCCCGACCACTTTCTCACCAATGGTACCTCCCAATCCCGACCATTTTTGGACCCAAATTTTTTTTGCTAAAACTTTCGCTTTTGGTCAGAAACAATGGTCAGTCACAAAGAAATTGTTCCCCGGGGTCCATAATTGCCTTAAACAGGTATGCCTTGGTCACACCTGGCACCGTGTTCTCTGTAAGTGGTCTGAGCCTCTAACGTTTTCTATGGTAATATAAGTCTAGGAAACCAATGAAAGTAAGTAGATATGTATTTATTACAAACATAAAAACATGTGATTAAAGAGTAAATTGGATTTTATACAAAAATAGAGCTGAAATAAGCATTGTACCATCGTGCGAAACGAGCAAAATCGGGCAGACTGGTCACGATGAATCGCTAACATTCGAAAATCATGATACATATCATTTTTTTTACTTACATAATACTTCTACAATAACATTATACCATTTTACATTTTATTGAACTGTTTTTACGTATTCACAGGCCTTTTGATAACATTTAGCTTAATGTTAGCGCTTATTTACGTAGTGAGTGAACTTGCTGTGACTGTTGTTTCAACTCGTATTGTGTTTTTTCTACTTACATAATACTTTCCTAATAACATTATACACTTTTCAATTTTATAGAACTGTTTTGAGATAATTTCAGGCCTTACGTAAATATTTAGCGTAATAATAGCGCATAATAACACACACGGTGAAGTTGCTATGACTACTATTTCAACTTACAACCTATTTTTGTACTTATATAATAATTCTCCACTAACATTGCACATGTTCACACTTCATATAATTGGTATCACATAATTTCAGACCTTACAATTCAACTGAGCGTCATATTAGCACGTACTTACACAGGGAGTGTTATCGCGATATCATTTGTTTCATCTTACACTAGTATTCAACTTATAAATTACCTTACTACTAACATTACAACAAATTCCACTTTATATAATTCCTATTACATACTTACTGACCAGAATGTTCTACTGAGCATAATATTTTCGCAGATTTACACAGTGGGTGTACTCGTGACATAAAATTATTACAACTTACACTATTTTTCAACTTATACATTTTATTCATGCTAACATTACACCCGTTTCCACTTTATATTCTTGCTATCACATATTTACTGACCAGGGTGTAATACTGAGCGTCATATTTTCGCAGATTTATACAGTGGGTGTAGTTTTCATACACACTTCGTTCAACTTACACTATTTCTCAACTTATACATTACTTTCCTGCAAACATTACACCCGTTTCAAGTTTATACTGACTGGCCTTACCAGTATACTGAGCGTCATATCGCCATCCCACACAGTTTCAGTAGTGTAGGAAGTTATGGTACTCTCTGAAACATGGCTGAAGGCACAACGCAACATTGGTGATGGTGGGGGAGGTGGAGAGCGGCGCCTTTCATCACTTGCACTTCTCTTCCCTCTCCCTTTTCCTTTACCCTTTCCCTTCCCTTTCCTTCCTTTCCCCACATCCTGGGGCTGTGTGGAGGAAGTTTGGGAATATTGTATGGCGAAAGACGTACTGGGGAGTGGATCCACCTCCTCTCCCCTAGGCCTACGTGCACCACGTGCTCGTGCTGCCTCCCTCACACCACTTCCCTTTCACCCCGAACTCCCACCACACCACTTTCGCCTTCCCCAGACAAAACACTAGGCCATACTTTATTTGCCTTCTCGCCCCATCTTCTGATCCTTGGGGTGAGATTTTTTCCTTCCCCAACCACGAGGCAACATCACGTCCTAAGCCACCGTCATCGTCATCGTCCTCATCCTCGTCCTCATCAGAATCTCTCTCTAGGGGATGGAGAGAGGTCCATGCAGGTGTTTTGGGTGCAGGCTGGCCTTCCCTTGCCTTACGATACGTGACATACCGCTTTTTCCGGGGTGAAGGGACCTCCTCATCACTACTTGTTATTTCCTCCTCAGGCTGCACATAATCTCGATCCACCACATCATCATCAAGTGGAGAATCACTATCTCCAATGAAGGCATCCAGGGCGAATTGTATTTCATCGTCTGAGAGACCTTTACGTGCCATGTCTGACCTGGGTCACTGCTAACAGGTGAGTGACCGAGACAAGAGCGAGCGCAGGTCACGCGGGGTCTGGGACGCTGCCCGCCTGGGGGCAGGTAGGGGAGGCTTGGGTACGTGGGCGAATTGAAAATCTCGCGCGAATTTTGAAAACTGTGGAAATTATGAACCTTGCAATTGCAGGACGTTGAAGTACATCAACGGGATTGGCAGTGACATAACGTGAGGACGTCGAAGTACGTCGACGGGACGCCGCGGGTTAATCATTTTACCCTCCAACTTCTTATGCACTGAGGCAAGTGTCAGGTCAGACTGTTGTTCTCGGACAACATCTTGACTATGAATCAACTCTTGCAGCGTTGCGACGGTCAACGGGGTGACACGATTCAGAGCCTTGGCCATGGCTCATGTTACTGCAACAGCCGAAGTCTGAGTAGCAACATCTATGGCGCAACTGTTTTTGACGCCCGGTATGTTGCCGATAATGAGGTCAAACAAGGGTTCTGGCATGACAACAGTAGCTGTCAAGCCAGAGTAGAAAGGAGATGACACCTGGATACGTGCCTCAGGGAACACTCTCACTGACCCATCAATAAGTCTAACTTGGATCTGCTTCCCCGTGTACTCGTCAGGCCGAACTAAACTTTGCTTGACAGAGCAACCTGAGGAACCATTATCTCTCAGGACATTTACAGAAACACCTCCCACAAACCCTGGCTGAACAAGAAAGGCAGTGTTACTGGTGGAAGGGTCTGAGGAGGTAGCAGCCAGTCATTGGTGAGACTGCGGAACAAACGATGCAGCCAATGTGCGCCCTGAGAACTTGATACCTGAGGGGTCGTGCACACCATCTGAGGAGCTGTAGCATTGACCACCTGTGGAGGAGGGTTCACTGTCGCTGGGGAACTAGTGAACTGTGAGGTACCTGTACTGGTGGGGATGGCACCACTGTGTGCTTGTTGGGGAATAAAGGCTGCATTTGCATCCTGCCTCCTATACACTAAAGTCGATTGTCCTGACTGAGGGTTATGTGGTTTGTCCTTGCCCTGCTGCTGCTTGAAATACCGGTACTGCTGCTGGTTAGGGTTCTGCTTGTCGTACCGCTTCCACTCAGGTTTCTGAGTGTTTTGCCCCTGGTCCTTCTTCTGCAGTTTTGGATCTTGGCCAGTATTCTGAGAACGGCCTTGTTGCTGGGGTTCAGTCTGAGACGGTTTCCCAGATTTATCAGCTTTCCTGTTCCAGGTATGCTGCTTACGAGTTTGATACTCGTATGCAGTGAAGAATGCAGCAGCCTTCTCCACCATTTGGCTGGCATCCATTACCTGGCAGATCATAAGCTGAGCCATAAGTTCAGTAGGCCACGACTTTTCTAGCTGTGTGTGCAGCATAAGGTCGATTATCCCCTCACGCGTGGAAGGAGTTTCGTCTTTCTCAATCCACTCATCTAAGTAAACAGTAAGCCAGTCAAGAAACTGAACGGGAGTCTCTTTTTCCTGTAGACGTGCCTTCATGAACTGACTCTTGGCATCGTCAACTGTGAGACTGTACGCTTTGACGAGTGCGGCCTTCATTATCTCATACGTGAGATTGTCTCCACGAATTCTGTGGAGAATATCGAGGGCAGGGTCCTCAAACAGGCTAAGAAACTGAAGTGCTTAGCTGCCTCATCGAGCTGGTACAGCTGAGCCATGTCTTCAAAACGAGCTATGTATGGCTCAGTTCGATCGCCTTCCTTGTATGGAGAAAGCTTGATGTGTGGGGTCGCCATAATATGTACAGGGATAGCGCTCATGGAGCTTGGGCCAGCTGCACCAGATGTGTCTGAAGCCAAGGAATCTCGCTTGTGCTTCAACATTTCAAGTTCATGTTTTATGCGTGCTTCTCGTTCGGCACGTTCATGTTCTCATTCTCTCTCTCGTTGTTCACTCTCGTATTCACGTTCTCTCTCACGTTCCTTGCGCTTTTCTCGCTCATGTTTGTGCTGTTCTCGCTCGTAATCGCGCTCTTTTTCGCGTTCCTCACGCTGAATTCGACGCTCTTCATGAGCATCATTCTCCCATTGCTGCTCGTGACTAAGCCGAGAGAGGACATAATCCTTTACTTCTTTGGAGTCTGTAAGCCTCATATCTTTAGCCTCCTCTACATAGACGTTGGTAGACATGATGCTAAGTCAATCTAAGTGAACTAGAGACCACGTACTGACTGCTATTTGGCAGAGAAAGATGCCAATAATCGAGAATAAAGAATATAGGCACAGGTTAGTGGTGACCAGTTTTATATAGTTAAACTGGTAAAGAAAGAAAATTAAACAAACAAGTGACTGAAAACTATTATGTAAAATTAATAGAACTGAATCAATAATCACCAGTAAGATAGTGCCAATAGACTTTAATGAAAAATACCTAAGTAAGAGTGAGTGAGTATTATCTCGTGAATAGCTTTAGAGCTAGGAGTTAATATCCTGGAATGAGGTCGCCAGATGTCCCGGGGATTTTGTAAATATGCAATATTAAAGAATAATATTCAATAATACTTGAGAACAGGACAAAGAATTGACTTGTGAGAATCAAGCAATGACTGATACTTTATCCAGCTTACTTCGCCGATTCTCTACGGACGAGGATTTATTTACTTTCTCAGCAGCACACAGCAGAGACTAATTACTCACAAATGCTGTTTGTTAGTACTACTACCCTCACGAGAAAGTGACTCCACCCCTGACAATCAATAACTAATGCTATGAATGAAAAGCAGGTTCTTGCTGGTGCATTAACTCCAAGTTGCACAACGGATTTAAGTTAATAAAAAGGACTGGCCTAAGTACCAGTTATGAATAATGCAAAGCGTTTATGCAAACTAGGAGCTGCAACTAGAATAAGCTTAATGTGGAGAAATAAAACACAAGTTTACATTACATCAAGCTCAAAGAAAAGAACTGAAAATTTATTAATTACAGTGAGTTAAATTTACGTTACATGTTTCAAAATGAATTCAAAATAAGGAGAACACACTCACTTGCTCACTCAAAAGCTAAACTCTTAAGCCTAGGAAAAACTAAATGAACAAAATACTGGTCAATGGAGGGGGCCAAACGAGTAGTCTGGGCGTCTGCGCGATGAACATCAGACGCTGCTATTCAATAGACTCTCTTCGCCAATTCATCGCTGGGTGGAGATCTCAGGAGCTCGCTGTACAACGACGGCATTGTTTCATGCTGGAGCACAAGCAGTCCTTATCTCACGACGATCCAAGACTGACTGAATTCAAACAAGCGAGGCAAGGGCCGGGGCAGTGCCCGGTAACTGCCAACCAAAAAATTGTGAGCGATACATGCTCACAACAAATCACTCAGCGGAAGCACCAATGTCGTGCACAATGACGATCACTTATGAAACAGTGAAAAATGTTCTGAAAACACTCCCGATCGGGTGAATACGGGGACGGTTAAACTGATACTTATCGGGATTCCACTAGAATTAGTGGTTTTCCACCAAAGTTCAATGTCACGAGTTTGTTTAAATACTGAATCACGCCAACTTGTGACAGATGGACGCTGTAGGAACCGAATGGAAAGGTGAAGGGTGGAATCATCAGCGTACAAGTGGATAGGATTAGATGTACAGTTTAGAGGGTCATTGATGAATAAAAGGAAGAGCGTTGGTGATGGGACAGAGTCCAAAGGAATACCACTGTTGATAGATCTAGGAGAAGAACGATGGCTGTGTACAACAGCAGCTATAGAACGACCAGAAAGGAAGCTATAGAGGGACGGCACAGATAGAAGGATTGAAAACAGTAGAGAGCTGTTAGTAAATTAAAGATTTATGCCAGACTCGATTCAAAGCCTTTGAAATGTCAAGTACAGTGACAAAGTTTTCACTGGAGTCCCGAAAGAAGGGTGACCAGCAGTCTGAAAGGCAGGTGAGCAGATTGTGAGTGGAACTTCCCAAACAGAACCCACTCTGGCAATCAGAAAGAAGGTTGTGATAGGCTAGATGGTCTACATTTTTCTGTTAGAAATTGACTCGAAAACTTTTGAGACACAGGATGTTAAAGCAATTGGACAATAGTTAGAGGGTTGGGAATGTTCACCCTTCTTTGGGGATGGCTGAATGAGAGAAAACTTCCAGCAAGAAGGAAAGGTATAAGTTGACAGAGAAAGGCAAAAGCATTTACCTAGGCAGGGTGTAAGCATAGAAGCACAGCTCTTGAGGACAACAGGAAGGACTCCATTAGGCCCATATGCCTTGTTATTAATGAGGCCAGTGATGGCAGCAATACATCAGCTAAAGAATTTTTATGTCAGCCATGAGGAAGTCAGAGGGGGGAAGTGATGGAGGAGCAGCACTGGAATTGTCTAAGGTGGATCTGGAGGAGAAAGTCTGAGCGAAGAGATCTGCTTTATCAGTAGAAGAAATAGCTACAGAATCATCAGAGTAGAAAAGAGGAGGGAAGGATGATGAGGTACAGTTCTTAGAAAGGTTTTTGGCAAGGTGCCAGAAGGAGCAGGAAGAATTTGAATTGGTGAGTTGAGGCATTTGGCATGGATGAAATTATATTTAGTAGAGCGAAGAACATACTTAGCACGATTCCGGGCAGAAACATATAAAAGATATGATTCAGAGGTGGGTTGACTATGGTACCTTTTATAGGCCCTCTTCTTGTGGATAGCATTAGAACAAGCATGATCAAACCAAGGCTTTCTTGCATTAGTCAAAGGATATGAGAAAGGAATCTATGCTTCCATGCCCAAGAGAAACCATTGTAATGTGCAAGGCACACTCAGATGGCTCCTGGCCATATAAGCAATAATCATTCCAGGAAAAACCAAAGAAGTACTGCCTGAGGGCCTTCCTATCCACAGCTCCATATTGTCACAATCGTCGTTTCTTTGGAGGGTCCACAGGCCGTACTGGAGCGATAGGACAGGTTAAGGTAATAAAGTTGTTTGTGAGCGGAAAGATCAACAATGTAAGCAGAAGAATTAGTTGTATGGAATAGGTCATGTATGTTGGAGCTCTCTCCAAGGTGGTCAGGGATAAGGGTAGGGTGTTGTACAAGCTGCTCTAGGTCATTAAGGATTGAAAAGATGTAAACTTGTTCACCAGGTGGATCACTGAAAGGAGAGGAGAGCCAATGATGGTGGTGAACGTTGAAATCTCCTTGCATGGAGATTTCAGAGAATGGAGAAATGGATAGAATGTGTTCCATCATAGAAGTAAGATAGTCAAAGAATTTTTGATAATCAGTAGAATTAGGGGATAAGTAAACAGCGCAGATATATTTAGTTAGAGAATGACAGGAAAGCAGAAGCCAGGGAGTAGAGAATTTAGAAGAATCAAGTTCAGGAACACAAGAGCAAGATAAGTCATTGCGTATATATACACAACAGCCACCTTTGGCTTTGAAATGAGTATAGGGAAAGTAGGAGGATACAGAAAAGAGTTTGCTATCAGTTGCCTCAGACAGCTGAGTCTCAGTTAGGAAGAGAAGGTAAGGTTTACAGGACGAGAGGTGGTGCTCAACAGAGCGAAAGTTAGAGGAAAGGCCGTGAATGTTGCAGAAATGAAGAAGTGAGTCAGGCAGTGGTTCCTGGCAGCTCGTTGAGTCGTCACCGGGAGAGGCATTTATGTCCCCCCCCCCCCAACGGCCTCCCTGGGGACTCCGAGACTTGCTTATTAGCCGCCATTTTTCTTCTCTAATTTTGAAAAGGAAGTGTAGTGTGTACTGTGCATGTAGTTTGGTGTTGACAGAGAAACTTGTATTGGACAGCATGCTGACGTACTCTCTGTGTTACTGAAACAGTGAAAAAGTTCAGCAAAGGGGGATGGTCAGGAACCAGTCCCAAGGGCTGATGAAATGGGAGCTCCAGCTCTCCCTGTCATCAGCTTTCCATTTACTTTGGGAGTACCGCCCTGCTCGACTGGTGCTACTGTCTACTCCTCATGTTGTTGTTTTGGGTGTTTTTTTTTATTGGTTGTTGTTGCTTTTGGTAGTTATTTTTGTTGTTGTTATTGCTGGTTGTCGTTGTTGATGTTTCTGGTTGTTTTTGGTTGTTGTTGTTACCCCAGCCTCATACGTGACATGAACTCGGTAAACTGAGACTAAGTTACTCGGTCCTGTAGTATAGCATCCTCCTCTCGGGGATAGAGTGGCAGTTGAAGGACGTTTGCATGATCGGGCAGTAGAGCCGCCTGCTTATGTCAGTGGCACATCGTGCAGGCATCTCACTCAAGTAAAAGTAGTTGTGTGTATAACCCAAATGCCTGCCTGATGCAATACCGCGTAGCAGACGCAGACTGTAAAGAAAACTGTAAAGTAAGCACAATAATTCTATCTGTTGCCAGACTCCATGTTCATGTAAGGGGTGGCAACAGCCGAATAGCCGCCATCTTAACCCGATCACTGCCATGTTGCTACTCTCTCTCCCTCTCACAAACCGCTCTCCGAGACACCTCTCCAACCCAGCCCTCCATCTCGTTCTCGGTTTTCTCCTCCTCCCGACACCCTCCACATCACACACTTTCCTGGTCAGTCTTTCATTCTCCGTCCTTTCTACATGGCCAAACCATCTCAAAGTAAACTTTCCAGCTCATCCACATCAACACCAAGTGCTCCTTCAAGCCCTCATTTGTCTGCCTACCTCTTCACCTAACACAGACAGGGCTTCAATAAAATACTTCTTAATTATATAAACATGTAACAGGCGTCCACGCTGAAAGTGTGGAATGTGTTCGAGCGTGTGAGCGAGCAAGTTTGGCAGTGGTGAATATGTCTCATGTGGCTCGACATTTTCCTCTCATTTCCTGACCTGAATATACTAAAAAAGAACCTATTAGATTACACCAAAAAATATTCCCTCACACTTCCTAAAACCAATACTCTTCTTGTATTATTTTTAGGTCCAGGGCTTGGGACCTAGCAGGTTAATAATGACTTTGCTTTTTGCTCGCTCACAAAAATTACTTTGACCAAATATCTCGGTGCACTTCGATTCAAATGAGAAATCAGAAATTCAGAGTTTCTTTCGTCGATCAGGTTATTGCATTATTCTGACTCGGATTCAGTCAAAATTTTCCAAAACAAACAAACAAACAGAAGGTATTATTGGTTTGGAAAGGCAAAATCTGGTTGCTCTCAGCAATCGTCGGGAAATACTGCTGCGCTACTCACGCAACCTTAGACCGTTACTTCTTGCGCAGCCTGCTGTTACGCTAATCTGCCTTATAAGAAATCGTTTCCTCGATTTACGGAAAAACTTTTGGGAATTACGGGTTATCTATGAAATGAAAATAAATGAGGATTTTTATGCGATTTCCAAATTGGTGTCTATCTTTCTTGTAACTTCAAAATTGGCTGAGATATCCAAAAAAGTTCGCACCTGTACTACAGAGTTTTCCTCCCGACCCCTGTCCCCATTCTTTGTTGATGCGATAAAACTTTCGCTCCGATACATATGTCGGGGGTCCAAACTGTGAATAAATTTGGTGTTCTCGCTCGCTTCGCTCGCACGAACAACGAAGTATCGTATCCCTTTCTGTGGTGGAACTGTATCATGACTTATAAAGTTGCCTCATATGATGTAGATGGCAAGACACGTTGATAATTCCTTAATGAATACTTAAGATACTGACCGAAAGACGCACGTAATAATCAGGATTATGTTGGAGAAGGCGGAGAGCAAATTAAAAAACATTAGTGTTAACACGTTCTCTGCAATGGTTTCTTTTTATTTCTAGTAAGAAATTAAAGACGATATAATTCATGTTTTGAAGACTTCCCACAGTAATCGGATTGAATGTTAACTCCAAAATTTCTTGAGTGTGACGTTGATTTTGTTATGATTCTGCTGCCCTCAAGATTATTTGCAATCATATGAAGTCTTTATGCTACTAAACCCTATCAGTTAAAGGACTTGCTGAAGCAAGCCTAATTTTTTCTTTTTTTCTTTTGTTACTGGAAAAAACATTTCAAGAAACCGGTTAGAAAACACCTATTAAAACAGTACCAGCAACATACACATTCCACCACGTGAAGGCTTCCCTCGTCTGGATCTCGACATACAGACACCAACGGAAAACCATAAATAAAAGATAATTTCACAAGGAAAAACCAGGATGGTCTCGTGGAGCTTCAGCGACGTATTCCAGCTGAATATATCGTTTCTTGCAGCTATGATATAATACCTATGATATCAAACAGATATTAGTAACATCCGCAAGAAGATTATCCTAGCTGAAAAAAAAAAAAAAAAAATAGCCTGAGGTATTCAGAAATCAAGCCTCGAATCCTATGATCTTATCATTTTATTCTTGATATAAGCGGGTAATTTTTGCTCAGCTTAGGAAGGATCTTTGGTGGTAAGGGGTTAATTCTGTAAGTCTGTAACCTTTCACTTCGAAAGTTTGAGCCAAACTGTACAAAATAGCCTCACGGGAACAACAATGGCAGGAATAATACATAACCTCCTCCCTGTCCTACTTCATCATCATCATCTATTTCTTTTTCTTCTTCTTTGTAGCTATTGGTGTTGTTGTTCGTTGCTCTTGCTGATTTTATTGTCACGCACAGCATGCTCGACAGTAGTTTATTATTACTGGTTTTACTTTCAGATTTAACAGAATCTTTCACCTTTTCTTCGAGGCATCCACGTGACTGGTGCCGGTCTAACGAGATCTGTTATGGTGTATAATATTCTTGTCTACTGCCAGCATCTCTCTCTCTCTCTCTCTCTCTCTCTCTCTCTCTCTCTCTCACACACACACACACACACACACACACACACACACACACACACACACACACACACACACACACACACACACACACACACAAACACACACACACACACACACACACACACACACACACACACACACACACACACACACACACACACACACCATTCCTACATTTCTCCCAGTTTCTCTGCTTTCTCGCACACTCTGGCAAGTTCATTTCCGAACTAATTCTCTCAATGACCCTTACCACTAATTATTTAACCATCCCTTTGCTTCACACTCACACTGTTTACCTCGCTACCACACTCCTTGCATCACCCTCACATTGCCTGCTGCACTCTCATACTTAGTGCCTCGCTCCTACACGTCTTGACTCACTACAACACGCCTTGCTTCATTCCCACGCTGCCTACAGTACTCCCACATACGTTGCCTCACTCCCACATTGTCTGACCCACCCCCCACGCTTTCTGCCTAATTTCCACACCGAGTACCACATTCCCACACCCCTGCCGTACCCCATCGGCCTCATTCCCACTCTGCCTGCCTTCCCTCCTTTCCAGAACGTTGCACCTTTTAAACTTCCCACAGCCTTCGTTTTCTTTTCACGCCTTCCCCCACACCTGCTCATATGAACGAACTTAAAAACTCTTATGATACAAGTTTCAGATCAATCTCGCACGTTGCTCTCATTGTGTGTGTGTGTGTGTGTGTGTGTGTGTGTGTGTGTGTGTGTGTGTGTGTGTGTGTGTGTGTGTGTGTGTGTATTTTCGAAATTAGTTTCTCAGGAGGAAGATGTGCATCAAAACATTAAGGAGTGGAGTAAGTTTAGAGGGATAACTTGCAGCAGCATTCCTATAATTGTGTTTGTGTTGATTCGTCCCATTTCCCCACCATTCCAAAACAATAGACCCGTATGTACGGACACTGTTTTAGAAGGAAGATCTTGAGAAATGGTGGCTAGATGGACACAAGAGCATAGTGGAATAAAGCCCTCTTTGCCCTTTCCCCCTCGGATCTTCCTAAATGTAAATCGTTTCTGATAGTAAAAAGAATAATAAGGACGCCAACGTGCTGAAATGATTAACAGACACAGTTTCTAACCTTTTCACATAAGCAGGTGTCTCGCAAAAATAATATTGTTTAGAAATAGAGCATATAAAAAAGTCAGTGTACTTAAGTGGTTAAATATAAACTATGAAATCAGGAAGCAAGTGATGATTTTTTTCGTTATACTACTTGAACAAGATAGTTATTATATCATGTTAAAATTAGTACTCCAGCTCGTTAACTGGGAATGTATTGTATAGAGTGTTGTACAATACGCACACACACACACACACACACACACACACACACACACACACACACACAGAAAGGGAGGGAAGAGAATGTCAGGCTGAGCAAAGTTCGGCTTTCATGACTGGGTGTAATTAGTACAGTGTAATAAGAATTCATAATTAAATGTGTAAATAGTCTTAAGCTGTTCATTCATTACTATCATTTGTTTGGGTTTACTGACTCGGTATTTTTAAGTTTCTAATAATTGTGTAATTACATACAAGTTGAGTTAGCATTTTAGTCAAGTGTATTCTGCTGTGGGTTTATTTAAACACTGACACTCATCAACCCAAGTGTCAGCGTAACTTCATGAAATTTAAAGTTCTGAGTGACACAAAAGATGGTTCTGTCATACATATTCTCCCCGTGGCTTCTCTATATTAGTCACAGACAAGGACCCATTTGAGATCAGTGTTTACAGCATAATTTCTTCGGCCCTGTCTTTCCTCGTAAAGCATGCTGCGTCCTGCTCATGTACTACGTCGTAAAATACTAAATGTGTCGGGTTTATACTGTCTTCTCTACCTTATTCCTTCCTCTTCTGAACGAGACAGCTGAATCATCTTCCCCTTTTTCACATTAACTTTCCTTCATTGCCTTTCTATCCATTTGACTATTGGGACCTCACTCAGCTCAACAAAAGTATCTTGTGTTTATCTCCAGAGTGATAAAAAATTTCGCAGCTGAGAAAAAATCGTCCTGTTATTTGTATATTTTTGTTGCTGTGACCCTCGTTACATCTACAAGGGAACCCTATGGAGAGCAGTCTGACGCACGTTGCCCATTTGTAGTTCACCATGCTCATATTAGTACACAGGGATGGAGGTGAGGGACGTTTGTATAATACTCAGACGTTTGCAGATTCAGCCATTTGTACCAGTGCCATACCGTGCTGGCATCCCACTCCAGCACCATGACCTGTGGGTAAAAACTAAGTTAGTGAAAACGCGAAGTGCCCAGCCACGGGGGCACTAATATCCCGGCTCCAGTGAACACCATGGAAGACCACGAGTTACATCAACTACTTACCTGCGAATGGGAAAAAGACTCAGGCAGACTTTCAAAAATTTTAATTATATATATATATATATATATATATATATATATATATATATATATATATATATATATATATATATATATATATATATATATATATATTCCACGCCTTTTTTGCGTTATAGTTCTCACACATTCTTCCCCCTTCTCTCTCTCTCTCTCTCTCTCTCTCTCTCTTCGAAGTTTATACTGTTTACTTTCGTCCCTTTCCTATTTCATGCATTAACTGGTCCTCCCTCCTCCCCCATACATTTTCACTGCCTCTTTCCACGCCCCCATTCCAAGCTTTCACTGCGAATTGCCTTTTCATGAGGGTTTAGCTGAAAGGAGTTTGAATTAATTTTCTATAAACCACTTCAGTATCTCACATAATCCAAATGATATCGCCAGGCTATAGCGTAAAAAAATCTGAGTGAAGTGGTTACACTTTTCATTCACAGTTATCTATAACTAAAGGGTTTTATTCAGTTTGTCGGCGATCTTTTGGAGATAAGATTTAAAAACCGAAGATGATTTCCTGGAGGTAGCATCAGTTTTAACATATCTAATTATACACTGGTTTCAATGTGTGTGCATATGACCTTATATTTCTCCCACTTTAAGACGCTTTGACATAATTCTCCTTAATGGATTATCTCCAAATATAAACATTAAGCTTTCACTGTCATTTTTTTTTTTTTTTTGTGATAACATTCTTTTTTTTAATTAAGATAATATTTTGACTGTAGTAAGAGTAAGTTCAAAGAAAGCATTGCTGTACTGAAGGCTGAATGGACATTGTCTCATAAATCTTCACTATGAGCATCCTGTTATAATATATAATCGAGTCCTGGGGAAATTATAATATAAAACGTGATGATGTTAGTGACTGGCATCGACACCCGCTCTCCTCCTTACTCGACAATAAAATCCCCCTGTCAGCCAGTGCACAGTAAAGGTTTCCTCCCGGGGCCCAACTGGTGTGTTGCTGTAACCAAATTTACGCCATCCATGTGACTATTGCCACACGCTCACAGAAATGGTTCGAATTCCCACCAGCAGCTATAATGTGACCCTCCTTGTTTTGTGTGTGTGTGTGTGTGTGTGTGTGTGTGTGTGTGTGTGTGTGTGTGTGTGCTTCATCTCCAGACAGATGTTGCTTAACAAAACAAATGTATCTAAATTATTCTTAATTTCTTGACTACGAAAGTTATATCTCTAAAGGAATTTTATCGCATGGCGTTAGTAAACAAATAGCAGAGAATGTATTATAAGTGACTGGTTTACTGATAATTATTTGTTAAGTCGTTCACCACGATAATTTTATCTTAAGCTGGATGAGATAACCTGTGGGCAGCAGTAACACTATGTGCAAAACAGCATGATCCTGAAGTAGTTAACAGGCTGCTTGTCATGGAACCAGAGCCAGAGAATAACATATGCTGTATATGAATTTTACTCATTTGCTTAAACTGTTCATGGTGAGGATAAAATGAACACAAGAACGTCATATTAAAAAAAAAAAAAAAAAAAAGAACATTAAGGGATTGCAACATTCACACCCCAACATTCGTCTAGGAGCCGAAGTATTGCATGTATCCTGTGGCCTTGACCTTTGACATGTTCATATATTCGACTGATTTCATGCATGTTTTACCTTACTCCTGTCCATGAGATATAATTATGTTAGAGATCGTTGAGCTGCTGACAGTGATATATGACGGTAGAGGGTGTGGAGAGGGGGGGAGGATAATATGGCGAAAATGGAAAGGGAGAGGAAGAGAAAGCTGCAGAGGTACACGAAGTGGAAGAGGAGGATGAAGAGGAAGAGGGAGAGGTAGAGAGGGAATGAAATGTAGAGACAGGGGGTGAAGAGGAAAACAATGGGAAAAGAAATTAAGCAAGGATGGAATGTGTAGAGGGAAAGGGAGTGAGGAAGGAAGAATAAGAGGCAATGAGAGAGAGAGAGAGAGAGAGAGAGAGAGAGAGAGAGAGAGAGAGAGAGAGAGATGGGAGGGACGGGGAAAAGAAAAGATAAAGATGAAAACATGTACAAAGATAAGTATGGGGATAATGTCAGGAATAGATCAGAGGATACTTACAGAGAAGAAACAAAGACAGCGAAAGAGACAGTGACAAGAACAGTGACAAGGACTGTGACAAGCACAGGGTCAGGGGCAAGGATAATGACAGACAGGGTCAGGGACAAGAACAATGACAAAGACAGAGCAAGAACAAGGATAGTGATAAGTACAGAGTAATAGCAAGGACAGTGACAAGGACAGGGTAGAGGGGCTATCACACGGTACCTCATATGAAGTTTGCCGAGAAGGCGAGAGTAAATCGGCACGATATCGTGGTAAATGTCGATGGTATCCTCGGCAAGTTTGGAATCCGTTTGGACGGATTCTCGCCCATCATACGAGGTTCAAAACAATGTAACCAACTAGGCAACTCAACAGAAAATCATTTTATATTTTAGCAAATAACATTTAATCTATTACAAAATATTTGATAAATACTTTCAAATAAATATTATTTATTATTAATGCCTAAAAGGGTAAATATTTCATGCATTGATGAAAACTGTGATGATGTTGATAAAATAATCATGTATTTACATTTCGGGACTAGGCTGCCAGACACACTACGTGAGGCGAACACAACACAAGAGTGCAGTACCCCAGTGCAGTGCAATATCTTCAGCAATTCCGTCATGTTTGTATACAAAGCTGCTTTTCCTTCTTCTCTATCGAGTCGGCGATCACATTCTCCCGTGACTTTTACTGGGTACAAACGAGACGGGCTTTGGCAACAATGTGAGAAGAAGCATCGTCGCCGACAATACGAGGAGCGTGTGTGATAAGGTCTGTGCCTGGTTACACGGAAGATTTCCTCGGGAAACCTCCTACGAGGTACTGTGTGATACCGCCTGAAGATCAAGGACAGTGTTAGGGAGAAGGACAGTGACAAGGACAGGGACACGAATAGGGACGGGAAAACACAAGGGCAGAGTCAGGGTTAAGAACAAAGAAAGGACAGAGAGAAGGACAAGAACAAGAACTGTGACATAGACAAGGCAAGGAACAAGGATAAAACAAGGACAAGGACAAGGAGAGGGACAGAAAGACTGGAAGTAATAGGTAGAGGAAGAAGGACGAAATTGGAGAGAGGAAAATAGAGACAGACACTGATGCACGATTAGGATAGGAGCAAGGACTGGGATAGGGACACGAACAGAAACAAAAACAGGGGCCGTGACAAAGAAAGGAATATGCCAGGGAAATGGACAAGAAGGAAAATGATATCGGGAGGAACAAGGACAATGAAAAGGTTAAAACAACTGGTGGTAGGGTTAGGTTGAGGTAATGTTATGAAGAAAGGATAAAGGAAGGGAAGATGGTGTGGATGTGTGTGGTGTGGTGGGGTAAAGGTGCCGTGTATGACATATGACCGTGGTGCAACATATTTCACGAGCCATTGCAGCCTCACACTGGTGCTCTTTGGCAGGAGACGCCAGTGGGGGAGAATGTGATGACCTGGAAAATGTTAGTCAGAATATTACATATATACGAGTATATATATATATATATATATATATATAATCCTCTGAAGTAGTACGCAGAGGAAAAAGGACTAAATTGGTGAGAGAGAGAGAGAGAGAGAGAGAGTGTGTGTGTGTGTGTGTGTGTGTGTGTGTGTGTGGTGATATATCTGAATTTGTTTGAGAATCATTCGTACCAAACGTTGGTTTTGAAATATGATGATGATGATGATGATGATGATGATGATATGACTTACCGCCTGGACACACAGGGGTCGATCATTACACATGTGTTTATCGTCTGTGGAGTCCGCCAACTTTTTTCTTTGGAGGATATCCTCGCGGTTATACAATGATTCCTAGCGACTAATCTAAAGAAATTTATTATGCTATTTATACAGAAAAAAACACTGTACTTGCACCTGATAAAAACAAGAATGATGATCAAGAAGAACACACAAGAGTTTGCTAATGTACTGTGCCACTGAGATATATTCTCGTAAGATTTAAGATCTCTAGGCTTTCTTCTGTACTTTTTATTTTCATTTTGCATCTTAATAATGGTAATGAATGGTATATAATGTAGTAACTTAAATCTGATTTACTCACATTAGTGTTGTTTGCTGAGAAACACATGGTAGAGAGAGAGAGAGAGAGAGAGAGAGAGAGAGAGAGAGAGAATCCCTGATAATGAATTAGGTGACTATGAATAATGAGTGGATTAATGAACTATAAAGAAGAAATTGCCTGATAATTGGAGAAGTAATTAAGGAAACGATACGAGATAATTAGAGAGATCAGGCAGACGAATCAGGCACAAGAAGCAGAGTGAAAAGTTTTAGTGAAGCAATTAATTGCCATTCTTGTCCACCTGTTCACAACAAGCACCTTAAACGTAGAAAAACAGAATTGGAAAACTTAACTAATATTCTTCTTGTGTTCCTGTGGCCTTTTGTTGACATTTTGTGTGGTAGTCTCACGTCTCTCATTTTGGCATCATCATCATCATTTGAAACAGCAGCAGCAACATATTTCCCACTGTCATTGACAGGGTTACCATCTGAAGAAACAGATAAGAGAAGAAGCCTGTCATTAACATCATCATCATCCGTACCTTATTTTCCACCATCGTGGATAGGCTGAACTAAATCAAAAACAGCAAAAATGAATCCACCGATGTACGAAGAACTATCGTCATCATCACCATCATCATCACCCCAATCCTGGAAACATACAAAACACAAGGGGGGGGAGGTAGGGTATAATTTCATCATCATAGATTATTTCCCTACATCATCAATGAAGATGGCATGATCCTGAAACAGGAAATCATAGATGTAGGAGAGATTTATCATCACCAACAACGGTTGCAGAGTGAAAATGAAAGTCGGATGAGTAAAGGTCATTTTTAGAGTATGAAATATTTCGCGTTGCTCGTTTCACTGTGGTTTGTTCTAGCAGTGAAATCTTGCTTGGCCACCATTGTAATCATCATCGTCATTCTCAGCACAGTTATTAACGTTATCATTAATTATCAACGCCATCTTCAGTCATTCTTTTCAGTGCCGTCGTCATCAATATCATGGTGTCATCCTCTTGAAAATGGGATTACCGAGATCCAGAGACAGCACAAAACCAAAACACTATCCCACGCATTATCATCATCGTTTTCATTATTACAGCCCAATTTTCCCCTTTCATAAATGTGGTTGACAGGATCAGAAAAGAAGGAAAGGTAAAACAAAGACTAGGGCAGCTACCATCATCATCATAATCAAGTGCAGCAACAGCAGCAGCAGAAGCAGCATTACCATTAATAACCTCGTTTTTATTAGCACTCGTTTAAAGGCCTCCTTCGGCGGCCTCCAGTCGATGTCAAAAGGCCAGAAATGAGTCATAACTCTCGACCCAGCGGCCCGATAGGACTGGAAATTGTTTTATTCTTCAAGTTAGAGCATGACATGAGGCAAAGTTTGTAGTGTGTACCTACATGAACCACATTATAATGTTAATGTAGCTACATACTTTCTCTCTCTCTCTCTCTCTCTCTCTCTCTCTCTCTCTCTCTCTCTTCCATCATTTTATTAGTATTAGTTTCAGTTTTTTTCTGTTATTATTTTCATCAGCTTGCCCCCTTCATTCCTTCACATAACTCAGTTTTTCGTTCATCTCTGTATTCATTCATTCGTCTCTCAGTTTTTTTCATTCCTTTCAGTCGGGATACAAAACTTACTGATGTGGCCTGTGAAACTGCTTGGGATTATATAATTATTATTATTATTATTATTATTATCAATATTATTATTATTATTATTATTATTATTATTATTATTATTATTATTATAATTATAATTTTTTGTATTATTATTATAATTGTTATTATTATTATTATTATTATTATTATTATTATTATTATTATTATTATTACTTGCTTAAAGGCCGCTTCGGTGGCCTCTGCTCAATGTCAAAAGGCCAGAAATCAGGCATAATTTGGGAACCAGTGGCCCGATTGAACTGGAAATTGTTTTATACTTCAAGACAGCATATTAATGGTACCTTGCTCTAACAAAAATTGAGCTACGTTATGCCGTTTGTGCTGTTCCGGTAACAAACAAACCAACAAACATACAGAAATCGGATCATTATAACACAGATGAATGGCATCCGATAATTCTGTTTGAATGCTTTCTCAAAAGTTAATTGCTTTCCCACTTTGTTATATCCTTCGTTCTTGTTTCTTGATTGTTGCCATCCAGCTGTCATTGAAAAAAGTAACTGTTTTTGTTGCTGTCTAGGATGATGGGTTGGGAAGGATGCAGGAACAGAAAACAAAAGAAAATGTTACAGATGTAAATGCAAAAATTATCGTGGTATAAGTGTGCTGGGTGTTGTACAAAAGTTATGTGGAATAAAAAAATTGTCAACATTCCCAAGTGAATGCAGGATCGTCAACACACAACGCCAGAACACTGACATAGTTCTGTGCAAATTGCCACGACTATTAATGAACATCCATAAACAAAGGATTCCAAAACAGTTTTGTTACTCTGGTTTGACTTCTGAAAATGCCCCACCCCAAAGAAATACACCATGAGTAAATAATAATAACAATATTAACTAGAAAACGGAAATTGCCATTAGCACTTTCAATAACTCACCACATGACAAGGTCATCCGTCTTGTGCATGTGACTGTTCATAAAAAAAGCTAACTTTGAACTTTGACACTGACGGTGGCCTTGAGTTTTTTGTCAAGGTCATTAATACTTGGTAGCTTTGCACAGCATATCAAGTTCTATCAGCTACCAAGTTTGGTGATTGTAGGTCACATCTATCTCGTTATTTTTTTTTTTTTTTACTGTGCACTCATTAACCCCAAACTTCTTTCCATTGACCCCTGGGAGATCTCAGAAACTACTGGCCCAAATGGACCCAAAGGCATTTCAGACTTGCTCCCCGACATTGGCTATGCACCACAAAATTTTCAAGTCTGTACCTTTAGCGGTTTCTGAGAATCCGTGGATAGACTACTTTCATTGGCTTTTGGATGTAACTGTAAAACCCGGTATCATCCAGTTCCCAGTACTGGGAACTGGATGATACTGGGTCCTACGAAGCCGACATCTGGGAGACTCAGATGGCCAAGTATGATGGCCATAGCTTTGAACTTGGGTGAATACGAACAGTTTATTTCTTCTTCATTACAACAACAATAATAATAATAATAATAATAACAAAAACAGTAATAATAATTATAATGATGACGAGAATAATATAACCCACCACTGGCATGGTGAATAATAATAATAACAAAATAATAATAATAATAATAATAATATTAATAATAATAATAATAATGACTTGAACAATATAACTCACCTCTGGTGTGGTGAGTTATAACAGGAGTAACTAGAAAACAGAGATTGGCATTAGCATATTTCAATAACTCTCCACATGATGAGGTCATCCGTCTTGTCTATGTGACCTCAGTGAATAAGAAATTAAACAAATTTTAAAATTTGACCTTGGCTATGACCTTGAGCTTTGGGTCCATGTCATTCATACTTGATAGCCATGCATAGCATATCAAATTCTGATTGTAGCTCAATTCTATCTTTTTTTTTTATTGTGCACTCAATTCCCCCAACCTACTTTTCACTGACCCATGGATGATCTCAGAAATTACTTGCCCGAATGGATTCATACTCAATTCAGACCTGCTTCTTGACCTTGGCTATGAACCACAATAATTTCAAGTTTGCACCTTTAGCAGTTTCTAAGAATTCACAAAGGCTAGTTTTGTAGGTTTTGGGATGTAAATGGAAAACCAGTACTGTGAACTGGATGATATTGTGTCAAATACAGCCGCCAGCTGGAGGATCCAGCTGGTCAAGTATCATGGCCGTAGCGTTAAAGTGGAGCGAATATGAGCAATGTACAGTAAGCAACAATAATCGTGTCGTGAAATTCGGTGAAAACATAAGCTAACGGGCTAAGCGTCTGGTACATTCCCCCGTCTGTCATACGGAGGGTTCATAATGTTTCACGAGTTACATTTAATCTTCAGACAAAACCGCGACACAACTACTGTTGCTCACTGTGCAGTACTTCTTTGTAAGAAAGAATAATAATAAGACTAAGAATAGGAATAATATTGGCAAGAACAGTATAACTCACCACTGGTGTGGTGAGTTTCAACATGAAAACTGAAATTGCCATTAGCAATTTCAGTAACTCGCCTCATGACAAGGTCGTCCAATATCTTCTTCAGTTCAACTGCAGGGGCCGATTTATTCCCCAATATCCCAACATTGTAGCTATCGCTGGACTTGGTGATTTCAATACCTTTCATATAGTGAGCATTTTGAAGTGAAGAGCTGCAGCAGTAGGGAGCCCCTTTGGGTGATCTCAGAAAATACTTTCAGACCTGCTTCCCCAGCTTGGCTATGTCCCACAAAAATTTCAAGTCTGTACCTTTAGTTGTTTCTGAGAATCCACAAATAGACTATTTTTATAGGTTGTTGGATGTAACTGGAAAACCAGTACTGGGAAGTGGATGGTCCTGATTCATAGGAAGCTGCCAGGTGGGGGGACTCACATGGCCAAGTATGAAGGCCGTATCTTTGAAACTGTGTGAGTACAAGCAATATACGTCTTTGTAATAATAAAAATAATAATAATAATAATAATAGTAATAATAATAATAAAAATATCAATAACAATAATAATAATAATGAGAATAATAATAATGACAAGAAAAGTATAACTCACCACTGGTGTGGTGAATAATAATAATAATTATAATAATATTAAATAATAATAATAATAGTAATAATAACAATATTATCAATAATAATAATAATAATAAGAATAATAATAACTACAACAACAATAATAATAATAATATTAATATTAATAAAATTATCATTATTATTATTATTACTATTATTATTATTATTATTATTATTATTATCATTATTATTATTATTATTTTTTTTAATTAAATAAAAAATAAATAAGTAAATATAAAACAAGTAGGAGCATTCACAGAGTGCAACACCTGCATCTAGCAACTGGTTTCAGTGCCTAGTGGACAGATAGCTCTCAAAATCGAATTACTATAATCTTCTCAAACACTTAACCCTCCCACCAACTTAGGTTCATATAAGATGAAACCGCTTAAGTTAACTTATGCTGGGACACTGACTGTTTACTTTTCCTTGTAACCTTGACCTTCGACCTATTGTTCTAAGACTTAAGGGGATTATTTTTTGACAGACCTTTAACCCTTACAGTAAGGTTAACTAAACTAGGATTAATATGGTTTCATTTATTTTGTCAACAGTAATATACACTCATCGATCTTTGACATTGCCCTGGGCCATTACTGTTGACTGCTTGTTCTCAGAACTGAAGCACGATCTCGCCTTACCCTCAACCCTTCTCACAAGTTCGGTCTAAAAAAAAAAAAAAAAAAGATTCCAGATCAGTGTGTGACATAGACCCATCACTTAAACCAATTATCTTGTGCTCTGAAGAATAGGTTTTCTCATGGGCTGTCCGTCCACCCTTCCACCATGTTTGGTTAACTTCAGATAAAAAGTGTTTCAGTAACGTTATTAAAACACACACACACACACACACACACACACACACACACACACACACAAGCGCGTGCTGCTAAGAATGTAGCACCCGATCTTCCTTTGCGAGACGCGGGCGAAATCAAAGGTAAGCAACCACGCCCTTTCCAGATCCATGTGGCGAGGCCAAGCCACGGGAACGGCCAGAACGACCCACGACCCACTACCTGTAGTATGGTGGACAAGGAATTACTGGGGCCAGAAGTTCCTAAATGACAAACGTGAATGCATGCCAACGACATTTGTAAAGATGCTAAGTTAGGTTAGATTTATAGGCTTGAGAGGTTTGAGGGGCTTTTCTCCCAAGTGAGGGAAAATGAATAATGGTATTACTCTAAACTAACCAAGCATATATACAAATGGTCAACACAGGGTGAGGTGGGCATAGCGTTAGCGTGACGACATCATCAGTGCATGTGTACTTGTCATTTAGAACTTCTAACACGATGCAACTTCTGGTCTGTTGCACCAGAATTTACATGGGCCCCTGTGGGTAAACTAATTCAGACAGCTTTTGTTACACGAGCGAGAATTTCGAAGGGCTGAAACCTAGATGAACGATGCTGTGACCCATTTCCTTTTAACAGTATAAAGACTACTACTATTTCCTGTGTGTTCCGGAAGGCAGCGAAAGAAGAATTATGGCTTTACTTGAGTTTTTATTTATTTTTTTCAAGGTTCCTGAAGGATTGCTATTTTTTTTTTATGTAGTTCATTTCACTTAAAAATAATGAGATACTTTCTTTCGGGAGGAGTAACATAAAAATCACGATATCAGGAAAAAAGCATAAATGACAGGTTATTAGTGCTCGTACTTTTTGAAGGTTGCCTCGTTGTTTTGGAAAATAATAGAACAAGCTCGATTATGCCAAGTAAGTATCGGTAAGGCTCTGAGGATTATGAAAAGGAATGTTGACAAACACAGATCTCACTCGGTGATGGAACCATTAAGTAACTGCATTAAAGTAAATAACAACACAAAATATATCATAATAAATATATAAATAATAATAAATGAATAAAAATAAATAACATCAGCAAGCCAGCTCGCTCAAACGCATTTAAACCTTGATTTGGGGATGCATAAAACCTAAATGCAATACTGTTTTTCATCGGTTCTCATCAATTTTCTTATAATATGCATAAATAACCATTTCTTGATTTTTGTTCCTCACCCTGGCAACACTGTGTCTTCTTAGCGTAATGTGCCGAGGCATCTTGAAATGAATGGCCTTCATTTTAACTTCCTCCTGTTTAACCATTTTAAAAGGGGACAATGTTTGTAGACAGTCAGCCTTTGATTCTTAATCTTTATCAATTTTTGCTTTCCATTTTCCCAAGTCGACGTGCATGAAACATTTTTCGGGTGAAACTCCCAATTATTTGTCGCTGTCACTCTCTGTGCTATTGTACTGCACCTTCCGCATTTTCTTCCCCTTGGAGACACCAGCTGTCAACCTGTGTTGAAGAAACCCATTACTGGATGCTGACTTGGCTTTTGTGTAAGACTTCATTGTTTCAGATGTAATTTTCAAAATAAAAGTATTTTACTTTCAATGTTTCTCATGTCTCAGCAAATCAGTTTCCTCACCTTTCTATTCAGTACAATCTCCAACAAAATTATTTCTTTATCTCTAAATGCACAAAGGTGTAACACTCATCTTCTCTGGGTATTTATGGTGTCTTTTGTTTCCCTCTTCATATTCCAGGAGAGACACCAGCTTTCAGGCAGTGATGCGAGACTGCTACATTATATTCCAACGTAATAGAGTATCACAGTTTCAGAATTTAATGACTCGATTTCATTCATGATCCATTCATTAAGAAAATCATAAGATGTCGTCTTTATATTCGTTCCAGCTATCATCAAACAGTTTAAGTTAGCTGAAAACACATTGTGCAAAGAGATAATTTCCCTATCGTCAGACGGATTAGTTAGGATAGAGGAAACATTTTGTTGTCAGGGGCTTAGCAGAGAGCTCAGAACTTGTAGGCAAGCTCCTAATTTCTGTCAGAAATATTGGTAATCCAGGATTTGAGTAATGTTTTAGAATACGATAACTTAAAGAAGTTTATGTTTTTAAAAAAGTCACCTTTACGTGACTTACTTCCAAATGTTCATATCATGACTTTGGTAAAAATAGCTCATCAGATGTTGCATGTACTGAGTCGATATGCCCAGCTTATTTCTGCACGAATTCCTACCTCATGTAGGAGCCTCATCCGGCCCGAGGTGGAGTAGATCTCTAAGTATGACGAAAATCACTTTCCACCAAGATAATCTCTAGACACACTAGACTCATACTTCAATATATATATACATATATATATATAATATATATATATATATATATATATATATATATATATATATATATATATATATATATATATATATATACACACACACACACCCGAAGCTGAAAATTATAGAAAAAAAAAGAGCACGGAAAGTGTGCAACACCTACACACACCACTAATTGCCCTAAGGCCTGAAAATCTGAATTAGACCTTTGATCTTGACTTTGGCTGATTGCTCTCAGAACTGAATTGCAGTATTTCATTCTTGCCTGACGTTTAACCACTTCGTCAAATTTGATGCAGATTGATCAAAAGTTTTTGAGTTAACCTTGTCTTGTGACCATGATTACATTTTATCAACAGCCGTATGAGTCAATGTTTGATCTTCCCCTAAGGCTTTGTACTTTGACTAAATAACTGTTGTCATAATCGGAATCCTTCATTCGTGCATGAGTCTCAACACTTCCTCCGAGTTTGAACTAAAAAATAAATAAATAAATAAATAAAAAAAAGATAAAAGCTGCTTAAGTTGATATTGGTGGATCAGATTATATCAAGCTCTGTGACAGTGATCATTGACCTCGTGCAAAGTAATAGATCAACCGCTAGGCAGACCATCTATCCTTCTACTGAAATGTGTTCAAGACTGGATAAAAACTGTTTCAGTTATTTGTTGTGCTCCGCTGCCTGCACTCTTCTCTGGCCACATTCCGAACTTCTTCAAGATGAATGGTTCCTTTGCTAGAGGGCTCTCCATTTTTTTCTATCAGAGGCATTGGTTTCAAGATCTTCTGATAATTATGACTTTGCATTTCTTCAGTGCTGTTCACAAATGATCTTCATAATTTTCTCTTCTTCTGTCCACTTGGGTTTCGGCATGGTGCAGGGAGTTAGCCATACAGAACTTGGCGGGGAAGGTAGTGCTCAGGCGTGTGGAACGCGTGTTCGACCCATCTCAGCTGTTTTTTAGCCAGCGTGGTCTCTGTGCTGGTTGACTTTGCCCCCTGGAATATTTGTGAGTGAGAGACATCTGGCCGTATGCTGAAAGCTAATGTAGGCCTAGGGAGGGCGGTGATGGTTCGGACATTTAAAAAATATATATTTATAACAATTCAGGTTTAAGCAGGAGAGTAATCTGATTTATGTTAAAATGTTGCCACATCATTTGGCTTTTTAGACTGATCATATGAAATTCTTAGCTCTTTTCAGCTTTAAGCTATAGTTAACGAAACACAAGTGACTAAATCGTCCGAACCATCCTTACCAGTGGTGATGGTTTGGACAGAAGGGTGGGATGGTTCGGCCATAGGTATTACTCAGCATATTCTTAAAATTATGTGAGTTGGATTGGATAAAACCAAACATTTATTGATTCAAAGACATTTAATTTTCCTAAAGTACAATATTAAACTTCAGAACATAAATGAACCACTTGATATTTGTTTAAAAAAAACTAATACTTTATAACTGAAATAACTTTCACCAGATTTATTAGTAACTTACTTAACCTCTTACTTTCTGCTTCAAATTTATGCATAATTAGCCTCTCTCTCTCTCTCTCTGGAATATTGACTTCACTTTTATAGTGACTAACTTAACACTTTTAACGAATATTGAGCCTGCAAAACTGAAATAGAAGTTGTAATACCCCTTCCATCTTTTTAAAATTTGAGAAATAGGTTAAATAAACAAAGCTATACATATATATTCCCTGATAACTATGAAGAATGGTGTTTCACTATGTATTCAGATATAAATGATCAAAAGTAGCGTTATCATTTTGATAAGGTCATGACTTGGTAGTAGTGGAGGGATACTGTAGTTCGGACTGTCCGAACCATCCCCCTCCTTAACTGTCCGAAACATCCCGAATCTATGTGATTAATTGACGGGTATTCTCAAGTTTCACCCGAGAGAGTTTAACATTCGTTTTTCATAACAATATGTTCTACATGCAACACAGATTCACCCTGATAATGCACAGTTCGATGCTTGGCATATACATTAAGGTAGAGCTTACGATATGCACCCAAATTATTACATAAGAGATGCAAAAAAACATAAAATCTGACCTGCATCAAAAAGTGAGGGGTTTCTAGCATGGAGGTTCCGCGTGGCCGAAGTAAACAAACTCTCCCACTTTCTTGCTAGATCACACGGCCCTAGGTCCCATACGTTTCTCATGGAATGCACTGTCCGAACCATCCCACTGTCCGAACCATCACCGACCTCCGCCTAGGGCCTTAACTAAATGCCCTATATCAAAACGGTATGCTAAATATTTAAGTAGGGAAAGAATTCCCTCCAGTCTTATGGATTCTTCCAAAATATCTGACGGGAAACATGCTATGGCATCCATAAACATTATATATAATTATTTGCAACAAAATAGCCCTGTTCCTGCAGAAAACATAGAATAATGTGACCACTTTATGTCTAAAATATTTTTATATGATTAAAATACAGTGCAAGTATACAATGGAACTGTACTGATTGTTATTAAAACCCAAGGGCTGTACCTTACACAGTAAAAGAAGGACAAGCACAGACCTTACTTAGCGCTAGTGGTGACATGTGGTGACATGCACGTCATATTTAACAGTAGTTAATAATAGGTTGATTCTCAAACTTGTATACATTAATTATTCATGGGATCCAACTGAATATCGGAAGTTCAGTGAATGCTAGAGGTATTAATGTGCATGTTACCATTTCATAGATAACGAGAAAGATACTGTTTTTAGGAAATAGTCCAAACTATGAAATGTTGTGACAGAATCAGATCATCTTAGCGTTTTAATCTCAGGAGCTGCAAACTATGTTTTGCTTTTTTATGATACAGGTGTTAAATAAGTACCAGCAGTATCCTATTCATAATTATTGGTAATCCTTAAGAAGACAAAAGACCACCTAATGTTGCAGTTTTCTTCATTTTTTTCAATACCTTAACTCTTCACGGAATTCTTCAAGTATTTTTCGTCTGCATTTTAAAGTTTCAGTGTTTATTTTTTTTAAAAATAGTAAATAGTTTTTTTTTTTTTTTTTTTTTTAAGGCACTGTTTATAGACAGACACTATCTTACGTTGTGTGAAGTTAGACGAACATCATCTCAGAACGCCATTTTTGGGCGAAATTACTTTCATCAGTGCCTATTACTCCAAACTTTAAAAACTTTCGTAACCTTACCCAACTTTATTTATTACCTAACCCATTTTAGGCTAACCTAACCAATCTTGTATTAACCAAAATTACCTTAACAATTGCGCAAATACAGACGGACGCCATCTTAGAAAAACTTTTTTTTTTTTTTTTTTTTTTTTTATTAGCAAAATTACACTTATCAGTGCCAACGGCCATACCACGTTGAGTACACCGCTTCCCGCCCGATCAGCGAAGTTAAGCAACGTTGGGTCTGGTTAGTACTTGGATGGGTGACCGCCTGGGAACTCCAGATGCTGTTGGCATCCCTACGTGTCATGTGGGGTTGGTGGAGGATTAGTGACCCTCCCTGTAAAACAATTAACTCTAAGCCCTTGGCCACCCCGTCTGGGATACATGGCGTCTGGCAATGAATGAATGAAAAACACTTATCAGTGCCTATTTATCCAAACCTAAGCTACATTTTCGTAACAACCCAACCTTAATTATCCTAACCTTTCCTAACCTACTTTAGGATAAGCTAATAAGTTGTATGCTAAACTAAGCGAACTTATCCTAACGTGTGTGAAGTCTGACGGACGCCGTTTCAGAAAACCATCAATGGGCGAAATTACTCTTATCAATGCCCATTTACCCAAACCTAACTTAAATTATCGTCACGTAACCCAGTCTTATTCATACTAGCCTAACTAAATCTATTTCACGCTGACCTAACCAAAATTATCCTAGTCGAAGTTTTTTTTTTTTTTTTTTTATGTGTCCGACTCTGGGCATAGGCTTCACAGCCTGCTATCAAGGCCCAGCAGTCCTCCTACATACCATACACGTCTACGTGTCACCACTTCGGCGTTAACACCCACCGTCCATATTGAATACATGCTAGGGCTGTCTCATACAGGACTGGTGTATTGGTATTAGTGGGGGTATTTTTATGACATGTCGGCGGGTCTTCTGGTAGATCAGTAAAGCCTGATTTAATGAAATTCAAATCCTTAAACTGTTCCCTGTTCCAGCAGGGATTTGAACCTGGGTCTGCTAGAACGGCAGGCCACCTCTCTACCGATTGAGCCACGCCTTCCCCTATCCTAACATAACCTATCCCTAGTGTAATCATATTTTGCTTATTTACTGAATGGATCCTCTTCATATTCGAAAAAGCACTTCTGTACACCTTCATAAAGTCACTGAATCAGTTCAAAGGATGGTTAAATTTAATTTTTTTAAAGAGGTGGTCCCATGTCTCAGGATTACCTAATTCTTATAACTGTACCGCAAGCTATCACACTTTCAAAATAAATATCGATTGGAAAGTTTACTATTGTAAAGGTACATAAAGTATACATGCAAACATGTGTTGATAATTTAAAAAAAGGTCGGGAAATCGTCTTGTTTTGCTGTTGATGGAAATATTCCTGACAAAGAATAGTCATGGTGACTCCTTTGCGCACGCTTCCAACATAACAACTGTTCCTCAGGTAGATAGGAATGGTCACGCACGGGTACTAACCGCCCCTTTCCCTTAATGCTCTCCAAGCATGCTATGTAAAAATTGAGGGCTTGCTTGGGCTTGCTTGGGCTTTCTTTAGTGTGTAAATTAGTAACCAATGTATGGCCTCTTCACTTGTGTTTAAGCATAATTGGCCATTAATCCTCCCATGTGAATCCTAGGTGCTAAACCACCAAACTTGTTTGATGTGAAGCTGGTAAGCAGTCCACAATTCAGCACCGTATAAGAGGATGGAGAGGCATACAGACGCATATACTGGTACCCTCATCTCGATTCCCAAGTTGGTGCTTTCAAAGACTCTGAATATGAGACGTCCAAAAGAAGCCAAGGCATGGTTGATTTGTGCAAGGAGTTTGGCATCAGTATGATGTTTATCTGTGAGCACACTTCCAAAGGTAGGTAAAATTTTCCTCTTGTTTTACATATTCACCAGTTACTTGCATCTGAAATGGAGGAGGCTTTGATGGGTTATTTTTCTGATACATCATTTCTGTTTTTAATGACGTTTATTCGGAGCCCCTTTGCACAGAATACGTTGGAAACGATGGTTAGACGGTGTTGTAGGGCTTCTGGGGTATGTGCATATTGTAGCTCTAGTGAAAACAGCCATTTCAGTCTTTGATTGTTCTTGATGACATCTGAGATTAAACAAGTTATAGTCTTGATGGAACTGGATTTTTAATTCGTCGTCAGGGCTAACTTGTTGGTGACATAAAAGGGTGACTGCAGCGTGATAGATGCTGAAAAAGGCAGGAGCCAGGGTACATCCTTGTTTTACGGTCGCATCCAAGTTAAAAGGTTCACATTTGCTCCGACCTATGACAACCGAGCATCAGTGTTGTCATGCAGGGTCTTCAGTATGACAAAAAATTTGTTTGGAACTCTAAATTTTGAAAGAATATTTCATAAAAGTTTTCTTTTGACAGTGTCAGATGCATTTGCTAGATCGATGAATGGAAGATATAAGTCCTGCTCTGCCAGCGACATTTCTCTTGTATCTCTTAGAACACAAAGACCATATCATAGGTACTTCTTTCCTTTCAATATTCACATTGTGTTTCAGGAAGTGTTGACACAGTCAGATGTTTTGTCAGTCTGGATGGTATTATCTGGCTAGTACTTTGCAAGAATTGACAAGGAGGGAGATATCTCTGCTAGTGTCTCAATTTTAGTGATCCCTTTTATTCTTGTTGGTAATTACAATATCTGAAGTAAGCTGTTCAGATGGAAATCGTTCTTGGTTCTAGATAATAAGTTCGAGATCATGAAGGCACTGATAAAGTAAGTGGCCAACGTCGTTGATTAGTTCAAATTCCATGTGACCAGTGCCAGAGCTTTTGTTTTTTTCTAGTGACTGGATGGCCTGAACATCATCTGGAAGTGTTGGTGGGATATCGATCTTCTGTTTGTTCTTAAGTGGAAAAATGGTGTTGGTGATGATGAGCATAAGGGAAGCAGTCTAGGGTCATTGCTGTTCATGTGCCCAACACCATATCAGCCTATAATGGCTTGCCAGGAGTGATTATCTATTCCTCTTGTGTCATTATAATCTCCATACAGGATGACTTTGTCACACTGCGATAATGTGCATATGGTAGCATCCAAAGAGGCATAAAAGGAATCCTTGACAGTATCCTTAGAGTCAAGCACTGTGGCATAGGTACTGATGAGTGTTGCATATTGGCCTGTAGTGAGCGGTATGCACCAAGACATAAGTCTCCATGACATACTCACAGGTGATTTTTGGATCTTGTGTAGTATATTGCTTCAGACTGCAAATCCAATACCATGACTTCGTCTTTCACTGCCCGGGTATCCCTTCCAGAAGTAGGTATAGTCTTTTTCCATTATGTTAACCCCCTCCTGGGAGGCAAGCCCGAGACAAGGCAGCAATGCCAGTTTCCTATCTTTTCAGTTCATGGGCAATAAGGGCAGTTCTATAGTGGAGCCGTGTGCCTTGGTCAGTATCAAGCAAGGTTCATATATTCCAGGTAGCAAGAGTCAGAGCGATTCTTATTCTTTTCCGACCGCAGCGTGGGGTGCCTTGACAGACTCGATTATCTGCAGAGGTGATGTAGAACAGCAAATGTTACTTTACCATTTCTAAACCCCTTCATGTCAAGGGTAAACAGTTCAGCGTCTATTTCCAGTTGTTCAGTCACACCGTCTGCTGCCGAAGGCATGACCGGCTGCTATGCCACCATCCCAGCTACCGCTGTGCCAGTACCGCCTAGATCTGGGACTCGAGCTAGCAACTTCCAGCCACATTCATGACCTGTCACCGTAACCCTGCCCTGTCGCCATAGGTCTTAGGATTTTTTTTTTTTTTTACGATGAAATGAAAATGAATACGGCAGTGGGCTTGCAAATTAAATACATTTGGTGTGATGAGGGTGTGTAGTCCTTACCAGTTCATGACTTGGCCCTTCTCAGCCTGTAATGGTGGCATTAAGATTCATGACTAACATCTGCTGTACTGACCAGGTTTGCAGCAGTCTGCCGGGAGCTCTGTCTGTCGAGCCCTACCTTCTGTGGGACTCAACTCACGGATTTTTTGTTCGCAGTTTACTCTCATTGAATTAACCCATTTAAGGGTAATCCACAAGACAGTGGACCTGGGAACATTAAATCTGACTCCACTCTGATGGCCCCTCCAGCATGGGTAACCTTGTTTTCCTGATGAGTCTGGGGGGGGAGGGGATGTCCCCCCTCTGGTTCAGCCCACCAGATTTACAGGACACACAAGCTTCCCACCACGACAATTTGGTTCCCGCATGGGGCACCCCCCCCCACACACACACACATACACACAGTGGCGGAAAAAAACTTCATCGCTCCGCCTTCTGAAGGCAGGCGATAACATTGGAGGTAAAACCAAATAAAGGAATATATTTGAATCGTATTTGAGTTTATATTATTAAGATTTTATCGAGTATTCAGCACTTTACACTTTTGCCCCAAAGGTGATGTTATGATCTTGATGATGAAATGCAGTTAATGAAAAGAAGAAAACTTGTATAGCAAATGTTCCAGTTTTAAGGAGAGTGGTTACTATTGCACTGACCGACTTTTTTTTCGAACTTTGTACATAATGCTGAAATAAAAGAGCAATATGAATAGTAAGCCCCCATAAATGATATCCACATTCACCTCAGCCACAATGAACAAAAACATTCCAAAAGATGTCCTTTGTCCTTGAATACTATCCCTTTCATAAACACTTCAGACGCACACTCCACTCACTTCAGATACGCCTCAGATATAGACAAGACACACCGCCAGTACCTCTAACCCTCAACATCCCCACATAAGTGTGACGCTCATAAAACTCAATGATTCCAACTTCCCCAAATCCATCCTTCAGATTAGTACAGTGAGTGAGTGAGACTGCCTGACTTACTGAATGAATTGATGATTGACTGATTGATCGATTGTTTGTTTGACTGATATATTGACTGACAGATCGATTGGCTGATTTAGTTATTGAGTAACACAGTCTGAGACACACATGGGTTTTGACCGCCTTTGTGGGTGTGGCAAAAACATAGACATATTTGTTTTAGGGAGCAACTATCACCTAAGTAATGAAATACTGTATATCGGTGCTTGAGACTGTGCCTACCCATCAGAAAGATACATGCACTATACATTATATATATATATATATATATATATATATATATATATATATATATATATATATATATATATATATATATATATATATATATATATATATATATATATATATATATATATATATATATATATGAAATAATAAGCAGTTGTAGGATTAAGAATCTACTCATCTTAATAATAAGTGAGAAATGACATCGGAATGACGATGTGATAATGGTAAACATGGTAATAGGAATTTAACATTGTATCTCTGTACTGAGGCTGAAAATTTAACACAATTATAAAATAAAAGTTATCATATAATACTTTCCACAATTTCCTCTGCCTCGATCCTTTCAACTCCATCTAAAATCCTTTCTTTTCTTTCCAGCCAAGACTTCGTCCTTTACGTCCTCTTTATTTTTCTTAATTACTCTTTGCTTTTACCTGATCCTTCTCCTAATTGCAGTTTTCCAAGGTGTCGCTTCTTTTTCCTCTTCCTTTCATTGATCAGGCTTTTAATTCACCTACGTCTTTTGGTAAATCTCTTTTTGTGATTTAAACTTTCTTGTGATCACATCCTTCATATTTTAGAGTTGCTGCAGCAAAGCCATTTAACTGAGATGTGGAAAGACCTCTCGCCATGCAAGTGTTAGGAACCGTCTACATTACCATTATGTTTACAATGTTTTTTTTTTATATATATATTTCAGCTGCGGTGAGTTTTTAGTGAAATAAAATTATTACACGTCATACTGGAAGGTCTAGAATGGGAGAGCTTTCGTTTGCCTTAGTTTCGTTAAATGGTCTGTTTATGCACCGTAATTATTGAAAATGAGAGTGAAATTCCCATGTAATTAAATCATTTGGTGATACAAAAAATTAAATAGATAACACTTCTATATCCGAGAAAGAGTTTGTGGAAGTTTATGTCCTTTAATGAACAAACATTCCTAAGTTTAAGTCCGGATTTTGCCGGAAGCTGGATGGCAATTATCAAGATTCATGTCGCACTTGACAGGTTAATAAAGACCAGAAAACACTGCCAGTATCGAGGCCTTTGTGGTTCTAGGGTAAGGTATTTTGTCATTTTGTAGTTTGGGATACAATTTTATTTAAAGTAACATGAAGCTATTGTCTCTCAAATGAAGTCCAGGATTCAGTACGCATGAGTCGGGATGACATTTCTCCGTCCATCTGTCTGCCCATCCGTCTGCGCCCAGTTGTGGAATTGTTTTTGACTATCGATGCGTCAAAAGAAGTCCTCCACGCCTGACGATGTGCCCTCTTCCAAGTGGTCAGCACGCTCAGAACATCCCTAAGATCAGAGAGAGAGAGACAGACAGAAAGACAGAGAGAGCACTCATATAGTGCTACACTGTCTTGTGCACCCAAATTGACCAGATGGCAAAATATTTGGCTGTGACCTTGACAATACACAGATGTCTCTAAAATCGAATTACTTCATTTTTGTCTGACCCATAACTCTTCCACAAATTTTGGTTTAAATCTTATTACAGCTGTTTGAGATGTCTTTGGCTGATAAGCTTTACCTTTGACTTTTCCCTTTAATCAAGAACCTTGAGTGATTACTCTCATAATAGAATACCTGCATCATTGTATTAACGTCAACTGTTATACAAGGTATATCATACATCATACGAACACTGTTTTAGTTGATCTTGCCACGTGGCCTTAACATTTAACCTTTTATTCTACAAAAAAATAACAGGTCAGTCTCTTGGGTGATCACAATGATAATAACAGATAAAATTTCCTAGTGAAGTTATCTGAAAGAAATTGAAAATTAAGTTCTTTCATTGTCACTCAGTCACGGCAATAGTAACTTTAAGCGCCTTCTGGAACAGCCCTGCCAGTAGCATGACGAAGTCCCCACTACAGTACCTGCAATGGGTTCACTGTTGCAGGAGCTCAGATGTGGCCAACACTCCTGTGGACAACAGTTCTCTCTCTCTCTCTCTCTCTCTCTCTCTCTCTCTCTCTCTCACGTTGTGTTTGTGTGTGTGTGTGTGTGTGTGTGTGTGTGTGTGTGTGTGTGTGTGTGTGTGTGTGTCTGTGTGTGTGTGTCTGTGTGTGTGTCTGTGTGTGTGTGTGTGTGTGCAAGTAACCCGATCCAGTTTCTCCTTAAACCTCACAGTCCCGCCTTAAGTCCAATACATTTATTAATATCCCCAGCAGGCTGACCTTAATGCTCCAGCGCCACATATATTCATAATGTCAGGTGCAACACACCAGCTTTGTAGACGCCACTCTCGCCCCTCACCCCGGCCTCCGTCCCAGAAATATCCTGAAAAACGAGCGGCCGTTTCGAGCTCAGGGTCACCAGATTTACACACACCGTGACACCAGAGTTTAGTGGTGGCAACGATGGAAAACCTGGTGCAGAACCGGGCCACGAACTCTGTGTTGCCTTGTACCACTTTCATGTTTGTAAAATATACGTTTTAACCCTTGAGAATCGGCACTATGGAATTAAATCTGGTCTGCCACCATCGTTATTTTGATCATAAGCTCAGCTTCTCAGAACTGTGTGGGCAGACGAAAAGGAAAGCACAGGCTTATGTCAACTACCAATGGGGTAGCAGGCAAAGTGGCTATGACACTCATTCACACATCATTCAAGTCTTTTAAACTGTTGTTTTCTAATAAGGAACTACATATAACGCAGAAAAGTAATTTGTAAGTTTGTTTGTGACTCCCGATCATTATGTAAGGCCACGTCTCATATGATAAAGACTGAATGCAGCATTTCTTGCTTATCTGCGGTCTTTTGTGACGTTTGTTTGCTATATTTTAAGTGAAACAATCTTATGCAGGGCAATAAGCATCAATCCGTGTAACTGATGATATTGAATGTGATGGGTAATAATGAATCGATAGTTATTATTACAAGTTTTCACATTTTGCATGGGATGGAATCACATGATCTTGAGCCCCTCTCCACTCCCATACAGAGACTGCTAGAAAGAGACACCGATTTCCTGGCAAATTGACTGCGGGTGGACTGAAGAAAAGCTTGCTGAAGACAGCAAAGGGTCGCAAGGACGACTGGGGCACTGAAGTCATTGGCCGCCTGGAAGGGACCAGCAACCTGGTAGCAGAGAAAACCCTGCATCATTTGGACTGCAAACTTCTTTTCGAGACAGGCCAAGACTAAAAGTGTAACTGATCTAAAAGTATGATTCTGACTCAGTGAAGCAACTTCAAGTTCAGTCATTCAGATTTGAGGTATATTATCAAACTCTGCTACTTGAAACTTAATAATTATAACAATCTTTTATCCTCAGGTAGGAAAGAAAGCGAATGAGGAGAGAGTGGGTGCATTTTATGAGCTCTGCGAATGGTCAGACCACGAACTCGAGCACGGGGTGATGACACTTGACCAAGTCCATGGAAAGCTGCAGCAGTTTGATCAGTCACCAGTTCAGAGACTAGCACATTCGAAGAAGTGGCTAAAGATGAAGCTCCAAGAGAACTATGGCACACTGTATTATTTTCACGTCACACGAGAGGTGAGCAGATGTGCTCTGTTTCAGAGATAAGACCAGCAACATTCTGCGTGAGCATCATGCTAAAGATGAATTTGGAAATGAGAAGACTCAGAATATAAAGACTGCACAACATTCATTTGCAACGATATCGCAACTATTGATCTAGGTCCAAAGTCATACCCAGCTGAACACAGTATGACCGATATCCCTAGTCAGCTAGCTCTTGTTCCTGAGAGCATTCAGATATTCTTGAGACCGATCG